>NC_088103.1:8019403-8644403 GCF_036370855.1 Dromaius novaehollandiae | reverse complement strand
CTGAAGTTTTATTATAGAATTGGCTTTGTAAGGAGCGACACTAAACTTATGGGTTCATTAAGGCAGATTAATGGGAAAAGTCAGAAGATAAATTCTTTGCACCATAATGCGTGTTGGTGTATGGAAAACTTCAGAAAACTCAAGCCAACATCACATGAGAGGTGAGAGGGAGGTAAGGAGGAGTAGACTCTTTTGAGAAAGACACATTTTGGGGGTCTGGTGTTACCAAGGATCTTCATGTGAGTTCTGGGTTTCTTCTTCATATCCTTCTGAAGTTCTGTTTTTTTTTTGTTTTTTGTTTTTTGTTTTTTTTTGACAATCAAAGTGCAGTTATGAGGAGTTGTCTTAACTGTGTAGGCAAGCAAAATATTATTATCTGTAAAGAAAGGAACAGGAAAACTCTTTTCTTTGCAGGAAAGTGAAGGTATCGTTTTCTGCATAGGTACGTTCATTAGGTAAAGCTAAACTTTGTGACAAGGACTTAGGAAAAGCAAAAGGTTTCCTGTAATGTTACATTGAAGGGCTTGTTGTGGTTCACAGTGAAGGTTTAGATGTCATTCTAGCTTATGATATGATACTGTCTTTTCCCCCTAGTGAAATACAACTGTGGGATGTAATTATTGCTGTTAGTAATGTACCTTGTCCTGTAGTCATCTTTCTCCCTTGAAGTATCTTATGTGTGCTAAAATGTCCTGTTGTAATAATGAGCTATTGCAGTAATAAAGTTGTCAGGGCAGGTGTATGATTGACCACTGCGTATTGTTGCAACTGTCCTTTTTGTGTCATATTAGTCTGACTTTATTACTGTTGTGGATCATGTTTATGGGGGCACCATAAAATATGGAGGCGGTCGGAGCCCGTTCCCCTGCCGCCATTCGTCAGTGGGGGCTCTTTTTCCCTACTCTTGCCTTGTTGCAATTTTTTGAACAAGAAGTTCTTGCTTTACTGTTTTAATGTTATTTGAGCAGAGAGAAGGCTGATCCAAAAATCTAGACTCGTCATTTACAAAATCAAGTCATGAACTTCAGGCCCAACTTCTTTCTATAGGATGTTTGTCCTTTTTGTAGAATATGGATGGGTTTCAGTCAGAGGGCTGGGCGCCTTCGTGATTGTCCAGCTGATTTTCTGGAAGTGAAAGTCTGGTAATGGCCTGATTCCAGTAGAGACATGAATGAAAATTTCTACTTTTCGGGTGAACTTCCTGATCAATGCACGTGAGGCTCCCGCAGGCCACGTTGGAGCAGTCTACGTGGCACAACATACTTGGTAGACAGGCAGCGAGACCGATGCTCCAGCCTACTGGGGCACATGGGCTTCTCTCCCTGTGGTGGTGAGGGCTTAATTATACTGTATTTAATTACGCATCCTCCGAAGTGCTTGCAAACCATTCTTGCTGCCTGGAAAACCCTCTAGGCATATTGCTAAGCCATCCTTTACACTTCTGAGGCAGAAAAAGATATGAAATTCCCACATTTGTGGCAGGCTACTCTTCACCAAAAGACACACGCACCTAATCTTTAGGACACAAGTCCATGCAGAAGTAGTCTGCTTGCAACAGCACAGCTGTGATGTGGAAAGGCAGGGAATGCAAAGTTAAGTTGAGAATGAAAATGCCATCTCTCTATTACTGCACCTTTGATACTGTTTTCTTATAGCTTTGCAAGTTAGTAAATTGGGTAGTTGTTAGTAAATACATTGCAATACAAAAAGAAATTGCTTGTATAATTTTACAGCTATTAAGCTAGAGAGCAGCTTCAGTTTGAACTCCGTTGCCGTTCCTCTGTATGGTTTGCGGGCCCGCATGAAGTATGTGGAAAGCTTGCTTGCTTGCTCTTTGGGGACTGGCATCGCTCCTCTATCGCACAGGAAAGCAGAGGGCTGGAATATCCCGGGCACAAAGTCCCAGGTAATAGGTAAACCGCAGGTAATATGAAACTCAGATTCACCGTAATTGAGATTCACTGTCCAAGGGGATGTGGTCATTTGCTTTTACGTCTGAACACATGCTTTCCTCTTTCTCAAAACAGCTCGGAGGTTTGTAGGGAAATCACATGCGGCTTTTTCCTTCTCAGATGACTAGTAGCTTTGGGCTGTGTCTCCAGGAAAAGACTCAGTTCTTTGGATAAGTTTGATCATTTCTTGGACTTGTGATTAAGGGTAAACTGAGATGGGAGAAAGATGCATCCAAAATAAGGAGAGTAGGAGGTGAGAGGAGAAGAACATACTGGTTTAATTAAAAGTGTGCCTTAAGTCTAGGGAGCACTGCGGAGCTTGTCTGGGAGCGGAAGATGACTGTGGGTCTGGAAGATGCACCTGGCCTTGGGCTGGCAGCATAGTCAGACATTCATAAATCCACTGCTCCTGTATTTGGAAGTATTTTTTCAAGTAAATTAAAGGGTTTCGATTCCTATGTCTGATTTTAATAGGCATAGCAACTTTCTAGAGTTTTCTAAGTACAGTTCTGATGAAGATGACTGTTATTTTCTTCCTCCCCCCATAAGTCTTTGTTATGGTCCTTTGTGCTGTTGTTTTGACATCAGTGGGAAGCCGTGCTTCTGTACAGCTTCCTGTACATTGTATTCTTTTTCTTTTGTGCTCTAAATCTTCCCTATGGTTTTAGTTATATGTAGGACTGAAATGCTTTTGGAAAAGCTACAGGTCCTTGTTTATGTCAGTGCAGGCTTTAAAAAGCTCTCCAAGCTTAAAAAAGCCCAAACCATTTGGAAATCATTTTCTCCTTAGTTTGCTTTTGTTTCTCCTATTGGATCACCTGCTGAGTAAATGTATGAGACTGTGGTGAGGGAACGCGCTCTCCTTACTGTACCTAAGGCTGAGCAGCCGCATGGCCTTTCCTTCGCAACACGACTTGTTTCTGGTGTAGGTTGTAGCCCTCAGCCCCGAGTGGTGAAGGCACATGTAAGAGTAATTGGGAGAGGAGTATCTTCACCACCCTGAAGAGGCTGCGCAAACCATAAGTCCTGGGGGAAAGATTTGGCTGCTGTGCCTCATGAAGCAGTTGGTTGCTATGAAGAAGCAGCCCCTTGGTTTTGCATCTGTTGTCTCTCGGTAGCGCTGTCTGAGAAGAAATCTGAGTCGGGAATTGCCTGATGGTGACTCCCATCGAAGACCTAGGACTGCCTTAGCAGAAAACCTCCTTTCCCTGTAAATGAAACAATTTTTGGAGACTTGTAGTACTGGTTTGGCTGTGGAAGATAAGTCAAGCTCAGGAAAGGAAATATCTTCTGGTCTCCTGGGGATCTCTTCTGTTTATTTCCCAAAGGCAGTCAAGCCTGGTTCCCTGCAGGTGCTGGTAAGGAGGAAGGAAGGGAAAAGTCCATAAAATAAGCAACTTGTATCTGTATCGCTTCTGGTAGGGTTTAACAAAAGAAAGGGTGACCAGTCTTGAATGTAGATTTACCAGCCTCCAGAAGATAAATGTCTCATTATAACAAGACAGGGATTTATTAATGCGTGTTCCTCAAGGGAGGAAATTTAATAGAAGTGTTGACTATTATCACTAATATATTCTGAGGAAATCTCCACGTATTGAATTCTCCAGCCATTTATAGGTTTTTTTGAAGTGCTTTAAGTTGTTCGTATGACACATTCTTTATTATCATAGTCTGATTAGGTTAATTTAAATAACTCAGAGCTTGGATTTTTAGTACGGTAACAATTTGGATTTCTCAAATGACCTCTTCTGCCTCGTTGAAGTTACGAGAGAAAAAGCGAAGAAAACTTAGGCCGCTTTGAGGGTTGTCAGGAGATGAATGAATAAATAAATACTACAATTTTGCTGGAATCATCATGTTGTATTTAACCATTTCGATTGTTCTCAGTGCATGGTATTTTTGTTGTGGTGTAGATGGAGATAAAGTTGCACGAGTTTTGTGGCAGCTGTAATACTGAGTTGTTTGGTGCTGATAAGGGTTGTGGTTGTAGAGGCTCTGGGGATCCTGGTCCTGTCCTGTTACTGACTGACTGTAGTCTTCCGTGTAGGAAGCTTTATGTAACATACATGCTAGGAAAGAGAGGGCTGCTTCAAAATGCATTTACTGTACCTTAGAGGGTAGAATTTTCCATGTTATGCCAATTACTTGTAAGAGACGTTGGGCATGTCCCTCTAGAAAAAACTCTGACTATTGTAATAGTGAATTGTGAAGGGTTTTGAGCTCCTTTCTGAAGATGTTTAGCATTGTTAAATGGAATTGCTAACAAAAGAGGACAATTTTGGAACCAATGTCTAGCATAAAAAGTCAAATTAAAGCAGGCTTCCCCCTCAGCAGAAAATTTTGAATTGTGATATTTAGTAGTTGTCAAGTAGAGTTAAGCCGTGAGGAATTTCATTTGTTTTTACTGGATTGCAGAATCGTAGAATTATTTAGGTTGGAAGGGACCTCGGGAGGTCATCTAGTCCAACCCCATGCCTAAAGCAGGGCTTGCTTCAACATGAGATCAGGTTTTTCAGTTGCCTGGTTGCCTTGTCCATCAGAGTTCTGGGCATCTCCAAGGATGGCGATTACACAACCTCTGTTTAGCCTTTCTGCCCTGTTTGAGCACTGCGTTATGACATTATTTTCCTAATAGCTAGTCAGAATCTTCCTTAGTTCAGCTTGTGCTTGTTGTCTCTTGTCCTCTATCTGTGCACCTCTGAAAAGAGTCTGGTTCTTCCGTCTGCGGTGCAGGACTTGGTTATCTACCTCCTAAGGAGAGAGTGACCTGTGGTGAACATTTCCGAACTCCAGAGCTGTGCCCGTATTGATGGCTTTGTGCTGTGGGACACAACGGAGCCGAACTGGCCCATTTAAACAGGGGTTACACTCCTTGAACTTCCAATTTCATAGAAAATGAAAAACCTGGGAGGATAATGGCTCTTCTCAGTAACTGACCCTCTACAGTTAAACAATACTACTTTTTGCAACATCTCAAAATACAGGGGGAGGGAACCTCGGTTCATCTTCAGTCATCCATTTCATGACGTGTATGGTATTGCATCTCCGGCCTTTAGAGTGAGATGGCTGGCTAGGTGTAAGCAGGAGAAAGGTCTTCCGTCTAGCTACCCTGGATGCTACAGACACGAGTTTCTGGATCAAAAATAAAAACTTAAAAAAAAGAACAATGGTATGTGATGATAATGTAAAAAAAAAAAAAAAAAGAAAGAAAAAAAAGAAAAAAAAAAAAAAGAAAAAGCAGAAATGAAAAGCACCAAACCCCACAAGGTTGTTGTAACATGTTGGGGACTAATCTCTTTCTGTGTCCAAGGTAGCTGGGACAAGAAAGACGATTTGAGGGGAAAAGGAATGAGGAAGAAATTTAGGAGACTAATGAAGGTGAGCAAGCTGAAGACCATTGCTGTAGGTCTGCCAGGAATAGTGTAGACATGGCTGCTTTTGCGCCATGGGACAAGGAAATGAATAAGGTCCTACGCACCTGTGAACCCTCCAGCTGCGAAGGCTGCTTCCTCCTCTGTCTCTCTGTCCCTCCGTCCCTCTCTCTAGCTCTCCCATTTTTTAGCTGAGACACTGAGCAAATGCAGCAGTTGTTATAACTGGCTGATTTCTTTAGACTTGACTAAAAAGTTCAAGCCATCTGTGATCCCATCAGGGGAGTAATGGGCAGAAGAGTACTATTTTATTGTGTATATTCAGCTTAAAAAATTCAACTCAGAAGAGAAATATTTATTTTCTTACAGTTCCTTCTTGGCAGAAGCAGGCTATTAGTTTTTGTATGTTCTACAGATTTTTTTTTAAGTATAGCTAGAAGAGAAGAACTCTCTTTAAAATTGTTCAGCAGACATCCTTTTTCATCTAAATGAGTAGCAACAGCTCAGAGTCCTGGGCATGTGGGATAATAAAACGATATAGCGAGGTTTGAAATAGGGATGGGAAATTGTGGAGACTGAGAGAAAGCCTCAGATCTTTGGGCTGATGCGGAGGTACTGGCAGCTCAACAGCAGTGTTTTGCAAACGGTCACGAAGCTGCTTCTGTGACTTCTGGCTACGTTGGCAGCTCTAGAAGTGGGGGGGTCTGCTGTGGAGGTGCTGGTTCATGTTATGTCTAGCCTATCGTTGACTGAGTTGTAACACGCAAGCAAACGTTTGTGCATGCGAGTGTTGTGAAACATCCAAAACCTCTGAGTAACCATGGCTTCATTTAAACAAAATTTAATTTCTTTATATAAAGGAGAGCAAAACGACCTGGAAAACTGCAGTTTTGGTAGACAGTGATGCAGGTTATACCTATAGCGGGCATTAGAGGACTGGTAAGTTCCTGTGGCTTTCCATGCTCCTCTCGCTTCTGGGAATGCTGAAACCCAGAGCCGAACGAGGCCTGGAAAGGACTTTTCTCATCAGTGCTCTCGTAAATTCCTGGGCTCCTTTATTTTGGGAGATTGTTTTTGCATGTGACATGGTAACACAATTTTTAATATCTTTTGTAATGCTGTGCCAACTAGACACAGTCTCTAATTAGAAACAGTCTGAACTCTCTTCAAGAGCTGAGGCCAAGGAAAAAGGGATAATGCAGCTGTAAGCATCTAACGTATGCCTGTCCATGTTTGAAAGCATTATTTTAAGTGTGTTCTCCTTGAATAGATATTTGTAACGCTACCAAAGGCATAGTATGAACATTTTCCTTATTGGTACACCTCTGTCAAAACTTGCAACCATAGTATTTGGAGCTTAGACTAACAACTTGAAGACTAAACAGCTTATTTTTCTCTTGTGTCCTTTGGCTAAGTAGATCACATTTACTTTGAATGTCCAGTCTGAAATTTTGTGCCTAAGCAAGCTCTGTCTTCATTGAAAATTTATTAAAATATGGGATGGGAATTCATGGCTAGCATTGCCCGCATGGCTCCCGCAGTCAGAGCGCAGAGTGGGGGCCAAAAGCAAGCAGTCCTGAAAAATGGTGGGGCAGGGGAAGAGTTCAGGATGAAGCTTCGTTCTTGGGTGAAGAAACGACTTGAAGTAAGTGCCATTTTTGGAAGAGTGAAGTGCGTAGGGAAAGTATGCTTTGTTTTGGGCAATATTACTCCTAGCCTTCCTAGCACCAGCTAAGAAATGGCCTGTGTGTGCTGCGCTAGTGCTTCTAGCTTGGAGCGGAGCGTAACTGCCCTTTAGGGCTCAGCCCGTTGCCATGGATTCTGATCAAGGTTTTGATGGTGATTTTTTGATGCTTGCATTTCAAGGAAGGGTAAGTGAACCCAGACTCTGCGAAAATACAATGTCTGTCATTTTTATTGGAAGCATTTGCTCCAGAGAAAGCAAGATAAAGGCCTCTTGTCTACTTTTCCCTAGTATAAATGTTCTTCCTTCTCTCTGTCTGGTTTGGTAAACAGTCAGATTGTTAAAACCTTCCCTTACTCGAGCATCCCTATCACTGTTCTATATTTAATACCAGCAGCAGTTCTTATTTGTGTCTTGAAATATTTTTACGTTAACTTTTCTGTGCACAGCTTTCTCTTACCCTTCAGTATACTTCAAGTAGCTACTCAATTTTTTTGTTTGTTTTACTCATGAAATTTGACTATTTAGTTCAGACTGTGTTGCACTGTTTCGGGTCAGACTGTTACCTAGCATGGTAGAAAAGGACCTAAATACGTCCAGGGTCCTATATTTGAACTGGAGAGACCCTGTAGTTTTCTGCTGTTCCCCCTCCCCGCGCACACATCCCATCTCACTGAATAGCTGAATCTGGGCAAAAACAGACTTCAGTTCTGTGTTTTTCACAATGGCCTGTGTACAGCTGTGATTGCACAGATCTGACAGTAAGAACCCATCTCTGTTTTGCCTGTACCTACTGATTTAGTATTCATAAATATTTAGACACTAAGATATCCTGTTATACTATTTTCACTGATTAAAGAAGTGAATGCTATTACCTATAGGCTACAGAAGACAGCGTGTTGATTTAATGGGGCTTTTGAGATTGAAGGATGTCAGTCCACCTGCCCAGGTCTGTCTGCAGCAGTGAGGAGAAGAAAGAGTTTGTTTTGCTCTTTCTGTATCTCTCGTCTTGCGTGCGTCTATTTTTAAGGCTTTTGCAGATGGAGTTGCTCATACGGGCTGCGAGGCGTATTCTGCCGCGACTCCTTGTACCTGCAAAATGGCTAATTGAGTGAGAGACAGCTCGGGCAGGAATGATTTATGCCATGTGAGCACAGCTCAGGCTTCAGCAAATACTAGCGGGTTCTGCCAAACTGTCAAGTTATCAACTTGTTCGCTTTCTTGCCAGGCTTCATCAGCGATCATTAGCTTCGTGGTCTGGCTCAAATTTGTTCATTTTGGCGGAGTGTGAAATCGGTCTCTGCTTCTCATTTTCTCTCTGACTCCTGCTGTTGGTGGTAGCCTGACTCAGTGTAGTCCAGTGACTGACAGCAGACAGTGGTACTTGACAGCTGAACAGCCATCACTGTGGTGCAGAAATTATGTTCCATCATAAATATTTCCAGTCTCAAAATTTAGAAGGCACTGGGGGAACTGGGAAAGCCCTGAGTATGCGGCTAGCCTCTAGGAGCCTGGGATGGTTAAGTCACGTCATGTCTGTTGGGCTGCTTTCTAACTTTAGCAACTTGAGGAGGCTTTCTTTTCTTTTTAAACTCTCTGTCCTTGGTCACTATGGTTTGGGTTGTACCATGCTGAGAGGTAAGCTTGTAGGCTTAGGTATGCAAAAGAAAAATATGATTGTAAAACATCCCATGTGGAAAGTCTGAGCTCAAATAATGGATATATTCTCTAAGTTCTTGCCAAAACCAGAGTTTTCCAAGGCCTAAGGTTCACCAGGAAATGAACTGAGCTCCCTTGTGAATGTTGTCCTCAGACCAGTGTCAGGGTGCCAAATTTGCCACCTCTCCATCCATGCTGAGGCCTTAGCTAGCATGCATGTACTTACAGATGGTGGCATCAGGGTCCTCTGAGGTTCATCTCTGAATCTTTGGGTGTCAGCAGCCAGCTCCTATGGTAAACAAGAGAAGGCTTTTAAAGCACATGGCTGTATATCCAGTGAATTAATGCTACTCTTGCCCTGGTAGAGCTTTGCCCTGCAGTCCTTGCTCAAGCCTCTTGACTGGTGCATCTAATGGTGAGATCAGTGCTGCTCAGCTGAGGTTGCCTAGGAGAACTGCATGCTCCCAGCCAAATAAGCTCCTCAGGAATGCAAAATAGTGATTTTAGTAGAATATCGTAGTAACAGGACAGGAAGTACTGAGGAGCCCTTGAACAGGAAAGATTATTGCATGATGTTGAATCCACTGCCACCACCAAGACTGAAGGTGGTAGGAAGATGTCACGTTTTCCCTTTTCACCAAAATGTTCTGTCTTTGGATGTGCGGACGAATGCTTTCCTCCCTGTCTTCTACTGCCTCTTCCTCCCTTGATTAAAGGCTTGTCTCTCTGTGTCCTTTAACTGCTACAATTTATCTCACTAAGGAGAAAAAGGCAGCGAGCTGAAAGGGCAAGTGAAGACAAATGTGGAATGTGGTGTTGTGCGATTGCCCACGTGATGCACTGCTCGCCACGAAGTTGCAAATGAAGGGAAGGACAGTGGCAGGTTATTGTGTATATATCTAAACTGGAACCAAATGTGGCATTAGATATGAACTAAAGCAAGGCTAGGCAGGTCTGAAAACTATAAAATCTAATTAGCTAGTTGTTTATCTGAAATCCTGGGGAGTTTGAGAGCATTGCTGATACACCAGGATGCAGAACGCTTGCAGTCCATCAAATAAAGGTCTACTGAAGACACCCATAGCGTTTTACAAGACAAATGTACAGATGGGGAAATTTCCGAAAGACAAAATGTGAACAGATTACATTGGACAGCTGGGGATCTTGAACACATGGCTTGTATGTGGAAAAAGTGATTAACCAAGTAAAAATGAGGAGAGATTCTGACAGCAAGAGAGTGAGTCTTCATTTTTCTACTGGTTATGGCATACAGGGGACGGATTAAATCTCTGTCAAACAAAGCCAGGGCTTGTTTTGGGTTGTTGTACCCTCTGTGTGCTCTTTGAGCATCAGTTGCCTTCTGTATGGGTAGCTGCCGTCTCCACTGGTAATCTGATTTACATGATATTTACCATCCTGAATGTTTTTACATGGCTAACGATAGCTTTTCTCAGGGGGTAGCCAGTGAATAGACACAGGATAATGGCCTGTATGCTCACTAAGACTTGAAGTGTATTTTTGTAGGCTACCTTTGGCCACATGCTAGCAAAAATGCCCTGTGCTTCGGTCATGCAGTTGGCTTCTGGGATGGGTGAGCACCCAGCGCCTGCTGTGCAAAGCCCTGTGAAACTCCCAGCGATAAACAGTGCAACCAATATTATCACGGGTTATGGAGTAAGCCGAAGGCCCTCGTGTGAATTATAGCCTTGATGGCTCTGGAGCGAACACAATTATTATTCCGTGCGTAAATATGCCGTGCCTTCCCAATCAGTTATGCTACTTCTGAAGCCTTGGGAATAAAGCTGCGTTTTGCTGCTGAAAAGCGTATACATGAGTCTTGAATATCTCAGCCAAAATGGCGAAAGAAATCTCATGCCAGGAGTCACAAGGACCAGCTAGATGGATTTCTGCTTTGGGTATTCTGCTGCGTGCACTCAGACAGAAAGCAGACGGATAATGTGGTAGGTGAAGAGACAATGTTAAGCACCTATATTTTAGACAATGAGAGATCATTCTTTTCCCTTTACAGACAGCTATTGTGTGCTTCTCATTTCATTATTCATATCAGGCTTCCCGAACAATATGTTTCTCTGTGAGGAATTTTTGTAAAGGTGTCATTATGAATTCCTTGTGAAAACTTTGGTACAAGTTTTTTGCAAAGAAGAGCCTTTATTGAATTGTAGGCTACATGCTAGAGCAGTATATGTGGTTATCACTCCCAATGAATTTTAATTTCAAACCCTCACATTTGCTATAAAATGTTGAAAAACACGAAGGGATTATGTTATAATGAACTTCTATCCACTCGATGAACTTATTGAAGATCTGCGAGGTTTCTCACTTTTCTGTCTCCTGCTTCAGAAGTACTGTATGACACCCCCAGAATGAATTAATCAGCTTTCAGGCAGTAACATTGCAAGTCACCTTGCTGCTTTAAATCCATTTCATAAGTGTCTCTCAAATTTCTGCGGCATATCCTTCGCTTGAATGTTGGACCACAGAGACATTTAAGTCTTTATCTATCATTGAAGACAGCTGTCTTAATTGAATCACCTTGTGGTAGCATGAAAAATTCGGCATTCTTTGCTCTTTGGGCGACTTCTTTCCTGCCTTGGATGTTGCCTGTGATTTGATAAATCTCTTCCAAAGCTTCAGCATGAGCAAAGCCGCCTCTGTTGCCACCTTCTCTGTGCAGCAGGGTATTGAGACTCAAAGAGAGGAAGGTGCTTTCGTGGGAGGAAGCAGCTCCAGGTCCCCACCAGCACGCCGCATGGCTGACTGGGCCCCTTGGAACTTGGTTTAACGTCTCTGATAGCATGGATATCTCTGAAACTCAAAGCCACGTTTATTCCAATGAATTTCATGCATTAATTGAGGCATCTAATCACCACGATAGTCAAGGGAAGGGGGACATTTCTAGGGGCAATTCTGCCACTTTAGAGCTGCAGTTGCTCCATCCCTCTAAAAAGTCAGAGTGAATGTAAGACAGTAACAGTTAAGTGTCTAAAGATAGGATCCAGGTATGATCCATCTAACTCTCCAGAGTCTCGGAAGTCAATGGTGCTGCTCCTACTGAACGCCAGCAATGCAGAATCACAGCTAGCTATCTATAAAGATCAGCGTGGCCAAAATGTCCTGCTTTTCCCCTTCCCCTCAGCCTATAAATGTGGTGTCTTTCAGACCATCAGTCATCTACAGTCAAGAAAATGGAAGCAGCTGACTCTAAATGCAGTGTTGGAAAAATATTACTAGAGAGCTGGGCCAAATGAGAGATCCCTCGAGTGGTAATGACTGATTTTAGTCTCTACTGCAATAAGGTGTAACAAGTATCTTCCTTATTTTTAAACATAAAAGGTCTTCGCTTTGAATTTTACATGTGTGTGTATTAAGGCAATTTACTTTTAGGAGTAGCAAGGAAACATCATTTCACCAGCAAAGAAAAATGGGTTTTGAATGCTGTATATATCTGTGCTATCCTGATGTTGTGCAGCTTCATGCAGTCTAGTTAGTCCGTACAGTCATTTGTGTTTGTACGAATTGCTTCCTTTCAGACAGGAATGCCGCGGTCAGGAGTTTGGCTGCTAAATGGCCTACAGCAGGAGTTTTATCTTCTGCGCTCTCAGGCAAAAAAAACTATGGTTTGTATTAGTTTTCAACCGCCATCCTCCTCCCCACCACCAACCCTGCACTTCCCCAATGGAGTGGTGCGACACTGAAATCGTGGGGGAGCTTATTAAATCTGTGCATTTAATGCCTCAATTTAAAGCTTGGATAATAAAGGGCCATCTTTTAATTTAAGCTGTGGATTTACCATCTATGCAAATTGGATTTTTTTTTTCTTTCTGTATTACCTGAGAAATGGCATTATTACGGATAATTTGTGAAGCATTGGTTTCTACCTGACTGCCTCGATTCATAGTTAGGTCAACATGCACAGGGGTTCAGCAACAGAGGCGGGCACCTGACCGCTGCACGTCCTTATACTGTGAAGTCAGGTAAGCACAGTTCTTACTTAAACTGCGTTTTGTTTCCTTTTTTCATTTTCTCCCACTTAAGCTTGTTCTAATATCTGAACCCTGTTCCCTTCATGCATAGAAAGCAGTAACTTGGTATCTGAAGCTCTGTGGTAGGACAGTCTTAGAATAGATCTTCTCCATTTGGAAGAAGGTCATGGGCAAGATGGGTTTTGAAAAGCTAAGGACAAGCTTTGTGTGTCCTTCCTTGCTGAAAAGCGGAGAGCATTTTTAAGGAAACTCCTAAGTAGTGTTACTCATTCTGGGAGCATAATTTTAATTGTAATTGGGAAATGAAATAACATGCTCTGTCTGGGCAATTAGATTAAAAGGGCTGAATATTCAATATTAAAACAAAGAATTTGGGGAAAACAAAAACAAAGCCTCTTTAAACTCAGATGACAATTCCTAAAGGAAAATTACAGATGTAGAATGAACTTTCAAAGGAATTAGCATTTTCTCCTACAAATTATCCATTACATTGTGTTCAGGATAAGTTCACGCTGTATTTTAGAGCCATTTGTAGGAAAAGCAGTCTTTTAGAATGACAGAATATAAGCAATTGAGGCAAAAGCTTAAAAAAATCTGAAGCATGAACAATCGATGAAAAATACCTTGGACTGTTTATATGCAAACCATAAATTAATAGCCATAATCACACGCTTTCTCTGAACAGAAACCACAACTCACCGTGTATTTTAATGACACTTGCCATTCAAACCTACTTGCCTACATTTTCACAAACCTACTTTTCACATTTCATGCTGTAAATTCCCAGAGACAGCTTTGAACTTTTTCTTTTAAACTAGGAAGTTACTTCAAAAAAAAAAAAAAAAAAAAAAAAAACAAATGGCGAGAGACATTCAAATGAGGGCTGTACAGAATACGGCATTTTATGTCCTTCTCTCTGTTACGTGCATGTATAAATGCACTCCAAGCCTCTCCCTTCTGCCTGCCATGCAGTACCAATTTTCAGTCTAAAAGCCATTTTAACATTTAACTTTCCGCTAAGAAAAATGAATAGGTTTAACATTGTTAATAAGAAAGCTAGAACTGCCCCAAACTCCTCTTGCTGTGCAGCCTGGGATCATGAAGAGGGAGACAAGTTCTTTGTTGTCCCTTTTTTCCTAGTTTTTCTTCCTTCTCCTGTCTCCTTTCCTTCCTTTTTTGAAGGAAACAGTTCAGTTTCTTAGCCTAATAATTTTTTTTCCTTAGGGAAAGGTCGAAATGAGATAGTGCTGTGTGCTGGGACCAATAATTCTTGAAGTATAGGTCGAAATGAGATAGTGCTGTGTGCTGGGACCAATAATTCTTGAAGTATTTGGCCAATTTCAGCCAAACTTGAAAAAGTTCGGCTGAAATTGGCCAAACTTGATGGAGCTGCAAAGAGCCCAAAGCAATGGAGCTAGAATAGCCTCAAAGTTGCTCTAACGTATGTAGTTGGGAAGTCCTATGGACATGGGAGGTTGCCTGAGGAGCAGAGCTGTGAATTTGGCACCTGCACTAAGCAGAGCTGAAGCTCTGTTCGAGCCCAGCTGGATCTGGGGGAGAGGGGGGAGTATAATTTTCATTTCTGTTTTGTCAGCCCTGGCTGTAATTTCTGTAAATCTAAGTGTGTTGCCTGCCTATATGTTGTAAAGGCAATCACACTTAATCATACCAATTGTATATAAAGATGCAGAACTGCAAGGAAGGGCATATTTCACTTTTGACATTTACTTAAATTCTTAGAAAATTACATGGCTTAGCATCCAGCAAAGTTCGAAAGTCACTGCAGATTAAGTCTACTAAGGGCTGATTTTAATCCTCAGCACGCCCAGGTTTGAGTCCATTAGTATCTGTTACTGTGTCAACAGAGAAACAAACTCCAAGCACCACCAATTAACTTCGGCAGCCAGCGTATCTGCTGGAGGAAAATCAAGTGAACGTGCATCCGTTATTAGGAGGTGTGAAGCAAGAGCCAGGGCTTCAGATGTTTGATGACCTTTGCGTGGGTCTCCTATCTCATTATCTTTGACAGGGACTAAATGCAATCTTCAAGGCTGATCAGTGCCTTCTGTCTCTCAGAAGAGACTTTATTTAATTTATTGGATTATATTACAGTATCTTTTCTCTTTACCTGGAGACATCTCAATCTATTCTAGTGATGGTTATACTGTATATGCATATATATGTATGCACGTACGTGCTTACAAATACAGGTGGTCCATATCTGTTTAGTGCATATTCGGAAAGGTGGTAGAAAACACAAAACGGCTTGTTTGAACGTATGTAAAGCAAAAAATGCTTCAATTACAGCAAGACTTAAATGGGCACCAAGCATAATTCATAATACAGAGGGGTGGTGCTAGGCTGCGGCTGTGGGGCAAGGCCCTTCCCTGAGGGCACAGCAGCTCTGCTGGGGGGAAGGACGCTTGTGTGCTGGTTCTTCCTTAGCCTTAAATTCATTTAAGAGGTGTTCTTTCCTTAATTCATTTTTGAAATGGCATAGGCCCTCTACAACAGGAATTTATATGAAAAAAACCTGTGCTATAGGTATTCATATCCCGAATTAACATACAGCGGACCATGTGGGCCACACATGCGCTACCCACCCAAAGGGTAGGCTATGCTACGGGGACCAGTTTCTCTGCCTGGGAACAAGGAAGGGTCTGGAGGAGGAGGGCAGGCTCTGATGTGAGGGACTGAACCATGGCTGAGAAGATAAGGCCAGGGAAAGCTAACCGTGCCCGTTCCCCAGGTAACCTGGATTTCTCATTCAGGTTTCCCACCTGGCTGCTGGCGAGTCTGTGATGGGTGGTGTGACCAACGGTGAGGTGTTACGCTGGCAGCCTGTGAAGCAAATGCAGCTCCTGTGTGACAAGAGTTTTCTTCTTTGCAGCTATTTTTTTGGCTATCACAGTTTAGAAACTTGTTCTGTCCACCTTCTTGTCTCCAACTTTAGTTTTCCTCCTTTGAATGGCTCATGCTGAGAATGATACATTATAGCATATGTTTTTAATCTTCCTTTTTAAATTATGAAATGTTGGAGGAAAGCACAATTACATTAGGGCCGTTGCAGAAAATAAATGTTTGCTTTTCTGTGCAAATGCTGACAAACAAAAGCAGAGACACAGTGACTTTCCAGCAGTAACATGTTACAAGTGTATATAATCCATTGGAAGAAACTACAGCATGTCATGGTTGAAATAGCAAATACTTTCAAGCTGTGTGTGAAGGAACTATCCTCCTCAATGTGTATTATCCTTCATTAAACCGGAAATGACTAACATCCCCTCGGATCATGGCTTAAGGAAACCAAAGCCTTGGACTAAGGAAACTTGCCAAAAATACTTGTAGTATAAATTTGGGTACTACTTAAACTTGTTTGTCTGTGGCTGTGTCCAAATCAAAGTGGTAGTGCAGTTTGTGGCCGTGCTTTCGGGGTAGCACCCAGCTCCACTGTGCAGCATGGGTTCGCTCAGCAAGTGTTAGCTGCAGAGGTTTAACCAGAGGTGCAGAGCTTTCTGGATTTGCAAATCTCGCTACACTTTGGGGTTGCTCCTGATCTAGAGACTCATGGTCTCCTGTTTGTGTGTTTATAATGTGTAGAGGAGAAAATGGCAGATTATGAGAGTAGCAGTTGGCACCCAGGGTGTTTAATGAGGTCCTGGCTGGAGTGTGAATTAAGTAACTCGAGTTGCCCTGCCGGTCAATGGAATAAATTTACTTGGCTTAATAAGGGTAGCTGTAGCAGGAAACGTACTTTGTCAGTACCAAATGAACTAGGAAGATGCCTTCCTGCAATTTCAATAGCTGTGCTCTAATGTTATGTCAATATAGGCATTTTAAAACTACACAGTTCACCAGGAGGCAGTGTTGTTTTTAAGCGGTAAATAAAGTATGGAATATATAGCTTTGCAGGCACTTTTCCTAACTGGACTTGGTAAAAGCCCTGTCTTCTGAGTAGACCTCACGCTCACTGCAGCAGACTGCACCTATTCAGAAAGGTAGTAATCTGGTAGCTGTGGTGTCCCAAAGTGATGAGGAGAAGTTGTTGAGTGAGCTAAGATCCGTTGGAAGAGGTCATGCAGCGTATTGGACAAACCGGTATCAGATTGGGGGATAAGACACTCTGGCACGGACAGACTGGTTTTAGTTCTGAAATAAAAGCGATGCTCCTCAGAATTAAATACAAAGAGTTGCTTGCCTCTGCTGGCATGTTAAACCACCTGAGAGAAATTATTACCTAAAGAGTTGGAGCGAGAGCAATATTAGGAGGAAGAAAGCTACATGCATTTTTTGCCAGCGTACCTGGTTATCTGACCTGGTCTGCCAGGTAAGAGCACGAAGCTGTGAAGGACATGGCTGGGCCAGGGCAGGCTCTGGAGAGAGCTTCTGCCTCTGTGAGGGCTCTGGAGATTGAAGGACGGAGTTTGGTAGGGTACAAACCCTAAATTGGCTCTAACGCCCTTGGACTGACCCACACAAATGCACTAAGAGGAAACACGCAGCAGCTGGACCATGCAGGACAGATGCTCTGCAGCTTGTCTCCTCCTGGCATGACATCCCTGCTTCGGCTGTGAGTTGAGAGCTCTGGGACTTTGGGAAATGGGACTTTGCACCCAAAGGGTATAGAGAATACCAAATGGTCTCCCGTGTCTCCAAAACATGTAGTTCCAGTGTTTTTCTTGAATGTCCCTAGCTCATCAAGGAATTGTCTCTTTCTGTCTACAGTCAGGTTGAAATTGGGGTGTGTGTACGTATAGCAGGAGCTGTATTCAGAGATTTATTGTTTTTAGCATCTTTGATTAGAAAGTCTTTCTGGCTATCTAAACTTCAAACAGGTGCTGCAGTGCTCTTCTGTTCGCTTTGGCCTTTGAAGACCAGAAGAGGCAGCAGTATCGCCTCTGGGTTTGCGTTCCTGTTGCACTAAGCTATAAAAAGTGCATTTGCACATTGATAGTCCTCCTTTTCCAGATGTATGTGTTCCCAGAGACAATAAGTCTGAAATTAAAATTCTGCTAAGTTAACTGTCCCTGCATTATCTTCCTCTCCTGAAATGTTTTTCACTGGAGGAATTCAGGCAAAATCATTTGCAATGTCACAGCGCTTCTGGGTGGGAGCGCCTTCCTCTGGCGCTGGCTGGAAAGCAGGTTAGATCTTGCCTGGATCCTGGAGATAGCAGCTCAGGCAGCATTTACCACCTTTGTTGGCTGCTCACATGTTTTGTTGTGCTGCGGGTTAGGCTGAGGAGCTGCAAAAAGTGGCAAAAGGCAACCTGCTGCTCGTGGCTTGATAGCTCGTAATGCACAGTTGGCAGAGGAGAGCTAATCCTCCAGCACGGGGACAAGAACAGCAGTAACAAGGCTCCTGGAAAGCTAATTATCCTGTCACTAGCTGGCTTGAAAAGTCTTTTTTCCCCCCCTTCTTTGCCTAGTCTGTCACCTCTGACAAATGTGTCTCAGCTATCCCCTCCTGGAGCAGCGGGTGAAGCGTGCCCTGGAAGTCCTCTGAAGAGGTCTCTGCCGCTTCCTTAGGTGGAAGTGGTACCTTTCAATTTTCTTGTTGAGGAGAAGACCAAAAAAGAAGCAAAATCCTTGACATCTCTTTCAAAGCAGAGGACTGCGGTCATGGCTGCAGGGGGAAATAGCGCTTTCTCCTTGCAGCACATGGCCATCCAAAGGCAAAGCGCTGAAAATCTGAGTAAAGCTTGAGATGTCTTCCTAGCAGAGAAAATTTGGCTGCTCCACCCATTTCTTTAGACATTGATCCTACTTGCTGCAGCGATTGGGAATCTGCTCACACTTTCTACTCCAGGAGCGACTTAGAGCCGTGTGGTGTCAGTGGGATGGTATGGACTATATGGCTATAATTGATATGTACTGCTGTTTGAATAAGATTGCCCTTAAAGCTCTTGCTCTTGCTTTGACAGGTTTTGCCCAAATACACACCTTTAAAAAATGAAGCCTCGAAATAGCTGCTGAGATAGAAGGCTCCCAAACTGCCAGCTTCAAATTAAGCATTCCTGAGTGTCCATGCTAGAGCTGCGATGTTTGATAGTTTCTATTAAAGCAGTCAAGATATGTCACTAAATTGAAGGAATAGCACAAATATTGGGATTTAGGTGGCAAAGTGTATCAAGGAGAGTGCATGAAGTGCACCAAGTTTATTACCTAGGCAGACCTATAATTGCCTAAAGCACACAGTGTCACGGGGAAGGATGGGACAGACAGTACCTCTGCTTGCTGCTGAGGGATCACAGCAGAAATACCTCTGCGAGGGACAGAAAGAAACATGCTGCAACAGTGCGCCTTTCAGAGTGCCCTGGGCACATATATATATTTTTATTTATATATATATATAAATTATATATATATATATAAATATAAATATATAAATAAATATAAATAAATAAATAAATATATAAATAAAATCTTAATACTACATATAAACTGCAGCAAAGTTGGGAAGGATGGGAAGCCTGTAAGCAAAACACCAGCATATGTGCGCTCTGGTAATGTTAATTCAGTGGTAGCATGCTACTAATGCTATTTCCACTGTTTTCCTCTGTGCTGAAAATATTGTAAGTACTGTAAGTCCAGGGAACAAATGGTATGGCTTTTTTTCTGTTAGGAAAACTGACTGTAAACTGTTACTCTTTAGAGTATTGCGTAGGAAATTGAGCTTTAATTCTGTATAATACATCCCTGAGCCTCTTGAGAAGAAAACTAAGCTGTACTTCAGTAAAGAATTAGTTGAGGTGCAGGAAGAAGCATCTAGGTAGGATTTTCTCGCCTGTTGTACCGTAGGGAACAATTTCAGGCGGAAACAGTTCATCCAGTTTTCTCAAGGTAGGCATTCAGTGGGACTTTGTGAGATTGTATGCCTCCTTTAACTAGGCTGGAAATGCAAATGTCAAGTCCAGTACTTGTAACTCTCCTTTGGATTTCCAAGGCCCTGAAAAGCCTTGGGTCTACAAATGTGCATGTTCAGGTGCAGGACTTCCATCCCAGGTAGTGTACCTGGTAAAAAAATGAATTTATAGGTGTCTCATTATTCAGCGTGCAGCATATAAAGCACTTCTGTAAGAGGTACTCTGCCACTTTGCATGGGGTGTTGCAAAGCATTTCGCAAGGTTGGGCACCAGATGTTTTGCGAAATGCATGTGCCTCTTGGATTTGGCAGCCTTGCAAAACTGTGTTTTCTTTCGCTGTTGAATGGTGAGCATTAATCAGCTTTAATGATCACTGGTGGATATACTAACAGCTTACAGAAGTTGCGCGCTCCATTCTGCTGTAAATGGAGCCTCAAATAGTTGTCATTGCCTATGGCTGTGTGCTAGAAAACCTGTTTCCTTCTGTGGATTGTAGCCTCACCCTTTAATCAGAATTTGTTCTGAAAATGGCAATGCCACGTCTCTAAGGATGATCTCATTTTTGAGGGCAGTAGCCAGGGGGAATATTGTCATCTCTTTCAACCTGTTCAGAGACCGAGACTGAGAAAAACACATTTTGAACTTCAAAAAAAAATTATTCTGATTTTTAGGCAGTTCCTCCAGGAGCGTCTCTGTGCTCTTGGTTTCATTCATGCCGTACCCCTCCTCAGGGCTGTATCAGGACCTCTCTCCATGACAAGATCGAGAGACTCACCTCTGGGGCAACGCTGTAGGTGTCTACGCGAGAATCAAGTGTCTTAGTTCCCATTATGGACAACAGACCTGTAGAGCAGTTCAGCTCACCCTAAAGTAGGCACTGAAGGAGGGATTTGGTTGCTTAAGCATAGCTGTCTGGTGCTATTTGAGATGTCCTACGATATCTGCAACCTCTGCATGGAGCTGGCAGGTATGACGTGATTCAGGGAGGACCTCTGCATCTCTGGAGCACCAGCTGGAGGCCAAGGGGCTCCCCTCAGGCATCCAGAATGGTGCTGGGTACCCATGTAGGGGCAACTGGATCCAACCCCAGCTGGTTAGTCCCCTGAATTGGTCTCTGGGTGCTCGTGACTGCATTGACTGGGTGCCTATGGATTATAGTGGGATCTTAAACACCTAGTGTGCATGGGGGTGTCTAAGTTCAAGTGCCTTGATCTCAAATAAACCTTACTTCCAGTCTGACTTTGCAAGACGCTGTAACTTGTTATAGTTAAGATGATGCTTCTACCAAGGAACATACACAGGCTAAATGCAGAGTGCATTTGCTGAAAGAGTCATAGAAACTGTATCTCCAACAGCGTAGATGTCAGGGCGCGAATGACCTTGGGGACTGCCTGACCATGCATACGGCATGAGTCTGGCATTGCCTGGCTCTGATCTTCCCAAGTGGAGTCTTTGTTCTGACTCTTTCATGTCATTTAAGCTAAAAAAAGCTTCTTTTAAAAAAAAAAGCCCATAAGTGCAAATACCTATAGGTTTTATTCAACTTCGAGTTCTTTAATTAATAGGTTAAGGTGGATTTCTGATTAAAAATAAGGTTATTTATTTGTCTGTCTGGTGAAGGAAATACCACCAAAAGTCCAGTGGTGGTGGTGTAGACTGAAATGGTTGGCAGTGCTATAAAGCTTCAGAGGTTGCTCAACATGTAATGGGCAGTTGCACCTGTCTGGCTGATGTTAGAGATGCTGAGATGGGAATTGTCTTGCACTCTCTCTTTTAACCATTCAGAGCTTAATACATAGGTCTAGGCCTGGAATATAACTTTCTAACATGAAAGTGTAGTGTAATTTTTTGCCGTATTTTGAGTTTACTTGCAGAATTTAGCTGCGTTGCAATGAAGAAAAGGGAGGGGAATAATGTAGTGTCACAAGTCTGATGTATTAGAAAGGGGCTACAGTTCATTTGCTGAGGTCTTTGTTTCCCCTGTAAATCTGCACCAGATATACGTATGCATACGTACAATATCCAGAGTGTTTTAGCTCTTGAGTGCCCGTGTGATGTGGTATTTGCCTCTCAGAACTATCTGTAGGACAATTCAGCTCAGTATACCTTTTATTACATTTTTGATCAGAGTTGACTTCTGTGTCAGCGTGCTCAAAATATTTTGCTATCGTTACAAGATTTAAAATACAAATATGTTTTTATCTTGTTTTACTGCCTTTGTAGATTGACCCTAACCATGTTTTATATGAATTTTGAAGACATTTTATTGTTATGGAATGTCTCATTTGAGCAGCAAATTAGAAATGCATTAATTAAAATGACATTGGGGAACTTTACTGTATCCAAGTGTTTTATTTGCACGCCAAGCTGGAATTAACAATAAGTCAGTTTGAATCAGTAAGATTGAAAAGATTTATTATTTTCGGTAAATGCCATCAGTATGTTCAGCATCTTAGGAGCTTGCATTTGATAAAATGCGTATTTGGCAGAATGGATCAGTTCAGATAGGCGGGACCAAGTTGCTTCCTGAAATGAATCGAATTTACTTTGATAAATCTTGTATTAGACATAATCTGTCTCCATTAGCATGTGGATAGCATTCTGTAGGGAGATGCTGCATTTAATTTAAACACTTCAGTTTGTGGTTGACGCAAGCAAGCATTTTAAATTCACAGTGAGCATTAAGTTGCACATTTTATTATACTTTTTCTGCGTGCAAAATGGAATTGCCTTCTAATTGTAAATGTGACTTCACCAGGCATGGTGAAAGTGAGTGTAGGCATGTGGAAGTTGCAAATATAAAGAAGGAAATGAAGCAGATGCCTGAAGCACCGACGAGGTGGAGGCCCACTGGCAGCGCTGATCGATAACGCTGTCCAAGAGGAAGATGATGGTGAAAGGGGCGTAAGGAGTCGCTTCGATTTCACGCTCGCAAAGAGAATAATGTCATAAAATGACACAGACGTGACTGACAGCATCGCGGGGGAGGTAATGATGCACCGAGAGGCTGGAAGGGGATAGAATTGGCTGTTGAGAAAGGAAGAGGAGAAATTGGCCGTCAGAGTAAAGGCTGGGTGGCGACGTGAGCACCCGCAGGAGGGGACGACAGCTCCCAGATCCGGCAATTATTTTCAGTCACAAGTCACCGGGGCATCATCGGAGCCCTGATTACATTGGTGGGTTTTGCGAAGGGCTTGCCCACAAAGTTTCCCTTCGGTGAATATTTAAAACAGGGGGGAAAAAAAAAAAGACAAAACCCATCCCCAAATAAATCCTCTGTGAGAGAGGCTATTTAAAGCAGAGAGTATTGCCCAAAAAAAAAAAAAAAAAAAAAAAAAAAGTCTCTTAGCAAAACATGAACAAATCACTTGTGCCCAAAACAGCCTGCCAGTGAAACACCTTGTTATTTGCACCTTCAGAAAGGATGAACTGAATTATGGAGCTTTCTGGGTTGTCTCAGCCCTGGGCAATGAGCAGACTCTATCAATCTTCTCTCTCCATATTCGGAAGGGATCGTTCTCAGGTTAATAGTGCGCCAAACATGCAAATAAAACTGCTGAATTCATCTTGTTTGGTTGAATGCTGGCAAACATCTGCAAACTCCTCAATTCAAAGAGGTGTTTGGCAGGAGCATGGATGGGGGATGAGAAATGTGGAGGCCTTGCGGTAGGAAACGTCACTGGAGTAGCCCTCCATACATTTTCAAAGCTACTAATTTAGAATAAAATATTCTGCTTGGGAGCTACAGCAGCCTTCATTTCGTGTTCCAAATTATTCATTCGTGTACGAAAACGTAGCTGCATGTCATCCAAAAATGTGCTTGACTGGCAGAGGTCGTTCTTCTCTGCAGTTTTTTTCCTTCAGTGTTGAAGATTTTTAGGGTGAAAGCCATTCAATTAATACCAAGATGTTGTTATTACTTCCCATACTGAACTGGTACGTCAGGAGTTGCCTCGCGTGCCCCTGTGCCTCAGCCACCCCACGGTGCAGCGTGCTACAGGGGTACTCTGGAGCTCGATAGGAAAGCTGAAAGCTGCAGCACCGCTGGGATTTTTCATTTTCCCACTTTTCTTCCACTATTTGATGCTGCAATAGCTGCATTTCTTACAACAGAATAGTTTTAAAAAGAGGAACAGCAGCACCATGGCCGAACTTGTAGAATCAGCCACGTTTTCCTGAAAATGCTGGGGTTTTCAGTCAATAGTTTGAGGCCTCCTTGAGGTTTTGCTGACAGTATTGCCTTTCAGTCTGGTCACCAAAGCAAGCCAGCGGCTGTTGTCCTCATGTTTTTCTTCTACACATCTAGGTGTGCATCGAGGAATGCCGTTTCTGTGGTTGGACTCTGGTCCTCAGATTAGGGGTCACAGAAAGGACTGTTGACTTCTGATGGAGCTCCTAGGGTTAGCCATGGGGAGTGGGCACCTATCCCCACAGCCTCCTGCGCACAGGTGCATAACTTTCCAAAGTGTGATTTTGGTGGAGGATGGCAGCATCCCTTAACTCCAGGCTCTTCGCTTCTTGCATTATGAATGGGATGCTGGGATGCATCATTGGTGCAGAGGACCGTATGCCACCCCTGCCCTTCCCCTGGAGGGGATCGCTCCAACAGCAGGTTCGTAGCGTCAGATACCTTTCTCTTGTCCCTGACTCCTGGTTCATCTCCTGCCGTTGCTTCCAGCTGGCCTTGAAACATTTGCTGTGCTGGAGGACGTCCATCTTCCCCAGCACAGAAGCAGTTTCAGTCTGGAGCTCACTGCTAGCAGCCTCACTGGGAGCACTGGCATGGGCAGAGCGTCCTTCTAAACAGCTGCTTTTTTCCTGTGAGGGAGGGATGTTGGGAAAGAAATGATGTGTTGCCACCAAGAGAAAAGGTTTGATTAGAAATCATCTTTTTGGATGACTATGTGGATTGCTCAGCATTCATACGGCTTTCAGTTCTGGGGTGCACCCGTGCTCTCTCCCTTATCCTCATCTCGGTGGCTCTAACGATCGTGAGGAGGAGAGGAATCATCAAGAGTCCCTTCACTGGCAAGTGTAAGATAGACCTAATGTTGCTAGGAAACCTATTCAGCAGTTTTCACTTCGCTGCATGGCCAGAAGGATTCTGCCCATGCACAAAGCACGGCAAGCCTGTGAAGAGATCTAAAATTAAGAGTAGTACCAATAAAATCAGCCAAGGCATTTTTCAACTTAGCGTTTTACCAGAGTAACGAGAAGAAGCATATGAGGCAACTTCCAGGCCTGGCTGCGCTGGTGATGCCTTTAATTAGGCTGTATATTGCTGGGTCTTAGCCAGAAGAGGAGGGTGAAAAAGGGCTGTGCAGGGCTGTTCTTTTTTTTTAAGCACATATCTTATTTGACATTTTAGTATTATTGTTCTTTCTCCCGAATTGCCATTAGTTTTTATCACTTCTCTCTGTATCCAAGTTAGCTATGTCAGAAATTTTTTACTTCTAAAAGCTTTTTGCTGTCCTTTGTGAGACAGTTTAAGCAACTGTGATTCAAAATGGCTATAATGCTCCACAGCAGAAGTTTTTGTGAAGTGTACTTTTGACTTTCCTATCCAATTAGTTCTTGGCCTCAAGTTTGCTGACACATGTGCCAGAAGTAATTTGTCAAGCATTAGAGAGTGTTTTTACTAGTTGAAATAACACAACTGCTTTGGAAAACAGCTTTGTGCAAGGGGCTGTGCCGAAGACAGATTTGGGTCTTGGAAACTGGTTGAAAAATCAGATGAACTCTTTGTGTGCTAAAATTCTGGACTCAACTCACACCTTTGCTCTAGGCCCCCTGCCAGAAAAAGGGCACCGTTGGGTTTTAGTTGTTGGCTGACGTCTCATTTGCCTCTGCTCTGCGCTGGCCAGGCTTGGACATGCGTGTGGCCTGATGGAAGCACATACCTGCAATTGGGTAACGTGCTCATGGGGGCATGGCAGCGCCCTCATCCTCTCTGATACCTGTTTGCACAGTAGGGAGCTGCCAAAACTGCTCCAGTCCCTGCTTCTAACCAGTAACGAAAAGGATGCTCTGGGGAGAGACCTTGCTTTTGCGCTTCTTGGCTGTTTGCTGATGGACACGGCGAGCTGTATTTCTGCTACTGTCTTTCCTAAGACAGTACAGATTGACAGTACTGTTTCCTAAGGCACAGATTGCCTTAGCCACGTGGCCCACTGGACTTTCTACCTTTCCGCCAGAGCCAGAGTACAGAAAGGATGGTTTTCTTGTTTTCACTTTTACAAGAGCTCAAAACACTTCTCTGCCCTGGATCAAACTGAGACGGACGCTTTATGGAGGGAGAGCTTAGAGACCCAGGTCTGGGGGCCACGTGTCTGAGGGCACGTGGCAGCCCATGCCCCGGGTTGCGAAAGAAAGGGCTTTTCCTCTTCTTGAGGATGATCCAAATCTCCCAAGCGAAGAAACTGAGAGACCAAGAGAGCCTAGTGAAGGCAATAGCCTGTGGCTGCCAAGCACAGCACCCCTATTACAGACAACACGTCGGCAGGGTAGATAAACATTATCCTTGTCAAAACTGACGAGGATGTCCTCATGAGGAATGGACATTTTTGAACAAATCCACAAATCTCTTTGCTACTTCTCTTCTGCTTTTCTAGTCTTCAGCTGTGCCAGAGAAGCTGTGAAAAAGAGTTATTGTGTGTTGCCTATATATACTTCTGTATGAAAATCTGGATGGTCTGGAAAGAAATCAAGTATATGTATATAGTCAAGCTGGTTTTATTAATCTGTATCTGTCCCTTTAGTAGAGCAATATCTGTTGGAGGAAGGAGCAGGGGGATGTGTTCTGACCGAGTATCATACAACATGGCTACTCGAGGTGTCATCCACGCTGTGGTAAGTGTGAAGGTCCTTTCTCAAGAGACAGAAATGAATGCAACTGGTTATGGTGTCAGTAGAATCCAGCATATTGGGTTTGTCCATTCAGTCTTATTTTAATTTTATCCTGCTTGCAAAAGTCTTCATAGTGCAAAGTGACTTTTGGTGGTGTTTCCCTATTTGCAAGGCTTTCCTTTCATTAAGAGAGGTGTATTCCTAAGGCTGAGTTTTGAAACTTCTGTAGGCTGTAACTTTGTGTGGGGATGAAAGGAGGAGGAGCTGGGTCTTCAACAATATAAAGCAAAATCAAAACTGTGTGAGTCCCAGGATGCGATGCACGAACTATGGCTGGTTGATGTGAATAAAGATTTTAAGATTCTCTGCTAGTGGTGAACCAGAATTAAAAGCATCACTAAAATGCGTTAATAGCTAAACCTTCAAGTAAGCACCCATAAGCTAACCTGGGAAATGGTGTGCAAGTAAATGCTCAGGCACAGAGCATTTTACCAACCTGCTGCGTCAAAACATCTCTGTCTTCAGTGTGATTAAGCAGATCAGTGAATTCACCTTGATGCAAGAACTGGATCTTGTCCAGCTTCACTAACTTGAGCGAAGCCTTCAGAAAGAAAGGAGAAAATGTGTTTTGTGTGTATGGCTGTCCTGGAAGTCATTCATGATGACCAGTCTCTGTGTGAGTGTAGGGGGCCAGGTGAATGGTAACCTGAGAAGTGTCTTGTTGGATAGCCACAGAAATAAGGAAGGTTAGTGTCATACTAGTCCTTAGATCTAGAGTCATAATCCAGTGAGTATGTTTATATGTCCTTCCCCTACATTGCGTCTTTATTGCTCTTCCTCATAAGGAAAGAGTAAGGTAAAGGGGGAAAAGTATAAAGCTGTATGGATGAGCAGTAGATTGCATGGTTTCACAAGTACGTCCTTGCGTCACCATCATGAGGATTGGCTCCTGGATGGCAGCAGTGAATGGTTGCCATGTGGAAAATCATTGGGTCCAGTTTACTTCAGATTCCCCACCACCTGAATTGAGGTTTTTCCCAAATCTTGAGCTAAAATCCGGGCGCGGGACAGAACTCGGTTATATCCTGGGACTCTGCAGGGAAGGCGGCATGGTGAGTGGCTGGCGTCTTGTGGGGCTACAGCCAGCCTTGGAGCATCCTCGCTGCACCCGTACGTCCCAGCCTGAATTGGCAACGGCGCTGATAGGGAGCTGTGGGGTAAACGTCTGCCTGTAGATGCAGCCTCTGGGGCTGTGGGAAGAAGAAACCCCTCTCTCCTGGTTAAAGAAATAGCAGCCCAGCTGCTATTTGATAGTGCCGTGATTAGTCCTGAATCTAGACTATTGGCTTGATACTGTTATTCCAATGTGAAATAGCATCCGGGTTTGCATACTTCTCCTCTAAGTACCTAAGGGTGTGGATTAGCACCTGCTAGTTACACAGAGTGTGGAAGGAAAAGATAACTGTCCAACCCGCAGGTACACGCAGTGCAAGGAGGTTTTATCATCCGTTTTGAGGTTCGTTCAGCCTGGCTGTACTATATTGGAACAGTTGATATTTATAGGCGTATACTGAGAAAATGAAGCATCAGCTGAATGCATCAGCAAACGAAAACTTTTCATTCTCTCTTTTTGCAAATGTGTGTGTCAGAATTAAAGAGGTAACAATAAACACTGTAAGCTGCATTGTACCAAGTATTGCCCTGGGTAGTTGGTGTTATCAGGGCCAAAATTCTTTCATGGCCACAGAAGTTCGGTTAGCAAAGACTGAGCAGCAACAGCCCCCCCAAGGTGTTCACTGATCCCTTATCAGTCCACCGCAGCTGTTGATTCAATCATTGATGCTTCACGTTTCCGTCAGAAAATTAAGTATGTTAAGATAGGGGAAAATCCAGATAAAGAAGTAAAAGCCACTATAAACATTTTTTTTGGAGTGCACAGTAAAACCTGTTTATGAATCAATAAAACTATGACTTAGCGTTATGATATTTTTCGTCTTTATAACTGTGCTGTGGAAGCCAGTGAGCTGATCCAGGGGGCACCAGCATTGGTGTAAAAGCTCCAACTGATTCTCAAATGGACTTTGGATCAAATCCAGGTAGCAGTTTTGAACTCCTGCAGAGAGGATCCTGATCCAAAATAGAAATGGGGAGTACTCAGAAATTCAGTTCCAGTGAAAACCTACAAGCTCAGATGTTTGTTCCCAGTTTCATCCAGAGCTTGCAATACTGCAGAAGGAGAATGCTTTTTTCTTTTTTTCTTTTTTGTTTCTTTTTTCCTTTTTTTATTTTTTAGAAAAGACCTTTTCTTTAGCGCTCCCATGGCGTGTTGCATCTACTAGGACTAGAATTGTAACAAAACTGGCTAGGAACACTTAGGCTGTGTGTAGACTTGCATTTAAAAGTATTGCGTGCCACACAGGGCCGCTCCTTGCGTCATCATTCCAGTTATATTAACACGGGTGAACTTTCCCCATCGCCATTATCCGTGCACCAGAATTGCTGGATGTATCGTGGGGGTTTAAGTGAAAAAAGGAAGGTGCTTTGCAAATAGAAGCAAGCACAGCAGTGAAATCAGATGCACGTTGTTGAATTTCACAGGTAGCAGCAGCGTTCATGCAAGGTTTGCCTGGCGCAGTGCTGCTGATGCAGTACAAATCGTTGATTCCAATCTCTTAGTTCATGCATTTTGAATCGTGTCTGTTCTTACTTCTGCTTGAAAAACTTAAAAGACGTGATCTTGACCATGGACTAAATACTGTGCAAAGCATGCAAGCTTCAGCGGACGGCTCTGGTTAGAAAGTGAGGCACAAAATGAGCATTTCGAACTGCAAAAATGTAAGGTATGAAGAATTAAAGCTATTTAAGCCAGATTTAAATCTGCTGCAGGATACAGCTGTGTGCTGTGAGTTTAATGATGAAGTACATTCTTGGTCATTTTATAAACTTTTGGAAAATGGGCCTGTGAGCAGCTGATACCTTGGTTATAAACAACTTGGTTATAAACAACTAGCTTCAAATAACTTTTGTCTAGAAATAAGAGAGAAGCTCTGTTCGATCCTTCTTTCCTTATGCCATTACCAAGCATTCCTATAACTATTTACTTCTAGGTTCAAAAAATGCAGAAAGTGTGTGGTTTTTATCAGTGACCATAAAATATGTTGCTAGTAACTTCAACAGCAAAATTCTTCTCTAATTTTCTCTCCCTACTTTAGGAGAGGCTAAAACTTTATTGGCGCAGACAGAGGCGATATGGCAGCAGGGATAGATGCGAGACTAAAAAGAACAAAATACTAGGTTACAAGGTCTGGGAGGCAGAAACAAGGTTTTACACCGTGTTTCTACAAGACTTAGCATAGGAAGGACCTGCTCCGCGCTGGAGCCTCCAGGCACTGCACATACAGGTATATAAAAATTAATAATAGTATAGACTTCCCACACTAGCAGCAGCATTGCTCGGTCCTGAGGCACATACATCTTCCTGCAGCCCTCGTTTGGCAGAGCGGGGTGTGCAGGCAGGCTCTGCTGCATCTCCACTCTCTCTTAAAATCAAGACGATTTAATTATTTTGAAGTCTGAGAAAGGGAAAAAACACAACGGAGGGAGAAGCCAGGGACTCCTGAACCTTTCTGCCTTTTCTGCTGAGAGTGTGAAGTGATATCCTTGTGAGGAGGACTAGTCTGAAACTGTGAATACATGCATCGCATTAGCTTGCAGGTTCCTTAGCAGGCAGCAAACACGCTGGGGAGGGACTGGCTTGACATGCCTCGCTGTCTGCTTGGTACCGGCAGCTTTAATAAGGCTCAAAGAGAAAATGTTGAAAGGAAGGCGAAGTTTTGTGCTTTCCCAAACAACGAGCGAGTGAATTACCCAGCTTCGTGCGATGCTTAAGAAGTTTAACGGCGAAGCAAGAGCTCCCGGCGTTTCCCCGCTCGCATGGTATCGTCAAAGGAACCAAGCAAATCGCTCTGCTCTTAGCGATTAAAAGGAAATCTGGCAACGCGGCGTTCGCAGGAGGATGCGGTAATGGCTCTGCACCTGGGAACAAACTGGAATCGCGGCAGCAATAAAGCTTGATTGCCCTACTGAAGCTTGATTGGATTTGCCACCGTGGGGTCCTTTTGGAGGCAAAAACGTTGAAAACATGCAGCTACAAAACAGGAAAGCCCATTAAGCAAAGCCGTAATATGTTCCAATGTAAATTCAGTGTAAGTGTTTGAAAGTGAATTAACAAAAAATCCTCCAAGTCTGAGAATAAAATCTGAGCGATGTCGGGCTATCCTGAGGGAAACCAAAGTGACAGTCAAAAAAAAAAAAAAAAAAGAAGGGGTTTTGGGGCATCTCCAGCTGCAATATACAGCAGGAGGGCCTGGCTGCCGGCATGTTATGCCAGATGTAACATAAGGCTGAGAGCTGTATGGCCGTGAGTTTCTGCACAGTTTTGGTGTTGCTTATCCTCTCCCCATCTTCCTCTGGGAGGAACAAGTGCTGGCAGACTCATTCCTGGCCTTCATTTGGCTGCAAGGAGTCTAGGTCACCTGCTGAACTGGGCTTCTCAGAAGTCCTAATTCCCGGGGAGCAGCTCTGCGTTTTGTACAAGAATCGCTGTGTAAAATGCATCTAAAAGTCCCTTCTTTACTCCTGTCCTTGCCAGAGAAAAGCTGCGATTTGCTCCTGGCTTGTCAGATACATGACCGCAGTGCAGAAGCCCAGGACTGACTTTCAGGTGCCAAAGCAGCATTTTATAACTCTATTGCCTGGTATAAACTCTGGGATAAACCCCAGTTTTATACCCGGGCTGGAGTCAGGGCCAAACCCTGTGAGAAAGCTGGGATTTGAGCCACCTCTCTTTCCTCCATGTTTTCTCTTGCTTGGTTTAGCTCTGCATCTCCTGCTGGTGTGCTGACTCTACCAATTTGATCAGAAGGAGCTTAAATGCCAAAGTCAGCACTCAGACTGTGAGACCCACTTCAAAAATTAGTTGGCCCAAACCTGAGGATTTAGGTAAATCTGGGCTTTCCTCTCTTTCTGCTGCAGTCTGGAAAGAATTACAGCAGCATGGCTGCTAGTTTGGATTGGGAATGATTTTTTAAAGGGAAAAAAGCTTCTTTTTTTTTCTTGCAGAACAGAGAATACTTTTGTTTTCCTTGCAGAAAAATAAAATCGTTCAACAAATCCAGAAGAAGTCACATTTTTTTTTACTGAGAATGCATCTGTGTTACAGCCCACCCAGAAAACCTTCTGGGGAGGCTCTCAGAAGCTAGTGAGGTAGAAAACCTGTATTGATTCTAACAAAATTGATATTTTCTGGGATCCTTTTCTTCTGGAAACAAGAAATAGAAAAAAAAAAATCTTCGGCATTGATTTGGGGTTGGATGCGCTTCAAAAACCCGTCTTTGTTATTTTCCCCTGGATGGGGAGTTCCACACTCTTCTTTGTCCCAGGCAATGATATTTTCTGAAGCTTTCAGGTTTGCTGGAAGACAGATGCACCGATGGCGGTGAAATGCTCAGAGATCACAGCAGCAAGGTCTGAGAAAGTTCAGAAAAACTGGCTCGTACTTTATACGGCTTTACAGGATAGCAGCTGGGCTCTAGACATGAGAAAAGAAAAGGGAGCCAACTTGATGATAAATGCCTGCACAGGGAACAAATATTCACATTTTCAGCTTGTATAATTACAGTAGTAGGTTTTTCAAGTGTCATTCATTCGTTCAAGTACACGAGCCTCGCTTAATTTTTGGCATATATGATCATCGCTTCAAATCAGACAGCAATTAGCCTACCAGAATAGCTTACGTTTTACGTCTCTCTAATAACAAACAGTATCACGCTAGATGAATATGAAAACACTGTAACATAAATCCCTTCGTGCCAGTTCCCTGCATGCCTAATACAAGATCTTGCATTTTAATTGATGTTCATTTGTGCTTTGGGGATTATTCTTCCCGGAGCACTGTCCTCGGCAGCTCTCATCTTGCGTCCTCGAGCCGTGTGCGTGGGGGGAGCCGGGCGAAGAAACGGCGCCGTCGAGCGCGAGGGGCTTCCTCTGCTGCGGCCGTGGGACTGAAATACCAAAGCAAAGGAACGGACCTGAAATCCTTGATTCGCTCTTTTGTTGCCATCTTTGTCAGCCAGCCCTGAATTAAGGGTTGCTCCAGATAATTTAGGAGCGATAGTAATGCCCTGAAACTGTTGTGGTCAGAGTTGCTAGCCAGCTGCGGAGGTGCCTCAGGCTTTCTGTTCGAGAGGGAACTATGCTGATGTGTAAAAACTTAATTTTAATTCCTAAATCCAGATCCTCAGCCCTGAAGACCCAGATACTTGAAAACTTGACTTAAAAACTCAATTATCTGTTAAATGAAAATCACCCCTATTCAGATGACGGCTGAGTGCTACTTTTTCTCCAGAAAATCAAATATATCTTTAAATTATTGCAATCCATATGTTATAAAGACAGTGCAGTATTTAGAATTCTCTTTGCGTCTGAAACATTTTGAGGTTAAATATAAAACTCAGTAAAAACGTTTTTATGTTTTGTTGACAGTTTTGCTTAATTCGTTTCTTATTCTGTGTGGCTTTTTTTTTTTTTTTTAAACCTCTGCAGTAAGGAAGGAATTTGTTTTTCTTCTCCAAAGAGGGATCTTTATTGTGTTTTTCTCCCATAGCGCTTGTTTATGTGGCAGAAAGAACAACAGCGAATGAGGGAGAAAGAGGAATTACTTTCCTTCGGAGATTGATTGGAACAGCGACGGCATTTTTTACCTGAAGTATATATTTTTGTCGAATGTTTGCTAACAGCAAGAGCTGTTGTGCAGTGGTCCCCGGAGAGCTGGGCATCCACAGCATGGATGGCAGCAGCGTTTTTCTTGGGGATGTCTTTGTATCTACTAGCAGAGCAGAAAAAGAGGTGACAGGGTGGCTGAACGGGCCGGTAGTGCCGTCGCTGGGTCCTCGCTCCTCTGCGTTGCTGCTTGCATGGGTGCCCAGCGGGCAGTCGTGGTGAGCCCCCGGGGGGGGGGGCATGGAAAAGGGACTGGTGTTTTCCCTCTGGAGACTGGCCAGACGTGAGGAAGATGCCCATAAATCTTCAGAGGATGCTGATCTAGCAGTGTCACCAATTTTTTTTCCCCTCAGGTGGTTTTCTCTCTGAGCAGTGTTAAAGCTGTCTGTCAACGGGCTCGTGAGCTAGGACGGCCACCGAGAATCAATATAGCACTTTCCAAAAGTGGGTGGGAAACTCGCAATTTGTTAATCGCTCCTGTTTCTGTGATTTACAGGTTCTCGTTTAGATGGTTTTCCAGTCCCAGGCCAGTTTAGAGACGCAACATGTAGGATTTGGGAGCAAGAGGCTTGGCAAGTATTTCACCAAAGAGTCTCTTGGGCATCATCCAAAAGCAGTGACTATTACGGAGAAATAGCCCCACACGAGCCATTGAGCACGCATGACAATTAACATCCGACAGATCGCGACCTGGCATTGAAGTCATTTACTTTTCACCCTAAAAATAGCGAAATGCCTTAACACGGTGTTGCAAAGCCACTGGCAACCAGGTTGGTATGGGTGCAGCCTAAACTCGGTTGCGGGTGCTTGTGTCCGTGTGGGCCGTGCCACGGCATCGCTCCCAGCCCGTGAGCCCGGGAAGGGCACAGAGACCTCTGGGCTAATGCTCTGCACGAGGTTTTGGGGGATTGTATTTCTATCTAATGTGCTGCTTGTTTGGTCATAGAGTTATCAGCTGATTAAGTGGATTTTTAAAGTATATTTTAATATTTGCTGATTAATTAAAAATAATGTTTAACACTTCTCAGCAGACAGAAATGCGGAATTATTCAAGCTTTCATTTTGCTTTCTGAAACAGCGAGTCCTCAGGCATAAATAATGTATTTAAAGTATCGATTAATTCCCAGTCGTTCTGCATTTTGTGTTGAGCCCCACAGTGTGTGAGAGGGGAAAAAAAACAGCGGAGGGGCCTCTGATGAGGCTCTCCAGTATGCAGGTAACTTCTCGTAGCGTGTAAATGCCAGCATGATCCTGGTTTTCATTGCACGTGCTGTCTAATGGGCAAAAGGCAGTGGATTTGTATCCTCTCCCAAGCAAACCCTGCGGGGTTTCTACCTCAGACTTCAAATTTGTGCAGGAGTGGCCAGCGGCAACATGGTGTGCTGTAATTCCTGCAGCCAGCTTGAAAAAGGCAGCATCTCTCATTGCAACGACAGCTTCAGTGAGAGAGCACTTAAGATTCCCATTAAAAAGTATAGGCTGCTGTTGAACTCTCCTGGCTGCTGTAACACTTGGTGAACGTGGCACCTGTGCGCTGGAGGAGGCCTTACCACTCTCTTGAGTAACAGAAAAAAAAATAGCATCTTAGCGTGCAAATACTTGTTTTACCAGAGGTCTAAGGCATTGTGTTGGATATACATAGCAAGCGTGGTGGGCAGCAAGAGGGAGAGCACTGTTTCCAGAGGCTCCGTGGTTCTGCTTGGAACCACCTTGGGTAGAAAACACCTTGGATAGAAAACACCACATTTTTCCCTAAGAAATGATCAGCAGTCCTATCCTTTCCATAAGGAGCATGTATTGAGTTATATTTCTCTGTGTGACCAGAGATCTGGTTTGAGGAGTCTCCCTTCTGCTTCTTTCCCAGCTGAGCTCACGGAGGGCCGATCTGCTGCCGATGCAAGGCTGCAGCACGCGTAGGGTCAGGCTCTTTGGTGAAGGGCTGAAAGTTTTCCAAAAAGACCTTGGCAGCCTTTCCACTCCCTGGCCTCCAGAGCGCTCTCTGCAAGAAGTTTACTTAATGCTGAAAAGCTTGAATAGAGTGGGTTTTGGAGAAAAAAAATCTAACCAATACTGTGGAGGATGCACAGTTGTCCTTGTGTTTTGCCAGAAAACCCAGCATAGCCCTGAAGCTCTGTAAATGACTTGGTGTTTAGCAGCAAGTTGAGACATCCTTGTGCCACTTACTGCACCCTAGAAATTCCTGCAGCTCTATAGAAATTAAATTGCTCCATGGTCTGTCAGCTTTGTGGTCTTTTGGAGGATTAGCCTGGAGATGCTACCCTTTCCAAGGTAATTTCTTCTACGGCAAGATGTACATGGTTGCTAGTCAGCAAGTCTGTGTGTCTACATGCACCCACTCACGCACGCGCACAAGCACGTATACATAACCATGTTTTCTTTTCTCTTCCTTGTCAAATATGTCACATGAATAAAGGCGATACATGATGGGATAAATTGCATGGCCACACACTGCAGAATTTACTGAAAGTATCCAAATGTCCAGTCCAGACCTCAGAGCAGAGATGGATGACCCATGGCTCATTACTTACAAGTAGCTTGCGAGCAATTAAATCCAAATCAGTCATCAGCTGTCCGAATTTCCTCTGAACTATGTGGATTTTTGTACTGTAATTTGAAAGGCAGATGAACCGCACACTGGTGAACAATATAAAGAGGAGTAGGGGAGACTAGTGCCAGAGCCAAACCCCACCGCCTCCCCGAGGAGGAAGACACCCAGCACCGGCTGCTCTGCACCAACGCCGGTGTGTGGACTCCTCCTCCATGGCGTGTGTGGAACAGGTCCTCTCCTCTGACACACAACGTGGGCTGAGATCTAGCCCGGGAAACACCATGGGACAGCAGATGTGCAGAAACTTGCTCCAGTGTCTGAACCTGGGCTTCTAGCTGAAGGAAAGCTTTGAAATCACCCTGGCCATGGACATAGGAATAATAGGCCAAAAAGTTTGGGTTTGCCCTGACATATCACTTCTGCATCTGTGTTCATTGCTGAGCTGGGCTGAGAGATAGCTCTAGCTTATGTTACTTCTTGAGCAAAGAAAAATAACACACAGTTACAGAAGGATGCTAAGGCATTTCAAATAACTAAAGTTGTAACTAGTGCAGAACTGGCTGACCCACTAGCCAAATTATTTTCTTCTTTTTTGATTCAGCACAGCATGGAATGAAAAAAGGAGTCATGAGTCAAGTGAAAGCAGCTTAGTATGTCCAGCTCATTTTCAGGAGACTTCACAAATCCTTGGAGGAGTATTTCTGCCTCATAACTAGCTTGCAAGTCAGCCTGAGAAAAGGACAAGAACATCCTATTCAGATGCTACTTGGATGGATATTTTGATCAAAGGCACAGAGGAGCTGGAGATAAATCGTGGCAGATAAATGGATGTCTCTCTAAAGTTTCTGTGCTGCAAATTGTATAGTAGAGGTCCAAGCAAAGCTGTAAAGCTGCTGACCCTGGACTTCATATCACATGTGCATGCACACATGCCCGCACGCACATCTGTATCTGTACACACGCACGTGCGGGCACTGGTTCGGAGGAAATGACTGGGGAAGGAGCAGGGTCTAGGCTAATGCTCCAACAGGCCGCAGGGCTGATTGAGAGTGGTGCTGGGTGTTTGTGGGAGCAAGTAATGGTACAGGGCTGTCCAAATCCCGCTCTTAGGACAGCATAAGCATGGCACCAAAAAAAAAGGAGGGAGGGGGCAAGTTTGGGAGGACACGTGCATCTAGGAAGGAGAGCGAGAGAGAGAAGTCTAAGCTGTAAGGACAGCAAGCTTTGTGGAAAACCTTGCAAATTCAAGAGCTGGCAGAGTGGATGAGTACAGGCTCGATTCTGGCACAGAAGTTGCTGTTAAACATATATACTGTAGTAAATATGATATAGTGCACTGACTCCGAAAACAGTGGGGCAAGTTTGCGACCGAGGCACTTGGTTGCCCTTTGCGCGTGCATTGCAGCTGATGCTGCTGTGGATAGACGCCGTCCACTGTGGATGCGTCCTGCATATTTTGGGCTGCTAAATTTCCTAACTCCAAGATTAATTGCTATATACTAACTTGAAGTGTTTAGATCTTGCTGACATCTTCATTTGGACAGGAAAAATGTCATGCATACAAATTGTATATCGACATTTATTTCACAAGAGTAGTTATCTAGCTGTTGGTAGCCTGCAGAGTGAAGGCTTGTCAAAAATAATCACTTCCAGTTCTCATTTTGGTGAAGTTAAATAGTCTGAAGGGGGCAAAACTTGCTCATACTCTTTAATCTTCACATTACTGCAGTGTGAAAAGTAAGCATATAAATATGAGGAAACTGAAAATAAATCAATATCATATCATATTAGAAAACTGAAAAACGGTTTCTGAAGCAAATCGCAATAATCATCTGATAAAACATCACTTGTTAGCATCAGATTTTATTTGCATCGTATGGTTCTTTAGAGTGATGCCCATTTAAATCTAAAGTTTTCTCTACAGGAAACAACCACTGTAAAAACCTCTCTTTCTCTCAAAAAAGACCCTCATATGACCTGAAAGTATGGCCTGGGCATTACGATACCCAAATACTGTGGAATTCATCTATTTCTCTGGTCTGCTGGGATGATCTAAAATTTAGCGTAATCAGAAAGTCTGAAGTTGTGATGGAAGATATTTGACCTTTATCAATACTGATTTTTTTCCAAGGTGATCTTGACGCAGAGCCCATGTGATGACTGTGGTATCTTTCCCTTATTAGACTGCAGTTAATAAAGAATAGTGGATTTTGCCCAACATTGTCACTCCTTCCTATCAGTCACATGCATTACCTGTTGGTGTTTTTCATTTGTTTCACCTTGTGTTTGTTCTGCTGCTATTTTAAAATCAGATTTCTACCTGTTATGCCATTAGAGCTGCTCGATAAACAACTCTCACTTGGCAGTACGGACACACTCAGGGCGGTGGTTACTAGTGCAACACCAAACAGGAAGGTAGCTGGAGTACAGATTACATATAAATAGTTTTTTGCAGAGATGGAAGCAGAATAACTTAGACCGTAAGAAGAAAAAAGTAAAGCATTTAAATTAAAGGTAATTATTACAGTGCACATTCAGGCCACCTCATGTCCCATGGAAAAAATTAAATGCCATTATAGTACGCTAATCGTGATTAACAGCTGGTGAATATGGACCTTCCCTAGTAAGCTGAGCACTCTAGGTATGGTATAACTAGCAAGTAAGTTTTTTGATGAATGCTCTGGCTGAGAGCAAAATCCCCAGAGCCTGAGCTGCGTGGTGGAGGGCTTCAGCTAACACCAAGAAGTTTGTAAATTGGATCCTGGCAATCCTGGGAACAGATGCATCTGTTTTTTCCAAAAATATTGTCTTTTCTCTGAATATGGGATACCCTTCCATGGATCATCCATTGACCATGTCGTGAGGAACTGGGAACCTGCATTCAGAAATACTATTTTTGGTGGGAGTCCTTGAGGGAACCTGACAGCGGTGCATTTTAATAAAAAGATGGTCTGCTCCTTGTCTTAGACTCGATAGAATATATAATAATAACCCCCTCCACAGAGATGATCTCTCTATAAAAGAGATTATAGAGAGAATCTCGCTATAATCCCTTTTGCATCAAAACCGCAGGACTGATATTTAGCTCGTGATGATACAGGTGAACCCTGAGTGCCTGGGGAAATACGGGAAGCCTCTGGGTCGTTTGTTTGGCTTACTCAGAGTTTCGAGCTTCTGAATAGATCCCTGAAATTGCAGGGTGTGAAAAGCTCTCCAAAGGTGCTGCTGAACGGTGGTTTTTAAACACGAGACTGACTTCCCAGTCTATGTATCGGAGACGTTTTCTGTAGAGCTACAGGCTCTGCAACGGCAGCCGCAGGAGGGTCAGGCAGCCGTCTGGGGCGCCCGCCATCTCTCCGCTAGTGCTGTGTCAAAGCCGAGTGACTGCTTTCTCCACCTGAAAAGGTGGAGAGAGGTAAATGAGAGGTGTTTTTCTAAGCGCTGGAAATGCTGTGAGTTATGCCCTAAGAGAGAGGCTGGCCAAAGAGCTGCAGACGGCAGGACAGCAATCTGGCTCTTCTGATCTCCTTGCCTGCTTTTTGGCAGAGAATTTGTTTTTGAAATTTCATTCTTTGTTGGTATTTGCAAGCTCAATCCAGATTTCACCTTTTCTACCAGAAAGCCCAGATCTTGTCACTGAAAACAGCAATTCTCAGCTAGTGGATTAAAACAAAATTTCTGTGCTTTGAGCTCAGCCTGTAGTTCCCAGGGCTGCGTGAACGGGCAACTCTCTTCTCTAAAGTGCATTTCTGGGTATGCAGTGTTTGGTCCGTTTCAGAGAAAGGTTATGTTTGAATTAGAAGCTTCTTTGCTTCTTCAGTAGCTTGTGCAAGCGTAATTCACTTCAGCCCAAATTGATTAAAAACTAAATAGCAAAAACTGTACAGTATAAATACAGCATTATCACTAATCCAGCAGGGATTGCCACAGACTTTGCTTAGCATATACTTGCCTTCTGGATCTGACTTTAGGAATGTGTCATAAGTATTTTGCCAGCTAGATAAAACATTAACATTTTCCTCTTGGGTACAGTTAAGACAATTGCAGTGCCTTTGTGGTATAAAAAGTACAAAGGGTTGGCATAAATAATAGCGAGCCTTCCCAACTGTACATGAGTCCTGCGGCTCCCCGTTGTAAGGTCTCCCCGCGAGTACTTCTCAACATGTTATTCTCCCTCCTCAGTCCCTCCTTCTCTCTGATCAAAGAAAGAAAGAAAAAAATCTCATTTTAAAGTCACCCTCTGTCCAGGTGGGTAAGGGTTCAATGAAACTAGGTGTCCGGCTCATCATTTAATTAGAAGCTCTCAGTGGCCCTGCGAGCATTGCCGGCTGCTCTGCGGCAGGAGCAGGGGCTGGAAATGGCAGGGAAATGAAGACCCTTCTTTTTGTATTCGATGAAATTCTTGGCACCCTGTCACAGTATGACATACGCTGCAAGAAAATTTTCACGGGCATTCAAATGTCCTGTCAGGTCTAACTGACACTTCTTCTTTTAGGATGATTTTTGAGTAGAAAGCATATTCATTTACTTTCTTTAGAAGCCTACCTCTGCAGGCAGGCTTGAGCAGCACTTACTTCTTGGTCTGCGTGCACATTGGTTTTGCCTATCTGTATTTCATTTTTTCTTCTGGAATTAGGAACTTCCCTGAAATCCACTCGAAACCCACTCGTAACCCCATTCACAAGTTGGAAAATTGCAGAGTTAAAGGAATGCGTGATAAATTCTTTGCTCAGCCTGACTCATAGCCATGGTTTCATACGCGGCGCATAGCCTTCCGCCTCTAAATTCAGGGACCGAAAGGGCATTCGTGGAGGAAACTCTACAAGCGATGTCACTTGGCAAAGTGCGAGGCAAGAAATGTGCAGAAGTAGATGATGGCAAGGTTTAATCTTCCTGACATACCAAGGCAGGGGGATACCTGTAACCTTTTAAGACTTTGAAAACCTTGCATTGATTATACCAAAAGCAAAAATTTAGGAGAATATTTTGTAGGGGAATTTGTTTAACTCTAGTGATGTACTATGTGCGTATGTGCACAATATATAAAACTTAGCAGTAGAGAAGACAGATAATACTTCATTATGAAATTGATTTTATTTCATAAGATACTTTACAATGGAGTCCACTTCCAAATTTCAAGTTAGGATTTCCTGTCATTTTACTAGCAAAATTTAAAAAATTCTGTTAGGAAAATGCAGTCTGTTTACCTGAAGGTGTATTTGAATGTAGCAATGACTAGCAACCCTGCAGCATCCCTGCACCTTTGACCCGTGCAAAGCATTAGCAGAGCAGCTTTGAAGAGCTAGACCTGAAGTAGTCAATCATCTCCTTAAACAAATGAAAGAAATCTCTTAAAGCCAGGACTAAGTTTATTAGATTTTCGCAAGCCTGAACTGTGTGGATTAGCCATTTCAGGAGCAGTAATACTTTTCTTTATGTCAAGCTTTGTCATAACGTGAAATTATTTCACCGAGTTATTTCCTCTTTTCTGAGGATGTTACCATCGCAGTCATGAAGTAACTTGAACACTGTGGCTCAGAGCAGCTCCAACACAGGTGATGTTGACAGTAAGTCAGGAAAAAGTCTAATTTTACGATAAGAGCAGCTGAAAAATGGGATTTTTTTTTCCCATTGGCTTTCCTTCTCGTGTGTAAATTCCCTATGAAAACTTAAATCTCTTGGAAGATGTTTCTAAAGGAAATAAAAAGGTAACTTCTGTTTTCATTTCAGACATCTTAATTCTTTTTTAATAAACATTCTGTAAATGGCAGTAGGTGGGAAGAATTTCTAATCCTCTGTTTTTAATGTTTGCCCTACATCCATTTTCACTACTAAAAACCCCAGGTTTTGAGCAGTATTCCTTCCATGTCCACTGCCTGGAATAAAATAATTCACTTTATGAAAGGACGGTTTTAGACAGGGAAACAATATGTACAACTTTCAGTAATATATAGGGCTGTTCTGATCTGGGTTTTTAATCTAGCTCTAATTGGAACTAGTCCACTGCAAATGAAATCTGACTTAATTTGGTATCCTCTTATCCTTTAGGACAGTTTTCTTTAGAAAACTGTATACTAATGGCTTTTTACACCTATTGCATCGTGCTGCCTAAAAATATATGGCTACAAGTATATTAGCAGAGAAGTATTTGGTTTCTTATTTGCCTGGCTATTTTAGTTGTTGTGTTTTCCACAGTAAAGGTTGCATTAGTGTTAGGTGTAATTGCTTTTTTTTTTTTACTTGTATTTTTACTAGCTGAAAAGGTTACTTTTTTCAAAAATTAATTGTAGAGATGCCTGTGTATTTCTGTTTGTTTACTTCCTTCTTTTCTGCTGTTTATTACCACCAAAATGATAGTTTAATTATTCATAGAGGACCAATACAGCACTTTAATGAAACTTCAAAGGGGTATTAAAATCTTATTATGCTGGTGGAATATGTTAAAGATTTTTGGAGCTCGGTTATATGTTTGAAAAAGATTATCCCTTCCAACTTCTCCGTGTTCAGGGCTCTCAAGAAGCTGAAAAGTTCTGCAGTTGACCAATTTCTCCAGTCTACAATGTGGAATGATTTTATTGAACCTCTTCCTTTTTTTTTTATTTCCTCCAAATAGGGAATTGCTTGGTTTGTAGTCCTGTTTGCTTAATATGGGGCTGCTGTGAACTCCTCGTGTTTCAGTAGATGTGTCCTACAAAGCAGTCCCCGTCGTCACTGGTGCAGTGTTGGTCCAAATTCTTCTTTGGCCATTCAAAGTTGGAGTTGGTTGATGTGTATTAAAAAAAAAAAAGGGTAAAATAGCTGAGTTTTCCGTGTTGGCACAAGTGAGATTTTGAGGCCAGCTGATGGTCTCTGAAAATCTGGTGAGGAAAGCTGTTCAGCCACTTTAACTTTACACGCACCAAAGCCACCTCATGCCAGCAAGTATCCAAGCCGCATTACTCTGTGCTCTGCAGTGAAATCTTTCCGCTTACAGGAGTGTGGAAACAGTGCTGGTTCAGAAGGCTGCAGCAGCAGCCAAAGGTTCACTGCCCTGGTCCATACTGTTTATTCCCACTGTCACAAGTTAAACGTGATCCAGACTTCAGTTCCGCGTTGGCACCGCGCAGGAAGGCACCGCTGATATCTGGAAAGTGCTGTAAGTACAGTAAGAACAGTTCACTGCTTTTGGATAAACTGCATGCATTATACATATATCTTTATTACCACAGCACAACTACTTTTCTAGCAAGATTGCTTAAATAATTGATTGCAAAGTTGATAACTTGGAGGGCACCTATTGCCAGGGATTTGTAGAATCGCTTTATGCCTCACTTCCTCTAATCTTCCATATAATTTTGCAGCTGGCTGCCCAGTCCTCTCCATATCCACTAGTACTTCTTGCCAATGTTGCAATTAAAACATGAACACCCATCAGTTAAATTGTTGGGAAAGTCATTACAGGTTTTTAGCAAGAGGCTGGCATAAAGCAGCTTACATTGCTGGCCTTATGAAGAGGAAAAGATCCTGATCTTACTTGCCCCTGTGGTTTTCAATGAGGGTCCAAACTCAATTGCATCTCTGTTGGAAAGAGGAAAGAAGACTTTGCATCTTGCTCCCGCCTTGGTTTTTCTCCTCTTTTCTCCTTTCTTTTCTCCTCTGCTTATCAGGTGGCTCTAGGTCGTGGACAAGCTGTATCAGTGCCTTTCCCTCTGATCTAAGCTCCAGAAAGCAATGTAGCCCAGCTGGCCACAGCATTTTCTCATGGAGCCACGCTGGTTTTAAGCCTGCTAGGTCACTGAATCTACAATAAATCTGTGCAGACATTTTACAGTGTAAACAGATTTATTTTACATCTTACAAAATCTATTCCTGTTCTCAGTTTGCATTGACCTGAGTCAGGCATTAAGAGCAAAAGGAATAGCTTAGAAATCAGTAAGTCTGAGGTGTAATTTTCACTGTCCGTTGAGAATCTCTTCTGTCCTGACTATATGGAGTGGAGATGGATACAGTTCTTGCTTGGGTTAAGTGTGAAAAGCTTATGTGAATCAGAACAGCTTTTTGGGCAATATGGAAACCTAATAGCAATTTATGCTGCAGGCACAAGGTATCAGAACCTGAGGACACAAGTGTTTCTAGGCAAGGCAGAGGGCTGGGAGCAGAGGCTGAGGATTTTACTTGTGTTTCCTAGTTCAGCTGTGTTCTTCTGCCCCTAGTTTGCTTAGGGGAGGGTAGCAAAAGTCTTGTGAAGGCTTGCTACAAATTTATGGATGTCTGTCGTAGCTGTGGAAAAGGATGCTGTGACAGGAAAAAAAGAGTTACACGGAGACTAGAAATTAATCTGTAGGAATGAAGCAGAGATTGAGTGACACAGATATGAAACGGGGGAGATCAAGATAAGGATGGTACGATCCCAAAGGGACCAGGAGGAGGTACTTCTCTCCTCAGTATGACTTTCTTGCTCATGAATATCGGCCATGTGTACGACATTTTGCTTTGACCTTTCCTCCCCCTCAGAAAGACTATTTGCAATGAGACAGTTCCCTATACTGCAGCCGAGTGAGCACGGTGAGCGCGATGGATATGCACACTGTGATAATACGTTGACTTACTGAGGACTTTGTGCGATAGTGTCACAGCTCCTCTCGCGCAGAAGGAGTCATGCAATGGCAACAAAAATCCAGTTAAAAAAACAACTGAAAGCGAATAGGATAGGGACAGTCTGATATCTTAATTGCTTTCACTGACAGGAAAAAATATTTAAATGTTGTCATTTAAATGAGTCACAACAAGAGGAAAAACAGGGCTAAACTGTTCTGCCACTGTTGTGAAGTACATAGAAAGGCACGCTGGCAAAAATACTGAACAACTGTAACATGGTCTAATAGGAGCTTGCACTTGAAAAGAGGTCCTCTAAAGAGAATGCGTATTTTAAGATGAAATGCAATGGCTAGAGAGTGCAAAATCCCGACCTTGCTTCCTGCAACTGTGCAACTCAGAAATATCAAACTCTTACTCCTGAAGTGAAAGTAAACAAATGGTAAAACATGTGGGAATCTGATTCTTCAAATCAAAGGAAAAATTAATGGTCAGGGTTTTTTTCCATCTCTACTTGAGCCACTACCCCTCATTATTTTCAACATTTCCTCCCTGTTTTGGCATTGCATTGCTCTTCAGCGTCTTCTTCTCAGCAGAAGTTATTTTCAGTCTCATGTGCAGATTTCAAAATGTAGCACTTCTCAACGTCGGACCGGCCGGCGGCTCTCTCATTCTCGCCCTCCCGTTCTGGTAAGCTTTCTGGAGCTCACCTGGGCTCGGCAGACGGCTCTGCTGCTCCTGTCAGCGGCTGTTGAAACAAGTTTGTTGTCACTTCAAGAACCAGCTGTTTTTGTGCTCCAAAACCAGTCAGGAGTCTGGTGTTTCTTTTCTCCATCCCTCCTTGGCTTGCTCTGTTTTCTGCCCTTTATGTGCACTGAGCAAAGTGTTGCTGTCTGCTTTAGTAAGTTAGCTGGTTGCTTCTTCTAGACATACATGCCTGATCCTTCATTATTTTGTGCCATGTTTCCTTTCTCCTGACATCTGCCAAAGGTATCTTTCCTTTAAGGATGACACCTGGGGGTAATTTTCTTCCATCTGCTAGGACCCCCAGCCTAACAGTGATTCTGTTTATTTTCCTTGGCAGTACTTCTGACGTGGACTGATTTGGGGCTTTTACTATGCACAGCACCATTTGATGGTATGTCAGAAGGGACTGCTTGTTTGCCCCAATAAATATGCATGAGTTTAGGTAGACCAATAAAATACTGGTGATAGTCAGCTAATTTTTTGGCATAGATGGATAGCAGTTTCTGTTCCAGCACGGCTCCAGAGAGTGCTGGACCGTACTCATGATTGTAGCTGTGAAGAAATTTATGGTGTTGACAGCCTTATCGGCTCACACGTAATGGTTATTCTCTCGTTTTGCTTTTTGTGAACAACTGATATCATATGCTGCTTGACTCTGTCAAGGCTTTTTTTTGTTCTGCTCCACGATCAATGCAGAGAGCTGCCATTTTTGCCTGTATTTTTAGTTCTGCATATGTTTTCACTCTGCTGCATTGCAGACCTCAGTGTGGTGCGTTCCCTAACCTCTCTGCAGCTAGCGACTTGCATTTTTTATGCCGCTTGCAGCAATGAGTTTAAACGTATTGCTGCAACGATGTCAAACTCCCTTTGGCAGTTTGTCTGTTCTGGCTGCGCTTGCTCCAGACGTAGACGCTCGGGGCCTGCAGCAGAGCCCTGGAGCTGCGCAGCACACAGCAGAAAAGGCAGCACGGACCGAGCAGAGCCTCCCAAGAGCACTCGCAGCGGGCTTTACGCAAGTCACACGAAGCCAGGGCAGGTTAAAACCATGAATTGCCTATTGGACAGTTGCAAGTTTAACCCTGCGGGGAGGAGGAAGGGAGCTGAGAGGCCTCCCCTTTATCTTTCCCCTCCATAAGCACCAGTCGTGATGGTGTGCGCTTACAGCGTACAGCAGTGATGACAGGCTGCGGCACTGCGCAGACCCCCTGATGATGACGCCGACAGCAAGAGGCAAGTTACCACCCGGCAGCTGCTCCGTGGCAGTTACGGCGTGTGACTGCTCCTGCCCCGGCAAAGCGGAGATAACTTACCCCGCTTCCACTGACGGCCTGAAATTACCTCAAAATCGGTCTTTATAGCTCTGCGGTAACACCATGCACCCATGTGGCAGCTCATCAGCTGCTCCTTGGTGCTCAGATGAAGCCGCCTGTCTATTCCCACCCCGTATCCTTCCTCTTGTGGACATGGGGGCCCAGGAAAACTTGCAACACCTTCTGGTACGCTGAAAACAGAAACTCTTCAGTGACAGACAATTCCTCTTCTTCCCTCTTCCCTACTGTGCTATTCTGGGATCACTCTTGAATTTTAAATGGTAGGAAAAAACCCATTGCTTGGATTTTAGTAAATACAGGGGGAAGAAACAGTGGTACTTCTCCTCCAAGAGCAGGACCCCGTGTCTGCGTCGCTGCACGCTGCTCTGCTAGACTGGCTCAGCAACTTCCCTTTCTTAGAGCCTTCGTTTCTGTGGTCGTATGGGTAAGAAGAGGAGACCCAGAGCCGCAGGGCTGCTTGGAGATGCTGGCGACAAGCAACATATTCATGCCTCCCCGGCCCTCTTGGTCCCTGTGCAGTGAACTATCCCCCTAATTACCCAGTTTAGAAACTCTCCGATCACAGCACGGCCGGGAAAGGCCAGGGGAGCCTGGGAGAAGAGGGGCAGATGCCAGTGTAGTGGTGATGTGGGATGGGAGATGTGCTGGCCCATGGTTTCTCTAATCCCATTAGGAGATGCATTTATATTATCCACTCACCCTCTGTATTTCTGGCAACCTTATGGCGGCTCCTGGATGGCTTTACAGAAGTCGAGGCTGTTTAGCATGTTTGAGTTGCATGGTCCTAATCCTCGCAAGATTTCTGAAATACCCTGCGTAATGGGTTTCAGGTTTATGTATGCACTACAATGAATTTTCAAGCTTTCTTCTAGACGTCCCAGTCAAAGGGACAAGGCTGCCTGCCACTAATAGCACTGAAGAGGACATGTTGATACAAGTGTTGAGAAAAATGCTGTTCGACAGCTACTAAATCCTAAAGAGATTTACAGTATTGTGAGTAAATATGTATTTACCATTAAATAGCTTATTTGTTTCAAGATAACTCAATTCTGCTCATCTGAAGAAGCTTACAAAGTTTCTTAGGCCTCCTACTGTTCTTTTTATTCTGTAACTGGGAGTAAATACTCAAGTTGGTGGCAGAGGATTTACTGTGAAATAACTATTAACTTTAACAGGGCTTTGGGGCGCTGTCTCTAATCTTCTATGCAGGAATCTGAAAGTGCACCCCATGCTCCTCATGGGAGAATCAAAATCATTTCTTTGCAACTATCTTCAAAAAAAAAAAAAAAAAAAAAAAAAAAAGAAAAAGAAAAAGGAGGAAAAAAGAGGGCATTTTAAATGATGTGAGAGAATGTCTTCATTTGCAATTTTCTATTTACATCAAAAATGAGAATCCATTTTCTAAAGTATTTTCTGTGCATTTTTAAATATTGAGTAATCCCACTGTGAGAAAGAAGGACAAATAGCTACATAAAATATGTATGCACACATGCACACGTCTCTAATATAATGATAAGCAGATTTCCTCATAATGTGTGCCTGCACATGTTGTATCATCTGTAGCATTTTCCGTGTAGAAGTGGTAGTGAGAAACTGATAACCCTTTTCTTTTTTACTTTGGGATTTTACATCTTATAAGCTCATTCTTCTTGGAGAAAAATTGCTAAAGGACTGGCATGTAGAACCTTTTATTATGTGAATAATTAATAGTAAAGGTTAAAAGCGTATAAGATACACATTAAAATGCCGGTTGACAAAAATGTTCTTCATTGGGTTACACAGAGGTTTGAACCTTGAGGAGCTCAAAAATAAATGCTATTCTGCTGTCTGTAAGTAAATGGGAAGAATATGCCCTTTTTTACCCTGCAGGGATAGTGTGACTAACAAAGCCATTCAGAATCACTGAGCATTTAAAACATTTTTACAAAAGGGAGTTACAGCACTATCATCCTTCCTTCCAGGAACTAATAAAACAGGCTGCATGTTAAACCCTAACACATCTCCTGCACTCTCAGGAGAAGAACAAAACCAAGCTGCTGTCAGGATTATAAAGGCTCATCGGCTGTTATGTGCTGGATAACTCAGGCTCTTGCTGACCTTACTTACACCAAGGGGCAATATTTTGTGCAAGGCTGAACTACTTCTAAACACCTTCTCCACTGAATTAAATACAGACACGATTTCCCAGGCAGGCTTCCTACAGAAATACTTTATTACAGATATTTAATTTCTCAGTGGAAAACCCTGTGCTGCAGTCACAGCACTGCACAACATCTTCATGTTACAAGGTGGTATTTCTGCATTGTGAGACTCTGTGCCAAACCTTTGCTTAACTCTGTCTGTTGGATGGTGTTTCTCCTTCAAACTGCATGGCATAGATCTGTGACCTTTTCTAGTAACACTGCGCTTCTGGGGATTGAGACTGAATTGTCCTTTTTAGTATGTAAAGCTGGAAAAATGAGCAATCATTCCCCTATAAAACATTGACGATGTAGCAAAAGCTTTACAGACATCACAAGGCATCATGTCAGGTTGATGGCAGGAAGGGACTACATTGATGCTGCGTGGCCTTTTTGAGAAGTTCAAATAATGAAATCCCGTAAACTGTTCTTACCTTTTCACCTGAATAAACTATGACGTAAATGATGTCTCCTGGCCCTATCATTTCATTTTCCTTTAGCTCCATTAGTTTTCTCACAGACACCCTAAAGACAGCTCATACCTCCTGTCCTCCCTGGATCTTTGTACGCGGTCTCCACTGTACAAATGCATCTGCCTCTCACCTCCCTTTCGACCTTCCTGGTGTCCTCCTTGGCCTTCTACCTCCTGCTGCCACTAGCTGTTTGAGATCGTATCTAACATACCTTGGGCTATTTTGATCTTTTTTTCCTCTGTTGCTTTGATGCCCTAATCACACTTCATCCATTCTTGTTTCTTCTTAACTGCTTCTGGGCTCTTGAATCTTGCCCTTTCCGCCAGCCTAAACACTTCCTGAAAGTCTGTCTACACTGAAACCAAATGAATTTACTTTGAAGAAAAACCTGGATGATGGTGATTGCACAGCAGGTTACCTTGTATTTATATAAATGTGATATAAGGCACTGAGGCACTGTACTATCAAATCATTTGGGTACTAGCTCTCATGTGGCACAGGGGAATGTTTGTTTTAGTTGCAGAAAGCACAGTTTAGAACAGCATAGGAAATTCAGTGTTTTGCATGCTAGAGCTTCTCTGTGGACATCTGGTTCCTTCCCCCTGGCAAAATGAGAGAGAAGCAAGGTCACCATAACCTCTGGAAATCTCCTAAACTTCTGTAACGGATACTTTGATTGGGCTGACCCTTAGGGTGAGCATGATGAAGTGGTAACATGACTATTGAAGAGCTTTTCCTAATTTCCACCAAACAAAGCATAATTATGCCTTAGAGAAGTGCAGGAAAGAGAAAGAAACACGGTAGAAAGAAAATGATGATGTGCTGGCATGACTAAAATATTGATGAACAGCCTTTACTCACACTTGGGGGATTATCATGTTCAATAGAACCATTAAAATATTTTGAGTAGATTCCAAAGAGGATGTTGTATTTTTAAAGTAGTAAATATCCTGCAGATACAGAAAGTGGCTGTGTTGTACTGAACTGGAATAGGCTTAGCTGCTTAGAACACAGGAAGTCTATATAGGCATCAATCCACAACTGCACAGCTGTTTCCTAGTGTGGAATAATTGCACAATATGGAAAAAAAAAGATATTCTTGAATACATGGCTTTTTGGTAAGCAAGTATGTAGCCAATTGGGAAGCACAAATGCTCTGATTTATCATGATGCTACAAAAATCCCTTTTTGCATGCCTCCGACTTGTACCATTATGTTGAATTTGTTACTACTTTCCCCCAGTACCTAATTAGATGACAGTGAAAAATACTCTTTTTAGCCCTTGTCTGAAAGCGCTGATCCTTTCCTCTTATCACCTTCTCTTCTCTTTTGGGAATACTTTCTTCCTTTTTCCACCTTTTTGCAAGTATGCAGCTCTGCACTGAAGTGTTGCCAGCTCCCCAGACATTGTATGCACCTGTTCTGGGAAACTTTTGACAACCTGAAGAGCTCTACTCTTTGTACTGATAGTGCATCATTTTGTAAGTTTTGCTTTTTGATTTCAGGCCCTTGTGTGCGCTGAAAAGAAAACCTGCTGAAAATGAGGAGTTTATAGATTCAAAAACTGGATATTTCTCACCAATGGCTTCCGAATGCTGGAAATGTCAATGCAGAACACATGGTGGATTGGTCAACTGCAGGAAATGCAAACTGCTTTCCACATGAAAGCTTGCTCTTCAAGGTGAGTCCCATGCTTTTCAGGGAGCCCCCCTGCCCTTGCTCCTCTCAGTGTCTGAGTGCCAGCGTTACGGAGGTGCACCCCTGACATGGCCATTTGTTGTCTGATCCGTGAAGACTGCTCTTTCTTCCCTTTCAGTTGGTAAACAGGATAGATGGGAGACTTTTCACCTCTTGCCTAGAGCTGGTACCGAAACATCTCAATTCTTCCAACAGCTGCTAGTTTCACCATGAGGTGAAATACGGAGTTAAACCTAAGAAGGGGTCAGTCTCTCATAAGACGTTAGCTCAGGCCCCTTGTTTCTTCTCCTGATTTGTTGCATCCTACTCTGTGGCAGACTTGCAGGTGTCTTTTTTCCTCTTGAAACCTCAGCATTGAATTGGGTAAGTAGCTCTTCAGAGATGTGGAGCTCCGATTGCACACGGAGTGTGTTACCACTTCTTCCAGCCGCCACAGCCAGCCGTGCTAGCATAGCATGTCCTACAGAGCCAGGCAGGATATTTTAGAGCATTCTTCAATGGCAACAGCTTTCTCTCATCCACGGGGCTCCTGAGGAAGAAAGTCACTAGCCCAGGTCACTCCGTAGGCTTACAGGGCTATCATGCCCTACCTGACCAACTGTTACTCTCTCTGTAATTAGACTCAGCCCCCTTTCTGTCAAGCAGAAATGATGAGGTATTTGAACTGTACTGCAAGTAGTTTAGCCTTGCTACCTGGGACTGGGCTCGAAAGCACGAGCGATGTTTCCACTGATCTCCTTGGGAATGGCCTGTTCATGAGAATGTGGATGTTGGCAGACGAGGTCCTGCAAAATTAAGGAGATAAAGAAGCCTGGAACAGACAATAAGAAGCCAAGAACTGAATATTAAGAAGAGTCTGGACGGTAAGTGGAAGGTCTAGATGGCAAATGCTTTAACACATGAATACCACGTTTTTCTGGCAAAGGAAAGAACAGTCTAGCATGCAAGCACTGGCTGGTGTCTCCCACCTTTTTAGTGACTTGTAGTACTCTTTAAGTGAAAAGAGTATTCTCTTTGTTTTTGGGGAACAAATGGAAAAGCCAGTAAAGAGCACAGAATAGCTGAGCTTGCATGGAGTGGAAGAGATGCACGTCTTTTGTGGGCATCAGACTAAAAGTATTTAAATGGTAAAGCCCTTTTTTACCGGATGCCCCAAAGAAACTTTTTAGCTTGCAAGTCTGCTGAGTCTCTTCAAGCAGGGGAAAAGTGAATGCTTTCACTTTATAGTTTTCTTTCAGTTTATAAACCTTGTATATACAAGCGATGATATTTGGGAAGAAAAACAGTGTCACATTTGAGAGCTTTAGAAGAATCTAGAAACAGAAATTGCTTTGTGAAGGACTGATCCAATGTGTGTGAGTGGGGAGAAACAGAAACATTAAGGTTTGAATTTCTCTTTCCGTAGCTGTGGTTTTCTCTCAGTCTCAGGTTTTAAATATACTGCAGTGGTTCTTTATCTGGAGGATTACTAACATGTATGTGAAAGTAAACTAAGGTGACTGTAAGTCCCAGAGCCAGAAAGCTGATTTTCTGGTTCTTAGCTGACTGCATGCATAAAATGAACAGGTTTTTAACAGGTACTGTAATGTAGCCACTAAGATGCCCGAGGACTTTACAGAGCTTTGTATCTTAATCATCCAAATGATTATATGTATTGCAGATAACAGTTTTCCTAAAATAGATGTGGGAGTTCCACTTATAAAGCTGTCGTCAATGCTATAGCATATATATTTGTAAGTGATCATACTTGTTTGGTTTTCTTTGCACTTGACCTTGTCTCCCTTAGCTTTATTAAGCTGATGGGATTTTTTCCAGTTGAAAGGAGGTAGATTGCAAATAAGTGCATCTGTTTCTAGATTTAGAATTAAATAAATGAAAGTAGGCAGTAACCGGTTTTTCAAACGAGAGCAAAGTTCAGTCATGTTCATTACTGAAAAAAAAATAGAGCGTCGTGTCTCTCTTCTGCTGAGTTGACTGGTGAAAGGAGACTCTGGATTTATGAGAATCAAATTTGTTTAATATTAGATGACCTAGGCAGTTGGCAGGAGGGAAGAGATCAATACGTTGTTAACATAATGAGAAATACCGAGTGTCTACTAGTGTCAGCCTGGGACCATACAGTATTAATTAAATGCAATTAAATGGCAAAGCTGTGTTCCTTTGGCACTTAAGAAATCTTTCCTCTTCTATTTCCGTGTTTTGGAAGTATACCAAATGATTATCTCCAACTAAGAGGCAAAACTGTGATTTCTTCTTGCCGTTTAACTGTGCCTTTGATGGAAGTGGCAGCAGCACGGACGGTCTGCACAACAGTAGGATCCAAAGTGAGGAAGGGTGTGTTGCTTTGGCCAGAATGAGATAACGAACTTATCTACAGTAATGGTTAGGTGGAATATCATGATGGGTTGTTTAAGACTTCCTAGCAGAAAAAAAAATCCATTTGGAAGGTGAGTTAGAGGATGCACAAACCTTTTCAGAGCGCCCATTAAATTATCCTTTGGGTGTGCTATGAAGGAATTAGGTATAGGTCTAGATAACTTGTCATATGCTTGCAGGTTGTACCTGGCTGTCAAAGGAAAATGGAAGATTATGCAATTTTCTTAAAAAAGCTTGCTGCCAGTAAGTATCATACTGACAGCATGGGCTTCAGTGGTGTTTTTCTGTTTAGGTGACTTTGTTCTTGCCTCAGCTAGGTGGCATTTTCTTTTGTGAAAAGCATCATTAGTTGACTTTAAAAATAGCCGGTGTGCAAACACAACCATACCCAATTCAAAAAAAGAATTGCATCAAGAAATTATTCGAAGATTGAATGCTACTAGGTAAGAACCAAAAAAAAAAAAAAAAAAAAAAAAAAGCCTGCATCTTGAGGATGTGGCACGTCATCACATCAGGCATTCTGCAAGCTAAAAGAAATCAGTTCGAGTTGCCAGTGTTCCTCTGATATTTAAATAAATACCTCAAGATTGTACTATTTTTAACAAAAGAGATTTGAGAGACAAACTTAACAAGCTGCCGCAGGCGCCGCGGGGCCCGGGCTGTGGGGCGCGACGCCCCTCCGCGCCCCCGAGCTGACGTCACTCGGGTGAAGGTGTGAAGCGGCCAGGCGGCCATTTGGTGCCGTTGCTCGTGTGGAGCCGAGCGGCGGCCCCAGGGCGGCGGCGGCAGCGGCAGCTCCTCCCGCGCAGCGCACCGCGGCTCCCCGAGGAGAGGGCGGGCGCCCTCGCCCGGCCGCCGCGCTAGCGAAGCGGAGGAGCGAGCCGGGGCTCCGGGCCGCCCGCGGGACGCGCTGACTGCGCGGGACGCGGCCCCTCGCCGCGCTTCGCCTCCAGGAGGCGCTTGAGAAGATGGCGGCGGGCGGGAAAGTGGCGACCGTTAGGAGAGGCGGTGCCGCCGCCGCGGGCTGTGCGGACGAAGCCGCCCGAGGAGCGGCCGTTTCCCTGATTTACCGCCCATCCAGAAGGTTGTCATTGGTGTAGATATGTTCTTTTTTTTTTTTTTTTTTTTCTTTTCTTTTTTGCTACCGTGCCACACACATCCCGATTCAGGGGTGAGCGGGGGTCACTGCTCCTCACTGAGGTGATGCCCGTCCCCCCGCTCGCGGCACACACAGGTGCCAAGGCAGCGTCCAAATGCATTTTTGCCGCAATAATTCCTCAACTAAAAGCCTGTGGGAAGTCAGAAACCATTTGTGGCGTGTTTGCTGAGCTGTGATATTGAAGAGAACCTCCTCAGATACTACTGTGCTATTATATTTGTAATTTTATAAATATAATCTGACTTTGTGATTATTTAAAAGAACACATGGTGCAAGCATAATTCAAACTGTTGCTAATCCAACTCTTTGGGGGAATTACTACTCTAAGTAATGTGACTGAGTGCTTGAAAAACAAGGGCATTGATGAGATTTTTTTTCAAGGAGCCTAAAAGAAATAGATGGCAGCTCCATGAAACTTCAGCGGGATAAGGCTCTTGCAGTCAGCTTTGGAAAATCCTTCTTGTACTATTGGCACAATAAAAGCCAGCAAAACTGAAGCTCGCTGTCAATTTGTTGCTGCCAGTAATGGAAGGGGAGGACAAACTTGAGTTATTGCAAGAGAGACGTGATCTGCTAATTTTGTGTTGTAATTAGAAGCAGCTGAGGAGAATTTATGTTCCACATCAGCATGTGGGAAGGTGGGGAGTGCCAGGTAGCTCTGATCAAAGTAGTGACTTCCGAAAGCCTGGCTGCAATTAGCTCAGCAGCACTGTAGCAACGCTTTGCAGGACCTCTCTTAGCTGGGTGGTGGGGCTGGTAGCAGCTCTAAAAATAGCTGGTAGATTGCAACAAGAAAAGTATGGCTTTCAGAAGAGGTGAAAGCCAGGGATCAATACCTGCTTTGAGGAGCTTTGCTTCAGTGTACTTTTTTTAAAGTTAGGTAAACAATAGAGATCTGAGGCCAGACAGTCAGTGAATAGTCAGGGAGATGGCCAAAGAGGTTTAAATATGCTTTATTTTCTTGAATTTTCAGGTGTGGCTCAAGCTTTAACAAACTCTGAGGCTTCAGGGTGTTTCAGTAGTTACCTGGTGCTTGCTTTTCCTATTTATTGCTGTGTAGAACCTTCCCGTTTCTCATCCAGTTAATACAAAGTGAGGAAAGTATGGTTTATAAACTGAAAAGAGCTGTAAAATCTCGGAAATGCTGGTTATAGTGCACCTGCAGTAAAGAAGTGAAGAAATCTCGTTTAACTAATGCAAAATTGATGTTTTCATTAGGCTTAAAGAAACTAGGTATTTTTGTGCAAACAGAAGATACTTATGCTCTTCTAAAACAGTTGTTTTCTTATTACATTGTATTCTGCTTTCAAAGTAACATTATTGAGAACCAACATAGAGCCTACTAAACCAGTGAACGCATAGATGACTCGTAGTTGCTAAATAGTATTTAAAAGAGGAAAAATCATCAGCCACTGGTATTTCATCTATGAGAGATGTAGTCCAACCATGGAGAATGAAGGTGTTTGGCTTCCTGACTCTACTCTTAGAAACAAGATCAGCTATTTCTAATGTTGCAGCTTTTTCACTCTTCCCCCGCAGGAATCTGAAATGATATGGCCGAAGTTGAGAAACCATTTAGGAGAAGTCAGAAGAGATGTACAGTGTTCTAGGCTACAGCAGGAAGAATAACCTGCAGAAATACAAGATGGGGAATATTTGGAGAGAGTTCTGCAGCAAAGAAACAAATTTGTCATCAGTTACAAGGTAAACATGAGTCAATGTAACTTTGTTAAGAAAGGAGCTAACCATTGTAGTAGGATATAACCTAATAGGAATGTTTCCTGTAAGAAGTATGGAAATGATCCTTTTGCTCTCTTTAGCACTGGTAAGAGGATGACTACCCTCTCTAGTTATAAGCATGCCTTAGAAGAACATGAATCAGATGGAATTTTTCTGGAAGAGAGTAGCAGAATGGTAAAAGATCCAGAAAACATGAGCATGCCTGAGTTGTCCAGTTGAGAGAAGAAAAGATGGAGCAAAAGAACAACTGTAATGCATCACAACATAGGTCCACTTGGCCCAGTGAACTCTCTTTAATAGTGGCCCGTAGCAGATGCCTAGGGAGGAGTATAAAAACTGGGCAAATATAACTTGATGCTTTTTCAGAATGACTCTGGAGCAGTGGTATTTCATTTTCTTGAATTGGGCGTGGTAACTGATCTTGTAGCAGTCTTCAAATACATATGGGACTGATGGAGAAAGGAAAGGAATAAACTGCTATTCATATTCACTCGGTGGATGTAAAGTCATGGACCGAAATTTTAGCAAAGGAGGTACAGGCACGCATTCAGAACAACTACCTGAGTTAAGGATAGTTAAGTACTTGCATAGGTTGTCAGGGAAAGTATAGAGTCTTCATCTTTAGTAGGTTTTAAAAACATTAGACAAACAAGTCGTATTAGTGCAGGTGCATCCTGGAATAGGGGCTAGAGTAGCTCATCTGTCATTTTCTCTTCCCTGTCTTGTCCACCCATCATCAGTTGTATCTTACTGCTCTGCAGCTATAATTTTAGCAGAGCCCTAAGTACCAGTCTCATACTGTTCATGTGTCTGTTAAGGTGCTTTCCATCTACAGGCATTGTTCAATAATAGTACTTACTCTGCTGTTTCTTCCTTTGATTAGAAAAATGAAAAGAAAAAAGATGTCAGTGCTCAATAGACTAATATCTTTTTGTCAGATGCCAAGCAAAGTGGTAATGAAACTTACTCTTTTCAAGTATCAAGTGCTCTTGCAAATTAAAATGATATAAAATGCATTTTTACTTTATTCTTGTTAGTCAAGTCTGGAGGAAAGTTTAAACCATAGAGTGTAGAACTAAGTGAAGGCTTTGATCATGGCGTATCTCAGGAGTATTCAGAATGCTTGTTTAGCTTTAGCTCATCTCCTGAGTGTGGTGCTTGAAATATTTTCTGCCTGTCTTCTTGCTTGGATATCTATTTGTAACATGAGTGTCTATGGGAATTAGGTGCTTAAGCACCTGCGTCTTTGTGCCTTTGTAAATCTGACTGTCCTTATCTTTTTTGATCAGATGCAGAGGATGATGATGATGATGTATGTGCCAAAAAACAGCGCCTTGCATCAGTATTCATGGAAATGCTAGCTCTACACTTAGCGATAGAGATAGCTAAGACTCTCTCTCCTTAGCTAAGCTGTTCTGAGCTTGTTTCTTTGTGTTGTACTTCTGGACTTGATTGTACCAAATCATCGTAATTTTTATGTAAGTTCAGTGACAAAAGAATGTCAGAGGAGCAACCGTGTGCTGTATTTAGTTATCTGAAGTTAATGCTCTGCATTTTTATCTGATTCAAATTTTTATGTCTATAAGGAAAAAAATGGATGTAGTAAGATGTATAGGAAAAAAAGAAAAAATGTTTGAAACTCTAATGTAGTCTGTAATTAATTGGAATGCATTTAAATGCAGCAGCTAAAGAGAGGTATACTGAAAAGATGTTTTGCCCTCTCTGTCTTGACAGTCTTGATCATAAGTGTTTTGTGCTAATGCTTGATAGTACTTGGAGCAGGATGCTATCTAATGTAGCCTCTAACTGCTGGTGTAATGGGAAGCATGTGTTCCCTTAGCATCTGCTGCCAGATGTTGGCAAGCGCTCAGGGACTGAGGCCATAACCTTGTCCCTCACTTCTTGGGCATGCTGCCAATATTACATGCTGCCAGTTTGTACAGTTTTCAGGCCAACTGAGTGGAGTGCTTTGTGTTTGAATATTTTTCATTGTCTACTGTTTTTGTTTGCCTATGGACGCCTAACAGATCAATGTTTTGACTTCAGGAAGGACCGTTTGAATGTTCTTAGATTGACTCTACTGCTTAGTAATTCAAACTTACCTTCCTCTCCATCTTTAACTGCTGTTTGAAAAAGCTGCCCATGTTCCTCTGACAGATCCCCTGGAGAAGAAGAAGAAGCAGCAGCTATTTTTGAGACATTAGTCTACTCAGAGTGGACCTTTCTGCAAGAGCTTGAGGGCTAATGAAACTTTGAGGAAACTCCAGCCTGCATTGCTCCTCTGCACTCAAAATGATACACTGGCTCTTCAAGCTGGCCTGGTGAGTCCGCTCGTTTCTGCTTCCTACCAAGTTAGGTAGGAAATAAATTAGATTCCTCGTGTTGTTCTCCTCCCCACAGGCTGGCTTTGGAGATGGAAACTTCATGCTGCCATCCTCCCTCTCCACCTTTATCTCAGCACATTTTTCATAATGATTGAAAATGCTCATTGTTTCTGTTTCACCTCCCAGAAGGCCCCTTGAAATGCCCCTCGAGTCTTGTGAATGGCAAAAGTAGAGAAGTCTGTTCAATGTTTGTTTCCTGTGATTGGAACTAAGGAGACATTTAAGTTTCACAGCAGAGATGATGACGGGCTTTGTGGGCTATCAATCATAAGCCTGATCTTCACTGTGGATTTTTGTAACCTTATTTGCCTTTTGCCATTGGACATGACTTGGAAATGTATATAGCAACAATGGCTGTGATGGAAAAGGTTAGAAAAGCATAAGCTGAAAAAGTATCTGTCTTTCTGAGAAAAGTTTCTTTTTGATGCGCCAGGATTTAGGTTTCCTTCTAAGTAATAAGGTTTGTATCGTTTATATTAAGTTTTGAATTGTACCTCTGCTGTATCTACCAATTTATTGGCAAGAAATAAGACTGGAAAAGCTGGTTTCTGAATTTTAGCATTCATTTCATTCAGCTGAATCCGTACATTTGGGGTATATGACTATTTTCACAATGTATTTGTACTTCAACAAGATATTATAAGCTACAGACTGATTTAAAATACTTTCTTTTTTTTTTTTTAAGAAATTTTGAACTTCCTTTAATCTTCTTCTAATCCAAATCTGATGTCTTAATTTTATCACTCAGAGAAGTCTCAAATTCAGCTGCTTTCTAGTACAGTGAAGTTGTGGTCATTCTAGGATTATTCCAAAGGATGCAATTGGCTTCTTGGAGAAATAAAATACTGCTGTTATTTCCTGTTTATCATATAAAATCTGTTGTTCTTGTCTATGGGTACTTGCAAAGGCTAACCATAACAAGGTTTTATACTCCTCAGAGGAGGTAGGCAGGGGAAAGACTGTAAATTAAAATATAAGATATTTTCCGTTTAAATGTGCACCACTTGAGAGCAGGACCATCACTTTTCTGAGAAGAAACATGAATAAAGGAAGAATATATCTCTCTACTGTAGAACTCTGAGTTTGATTGCTCTTGAAGCCAGTACTTCTTTTTCATTTATTTAAGAGCTCTTACAGCAACTTAGTGACAAGACTGAATTCCAGGTAATTTTTCTTAGATTAATATAGTGTTTGTGAGTAATAAAAGGTAACTGATGGGAAATTAGCAGTTCTTTCACCATGATGAGGAATACAGACTTTTGAGCCAAATATTGATGAACTGCACGCCTCAAGATGTTGAATCCTAGCTTGTTGGATGTTCATGGATGAGCTTATAGCAGCACTTTCCATCTTCGTTTGGCCTTGAGATTATAAACGTTTTTCCTCTTAGTGCAGGCATTGCTGTCATTATCCATATTTTACGCCCTTGCAACTTGATTACTACTTGTGGCTCTATCTTAAATCAATCTAGAAACATCAGCTGGTGTAGAAGGCTTAGTAATATACAAAATAATGTACCTAGAGCATAGCAGAATAGAATCTTCTCAGCTCTATTTTAAATGAATTCCATGGTAATTCTGGAGGGTAGCAGGTAAATATTACCAGTGACAAATGCTTTTGTTTATTGAGCCCTATGGATAGTAACAAGGCAGGCTGCCCTACATAGCCCTGGCAGTCTGACTTACAATTATCTTATGGGATGGGGAAAAAATCACTTTCCTTGTGCACAAAATGTTGTCTTTTCTGTTCCCAGAAGACTTTTCAACAGAGGCAATAAACGAGACGAGCATGTGTATCTCATAGAAACTAAACTAAAGTCCTTTAATGTCCACAGGGAATGGAATAGGCTTTAGTGTTTATGGTCTTGGTGGAAATTCCACATTGGTAAACAGCGTAAGATGCAGTTTTTTCACTTTTAAGATGAAAGATTGGTTTGTGTCTGCCTTCAATTTGAAGTTAAAGCTCCAGGGAGACTATATATTTGAAACCTTATTCTTTGCCCTGCTGATGCATCCCCTCCAGTGGTACCTAAAAGCTCTACTTCATTTGTTTTTTCTCCCTTTTTATAGAAGATGCTTGTGTGAAACCAGTCGTTCCTTCTCAACATAGGTATCCTGGGAATATCTTATTCCAAATGGAAATCAAGAGAGTTTGCATGCACAGAGACTTGTATCCTGTCCTTAGTATTGTGCTGGGTAGAAGTGGTTGAGAACATTTTTGTTAAAAATGTTATCCCCATGTGTGCCTAGGAAGTGGGAAACCAAAATTCATGCACCTGATTTGGAGCAACAGTTTGAATTTGGATCAGTGCATCCCACATGAGTGTAGTTGATACTGGGTAACAGCTAGTTTGGAATAAGCATGTCTCTTTTATCTTCATGACTGTTCTTGAAAGATGGGACTCTGATTTCACACTTCAAAATTTCAGTATCCTTGAAGAAACAGGTTTGTTGTTATTCAGTCAGCCATGGAGTTGGTTTTACTCAGGATACTTATTAAAATAGAATGTGTGCTGGGGTTTGGGGCAGGTGTCTCAGCTCAGTGGAGAAGTGCTGTGGGATCTCTGGGAACTGTAACTGATTTGGGTCAGGGTTTCACATTTTTTCCTGAAGAAGTCACCTTTTACACCAGCAGACTGTCTGACATCAGGCTGCAGGTGCATTTGCCTCCTAGGTTGCAGAGAAATGTTTTATTACCATCTACTGAATGATCAGCTCTGTTTTTGTTAGAACTAATTTCGATATACTGGACTCCCACCAAAGCCTTTATGCAAGGTTAACGTACCTGATTTATGAGGCTTAAGGAGACTACAGTTAGAAGCTGTGTACCAGAAGGCAAGGGAGAAAAAGAGAAATTAGTTATGAAATACAAATTATATGCAGGGCTTACAATATATGGCCAAGCTTATTCCCTGACCTAGTAATTAACGTACTTGCATATGTCATGCTGTAGCTTGCCACAGAACAGATATATGGGGTTAGCAGAGTAAGCAAAACAAAGTTTAATTTAGGAAGGTACATTGCATGGGTAAGGTACTTTGTGTTCACTGCGCAGGTTACCTCTCAGTTGCTGTCATCGTAAGAATTCGTAGAAGTGGCTTCGAATGTCCTGGAGGGATTTGTTTGTAAAGAAGAGTCTGAGTAAATGACCATCTGGTGTAACGGCTCCTGAGAGATTTAGCAGCTTGAGTCCTGTAGTTTGCTTAGTTTACACCCGTTCTAGGACTGTTTGTGCTTTTGTGTCATTCAGTGATCCAGTCTGCCTCATTTGCTACATTCAACAGCCTCAGCGAAAGGAAGTCGTTTCGCATGGGGGCCTGAGGATGGTGGCAGGCATTGCTGTGTCTAACGGTGCTGCTGCTGTAGGCTTAGAAACAAACACAGTCTTACTTCTATTTTATTGTATACCAGAACTACAGATTGTAAATATTTTTGTAAAAGGAGGAAAAAACAATATCTGATCCAAAACTTTTCACAATTTTTAAAAACAAAACCTAATTCAGGAAAGCTGCCTTAGCCCTATGATGTGGTATCAAGAAATACTGAATTGATCTTAGATTTTCTCTTGGTTCAAAGCCAGTACTGACTTCCAGAAGGGTCATTGCTCAGCCTTTTAATCTTGCTGGAGACTCTTTCATGCCAGGAAGTGAGAAATATTATTTACATAACAGTAGCAGAGAGCATCCCAGGCGGAGATGAAGGTGCAGTCATCTGGGCACTGTGGTAAGCAGGAACAAATGCCCAGCATTCCCTAGAGAGTTTGTAATTTAGGGCTTGTGAAAAAGTTATAGGAGGCAGCCAAGAATTCTTGGAGCCAAATCAACCGCTAGATCCTTGTGAGTCAAGGCAAGCCTTTTAGTAAGGATGCTCCTGATATGACCTTCCCTGAGTAAAATGCATTCAGAGTGGTTCTTGAAGCTGCTGGAGTGAGCTCTGTGCGTGCACTGGCCATGTCGAGGAAACAGTGTACAGTAAACATCTATTCAGTGGGAGATAAAAAAGAGGGAAGCCTGAAAGAGAGAGAAAAATGACAAGTGGCAAAGCAGCAAAAGATAAAAAACTAAACTAAAATGTATCCTTGAAAAGGACTGGATAGATTCTCTTTCAAAAGCGAAACAATTCTTTTTGTGAATAGGACACACAGTTCCAGTCTATTATTGCATTTCCCCCTGTATGATTTAATAAGCACTTTTCCTCTTTCTTCTGTGAGTGAGCAGAATTTAAATAAACATGAAGAGATATTAAGTGGTGGAAGAACTAGCTCTTTTCACAGAAAAAGCAACCAAGGGTGGGTCACAACAGAGTGACTTACCCTCTTCTGAGAGAAGAGCAGAGATGGCTTAGATCATAAGCATTCATTATGCTTCGACAGGATATGTGTTTGTTCAGGCTCAAAGTGCACGTAGTAAATGCTAGTTGTATGATACCTGTTGACCTTCACCTGAAGGGTTGAAGTCAAGAGTAATGATTGTGTTATGTATGTATTTTTTCCAAAGAGAAATACTGTTTATGTGGGACATGCCTTTAAAACCCCTTGCCACTTGAAGCCAAACTTTGATAGTTGAGTTCCCACTGATTCTGAAATAAAACTCTTGAAGTTTTATCCCACTGCTTTTATAGGGAATTTTTGGGAGCATTCACTGCAACAAAGCACGATGCGTTGTACGAGGTTGCTTCAGATGTGCTTTTCCTTACCTGGAGGCCCAGGTAGGGACAGCAACAACTGTGTACAAATAGCCACTACCGTTCTTCCACCTTAGTTTCTTCAGGAGGGAATGCTGATTAAACATGATGCTGCTTGCACACATGACAATTTGCGAGATAAACGCTGGGCAGATAGGGCTTAGCAGGCAGCAAAATCACATAGTATGCCGGGGATAAGTGGGGCATGTGCTGTGTTGAATCCTGCAGCACCAGAACTGTATAAAGCAAACACAATTCAGAGAAGAAAGGAGTATTTTCTTTAAAAGCTTCTAAAATATATTAAAAAGACTAGAGAGTAAATTAAAAAGTAATCTTTTTAGAGTTAGCTTACTAGTTTTAATGTTATCCTTCTGGCTAGCTGTGGTCGTGCTGTTAGCCTATAATTCTAGAAGCTGAAAGTCCTATGTGCTTGTTCTATTTCTGTAGCTGCATTTGTTTTTCTCTTCTTGGAGCCAGAAGACAAGAATTCATTAACTCTACCTCATCTCGACATCTACCTTTCAGGCTTTGTTCTTCATGGTCTTTAATAGTTCTGGGAGCAGTGGTTGTTCCTGTTTGTTTATTTGTTTTCCTTTTTTTTCCTAGTGCAATAAGTGTACTAGGGCATACCCAATTAATATTGATCAGCTTTCCAAATTGTGGCTCATACTAGTGCTGGAGATGTATCTCTTTTGGAGTGAGGAAATGAGATCCATCAGTGGTCCTAGGGCAATTCAGAAAATTAAATGCAAATCTGGCAGTAACCTTTGTGCATTATTGAACTTTCAGCAGTGGGATGTAATCCAGTAATGTTCCCTATACAATAGTGAAAGCTTCTATGAGACCTACATTAGTAGGCGACCTGCCAGCACCACTAGTGGTGAGCTGCAGATCAGAAGCGTGTACTGGTGGATCGATGCTTGTGCACCTTGAAGGAAACATTTCTGCTGTTGCTGTGCTGTGGCAGACCTCAGACCAGGCTAACTCGTTTCCTGATTTTCACGTTCCTTGCTTTGTGCAAGGATATGTTTTTTCCCTTGCAGAAAGCCATCTTTGTAATTTGTCACTACTGCTGGTCATCCCAGGTCTGCAATGCCTCCAGCCCACTGGCAAGCGTGAACTTCATCTAGCAACAGTGCTCTATTGAATGAAAAATAACTGCTAGCTTCCCTCCATGTTCTCTGCTGATGTTCTTGTGCCTAATCTGTCCAAGTCTAAGCCATCTGGCTGCCTGACTGACAATACTTAGGGGCCTTTCAATTTACATTAATAATAAACCTTATGGTGCTCAGGAGAGTTGACTCTGTGTAGTCTGAAAGTGTCTGGCTCTGAAAAGGTGGCTGAACTATGCAAAACTAGAATGGAAGTTTTTAATATGGTATTACACACTTCCACAAAAAGAAAAAAGCTAGCGGTGTGTGGTGGTCTCATGACCTCAGTGGTTGTTCTAGAAAAAATATGTCAACACAGCTTGATCCTCCTAACAGCTGTTCTGGTTTAGCTACAGAAGAATTTTTTATTCCTCTGAAAACAAGGCCTCAGTTTGGCCATACATGGGGTTTTGGATCGGCTTTGCAACCTCACAGTGAGCCAATTTCCGTGTGAAGACCTAAGAGAGAAAAGTAATTCTTTGCTTGCTAGAAAGGAAAGGAGAGAGTGAAGCAAAGAAGCAAAACACAGAAGCTTTTGGCTCGTGAATCCTACTTGGGTCCTATAACACTAAAGCCAGGAAAGCCCATTAGGGCAACTGTGCCAGAAATGTGAAAATCAGATTTTTATTGAAGAGATTCCTGTCTGGGTAGACTCTTTGACAGCAGATGTTACAAGTAATTTAGGTGCACCTTCCTAAATTAGAATGCTATAAGGGCTCATTATTTTTTCATGCTAGTGCACTTCAGTGCATTTAAATAGGCTTTCTTGCCCTTCAAGATTAGTGGTAATATGCAGGGGGAAAAAAACAAAATAAAATTAATATTTACGCAAAAGGTTAAAAAGACCCTATCAAAGGGAGATGGAATGGGAAAAAATCTAATGGGGCAGAGTTTTTTGCATTCTGAAAATCTTACAGTATTAAGTTTATCTTGCTACCTTTACCCATTGGTTGGCTAATCAGTTCAGTCAAGTAAAGCCTCAGTAAGCTGTAGATTTTTGGAGTTGGATGTACCACAGTTTTAGAAAGGTGTATAATTTAGAGCTGAATCACGCATGCTCTTTCTTTATGGAGGCCATCTAATTATTGCCAACTTTTGAGTTATCCTTTACTACTTAATTTTGCCTTCAGAATCCCATTATATGGTTTTAGAGAATTAATCTTTGGAAAGTATATAATTCTACTCTTCCCTTTTCTGTCAGTGCCTTTCAAGTTGGTATTCTGGCCATATGCTGCTTCATCTGATTCCTAGCTGGTTTTATCTACATAAACTACTACTTCGTGCCATGAGCTGTCTTGTATCCAAGAAGGTACCTTGGACCTCCTTTTTAACACCTCATTATAGATGTCCATTTTTTACCTTGAACTTCATGTGGTTAAGATAGAGGCAGAGCCTTCTCTTCTTCCCATTCTTTCTTCCATTGATAACATACGTCTGGTAATCGCTCACTCTGTTCCGGTTATTTCTAAATCTTGCTGGCTCATTTAAAATGTAAGTCCCTCTAGCCATTCAGACAAAAAATGCTTTCTCATTCTCATGACTTTGACTGTCACTGTCTGTTTTTGATGTAAAACATTCAAAGCTTGCTGTCTTCCATGCATTTAGAAAGTTGATGTTTAGCTTGATTGAGTTGGAAATATAGTCATCAATCCCAAAACTTGTAGTTTGAGGAGATGCAGTGAAATTAAGGGGACTGAGACAGTATGTAAACCTGTGCTTGCCTTCATGGTTTCACTGAGGCACTAATGCATATTTATAGTAGCAATTCTTGTTTTACTGGAACTTCTTGCATAAAAAAGAGCAATTAGATTAGATCCATACCCTTTATCATTGGACAGGACTGCCTTTTTCTGATCTGTTTTTTTGGTAGTAGTTAGCTTTCACGAAGAAATGAGAATATTGGTATTCAAAAGAGGCACACATAGACACATTAAAGTTTTTTGGTAATTAAGGCAAAGCAGATGGTTGCTCGCTACATTTATAATATTGCTTAAATTTATTTTGATTCATTAATGGAAACCATAAAATCACATAATGAAGCAATAGAGAATAGCCAAAAATGGAAAATGTACTACTAGCAGTGCTTATATTACCAAACTAATAAAAATTAACAAGTAAACATAGAAAACATAACTGTCACATTATTCATGCAGCTTTCCTATAGCATAAATATTATTGAATATGCTAGGTGAGATTGCCTGTAGTGCTGAAAGAATCCAAATTTGGAAATAAATTGAATTTAGATGACTCATCTCAAAAGCTTTTTTAGAAAAGTTTTCTGGAGAAAAAATAATCATGTTTGATTTTTCCTAAATGCATGAATTCTCCTTCTAACATAAGGCATTTCTACTGAGTTTTTTTTTTTTCTTTTAAGTTGGACTGCTTCCTGTAGTAACAGCAAGAAAGATTGTATTCCAAATACATTTAAATCTTGGTCTTTTTTAAAAAAAAAAAAAAAAAAAGAGTGCTGTACTCTTTTCCCCACCTAATCCATCTGTGTCCAACTCCATGCATGCCTACTTTTGAGTAAGCTTCAGACATTAAAAACTTAGAACAACATGTTTTTCTCTTGATCTAGAGTTTTAGCTGAATTCCCTTAAGGCAATATTCATCCCATCTAAACTTAGCCACTTTGTGAGGTAACCAAAGTCAGAGTGTAGTTGTTGAAGGTGCTCTTTCTAGCCAGCGAAAAGGAGGTGCCTTTCCCTTTGGCTTACCAAAAGCTGGCTTGTACCATCAAAATGCTTGAGGTAGGTGAAAGGCATGCAGGAGGTTTGGATGGCTTGTGATTCTCCACTCCTAGTGAAGGCCTTAGGCAAAGTTTGAAAGCTTCTGGAGTTTTGTAAGTGGCAGGGTATAGCAACCATCAGTTTTGATAAAACATCACTCTGGAGCATATGAGGTGGCCTGTGGTCCTCCTCTCCTGTCCTCTCCTTATCCTTTGGGCCCCTACTGACTGCAGTTCCTTCCTGGTGTCTTTCACTTGTGAACTTTTTAGGATCAACCCAAGTTTATTGCAGCAACTACCACCAGCTGTGTAGTCTGTGATATCGCCCCAGAAGCACTTTTTCAAATAGATTTTTCTCTTTTGCTCACACCTAGGCCAGAGGTGAAGGGGAAAATGGATGGCATCTCTGTGCTGTGCCTGCTCAGGAGGAATTCTTCCTCAGCAGCTGATAACAACTGTATAGGTATTTTCTAATCTAATCTTCTGAATAAGGCTATACACTGCTTTTGGATAGCGATGATGTCTTTTTATGTTCATAAATGCAGTGACTTGAGTATTTTTTTAAAATGTGAATTTTTTGTGGGAGTGTTGCTCCCCTCTCATCGCATTCACTTTTACTACTTGTGTCTTCCTTCAGTGCTTCCAGCTGGCTGGGAAATTGTTGAGGTTGAAGTTATGACACAACGGTTTGTCTTTAATGGCTCCTTTACCTTGTCTTTCTGCCTAGAGAATAGCACTCTTTCTTTCTCCCCTTTTTCACTTTGAAGTCTCGAAGTTGACAGTAGGTTACTGCTTTTCTTGACGTACATGCCTTTTACTCTGAACTTTATCTAATAACCTGTTATGCATAAGACCTATTTCTGTATCCCCACTATTTCTAACAGGAAGTTGGTATACTAGTACTGAAACTAGACAGTTATGCTGTTTTTAATTTCTAGTATTGTACCTCTATTTGTAGTAATTGCTGCAACAAGAAAACAACATATTAGAAGTTAAGCAGTTTGAATTACAGGCACTGTGTAATACTATCAGCTCAAATGCCAGCTATATTCCACAGGCACACTAAGATCTGTTTCCTGGGTCTGGATTGTCTAGTGCTTTCTTGGCCTGCAAATAAACCCTTGAATCAACAGAAGTGCTTTGGTGACCACATGTGTGTGTTAGACCAGGATACCCCCAGAATATACATGTTGGTATAGGATCTTGAAAAAAATGCAGGGTACTATATTGTCCTAGACTTTCCCTAAGATGTGGGATATTCCTGTAAGATTGTCTTCAGTCTCCGTTTTGGAAAGTACTTCATTCCTAACACCATGCTAGAGCAGTGTGGTCCTGCAGGATGATGTTTCCTAGTTCATGCCTTTGTTTGCATATCTCAGCAGGGACTTGTCTCCTCTACCCCATCCTTTTTAAGATACCTGCCATGAGTGCTGAGATGGAAGGGTGTCTAGAAGCCACCCTGGAAGGAGAGGTCCTTGATGTGTATAGGGGAGGAGAGAGGATGATTCTTGTCCCAATTTGTACTAAGTCTGTTGCAGAACTTACATAGAAATCTGTACATTTGCTCATTGCTGTTATCTGAACAAAGGCTTCAGGACACAAATCCCATGTTTGCTTGATGTCACTGAATATTGGCAAAAATGGGATTTATTGAGGTATTTTGCCTGTAATTGTTATGATATAAACAGAGGAGTAAGTGTATTAAATATTTTATTTTTGCAAGTTAGGGAACGATGCCATAATACAAGAACAGCTGTAGCCTCTAACAAGGGAAGATAGATGCTGTGTATAAAATCAATCTATGTGTGCTGTTTATACAATGACAGCATTAAAATGCAAAAAAGCTGCCAGTCAAAATGCTGACAACATGCAAAACTATAAAATAGTGTAGCAAAAGCTTTTGATATTTAGTGATGGAATAAATGTCTGTCAGCTCTTTCAGTTTAATGGAACTCTACCAAGAGGAGAGAAAGGGATACGTTATGAACAGCCATCAGTCATCTGTTCTGTAGCATTCCAAGTACGTCTTGATTGTTTGCTAGTATCCCAAGCCAGAAAATGCTCCCATCCAGCTATGCATTATGTCATTAGCTTGTAATTAAATCAGTTTTCAGAGGTGAAGAGTTCATATGGTTCAGCTATTCTGCATGTAGTTCCAGTCCCCCTTTTTTGAAAAGACTGAAGATGAGGATACTTTCTATTCCATTTTCACTACATGTTTCCTAAACAATCTTTAGCAAATCTCTTTTCTGTTGTTCCTTAGCTCTCTATTGCTGAAGTGGAATATTCCTGCTGTATTGAATATTGTAACTCTACTGTAAACTCATCATCTTGGCAGTACAATGTCCAGTACTAAGAGGAACCTGATACTGGTTGCACTGCTGAAACATACATATGAAATGGATATTACTAGAAGAACTTTTTTACTTTAGTTGACAAAATTTTAGCAAGATCAAATGTCTGGATATCAAAGCTAGACATGTTCACGGGGAACTAGGTGCGTCTCTTAAGAGTTAAAAGAAATAGCAGTTGAAACTATTACAAGGACTGGAGAAGTTACTCTCCCTATTATGCTTGAAACAAGACAGCATGCTTTTAGGAAGACAGACAGTTATTTCTACCAGAAGATATTGGGCTTGATGCATGAATTACTGAGTAGAATTATATGGCTAGAGGTCAGAAGTGATCATTGTGGTGCTTCTGGCAATATCTTTTATCTGTTCTCCTCGGTACATGCTTTCATCCTCAGAGTCTTTTCTCCAGTCTCTGCCATTTCACAACCCTATCATTAGTTCCTTGCAAACCTTTTCGTCTTGCGTCTCTGCAGCAGTCATTTCTGTCAGGCCTGTGGCAGGACCCATGGAGAATTTAATTTGATTTGGGGTCCTTGGGTTGTGAGGGAAGCTGAGCAAGCTGGAGCGCATGGGTCAGCAGGAGCAGAGGTCTGTGGGAAGGTGATCAGGGAGGGGGAGAAGCCACAATCGGAATAGAAGTCATGGGAAGTTGACTCTCAAAAGTGAGCTGAGATTCATGGCCAGTCTGGTTCTGTTCAGGTGTCAGGAGTTAGATTGCTCGGTTTTTATTTCTCTTGGTCTGTTTTGGGCTTTCTCTCTGTCTGCCTCATGGAGCTGCTCTAGATATTTTCAGCTCAGGACTAGGTTATGTCTTGCCCACTGTCCATGAGGCCTGGCCTCCCTTTGTCCCACAGTACAGCAGGGGACTGGTTCTTCCTTCTCGCTACCTTTCTGTGTCATCCACGGGTTTGCTCTTCCACATTTGCTTTGCATGTTCGTTGTGGTCCAGGTAGCATAGGATTTTGCTTTACCAGCATGCGGGTTGTAAAAGACATTTGTCTTGTAGATGGAAGCCTGACAGTCAAATATACCTTCTTCATCCTCACGTGGTAGCTTAGTGACAGATAGAAAAGTGTCACAAGGCCTAAGAGAGTATGAAAAGAAGTATGTGTGGCTAAGCTTGTAGAAACCAATATGATGGAGTACAGAGATGACGTTAAGATTAAGCTTTAAGCTGCAAGTTGCAAGAGAGAGAGTTCAGGGCCAGAGGATGTTCTGAATTAGGCCCTGGCAGATTTTGTTTAATTGATATTTTTTTTTTTCTTTTTCAAGGGAGAGGTAAGTTTTCCTTTGTCCATAGTAGCTGTTGAGAAACTTCAAAGAGGTAGAAATTGGAAGGAGTAACACATGGGTATTCTGGGCAGTCTAAAACTCTTTGCCTAGAAATTTCACCTAAAACTTTGCCTGGAAATTTTAATTTATAGCAACAAAAATACTTCCAAGATTTAGTTACACCTAAAAATAATTTTAACAAATTCTATCCAGAATAACAGATTGATGCACTGTGGGATTTGGAGTTCATTTTCATTCTTGTAACTTCCTCTATTTCCTATTCCTTCTCCTATTCTTTGTCTTCCAGCTCTTTATCTAACCATCTTTAATATTGTGGTGAGTGTTTGCCTGAGTAGCTGAGCAAAATAGTTTCAATGGGCTCATAAGCCCATGTTCTACAGTCCTGTGAATACCTTGCAGCACCCAAACCATTCCTTCCATTTGGTACATCGGTATGCAGTACAATTATTGTAAGTCACCTAAGCACGTTAGAAATTCACTGTAGGATGAGTGCAGTATGGTTGAACTTTGTGTAGCATCTTTCATATATAAAATGTAGCTCTAGGTGCTTTGCAGGATGAATAATGGAAGTACAGAGCTAAATAATATATGTATAGGGATAAAAGCAGAGAAAGAAATGAAGAGGCAAAGGAAGAAATGAGTTTTTAGCTTTAACAAGAGTAAGAATTGATAAAGCAAACAAGCTACAAATGTTGAACTGTCCAGTTTCATCTTAGCTGATCATTCAGACTTCAGCTATGATAATCACCCGAGCACTTCACTCACATGACTTAGAAATCTGACCAGGCTTGTTTACAACATCAGGTCAACTAAAATACAAACAGAAAGCTATCCCTGCTAAGACTGTTTTCCATCTTTGTTTTTACTAGTGTCTGTCCAAAAATTTAGTTTACATTGCACTGCACTGCATTTGAAACATTTGCATTTTTGCAGCATTGCAAAGTATAAAATTGTTTTCTTCCTCAGGGCCCCCCCCCTCCTTTTTATTTCAAAAGAGAAGATGATTAAGGAGGAGACTGGAAGAGAGAAAGAAATAGAACTGAAATCTAAAAACTATTCTCCAATGTAAAGTAAAATTAAAGTCTTCAATTAAATAAATCTGGGAGACATTTAGTCCATCTGAGTTCAACTATCTAACATTCTACATTTTATTTTAAATATTCTTGCATGTTTTGACTGCCTGTGTGATGATCCTAAACACACTGTGGACTCTCCTGTGCATTACTGATATTCAGGTACCACCCAGAGATCCTAACTGAGCTTAGAGTCCTGTTATGTCTGTTCAGGTCATAGTACCTAGTATTGGTTGCTCTTTTCTTAAGGACTTAGTAGCTGAAAAGACAAAAGAAATGAAAGTAAAAGGGGTGCTGAATGTAATACGTGAGTAATATAGCCAGGAGGATGACAGCACATAACTCTATTCCTCCACTCCACGAAACATGAAAGAGAGAAAAAGGGTCAGATGAGTAAAATGTTGCTTAACTTGCTGCACTAACTCATGTAGTGTGTGCTCTGTGTTTGGTTTATTTTTCCATTTTCATTTAAAGAAATCTATAGCAATAATCCTTTGATCTTTGGAAAGGCTGCTTCATTGCTTGTATCCTTTCTCACATCCTTCTTGAGAATGTTTAGTTTAACATTCTATCAGACTAATACAATTTACAGAACCTTTTCAATGCTGTGGTTGATAACATTCATCTCTGAAGCAATTAAACAATGGGAGTAATCAGAATGGCAGTATGTACTCCATAATATTGTATTAAGGCCCTTTGTGTTGGAAGATAAAATTTAGCTTTGGGAATGACACTAATCCAAGCAAACAAGACCTTTATTTAATTTCAGCATTTTTGTTTTTTATACTACATCCTCACCTCCCCTGCTTCCCAAAATCCACCAAGTTGCAGTGCCTCCATAGCTGCTGGGTCTTTTTGGGGGGTTTATTGTATCCTCATTATCTTTATATTCTCTTTGCTAATCCTTTAATGAGATGTGATTAAGGCCTCCCACCTGTTAGGTCAGGTGTGGTTTGCAGCATTCTTTAGGAAGTCTGGGTTTTGGATGAAAAACTTGATCATGTGATTAAAGATTTCCTTATACTGCATTAAGTTCACAAGGGCCATATTAAGGTTACCCAAAGAGCTGAGCATTTGACGCGTCATTCGATTTCTGAATACTTGCATTTGCCTTGATCACAACAGGTTTTCACGTAGCTTTTTAACACACAAATGGAGATAATGTAAGGAGAAGTTTGTAGGAGTCGATCACTTTATAAATAAATGCTTATCTGAGTGATAATTGATACTTAGTATTTATCCTTTGGATAAAGTTGCTTAAAGATATGCGTCGTAAGTGGACTCGTTATGCTCGATGTCCAGCACTAGAAGTTGAGCATAGATCCCATGTTAGAAGCTGTATATGCAACTATAGTCTTATGCTAAAAGCTCTGTCTCAAATAGGCACACCATGTGGACCATGAGTGTCATACGAGGGAGGAAGGGGAAAAAAAATTCCTGAAATATTCACAGCGTAGATACAAACTGATGAAATGGAAATGGATACGTCAAGGGGAAACTCCATTACTGTGCATTTAGGTGCAGTGTATATCTGTGTGCTTAGTTTCTTTATTTTTAATGTTTATAATAATTAATTAAGGTCAGAGGTGGGGGTAAGGAGTGGAAAAATAATGACTGTAGTCCGTCAAGGTGTCTTGTTAGAACCAACAGTTTCAGTTAACGTGATTTCATTGTATAGTGCCATTTTAAGAAGGGGTACCCTGGAGACTGTGGTAGCGGTTACTTGTTTGTTTCCTGACACAGGAGAAGGCTGTCCAAGAAAATGTACATAGCTCCTTCATGTGTTTGAGAGGCTGAGACTTGGTGAAGGTGAGAGGTATTATCACAGGTGATTTCTAGATCATATAGGGTGAGAAAGCTTATGTTAGAAGGCCTTTAGAGTAAAGTCCAGAAAACTGCATTAATGTGGAGGTAAAAGCCACTGCAAAGGAAGACTGGTTACCTTTGAGGGTCCAAGAACATAATTTTAGTTGCAGGCTTCAAGACACTAGTCATATTCATGGACTTTCTTTCTATGATTTCTGCTGAATCGTGTGTTATTTTAGCCTAAGTTGTTCTTAGGCTAATTCTGTGTTGCACTTCAGCTTTAATTCAACTTGTGGCGTAGAAGAACTTACATGCAGGAATTCAGAGGCATTGTAGATATATTGCTCTCCAGAATATTTGTGATTCACCTGATCTTTTATTTTTATGTTGCTTTTATTGCTATAGTACATCTCAGCAAGATACAGTAAAAAGAAAGGAAATAAAACTTTTCCCACTAAGATTATTCATTATGCCAGAGGAGATGTAATTCTGTAGTTCTGTGGGAACTGTCAGCTTCAGCTTAAGGCTGGAAGAGCCTAACACACCTGGTAAACTTTTGGTTACAAAGGTAAGTTGTTCCCTTCCCTCTTTGCTTCTCTCATCCTGTTCAAAATTAAACTAGTTTACCTGGGAAAAACAATAAAAATGTTTTCAAAGAGGACTCAGCAATATTTGTATGTCTAGAGAGGCATAAACATAACTGTAATGAGGCAGGAGCATGAAAGCAGATTTTTTCTGAGAGGCTGTTATAGTTACAGAGGAGGGGTTTTTTGGAGGTCTCACCCACAGCCTTCATCAACTGTGAAAGACATCAAAAGCTGAGTAGAAGAGCTTGTTGTGAGTCTTCAAGGCAGAACTGTAATTTAAAATGCTCAATTGTGAGCCCTATGGGTTTGCATATCAGATATTTAATACTGTGATTGATAGTGCAAGGAGGCCTTCATATTTATACTACATGAGCCTTAAGGCATCAGGGAGCTAAAGTATCTTTCCCTTAAGCAGCCGAGGTTGAAATACAAGGGAAGTGAAATACATCTTGCACTAAATGTCTGTCTGCTAAATTATTACATACCAAGGAAAAATTCTGGCTGGAAAATTAAGATCAATTTAATATTTTTCCTTCCTTTGTTCTGCAATTACAGCTAGTAAAGATGAATTCTCAGCCTTCCTTCCTTCCATGTTTTCTGAGTAGCCACATGGGTCTAATAAGTGACCTCCAAAACCCAGGTGCTTGTACTGTATTAAAGCACAAAATGAGCTTTTATAATAAACTGAAAGATAATTTCATATTGAAGTATACTTCTGACTGAAACATGAGAGGAGTATGCTTCAATCACATAGCAGAAGACTGTGCAGCCGGTAACTTTTATGAGAACAGGTAGGGGTAGGACCATTCACACACTTTTGTACAAGCTTTTCACAATTGTGCTTTAAAAAATTGAGTCACTTCTTAAATATAATGAAGCTTGCCACACTGTTTCATTAGGGTTAAAAACTGTAATGTAAGTATACATCCTGGCCTAATGGTTTATTATGAATACATACTAAATGATGCTATAATTGCAATCACCTGAAGTCAAAGAAATATATATGCAAAAATTACTTGTGACACCTTTGAAACTTTACTAAGGGCAATTTTTTGAAGACTTTCATGAAACTTTCTGATGGTTTAGATGAGGTCAACTCCTATGCAACAGAGCTCCAACCAAATTTGTAAGTGCTGAGGTTCCACAAAGCACTGATAAACGTGTGAGGGTGTCGCCATGGGCTCACAGAAGCCAAGGGGTATTTTGCCATTGAGTTTAGTGAGGATCAAGTTACATGTAGTCTTGCAAGTGCCTTTGTGCTTCTTTCTTTATGCATACTAATATGATTCGTACTGCGGAAATCCAGCTGTTGTGCAAAACCTGTATTTTTGTTATGGGCTTAACTTTAAGTCGTACTTGTTTAATGACTGGCATTATGACAAAACAGAAATAACTCATAATTGTTAGTGTTTTATGAGCACAGATTTGTAGGGTTTATTCATGATTTGGTCATCAAAGTTTCCTTAACTGACTATGTAACTCTTTTTCTGGGAAAGCAAACATGTTTGTATGTTAGTGTGTTAAAACAACCAACCAACCCCCCCAACCCCACAAGACTGCCATCCCTGCAAAACTAATACAGTGGAATGACTGATGATCTGTTCTCTAAAGATTCTGAACTTTCATATATTCTTTTCAATTTGCTTAAGCTAAGTTATTGAATCTTTGTAAAGTTCTACTAAGCTGAAGTTATGGTGCAGAGATATTGGCTGCATTTCAGAAATGACTTCACTCAGGTAAACGTAGCTTGGGAACTTGAAAATGTTGCAAAACTAGTAAAGTTCAGCCACAGCATAAACCTGCAACTCTCTGGTGATAATCAACCCCCCACTATATTGTTGTGCACACTCTTCTTACCAACCGCCTTTCAAGAAGCATTTATTTAGAAGGCACAGACTTAAACTATCTGAATTCTTGACCATAAAACCTCAGCCTTTATACTGAAAATACTTGAAGTGAAGAAGCAGCTGGTGTTCTGTGACAGGGTTTCCTCTTTTTCATTGAAGTCTCAGCTGTATTCCACAGGCTTTCCTTTGTTGTACACAGAGTTCGTTTTTTCATTAAAGAGGCCTCTGAAGTTGATAGGAATTACAGACTACCAAAGATACATGGAGTGGCAAACAAGATCAAAGTTACCTTATACCACGTCTGTTAGAGCTGTTGGATACAATGAAAGGTCTTACTTTGTCTTGTCAGATTCTGCCAGTGATTCACTGCTATGTTAGCTGCAAATTTGTCCTTTGTAAATTCTTGTATACAAATAAAGAGCGCACCACCCTGAAAAAATGATGAGAACAAAAGCCACAAATGCTTTGCCTCTGTGAGAGGGGCGTTGTGGGGTTTTTTTTTTCTTTTTTTTAAAATAAAGCTGGGGGGGAGACAATGACACAACTATCATCCAGCCTGAAGAGTTTTCAAAATGAAGTAATATTGAGGAAGGGGTGAGGGTTTTTTCCCTCTTTCCATGACTTCAGTGATACATTGTGTTAATTGTTCTGGGAACTTTAATTTTTCAAGCAGAGACTAAGCTAGAATTTCAGTGTTAAACATAAACTGCAAAATTTGATTGCTGCACAGAGAGGATGTAATGAAGTCCTTAAGGCTTTTTAAGAAGGTCAGCCAGCTTTAAAAGTGATCTGTGGTGTATGGCTCTCCAATAAATATAGCTGCGCTGAAAATTTGTACATAAATGCAGTAAAAATAGCTTTTAGTCAATTTTAACAAAAAATGGCAACTCAACCTTTTTTCTTTTTTTTTTTTAACCAGCTATTTTTCTTTCAACTGCTTATTCTTTCAGGTGCATGGTATTTTGGTGGTCTTGCAAAAATGCATACTCAACATAACTCCTTTTAAATATGTTTATTTGGTAAAAAAGGATCATCTTCCCACATTTCACTAACTAATGAAAAGTGGAAATTACCCTCTTTACCACATGCCTATTTTGATAGCTTAGCCAGAGCTATTATCTCCTGAAATCTTGTCCCCCTTGTCACAGCCCAAATGAATGCATTTGACTGCAGCTCATGAAATGGTGCCTCTTCCCTATAGTTCTTCCTTTGGAACAGGAGTGACTGTGGCTCAGCCCTGACCTTCTCTTCAAGTGCTTTAGTTTATGTTGGTTGTAGCCTCTCTGTTCTTCCAGATACCCTTTCTTTCCCTGTATTATTCCCTTTTTACTCCTCAGACTCCCCCATGTCTTTGGACATGTGGAGTTCTCTTTTGCAGCACACAGAGCTGAGAAAGCCTCTTATAAAATTATACCAGAACTACACAAGAAGTTGTGGAGAAGGGAAGTAGGAGACGAGAGTGATGGAGAATATGTGACTACATTGAGGATTCACAACTTTTTCATAAACAGTCCTTGTTGGCTTGTTCATGCCTATTTATCTATCTTGCTATGTTTACCTTCTATTTTGAAAATGGAAGACGTTTTTTCTCAAATTGAAACTTAAGCAATTCCAAAACTATGAAGGCCAGGTGATGTGCATCATATATTAATAAAAAATCCAGTTAAGTTTTGTAACCTTTTTTGCAGAGCCCGTTGTATCCTTATCTTTCCGCTGGTTAACCCACCAGAGAATAGGCAAAACAAACTGATCTGAATCAATATAGAGGAGTGGTAGATATCCTTTTTTCCCCCCAGTTTTATAACTACATATGCATTATCTCCAGTTAATCTAAAAATTGTTTTGAAACTTCTCCTAAGATGTTGCAGGCTCCTTTTCCATGTCTCCCCATCTTGTTATAATATCCTTGATTTATCTCATCAACTTTGAGAGGCAGTAGATTGAAGTGCCGCTGCTGTTCTTCCTCTCGATGGTCTTTGGTGATTGAATATGTTTGCATGCTGGGAGTACTGATGAAGTTCTACCTATACAATGCTTAGCCCATATGACTTGCATTTCTGCCTCTCAAACCCAGTGCCTCTTTTTGCCATAAACCTCCATGATGGTGGTGATAACGCCGCTGCAGTCAAACAAGACATGAATTTTGCCCTTCTAGGGTATAAATGTTTTTAGGGTTTACATATGGTTGCCGTTGGTGGCACTCTGTGACCTGTAATGGACTTTGTTTCCATAGGGAACAGCCAGCAAAGCTGAGATGAACCAGGATGTGTAGTAAGATGCTTTAAGATTAACTTGAAGTGAATGAAAACCATTTACTTCTCCGTTAAAGGGATTGCAGTGAGATTCAGTATTCTTCATGTTCAAATCTTTATTTAATTCATCTTAACCCTGCTGAATTTTCTGTATAGAAAAGCTTTATATTGTGTCTTGTTCCGGTTATCTCATTTTAAAGAAAATATAGGAAAATTCAGCAGGGCTAGAGAACAGCTATATTCATGATATACAGCTTGGAGAAGCATGCCTTAAAGTAGAAATTGTTCTTTAGCTTTTTCACTGTCTAAAGCTCCTCTTTGAAATGATTATGGCAAAAAAGGAGAAGATAGTCAGTAGCCTACGGGTTTCCCACTGAGCTGGACTAAGGAGTAACAAAATAAGCTAACTTGAAATTGATGTGACCCAATTAAAAACAGAAAAGAGGTGCAAACTGAAACTAATTAACTTGTGAAGCAGTTATGTTGGGGTGCTGCAGATTTTCTAGTAGTGGAAGCTCTTGAGTTAAGACTAGATGTCTTTCAAAGGACTGAAGACCTTAGCTTATCTTGAATTTGACTTTGTGCAAAAATTACTTTATGGTGTTTGTGATGCAGGTGGTTGGTAGAGGTGATTGTAAGGTCATAAAATATGTAAGCTTCTGATTTCTGTGTTTTTCTGTTTGAGAACTAGCACAAGCTGAGTTCGGTGCTGGAGCAGACAATACCATCCCCTGGTGCAGGAGAGAGCCGCTGAGTGGTAGTGGGCTGGACGGCACTGGACAGCACAGCTTGGGGGCCCCCTGTTATTGTTTAGAATTGCAGGCGTCCTACGTTGTGATAATATTTGTTATCTGTATTTCCTGCACTGGTAATTGGAACTTTCTAAGCATAGGTTGGAGAACAGAAAATAAACATAGACATTGCTGTAACATGATAAGGATGATGAGAAGCATCTCAAGTCTCTGTTTTCCCTGTTGGTTTTGTTTGGTATATATTACCATTCTTTTGTAGCACAGAGGCTGGCTCAAAATTGCTAATAGTTATAGCACTGGCTTGATAAAAGGGAAGCCCATTTTCAAATCCCTCATTAGAGGTATATTCTTTTATTCATGCACAGTGGAATAGCTAGCAGAGGCCACTGAGAGAGACCTCCTGTGAAAGCAAGTGGATAGGAGTGAGAGGTATTAAAAACAAAAAAAAAAAAAAAAAAAAAAAGGCATAGCCAAAGTTCTGTACTTCATTCTGCTGCAGTAAGAGGAATTGCTTGAAATCTTAACTTGTGTGGGATAGGAAAGAGTAAGTCACTTGTTTGCTGCTTAGGATGACCAAGGGTTTTGCCAGCCAAATCTGCAGATGAGCTGAAATCTATGTAAATTCTTGCACGGTATGTGCATCTAATACTTGTATGTATAACTTCCCTGAAGTTGTCTTTTTCTGTAGTGGCAATCCTCCAGAAATATGGAGCTTTCTGGCTGGTGCTCGAGATGACCTCTCAGAAAAGGCTATGTAGGATGGAAGCACCTGGGCAAAAAGCTGTCTGTAATCTTGGATTACTGTGGTAAACCTCTGGGTTGTAGACCTGCAGTCTCCCTGCCTTTCATCTATCACTCCTTCACAGCCACAGCTCTTGTCTTCAGGAGGTAGAACAGGAATGAGAGCATTTTTCAGAGGTCAGATAAATTATGGGGCTTTTCAGGGATAAGGTTTCCTGTTTTCATGTTCTCTCACCTCACGTTGACTTGCTGATGTTGGGAAAGTATACGTAATTTTTCCTGGATCAAGCAAACGCCATCCATTTGGATGTCAGTCAGTTCCCTTCAGAGAGTCTCTTCATGTTGATCCTCCAAAAACTCTTCAGAAAGAGATTGAAAAAAATGTATTTTTAAATGTATAAATTTTAAATGTATAATTAAATATAGGCGTCTGTGTTCATGTTAAAAACCCTAGCAGGTAACATAAATTTTTCAGGGTGGGCCAACAACTGTTCTGCACTGGGGATGAAAGCGAACTGTAACCAATACCCTTAAAAGAAATTCGTGACCACAAAACATAAAAGTTCCACGATACAAGATTATAAATGAAGTGAAAGAAAAGAGGCCTCTGAAAATCAAAGCAGCAAGTGTCTTCATGTCATAACATAAAAGAGCTTGTACAATTTTCTTTTGGTTTTAAACACATGGAGAAGCATCACAGAGAGGTTTGCTTATGTTTTAGATGCCCGCTGTGTGGAGGCGCAGGCACCGAAAGCCAGGTTTGCTTTTCAAGGAGCAGCTTCTGCTCTGTCCCATGGCCTCGGTGCAGCGGAGCCCCAGCGCCGGTCTCTGTGGGGAAGGACCAGGTTTCCTCCCCACGGTGCTGTGCTGGGTGGAGGATCCTTGGGTCTAAGAGGCATTCGGAGAAGAAGTGGGGAAGGGCTATACCTAGATCAGTTCTTGGGCAAGTTTTCCTGTGGGTGTGATACTGTATTTATGCTGGTGGGAGACTGGAACAGCGGCACGCTGATCCTGTTCTTTGGAGAGGAAGAGGGAAGGATCTTTTTTCCACTACTTAAGGCAATAGTGCTGAGGACACTCCTCAGTCTTGTTCTGCTTGCATAAGATTGTGGTTTTATACATCTGTTTTCTTAAGGGAAAACTACTACAAGTGCAAACAGATCCCTGAGAACTTGAGGGCAACCGATGGTTTACGTTTTACCTGAAAGCCAATGTCATTCCAGCTTTTATCTCATATAAGCTGCAGTTTGCTTGTGGTAGACACCTTGTTCTTCTGATCACACCTGCGTATCTAGAGAGAGATGTTAATTGTCAAGTGGGTTGTGTGAGGAATGTTCACATTTTTTTAAGCATTTTATGAAGCACTAAAATAATACCTGATCATTTTTGGAGTCTTAGGAAGGACTTCACTCAAGAGCTGCTTCAGAAAAATAAATTCTGCTGATCTACAAGCCGAGAAAGATGCAAGCAAAAGGTAATACCAGTCTTCCTGTCCCATAAGCAATATAACATGGGTGAATTTGGGCTGTGTTTATACAGGCCTTGGTAGCTTTCAGAACTTTTATTTTTCTGTACGCCCTTGTTTTTGTGTACAGCTACAGACAAAGGTAACAAACTCCAAGGAGAATCTAAGAGTTTAAGTTTGCATTTAATATAAATTCACATGAATTTCCAGCAATTTGCTTATATCATGTGTGATCCTTACAAATTCATTTGTAAAGTATTTTTCCCTAAAATGTTGCTAGGGAAGGAGAGTTAATTTTTTGAAGAGTGATATGCATGGGACAGGTTGGCAGCAAGGACTAGGAGGAATTTTGGAAAAGGCTGTATTTTAATGAAATCCATCATTTGGATTTTTAAAATGTACTTTGAAAACAAACAAAACGTGTTCCTGCGTTATTCATTACGAATCCTCAGGACCATTCCAGCTAATCAGTGAGTTTTAGCTGTAAGAATTATGCATACTCTAGGTATTAGACTGAAGGATAAGTGTCAATGAATAAGTAAAAAATGGAACAGTAAAGTTAGTTTTTGTCTTCAGAAAATACTAACCTTGTTCGTCCATTAATATAATAGGAGAAGAGCTGTCAGAATATTTCTGTAAGAGTGAAATGCTGAAAATTGGAGTAACTGTTACATGATAACTAATTGTCTGAAACAGCATACAGCAACAGATGGCTCGTTTTGACACTTAGGGACTTTTTTTTGTCTTCTTCTGTTGACAGTAAAAATACTTGTCGAGAATTCGAACTGAAATGATTGTCTACTGATCAGGGTGTTATTGGGAAATTCATTTTGCATGAAACTCCCTGCTCTTCAGAAGGTGAGCATGGAGCTGAGGACTCTGGAGTCTCACTTACAATGGGAATTTAATTTGTGTAGTTGTGCTGGCTTCTGGTAGAGATGATTTTCATTCTCTATGAAAAGAGAAGCTGAATATATGCGCTAAGCGCGGCCATACATTAAAATAAAGAAAAGCAGAGGCAGGCTGGAGATGATTATTCTAGGCTGCCGCTAAAAGGTGTTTTCAGAAGTGCCTAAAGAGTACAAAGGAATTGAGGAACTTGTTGGGATGAGGCTTTCAGATTTCCAAAATTTTTCCTCTTTCATGAAAAACTAAGATAATTTCAAAGCGGTGAGGGAAGAAAAAGGGATGCATTGCCTTCAGGTGAATAAGTATTTACATGTGTGAGGTCAAGCAGCTAATTCTCCCTCTGCCGAACTCCAGCCAGACCCTGAGCATTGTAGGCTGCCTCTGGGGGAGTGATCCCTGTTGCCAGCTTCGGGGTTGGTACGCGACACAGTCACGCTCAGACTTTTCCTTTCTGTGTGACTTCAACAGCTGGGTGCCATCCACCCCCAATTTTCCAGACTCTGGACTTTCTGTCTGCATTGGATCACACTGCCCCTCCTTGTTGAAATTGCTACAGGTATTTTCATGGAAAGTTCAGCTCTTAACACCTTTGCATTTGCTTTGAAAAGAATATTTTGTTGGAGAAGGTCTCAAGCATCTCTTCTTAAGAAACCTTCAAATCATTGTGAGGGAGTAAATAGTCCCATATCACTCAATTACATCTAAAAATATACCTTTCATCTTTTTCCCCCCTTTTTTCTGCTGTTGCTGGTAAAAATCTGGTCCTGTGTAACCCCACAGATCTAGTGATTTTATTTCTCCCTTTTACTTTTTGACTGTTAGACTCTTTTCCTCGTTAATGAGATTACAGCATTGCCAACCAGAGGGACTCTGGTGTCATTCAGACTTGTAAAAATGTCAGCGCTAGATTTTGACTTGTAGCTATGTTGTTGGTAGCGAGTAGGATCCGCATGACACCGTAGGTATTGCAGGAAAAAGAAACCTCCAAAGGACTGTAATGATTGTTTCTTTTTAGAGAATGGGATCAGCCATTTCTGTGAAATTTAGCATGCTGCAAACATTGCAATAATTAAAGACAGCAGGAGTTAAAGTTTTGAAAGAGAAAACCTCTAACTTCTTAACAGGCCTGTAGCACCTGATTAATATGCTTTCAGAGGTCACCTCTTTCTGAACACACTATAGTTTAAAACACTGAATTTTCTGTGCAATTTGGAACTTCTTTAGCATAGGAACTTTTGTTCGGCTACTAAAATTACTCTCCTGTCAGCTTTGTAAAGCAATCCATTTAATGCTTTGACTCAAGATACATCCCTAAATAGTCTTCTGTCAGCTAATAAAGTCTCCAGTGCAATTCATTGTGTACACAGGCTTATATACATGGCACATCTGAAATTTCAAATAGGGTTTGTGTTAATGGCATTAAAATCATAAAAGTGAGCAAGAGCAAGTAAGCCCAGGAAAGGAAGGAAGAGAAAATAACTTGAGCTCTTACTGTCCTTCTTAATGCAAGGAAATCTCATTGAGGCTATTTTAGCAAATATGTAGGGATTTTTTTAAATCTACTGTATTTACTGTTAATAGGAGTTTTGCTTGCGGCTTCCCACGCTCTGCAGTTAAGAATGACTCTCCCTTTTAATGCTGTTTTAACATGATTTTCTTCTCATTGAATTACTTATTATAGATCACCAAAATTACCCGTTTTCAAACTTTAGCACAGTCTGCTAATAAAAGTTAATAAAATCAGGAAACATGTAAAAGACCTAGCTAATGCATGCTAATGCTGCAAATGTTAGACTATCAGTTACTTTACACTTCAGCGATGAAGTTAAACTTTTCTTTATAGAGGTGAAGATTTTATGAGAAGGAATTCAGAGTATAATGAAAATGTTCTTAAGCTGGACTTCTGGTAGCTTTGTGTGTAGATTACCTGCAAAAAGTTAACTAGTTTTGTGAAATTGTTTTGTTATGTGGATATGCCTCCCCCCATCCCCCACTAAAATTTATACGAAGTATTAGCGCAGCCAGGAGTGAACATTATTGTACTGTGTTCGTTAAGGTTTTTTCTTTTTCTTTTTTTTTTTTTTTTAAAGGCAGAACAAAGTTGCGTGAAGTGGGAGAGCCCTGTTAAAAGCAGTGCATGCTCTTAATAAGCCTTAGCCAGGTTAGGAAGGTAACTTTAAACTAGAAATGAAGGTTTTTTCCCTTTTGGCATGCCTCAGATTCACAGATGCTTAGTCCTTAGCCTGGGACAGCATCCTGAGGAAGTCCAGTGATGGTCGCCATTGCTGTTATAATAATTATTATTCACTAAATCCTCATATTACCCAGCAGCTGCCTAGGTATGGCCCAGGAGTTGTATTAGGTACGAGTGAAATGCTGCTGTCTGTGTGTGCCTGCCCTTCCCGCAGCTGGCTGGTGAGTGCTGTGGCATAGCCTGGGCCGTGGTGCTGCTTGGTAGAATACCAGATTCAGAGCTGTCGAGGTGATGTGCAGTATGACATAGCAGAAGTAAATTTAGAAGAAACACTGAAGAACTATCGATGTAGAATTAATGAGGCTATGGTTAAGTATTCTAGAAAATGAGAAAAGTTGCATGTGGAAAGACACAGTCTTCTAATGGATAAATGACATTGCTGTAGCCAAGGTAAAGCCGAATCATTTTGTAGCCAAGACAAAAAGAGCAAAGCGTATATGACATTAAAAGAAATAACGTACAGCAACTGGAAAAAGAGACAATTCATCTGCGTAAGAATAGTTCAGACACTACAGGAAACAGTGCAAGAATGTATAAAAGGTGAACAATATTATCCTCTGTGAATCCTTGCAAACACCAGTAACAGCTATTTGTTCTGGAAATGGGAGAAGTCTGTAACCTTTCACTGTAAAAATGAAGAGAAAACTTTAGGGAATTGATCTTGAAAAAGCATAGAGTAATGGAACTTTATTAGCTTCACGGAGGCATCTTCAGAGCCCAGGGTTTGTGAAGGTGGGTTGTCATGAAACTTTCTGTTTTCCTGCAAGATATTTGAGCAGGGGAAATTATCCTTGGGGATTAAAATGGGAAAAATTCAGCTATGAGGTCAGTCCTGTTTTAGATTGCATTAAAAAAAAATCCCAGCTTTATGCTAATTTGAATGGGATCCTGGTCAGCCGAAATCCTGATAGCTCCAAATTTTCACTGGCAAATTCATGAAACAGAGCTACAAAAGAATAAAATAAACATTTGTTTTCATAAAACTGAAACAAAAGAGATGTTTTAGCCTGGTTTCCTAAGGAAATAACTTTTCTGTGACAGTGCTCTGTGGATGTTTCCTTCTGTCTGGCTATCAGTCCCTTTCTACCAGCACCAGGTAACTTTTGAATCTATTGACTAACTGCAGTAACGTTTGACAGAAGACTGATGTCTCAAAAATACTAACTTTCTGTAGAAACCATACATCTTACATCAGCAGCTTAGAGGAATCTATGTAGCTCCTGGCCAGGGAGTCAGTCGGCATTTGTGTCTCCAGCGCACACTGCCCTTCACTCAGCCAGACTTTGGGCTGTGTTAACTTCAGCCCTGAGGGGTGTTCTTGCAAAGTACAGTGACACAGGTCTGAGATACTGGGAATGACTTTGGGATGAGTTTTCGTCATGCACATTAGCTAAAGCTTAGTACAGCTAAAAGGGAGAAAAGCAGCAGGCTACTGTTTCTCAGGTGGGAACTACATCGGCTTGCAGAAATAACATACTATGTAATTCTGAAAGGCAGAAATGTACAAAAAATACAACAATTTTCTAAAACAAAATACAACAAGAAGAGATAATCTGAAGCGCAGTGCCATGGGAAGTATTAAGAATCCTTGTATGAGAGGAGTGGCGTATCCCGAGTGTCGATTAACAGGCTCGAAATGGAAAGGTTCACACCTCAAGCCGTACTAGAATGTATTGATCAAACAGATAACGTTGATACTAGATTTGCAAAGTGCTTTCAGATGGTAAGGTCATTTTAAGAGCGAATGGAAAAACCATGTCCTGTGAAGCACTGAGGAAAACACCAGGGACAAATCTAGTCGGATGTAATGCATGGTATCTAATGAGAACTGGGGAAATAATAAAGGTCTCTGTCTTGGGGAACAGTAATGAGAGAGATATCTAAGGTGACTAACACCCAGATGAGACCAAATGCATGTATGTGATTGGACAGTGCAAATAGAGAGGGAAAAATAGCTGAAGTAACAGTATAGACCATCCAATTGAAGCAGATTTGTCAAAAATACGACACACAGACTAGATATCATCTAGCTGAAATGCCAGAACTACAAAATAAGGTTTTGTTGTATTTGTTCGTACTACTATAGTGTCTGAGAATTGCTGCTGAGTATGTAATGGCTATTATATTTACCTACGGTCACTGCACTACTGGCATCTAATTCATTATTTTTTAAAGTGCTTTGGAATACCTTGGGTATTAAACACATAAAAGCATATTCTGTTCTTCAGGCTCTTACTCCGTTCCATCATGCAGGGCAGCTACATCACCAAGACTCAAAGGACAAGAACTCACAAAACATTGTGATAAAAGACATGAAGCTAAGGCAGAAAAATTCACTCTGCTAGTCATAGTTATAAATTCTAGATCAAATAGTTATTTGAATTTGCTGTAGCCACTCAATCTAAAAAGAACTGTGTTCCTTTCAGTGCTTGAAATGTCACACTGAATACTCTGTATCATATACAAATCAAATTTTAGGTTAGTTAGGCTTCCAGTTATGACTTTTAAATATATTTTTCTTGACTTTCATCTAATCTGGTTTTATGTCCAGTGTAAGAAATGCTTATGCTCATATTGCTGGTCACTACTTATTTGCATATTCACGTATTTTGGGGGGGAATATGTTTGCCTTGATATGCAATGAATAAAGTGCTGATTTATTCTTGGCATCTGGTTGCTTATGAAAGATATTCAGCAACTGGCTTATCGGACTAGGGGAGCGGTGGGGGTCTTAGGCTTTACTTTGTCCTGTCAAACCTTTGCTGTCCCTGAGGAGCCAAAAGCCTGTCTGTAACACGTAAATCCAAATGTGCTGGCCACATTACTAGTTATATGAAAAGCAATGGTTGGTGTATGTAACTACAAGAAAACTGCTAAAATATTTTATCTTATTTGAGGAAGAAGTAGGTATCCCTCTGAACAGTACACTATCCTTTATTGAAACAACAGAAGGGCAAAGACAGTGGTGCTATCTACATCAACTGAAAGGGCTTAGACTGTCAAGTTACAAGACTGAATTTTTGGGTTGTATGATTGGTCTGGAAAGTAAAGTCAGAAAAGGTAACAGTCTATTGACAGAAGAAGAGTGGCAGTCTCCATTAACAGAGAGAGAGAGAGCTTTCCATCATTAACGGGGTTTGTTTATGTGAATACTCAGACAGGATGTTTCAGTAAATCATGCCAAGGCTATACCTCTCTGTCAAAGACTGCAAAATAAGGTATAGTTTTCATAGTGTTAACTGAATTTTTGGCATGAAGAAAGCATGTGAAAATACACAAAGGAACATGGAAAATGAAGTTAAACTTAGAACATTTGGAATTTAATAGTTTTCAACTCCTTATGTTAGTGTAACCCAGAAAGTAGAATGATACTGCTCTACTTTGGGGCAACTAGAGGATCAGAAGATGTGTCAGCACTTGGACGCACATTAAGAAATTAAAAAAAAAAGGGGGGGGGGTCTGGATGCCCAAGGGGTAGGCCACCCACTCTGTGTATGTCACCATGTCGATATACTCAGGACCGTCAGGCGCTGTTGTTGATGGTATCGTTGAGGATGAGTTCCAATATTAACCTCTGGCTAGGCTGCGTTACAGCATCGTTTTTGTCCTCACTGTCTCTGCAGAACCAGAAATTTGGTTTCAGATGAGCAAATGAGCGGAGTGAGTGAACTGGGAGAGGCTGGATCCCTTCACAAAGTCAGGCAAGCCAGTGGTTGTGTTTCAGTAACTGTAGAGATTTCTGTGCTATCTCATCAGCCAGGGTGTCAAAGCAGCTGTGACACAGATGCCTGTGCAGAAAAACTACCCAAACAGCACAGAGTCTACAGAGATCCACCCTCCAAAGGTAACTCCGATGTGTGTTTCTGGAATTGTGTCCAATCTGTAAATAGCTAATGAATGCAGCATTAGAAAAAATAAAAGTACTTGTCAATCCTTGCCTCAGAAGGCTTCTGAATTGGTGTGATACTTTTGCCTTCTGGAATTGTAGTACCAATGAAGCTCTGGCATTAGCCAAATTATGCTCGTTCACATTTTTCTAAAAACATATATTTACATTGAAATTTAAGGTATTGTTGTGTAGCATAGCTAGTCTGTTGTAGTTCTAAAACTTTTTCTTTTAAAGTTAAGCATAGCAGGGGGGTTGTAGCCAAGTCTGTTCAGAGTGGATAAAACAGCAATCAGATTTTAGATATCTATTCGTCTTTTCTTCTGTTCTATGCGTAAATGATAAATTAACATTTTAATAGCAATGATGTCCTGTGTCTCTTGCAGCCATTCCACAGATAGCTTCTCAGAACAAAAAGAATAATTCACCTATCAGTAGTCTTACAGCTGAGAAGTGCGCACTTTTCTACTAGAAAACTCCAGGATAGTTATTCAGAGAATAATTTAGCAATAAATATATAGATTTTTGCAATTTTTTTTGAATTGTATGCCAGTGTTCAGTGTTGATGCATGCAGTATCACCTTCTTTACTATCAATATCCTCTCTTTTGAATGTGTATTTTGATTCTCATGGTTCAGTGTCCTGAATGCCTTCAGAAGACATTTTTTCAGTGTATATAAATCATTTTTGAGTAAATCAAGGATGTTGCTCCTTATTTCCAGTGTGCAGCTTGATTTTCTAAGGCAGTTTGTTTATTCAGATTTTTGTAACTTACTTTTTTCATTTCCTTAACAGAAAAAAATGTTGGCAAAAGTGAATAGAAGTTATATATTTTATTGTATTGCATTTACTGTCTATCTAGAAGCCATTGTGTCTATTAAAGTTGATTTTCTGTAGGACAGTGCTTTGCTATTTGTTGAGTAAGGGAAATGTGCTGAGCAGATAATCTTATAAAAATGTGCCATCACATAAGCCCAAGAATATAAAGGTGATTGCTCCTGACACCACAAAAGCCTGCACAACCTAACTAAGCCTTTAGCATTAACCCCCATGCCTCATTTTATAAACCAGTGACTGCATGAGGTTGTGTTTTGGCATAATTCTAGCAAATGAGACGTGTGTGAGCCAGAAGCTTTCTGAAGGCATCGTACTTGGCATTACCCTTGCAATCTAATGATGCTGAGCTACACAGCAGATCCAGGAAGGAAATATGTTTCTGATCCTTAATTGGGAAGAAAGGTTGGTACCTCTGTGAACTTAACAACCAGTTCTCCCAAATGAGAGCAGACTGCCCCAGCTCTGCCTGGGGAGCATGTCTGAAACCGCACAGCGTTCTGCGCAGAGAAGGCATCAACACGGCAACTGCCTTTCTGAACTGGCTTAGCGTGAGGAGGTTCGTTGGGACACCTCTAACAGACCAGGGTCGAGGAGAAGGAGCATGCACCGAGGCAGGAAGGTTGCCTTTCCTGGTAAGGCAGAGCCAGGGAGAGTGTGGGGAGGTACCATAGAAACACAACCAGACTTTTAGCAAAAGCAGTTTGGGGTAACCAACTGCACAAACACAAGCCTCAAGTATAAAGAGGAAGGAGGGCAATTCAAAGCAGAACTAGTAAGGGTGCTGAGTCGCACAGCGAGAGCTACCAGGACTTCCTGAAATAGTTTCATTTAACTTTTTAAAATAATTGCTGCTTTGCCTGGATAGCGTTTTTTGCAGCATACACAGGAGATTTTTCATTCCATAGAATGACTGCTCCTAGCAAAGTTGGACACTTGGGGCATAAGCGTGTGCTCAGAAACAAAAAGCAGGTTAAATAGTCAACATGGCCCAGTTTACCAGTGACTACAACAATACTGTGCTGTATCTGGCATTGTAGATAAGAACAACTAAGTCATTCCTTGACTGTTCAGACTGAGACACCAGGCATGAAATAATAGCTGGGAAGAGTGAAACAGCTACAAAAATGCAAGAGCTTTTTCTTGACCCGCTGCATGATGTCTGTGATTTTTAAAACAGTGGAATGATTCTCTTAGGAATCAGTTTGTAATCCAACTAATTTAAAAGTCTGGCATGACATACTAAAAATGTAAAAAAAAGTGGTACGGTTTGAATTTTGTATGTTTACATCTGGCAATAAAAAAACCAACAACCCCAAAGTTTAATTTCCCCCGTGTATTGTGCACTGCATTAATTAGACAGATGAAAGAATATGTACAGTTTCAAAGAAAATGTTGGTGAATATTTAAGTACAAGAGAAATTCTAAAAAAATTGACAAAAATGTGACTTTGGAATGCCTGGTAGCTAGAGACATAGCAGCAAAGCTTAAATAATTAGAATTTAGTCAGAGAAAGAAAAGAGGGAGATTCTACCTGTATTAGAGTGTAGATATGCCAAAGAACAAATGACAAGACAAATTAAAGCTCTAGAGAACTTTATCTTCTGCTATATGCTGTAATCAATGTTGATATACATATACTACGCTGTATCCTGTAGTAGCAGGATTTGGGCTGGCTGTGGTCATCACTGTGGGAAGCTGTGGGGCATCAGGGAATGATGCTTGGCACAGTCTTGCTGACGAAGAGGATGGGCTAATGCCTCAAAGTGGTGACGAGGAAATGACCAGCTTCTTGTATTTTGGTGATTTTACAAGCATGAAGAATAGGCCTATGAGTTTTAAAAAGGCACTGCCTTTGCTGGGTTGGTAGGTGACTTCCTCGTAGCAAAGGCACGTACTCGGACCTTTTGGTATGTTAGTGGATTTGGGTGCAAGTGATCTTAATGTTGTTTCATTTTTCATTTGTAGATCTTAGCAGGTTCCTCTGTTACTTCCCAGACTGGGAATAAATTACTGAACACGAGGATATCTTTGTGTGTTGTAAGAGAGTTTTTTGTTTGCTCAGGCAAATACCAAGCTCATGACTATGAATATTGCCACCTTCGTAATGGTGTTTGTAGCAAAAGTGTTCCTCACGTTCTGCCTTGCTGTCTTCTGAGATGTCACAGTTAGGTTAAATTCAGAATCAACATCTGAACTTCAAAAGAAAAAGGTCAGGATGTTTTTTGAAGTAGATTCAGTCCTACATTTTATCAAGTGGTATCGACATGGGGGCAGAGGGCTGGTAGTGAACAAATGATATTAATAATGCTACCCAACAAGTTTATTTTTTCTTTAGGGATGGGAGGTGACAAAAGGTCTGGTCATTCATGGTCATTAAATGTCACAAGTATGACAATTGCAATAATAGTAATGCTGATAGCCTTAAAATCTTTGTTACCTTTAATTTGAATAGTTTATGCCAGTCATTTCATCTACATCAATATTTCGATTTGGTAACCGTATCCATATCATACTGTTCAGTTCCTGTCCTTAGCTTGCTGTGTACTGTTCTCAGTTAGTTCAAGGCCTGCTGTATCTCAGGCTTAGTTGTAGACATAGGCTGTAATAATACCTGAGAGGAAACGTAAGAGGATGTTATTATTACAGGCCATAATACAAACTGATGATGGGAAAGGATTGGTTTGCTCTTGTTGCTGCTCCCATTCAATGAAAACATTATGTTTTGTAATATCTTTATTTAAATGATTCTTTGTTTAGAGCTCTGCACTCTTAGTAATTCAGTTATACTAAGATACCTAAAAACTAAGAAGTATTATCTTTTTTTTCAGAGAACAGAACTAACAACTGTTATGTTTTTTGGGAACAGAATCAACCTCTTCCTATAATCTTTGCGGTATTATTTTGCTATCTTCAGAACCCAGATAAGTTTTGTGGATTTACCTCAAGCTAAAGAGACCTCTCCTGATTTGTAGAAGTTTTAGGTCACTGTAAATAGTGCACTGGTTTAGAGTGCTTAATGCCGGTTTCTGGGGATCATAAAAAGCAAAAATAATGCCCTATGTATGACAAGTATATTGCAAAGCAAAACCATGCCTTGACCTGCGCTCCCAGAAGGCAGAGAATGATGAGAGATCACCAATAACTCATCCTTTACTCTTCCAGAAATATATACCAACAGTATTTTGAAACTGCTCATGGGGAAAACTTTACTAATCCCTTCTCAAAGTATCTGGCAAAAGGCTTCAGAGGGAAGAGTCGGTAAAGATGAGCTGAGTCGCCTGGAATGACAGAAGGAATCAAAACTCCATTAAAGTCAGTACTGGGCCAGTGAGCGAAAATATCCTTACTTATCCCAAATAACAGGCTTAAATTTCTGAATCTCTTGGCACAGCGTCTTATCTCTTGAAAATAGAATGAAATGCTATGGCCGTATGAATGTGCTCACCTGCGTTGTCCTGCTTGCATGAGTGATGATGTGGTTGGTACTTACCACATCCTTGCTCGAAGCACTGGTTTAGTAGCAAAGCACAGTTTCAGTAGTAGGTCTTGGAGGGTTTGACAGGCAATAACAGGGGCAATATATTTTTCACATGGCTGAGACAAGTCAGAGTAATTGTTTGAATTCAGCTTTACTGTATGCCAGATTCTGGGTGCGGAGAATCATTATAGATTTAGTTTGAAATACCTGAGCTCTCTCTCCCACCTTCCCTCCAAGCTCAGTTTGCTGTTGTCTTGACTAAACTTCCTACATTTTGCCATTAGGGTTGAACAGGGAAATAATACATCCTGAAAGTCGCTGACCAGAATATGAAACAGTTATTTTTGAGCATGAATAGCTCTACATGGAAGCAGTGATTGAGGAAAAAAAGCTGAAACCAAGTAACTAAAGTTAAAAATACTTTCTCATACTTTGAGACTCAAACAAATGCATTCTTGCAGTGCAGCATAGGTATGGTCTTGTGCAAAAACCTGACGTTCTCCTGTACAGGATCCGAATGTTCTTGCGTAGTTAGAGATGGTGCTCACATTATCCCTATGCGTTTTGCAAAATGGATAGAGCACTGTATATAAGCTGAAAACCAAAGCAGGGTTATGATGATGTTTTTCTAATAGGTAGATATTTTATTGTTAAGTGTTCAGTGTTAGAATAATGGTCTTTACCCTAGAAATTTCTTTCTTTGGGGGAGAGAAGAAAGTAAGTTAACCAGTCTTTCAAAGTTATCAGCAACCTCACTTGTTTTCTTAACAGTTGAAAGATTTGCTAACAACACTCAGAAAGAGTTTTTCTGTATATGTTAGAGGATAGCATTTTATGCTGTTTGTAATACTTGTTTTTTAATCCTTCACGTCCCTAGTAAAAGAGTTGATTCTTGTGTTGCAGCTGTAATACAAAGATGTGACCTTCCCTTTTTCTCCTTCAGTTTGTATCACAATTTTTAGACTAGAAAACAATAATTTATTGTGTTATATTTAAAAACCATTTCCTTGTACTCTCTTAAATTTTGTTTTGAAAATAACTAGTACCCCGGAATATTTAATTAATTATGTTAAGTATGCTTATAATGAACAACAAAAAATATTCATCCATCATTACCACCCGTGAGATCTTCCTTATGGAGCTGTAATTCAGTGCTGTTTCTCTCCAGAAGGTATAAAAGGATTTAAAAAATAGGAGTGAACACTGCATTTAGCTTACCTGGACTGTCAAAACATACAGAGCACAGAACACACTTGCTAATCCTGCACTGGGTTAATGCTGCCTTATGTCCTGCACATACCCAAAACAGAAACAGTTACGTAGCCTACCTCACTACATCATGTGAGAGCATGCTGTCCAACAGGTCTGTGTGCAGAAGATGGGCTTACAACAAAAAAAATCGGTGGGATTCATCATAATGATAGAAAGATATCATATGCAAAGGTGTGTGTGTTTGTATGCTTTGAATAATTTTTTTTCTTTTATTCCCTGGCGTTTCCTGGCTATCATGAAGAATACACTGTGTGCTCTCCTCTTCATTTAAAACTGTAAATTTCATCTGCAATTTATCCTTCCTCAGAAATGCTATTTCAATTTCAGGACCACCTTGTTTCAAACACTTATTTCACAAAGACAATAGTAACTGTAACAAAAACAAAAGTAACAAAATATAAACTACTATTGTAAAACAGAAAAATGCACACTTAGGTCACCTACCTTTTGCAAAACTGTTTTCATCAGCTTGCCTAAGAAATCAGCCAAACCTGTTGATATTAGGATAAGCAGTAGAAATACCTAAGCTTAATCCATTTTTGTCTCTATCCTTCCAGAGCAATAAATTAACTAAAAAGTATGTAAGAAATTAATCTGAGTTTTTACATGAAACTTGTCCAGTGTTTTTTCTTTCTGGGCCAACTTCACCCCTTAGCTATACTGCATCTTGGGAGATTTTAAAATATGAGTCTGAATAATGCTTATTAATAACAGACTCTTACAATAGTTATGCTTTGTAGAGAAACACCGTCTAGAGCCCAAGGCTCAAGCTCTTGTTCAGGACATCCTACATACACGATGCAAACTCTCCCCAGCTCCTACTGAGTTGTTCTCAGTCAAGCAGAGTTAAAAAATGTGCAGAAAGTGTCAATGAAAGCTGTCTTTTTTAACTGGATCTTTTTTTTTTTTTTTTTTTTTTTTTTTACTGACTAGTTTTCTGTCTCCTTTTATTTCTGATTCCTTTAGTGTCCAGTGTAAATTGCATCATTTATTTGCCAGAATTGCATTTTCATGTAAGGGCACAAAGCCTCAGGCAGAGGCAGGGAAGGTATTAGCAGGAAAGAGGGGCCTCACTGGTTCATCTCCCGTGGGATTCTCCACACCTCTCTTGCTCGCGGTGCTGCTGAATTAGAGAGTTCCTCTTTTTAAACAGTAACTCACAGGTACTTCTCAATTAAATTTTTCTGCTTGGTCCACGAATTTCAGCTTCATGTAATTCAAAATCTGAAAATGCATGTGTTCCTTCAGAGCAGAATATGGAGCGCAGCTGCAAGTACAAGGTGAATTGTCAGTTTTCTTCAAATACATCTTGAACGCAAAGCTATAGAATTAACATCAGATGCCGTGTAGGCCTTGGGCCTTACATTAGTGATCCTGGGTCCAGAGAACAACTGGTTTTGGGCTTGCTCTGTTTGAAGGCAAGAAATTTAGGATGCAGGATGCTTGGAAATGTAGGCGGGGCCACACTGAATAATGTAAGGACTTGGATCTTTTTCTCATATGAGTGAGAAGGCAGGACTGCGGAGAGAAGTTGGACTTCCTTAAACTATTTAGAAGAACAGATATTCTGTGTAGTTAAAGAATACATGAAAATGACAGATGTCGTCTTCACACACAAGAGAGGTGTTTCCATCACTGATTTGCAAAGAACCTGTGTGTTTGAACGCTTGTGGTGTCTTTCCAGTTAGTTATACCAGTTAGTCTAATAAAGACACTCCTGTTTACCTACAAATCTTATCTTGCCTGTGCCCTTAAACTATCGTGACTGTGGCACAATTCCAAAGCATCCCCTTGGGAATGAGGAAACAGAGGCTGGTTGTAGTCTGGTTCAGAAAAGATGAACTTCTCTTACAGGTTTCACCATCAGTTGATCCAGAGGATTTCAAATTGGAATGATACTGTAGTAACTAGAAGTAATTTAGTGAGAGTCTGTAAGAAACCAGTCTCTTGGCTTGAAGTTGGCTTTTCATCTATCTGGCTTCCAGTAGCTTTATGAAGACCCCGTAGCTCCAACAGGGATTTTAATCACAGTAGCTTGTATGAATTCCGTCTTTTAATAAACTGTTTTTGCTGTTTGAAAGGGTTGTTGACGTTCTCCCTGCTCTCTACCCCGGGTCAGACAGAAACACTTGAGGTCTGAGTTTGTGTTGGGCCTAGTTTGGGTTGCTGTGATTACACTGTAGAGTTTATTGAGTGCTTTGTTATGGGAAATGCTGAATAACTGTGAATTACAAATGTCAGTATTTTCCTAGTTGTACATTTTATAAGAGTGGTTCCTTAGCTGAATGGTTGTTTTTCTCCTTGTTCAATACCCAGTCTCAAGCTAGTCACGGGAAGAAAGTTTCAGCATTCCCAAGTTTGTCAATGACAGTGGAAGTCCCTTTTTTCTTAAAAAAAAAAAAAAAAAAAAAAAAAAAAAGTCATCACCTTTTGGAAAACACGGACACGGTGAGGATGAGAAGTGGTATGTTGTAAGTCAGTCCATTTTCAGGTGTTGATAACTTCATGTCCATTTAAAAATAATGTTCTAGTTTAATCCATTTGTTTATAGGAGAAGGCAGTTTATGTATGCTGAAGGAAATGGAGTTTGGATAACATCATTTAGGTATTGAAGCGAAAGGGTTATAGCAATCCAAGTGAAACCTTAAAGAAGCTAATTCAAGGGCTCTGTGGATCATATGGAAAAAAATATACTGTCCTAATGCTTTCAGCTCTTTAGACAATGAGGTATCCATTGCACTACTTGTTAAATTAGCTTCTATTTCTGAAATTCTTCTGCAGTTGGTAGGCTCTTTGTGTAATAGGTATATTTACTGGGCACTTTTCTTAAAGGACAAGCAGTCTATACTGTATAAACATTTTCCAGCATTTGGAAAATAAGTGATATCTCATCTCACGACTCAAATTATTGAAGATAAATATCTGTGCTAATAATAATTCCAAATGTAATTCCAAAGCTACTGTGCATTTTCTGCACATTTGTGCCGACTCTCCTAGTGTTTCTTGAGCAAATCTTGACTGAAGGATATTGATTTGATATTACTAAAGATGGCTATAGACTCAGTCACAGCTTAATTTTATTTTACTGTTCGTTTTAAGATGGCAAGTTAGTGTCTTGTTTAGCGCTGACAGAGAGGGAGCAGGGAGACTGACTCAGTTAATTCATTCAAATGTTCATGATGGGCACATGTTTTCAGACTCTCTTTCCTGAAGAGAAACATTTTCCTCGGTTTAATAGAGACCTTGTTCCTGCAAATACTTTAGCACATGCAGAATCCTAGGAAATGTTGCTTTAATAAACATTTTGTTTTAAATATAACCTTTACTATGGTGATGCTAATACAGAATGATTATTTTCCAGCCAAAACCAACTAAAATTTCTAGAGCTGACATCTCAACTCTTTCTCCCTTGACATATTAACCCAGGACACATTGTAATACCTGAAACTGAGGAGCTTGCTTTCGTCATGTATTGTCTTCAGTACATCAAAATGATTTTTATGCTGTACTTGTAAGCAGTTTTCCAACAACCTTACTGAACACGTGAATAATTTTAAAAATCAAATAGCCAAAATAGTATGAGATTAGTAGGCTAGTTGTCTTTGAGGAGAAGACATAGGAAACAGAGAACTATTGTGTCCTGATATTTTATGAATTTGTGCAAGAAAGCACAAAAGTAATGAACTACTACAGTTACTAGCAAAAACAAAGAAAATACAGCCCTCCTGCTCCCTGCCCACCTCTTGTGGTGTCTCTGCCATGTTCAGCTGTTTCTTGAGTTGAAGGATTGTGATATTGCTCCAGAGCAGCAGGCCTCTGCTCTGTCACTATACTCTATAAACAGAAAATAGTGTTTAAAGGTTTTTGTAGAAATAGAAGAAAACTAATAAACCTTTCAGCAGTTTGCAAATAGCATAGCATTTCTTCTTGGGTACTGCCAACTTGCATTTGTGGAGAAAGCTGGAAAGGAAAATCAGTAGAAAAGCTTCTGGTAGTGAGATGGGATCATATTCCTTATTTCCTTCACAAATCTGTCACCTGTAATGGGGCTGAAAATTAAAACATGGAGGTGGAAATAATTGCATCAGGTGATTGCAGCTATGTATATATCGTATTTGATAAATGCTGCTTTGCTCGTGGAAAGCAAGCAGAAAGTGAACAAAACAATGTGTGTCTTTAATCTTATAGTCCTGTTTATGCAATGATGCCAATATAACACACATTTATATCTCATTCTGTGTCCGGGGCAAGATCTGCTATTTCTGTATGCAAAGACTTGTACAGGCACATGCCCAGACAGCGTGTACATGTATTTGCAGATGTAGTTTAAATGCATTTACAGGCAGACATGTGTTGTATTTGTGAAATGACAACTTGATCATTTGATTCAAGGGATCATCAGATGAAGACAGTCATGATTTGCACAGAACTTGTGACAAGAGCATGGCTATCATTTATTAGTGTTTATGTTCTAATTGTGTTTAGTGAGTGTGTAGAGTGTGTGATTGCTCTTGAGGTGATAAGGAAACACTCTGAAATAAGAAATATTTGAGGACTGAGACCTTGCAGAGCACATGCAGTGTTCAAGAAGATTTGGGCACACTGCTCTTCCTTTTCAAGTCCTGATTTTCCGTATGTGCTGGAGATAAGCTCCAGAACTCTAGCTGCAAGGAAGAGCACAAGCCACCCACATCTTGTAGCCCATACTGGGTAGGGGAACATCCTACGCTTTGTCCCTTTCATTGATGTTGTCTGAAATTGCAGGGGTGCCCTGTATCCCTTGATCTCCCTTATTTAGCCCTCCTCATTGGGAAATCTCCTGTTTCAGTGACTGATTTGCTGTACTTCACGTTGAGGCTCTGTATTGTCCATAGTTTACTCCCAAATTTTATTGTTCCTGAGGAATGTTGTATGTTTAAAAAGAAAAGGAAAGGGGTAGTGGATAGCATGCTTTTTTTTTTTTCTTTTAAAGAGGGCAGCATTACCTCTGCTCACGCTGACTGGAGATTGGGTCCAGGGTTTAGCGTACACTGTGCTTCTGAATGTGGTTCTGATATTTGTTAGTGACTTTTCAACAAAAGGCTGGGCCATAAGATAGACTCTGATGCAGCAAATGTTCCAGAACTGGTTTGATTTTACAAATTAGGAGAAGATACCTTATTCTGAGCCGTGTGTGGAAAGTTGACCTAGGGAGATTAGTTCCTTGGCCTGTATTTGTAGAGGTGAGGAGCTGCATACCTTTATCTTTGAAGCAACTTTTTAGTCAGAAAAATAAGATTAGATTTTGCAGGGAAGAGGCTTGCAGGAAAGGAAGGGAGAGGTATGTTTTGTGATAGCTAAAACCAGTCTGAAATCTCACTGTAATGGAGTGAATCATTTTAACATTTGAGACATGCTTATTTCTTCTTGTAGGAGACGTATTTCTTTGGAAAAGCTTAGCATAGTGTGGTGACATTATATATCATTCATATTTTCTGTAATTTTTATTCATGAATTGCCTTCATTGTTACTTCTGTCTTTCTAGGGCATACTGTACCCAATAAAAACTGTAAGTAAGCATTGCCCGAGTTATTTTCAAATTGTATGTATAAAGACAGTGAAGTAGAAAAAAGTGAATGCAGATTAGGTCCACCAGCAGTGAAAGAAAAACCTTTTAGGTGTGCTTTGAATTTTTTTTTTAATGTCCTTCTGTGTTTCATTTGGCTGGTCATTGCATTGAGATAAAACACATTCCAATTATCTATAATGGGAAACCAAATTACATTCCTCAGAAGAAATTCTGATAATATAATACATGCAGGAGAATGAAAAATGCTACAATATATTGCTGAATTATTATTATACAGTAGCATGATCTCCATTGTTCTGATCTGCTAATGGTGAGTCACAGGTATGACTGTGACTATATTACATTTCTATTGTAAATCTGTCTGACACATAGCAGCCTTAAGAATAATGTACTGTTGTGTCTCTTTTTATTTAGAATGTATTTTAATGGATGTGGTTTTGTCAGCTAGACAGCTCTGGAGACCATGGACATATCAAAGTGACAAATGCACGGCTGTTAAAATCCCATGTCAAATGCATGAGAAAAACTAAGATCTTTCTTTTCCATAGATTACACAAACTCATTACCTTTTGGGACTCTTCTGGATAGCTAAACACCTAATCTTGTTTTCTCCCAGCATTCTTTTGCTGCAAAAAACTTGCATCCAGCTTTGATGACAATTTTCATCATTAAAAGCCTTCCTTATAGCAAACTCTGGACTGTGGCCATTGACATTAACCTGCTCACTAATGCCTGAGAGTTTCAGGTAAAGCAGTATATAGAGAGAGTTTCCTGTCTTGCAAAAAGGAGCAAGCAACTTCATAATAGTTAAAATATTATACTAGGTCTAATTTTAAATGAGTGAAAACCAGAGATGACAGGGTACGTTATGAAATGCAAAGAAATGAAAACAAACTGAGAATGAATATTTTTAAGTTTGACGTTGGTAGCTGGCTTTTTTTTTTTTTTTTTTTTTTTTGAATGCCTTCTGCTTGGTACCCATATGATTTGAGTGTTGGCCTGTAGGCACTTGACTGATTGCACCGTGATTTGAGGATGCTGTATGAGGGTTTCAGTTGTGACTAGGAGTTTAACCTGCCTTGAGGGATACTGGAATCAGGTGGGTCGGTGGCATGACTGTGAATGTCTCATGTTCCCTGAGACCTTATTCAGGATAATCTTCTGGCATGAAGCAACATCCCGGGGCACTTGGGAGGGGTTCTGGGACAGAAAAAAGGAAGAGAAATCTTCTATTTTGTCTTTATCTGATGCTTTGCTGGTCAGACTCACTGACTAGTATAAAAGCATACAGTTCAGTTGCTGCGTGGGCTGCACTCGCAGGAGTTTTAGGGTGATTCAATGGGAAGTGAGGTTTGCTTGGTTTTGAAGCCGGTTGGTTGTCTGCTTCTGAGGCCACAGCAGAGGGTCGGCAGAGCCATACTGAAGAGCAGCATGTATGAGCTTACAGGTTCCAGGTGGTTACCTCCTTGTTCTGGAGAATGTTTGGGAGCTGACAGTGGCTTTTTGGCTCCAAAGCTGGGAGCTGTTGTGCTCATACCTCAAGTAACAGGTTGACCAGAGAGTTTGTGGAGTCTCCGTCCTTGCAGATACTCAAAACCTGCCTGGACACGGTCCTGGGCAGCCTGCTCTAGGTGACCCTGCTTGAGCAGGGGGGTTGGACCAGGTGATCTTCAGAGGTCCTTGCCAACCCCAACTATTCTGTGATTCTGTAATAACTGAAGTGAAAGAAGGGCAGTGGATTTAGAGGAATAAAAATATACAGGTCAATCTTGCAACATTCTCTATTTGTCAGTATGCTGAGGGTTTCTATGTTAAAGGAAATAAAGAGAACAGTTATTTTCTACCCATGTGAGAAAACTTTCAAGTTTGTAGTCAGTCATCACAGACTAGCAATTTGCATTTTAGAAAGAAAGTGTTCAATATTGCTGAAACATGTCACAAAATGTCAGATTTCTTAATGTAAAAATTTTCTTCAGTTTTTGTGCCCCGAGCTTTCTTGGCATTGCTGGAGATGAAGAGGGAGGGAATGCTTGGCTATTTGTTAGCTGAATCCAGTTAATGAGGTTACAGAAGAATTGTTTAAGATGTATTCTCCGTGGATGACTAAATCTTTCAATGATGTGTGAAAACACGCATGCACATTCCAAGTTGCGTTAACATTTCTGAACAAAAGATGTCACTAAGACTTGAAGACCTGCAGGCTTACATTAGCTTGTAAAGAAGCTTTTTAGTTCTGGTGCGTGAGTGGAAGTGCTAGATCCATAATCAGCTACATTCAAGGCAGATGAAAGCTGGGAGAAAATAAATTTGGAAAGAGACTGAACATGGTTTTTCAGTGACATGGTTAAAGGGTGAAGTACGAATCCAAGAGAAATGCACGTGGCCTTTTTCAGATTGTTATGATGTATTAAGAGATGTTGAAATCTTTTCATGTACTCTTCCCTTCTCCTCTGATTTTTTTACTGACATTAAAATACTAGTTCTTCACTTCTTCACTTCGCTGAAGGACCTCGACAAGCTCTCTGGAATAACATGAATAGTAATATAGCCTAAGCTGTACTTCTCCTTTCTCCTGCCTGGGCAGAGTGTGTTCTTTCACCAAAAGAGGCATAGAGACATCCAGGCCCTCCAGCAGAGTGACACTACTTGTGGTTTGCTTTCTATATATTTTGAAGTAAAAATTCCAAAAATCTTTCTAGATCAGAAAGAATTAGAATGGCCTTGCTCACGTTTGTTGGAGAAAGGAATCGCTTCCTATTTTTGTGTGATTTTGTCTTTGACAGCTAATGACCTGTGAGAATTTGATTTCATTCCGGAGAGAAGTGGGAAAATTTTAGCTTTTAAAATGTATTCCTCTTCTGATACACAGGCTAAATTCTCCAACTTCAGAAGAGAGATCTCCACGTGACAGAAGTTTCCATTTTTTTTTAAAGGAATATTTTCAAGTCTCTTTTGCAAGAAACTTCATTGTCTTAATTGTAAGGAGAATGGAAATACTCCTTCGTTTTTAATGGTGTGCTACTCTAGTCTGTGCCTGCCCTACAGTGTGTTTTGCCTTTCCCCCTCCATTCTCCCTTCTGACTATTAAAAACCTTTTCCTGTGTTTCTTGCTTGCTGGAGAAGCCTTGAGTACAGCGGAGCCAGTGGCTGGTGCTTTTCCAGCCTTATGCGGGAATCCTTGGGTGTTTTCTGGTGAGAAGGTGGTAACATCTGACCCGACATCATTCGGATGAGGCCGGTCCTGGCTTTGATACGGATCACCCCAAGAGGTCAGGAGTTGTGCCCTTCTGGTTAAAAGCTGCTCTAGGGTAGCTTTTATTCACCTGAGTGCTACAAGCAATGAGACATGTAAGGAGGGTTGCAGAGAGAGCTGTAGAAGAAGACTGAGCAGCTTTCAATAACTGCTTTCCTAAATGTTAGCAGTGATATTTTACTCTTATAGCTAGGGAAATGGATTTCCTGTGGCAAAGAAAAAATTCAGCACTGTTTACAAATGCTCTTTAAGCTGCTGACACATATGCCAAATTCATAGTAGCCCAATGATCTGCCACTCTTGTTTCCTAACTCTAGCACACATACCAAAACACATTAAAAATGTTTATGTTTTTATGACTAATCAAAGCCAGACCACTCAGATGTATAGTGATGCTGCTGTCTGCTTCCCTGCCTAATTACAAGTGCCAACTTTCGACTAATATCAAGCTACAGCTGTTCAAAATGAAGTTGCAATTTAAGTTTCACTTCTCTTTTTTGCACTTAGCTGAACAATCTTGGCTCATTGTCAAAACATGGAGATTTACTTTCAACTGAGAACAAATATGCTACATTCTTGGTAGAAAGGTAAAAGAAATCTGAAAGATGGAACTATAAACAACAGAGGAGTCTTCTGGAGAGTTATTTTTCTACTGAACCAGAAAAAGTACTCTTTTTCTCTCTATTTTTTGGTTATGGGAGATTTCACAAGGAAATTGGTGCTCAGAGGAAGCCATTTATTAAAGTCAGGTCTTGTTAATTGGGATATTTTTTGCCTTTTAGCTTACTGCTCGGCAAGTCAATAAAACTTCCCCTCTCATCCATGACAGCAAGCTCCAGAGATTGTTTTCCTTATTTTCTAATTTAAAAGAGATAAAGTAAAATAAATAGATTTCTGTAGCAAAGCCAAAAGAGGAAGTAGACTTGCACCATCAGGAAGCTCTCCACTTCTTTGAAGTGAAATGCCACAGGACCTTGTGCCCATGTGTGGGCATGTCTTGCATGTTCTGCTTCAGCATCATAACTAGTAAAACTTTTTCGTGGATTATCATTTTTTACTACTGCAGTAGATTTTAGACCGTAACAACTTTTAGTACTTCCTAGAAAGACGTAAATTATTATTATTATTATTATTATTTGCCAATGCAGTGGAAACAAAAAGTTGACTGTGTTCATACAGGATAAGGAAAAAGGAAAGGTTTTGCATTTGCCCTCTACCGGAAGATATTTAGTCCTAAAGAGCACAGTGTTACGGGGATATGAGTTGCAAACTACCTAGAGTTGCTGTTTGTTTCCAAGCTTTTGAAGAACTTTTCTTTTCTGTAAGAAAGGAACATGTAACCACAACATTGCATTTTCCCAGTTCAAGAATTTAGCTGTTTCCTCTGTCTAACCTCCTTTCAAGTGAAGTTTTCTGCATAAAGCTACAGCTGTACTTAAATTTTTTCTTCTTCCTTGGTGTTCTGCCTCATCTTAATTTCATTTCCTTTTTTATTTCTGTTTTTGTCTCCAGTTTTTTTTTTCTGGTGTGCATAGTGCTCGTGACCTTCTGCAGGTCAGAAGTGGCAAGAGAGCAAGTAATTCTTTGTTATATTCTTGTACTTACTGCAGATCTAGCTGAAATTAGAAGAGGTGTTCCCTGACCTTGATAAACATGTGATTTTGACACCAGTAAGAGTATTTTAAGAGGACTGAGGATATGATTAATCCCCATGAATGTCTGACGCGTAACTGTCATTTCCTAGGCAACTGACTTTCATATCTTAGCCTTTGACTATCAGTTATGCATTGAAACTAACCAAAATTTAAAATATCCCTTACGTGTTAGCTTAGATTTCAAATACTTTATTCCTACTTATTTTCTAAAGTGGAGAAAACAACAATTTTAAAGGTTTTCCTTTCCGAAAGAATTCAGAGTCCTTTGGCTATGTGCAATGGTTTTCTGCATTTTTGTCTCCCAAAAAAATTGAGCTTATCATATTTTGTTTCAGTACCTTAAATTTACAACAACAAGAAGAAAAGAAATGTGTGATTTTTAAAAGTGGAAACTTGGAGAGGAAAAAAAAAGGCAGAAGTGACCATATATCATTATTATTGAATAGTTATCCTGAACTGCCCAATACAAATCCATATTCTTCAAGTCCATATTGGACAAGCTGTCCAGATCAGTGACACTGAGGCTGCGGGTTTCCTGACACAGGTATCACAATCTGAAAAGTACTATTAACGAGGCGGTTATTCTTATCGTAAGTCTGAAAAACCTATACTCTACCTGATTAGTACTGTGTGGTGGCAGGAGCACATGTGAAGAACTGAATTAACTAAGTGAAGGATTTTCTGAAGTGATTACTGATGCCCGCATTGGAGGAAGGAGACTGATTTTCATTGCCGAGCTGCCATATTTTGAATTTGCAGCCCCTCTGATGTTCCTGTTGCATCTGCTTGCATCCAAACCAGGCTGAGCTAAGTGTAGCAGAGCAGGGAGTTAATTCTCACAAGGGTCCTTAAAAAAAAAAAAAAAGAAAAAAAAAAGGCAATGGTGAACAACACGTACCAGAGCTTGTCATTTCTGTCAGTTCTGTTTGTTTTGAGCTGGTGTCAGATCTGTTAAGAGTTCAGAAAACTGTTAAATGTAGAAATCTGAAACCACACCAGCAAAAACCACAAGGTCTAAAGGAAAAAAAAATATGGTGTTATATGAGATTTGTGAACATTTAATGGAGACAAGAGCCAAAAGGTATGTTGCCTTCCCTTCATGATGACAGTGTCTAGTGCAATCTGTACACGTATAGCCATACAGCCATGACATATGTTTTATCCCTCTTTGTCCCCCTACTTGCACTGCCTTAGCCATTGAGAATAACGTCTGCATCAGAGATAATTGTGTGAAAGTTGCTTTTTTTCTTGGGTAAAAATTGGGCCTAAGAGCATTTTCAGGTCCAGGTTTTTCTGTGCCCGTTGACTGTTGGAAAGGAAAATATTTTTCAGCATCAGCTGCTGCTGTTCATTATTTTTATGTAAATCAAAGACGTAATAAAATTAATTAAGCAAAGGAATGTTTTGTTTTTGCCAAAAAAAGAATTCATTCAATACCACAATGACTAACTCCAAGCAGTAATAAAGATTGGAGTCCTTAGGAATAAATAATGTCAAGCATCCTACTGATAAGTGGCAAAAAAATATTGAACGGGGAGAAAAGTTATTGAACAATGCAAGAGAGATCACCAAAATTTCAGAAAGGTTGTCAGATGTGTTTTTAAATTTGTATATCATCTTGCAGCGTTGTGAGAGGGGAGAAGAGAGAAGATACTGAAGGATAATTGCAAGATTAGGAAGAGAAACAAGTTTTGACACAGGTGCTTACTTCAGGGGAGCTATCTCTTCCCATATAATACGCGTCAAATGGCCCATACCTGAATTTCATGGAAGCTGAGCTCTACCTGTTGAAGCAAGGCTGCCAGCATAATGAGGAGTTGGACAGTCTGTAATTCAGAACTCAGGCACCCGGAGACCAGTAAATCTAGAGAAGAATGACCCTGACCTGCAATTTAGATGGTAGACTGGGAGAGCTTTTTTTGAAAATAATCTCTGCTAAACTGGAAAATTTCCCCCAAATCATAACTGTTTCGTGTATCAAACGCTGGCGCTTGAGTGCCTCAACAATTCTGTCCAGGGAAGAAGCAGTAGTAGCTTTCAAATGTGGCCCTTGCAGCCTGATGTTTCTTTCTGAATGCTGTTTGTGGGGAAATTAACATTTGAATTATTAAATATGTTTTCTTTAGGGGACAATGACTTAAAAAATTGCAGACTTTCTGAAAGTCGCATTTAACACTAACCTGTTATGGCAGCAGTCCTGTATTAGGTGTGTGGGTTGGTCTCCTGGCGCTGGACAGCAGCATCTCTTCCCATTATAAGTAAAATTTTTCATTTCTAAATTTTCTTTTTTCTGTTGTGCTTAGGGTGGTTTCTTCCTCCTAAATGGTCTGAAAAAAGAACTCTGTTAAAGGCTTGTGTGCTCTCACTGGTCAATGGCATCTTGCCGAATCTTTACTTATCTTGTTTAATTTTTCATTCCTCCCTTATCCCCTTTTTGCCTGTTGCAATCGTTAATATCCCTTCTTTAGTCACATGCCTTTTCTTTTTACCTAAAAACCTGTGCACAGCACATACGTGAACAGTTTAATTTTTTTCCTAACTCTTCCTCACCAAAACCTTTAATTTCCAAAGAACTTTGTCCTCTGCTTTGTAGGTGATTATTTAAAACTCCCACGTACTCAGGCTGCTATTCTTGGCCAGCAGAATGCTGGCCCTTATTATAATGAACAGTAATCTTTGATTGTTGCAAGAAATTTTGAGGCACAAGACAACCGTGAGTTTTAAAATGAAGCTGTATATTTCTGCAGCTGCTTGATAAGAAGCTCGACTGCTGGGAACCTTTCTGAGGTTCATAAAAATGAAACACTGGAGAATGACAAATCCTTTAGTCTACCGCTACAACACTTCATTTCTGAGCAAAAGCAATACTGTACTTATAAGATTACAAAAAGCTATAGGCACCATTTATATTCCAAGAAGATATTTGCTGCTGACCAAATGAAATATTTTTAAATCACTTTTGTGTGCACAGAATATTTTAGGCCGTGATCGGATACTTTATATACAAACAATAATCAGTTCTTCAGCTGTCTTGATGATCATCGGGTCAAATGAGGGGTTTTCAAGAGTGGAGGTGTAGGAATAGCAAAATCACCGATGTGTGAAAATTTTAGAGAAGAAGCCAATTACTTTAAGCAAATAGCTGCTTTTGATCTTTCTGGTGAGTGAATTGGTGATGTCTCTGGACAGGAAGGTCTACTGCTCTTTTTTAAGTGCAGCATATTTTTCATGCATAGTAACATCGTTTCTGTAACCTTCAGATATTTTGGATTCTGAAAGACCTTTTCTCCTTTTTCTGATCATAGAGCTGAGATGGGTAAACAACTTTGTGCAATATTTAAGCTGGGAGTTTTATTCTAGCATAAAGAGTTAATTTAATATAGTATCTCTGAGTCACTTGCTCACAGCATTGTTTTACTAAAAATGACAGGCTTGACAGAAACATAAGGAAGCCAGATATCCTGGGGACGCTTGTGGAGCTGCAGTCATTCAGCATATGGGTTTTATTTCCTTTGTCAACTGTACACATGTAAAAAAGAATTACATGATTTATCAGTCCTCAAATGCTGTTTGTCCTCCTCTTGTACAAGATTAGCCAGCAGAAGGGGCTATTTATGGCTTGGTGCAGCCTCCACAGAAATTCAGGAATTATTTTCCTATCCTGCCCATGTCAGGAGTGCCAAAGCAAACCATTGTTGGTGAATTTTTATCCTAATTATATGCTAAACTGATGCTTACATTACAGTAGAGTAAAATGATTAAAAGTGAAATGTTAGCTATTGATAACTAATAATACCAGTCACATATACTTGAGAAATACTAACAGACAAGAGAGTATCAGCTGAAATTTGGTCTAACTAAGAGAGGCTGTGGCGGTTGGCCCCAAGCTAGCTGGGGGTTGTGGGAAGAGGGAAGCTGTGTGCTGAAGTGCCAGTCCCACCTCTCACAGCACTGAATATAGACATTAGCTGACAGTTTCTCAACTGGTTTCTCTCTGCAGAGTGTTTCCCATCTCCAACTAGCCAGGTAAATAACAGGAGAATGAGCAGTTTGTGAAACAGTGGGATATTTCATGCCTCGCTTACTTCAGAAACACCACCTCATCGCTGGTTTATTTTTTCCTGCTTAAATTAAAGAAAAAGCAGCAGAACCGGTTTGATTAAATTGTCTTCTTTTCCCCTTCTCCTTGCCCTTCCCCTCTTCCTCAGATGGTGCCACCATAGGGATAAGGTGAAGCTTATTTACTGTAAGGAGTTTTTAGAAAAGATTCATTGCACAAATATAAATTATTAGTCTGAAATCTTGAATGTTTGCTTGGTAACACACAGACCACCTACCCATGCATCATGGCAAAACAGTTCCCACCAATTACCATAAATTGGTGTGGACAGTGCAGTAAAGTCTCCTGCAAGTCGTCTTCTCATGCTTTACAAATGTATTTCAAAAGTATTAGTATGCCTTCAATGGATTCATAGTTAATCTGTAATAGAGCATATTCTACACACAGTTATAGTCTGAGATTTTTACTGTAGTGACTTAAGCCGTCTATCTGGAGAACTGAAGCAATTTCATGAGATTTATATAAACAATATGCCTGTCAGTTTTCACAGAATCAAAGAACGATTGAGGTGGGAAGGGCCCTTTAAAGATGAGCCCACCTACTCAAGTAGGGTCACCTAGAGTGCATTGCCCAGGACCCTGTCCAGACAGCTTATCTTCAAGGATGGAGACTCCACAACTTCTCTGGGCAATCTGTCCCAGTGCTCAGTCACCCTCGCAGTAAGGAAGTTTTTTCTTATATATTCAGACAGAACTTCCTGTGTTTCCGTTTGTGCCCGCTGCCTCCTGTCCTGTCCCTGGGCACCACAGAGAACAGTCTGGCACCATCCTCTTTGTGCCCTCCCTTCAGATATATTTATACATATTGCTAAGATCCCCCTTCAGTCTTCTGTTCTCCAGGCTGAACAGTCCCAGGTCTCAGCCTTTCTTCATACGAAAGTCCCTTAATCATGTTAGTAGCCCTTCGTTGGACTTGCTCCAATTGGTCCATGTCTCTCTTGTACTGGGGAGCCTCTCAGGTGTTTCACCTGCTCTCTTGCTGTGTACTGGAGATCTGTCTTAGCTCTTTTTGGACACCAAAAGGTGCTTGCCTCCTCTCAGCTTTTCTAGTTCTCAGTGTGGCCTGTGCCTGAGGAAGGACGTCGAGATGCTGGGCTCTGTACCGCTCAAATCCAGAACCCTTCCTAAAATAGCCGCCACAGCGGGAACTTCAAGAAATTCCGGTGCCTTGCATGTGGGTCAGGGATCTGAAAAACCACCTGCATTCAAGCCTCATCAAGGCAAAAAGAAATATTATTTACAAAGTCCAAAATATACAAGGAGTTATGAAGACAAAGATGAGACTGTGAAAGGAGAGGTACTCTCAGTCACTTACCCTAGGAAAGTGTAATATCCAGCTAGTAATCCATAGATGCTTCCCTAGCCTTCAAGAGCAGCGATTCAGTCCCTGTGCAGGCCTGACACATTCAGGATGGCTTCGTAGGAAGGACTCCCCTCTGTTCAGCGCATGCTGGTTCCAGTCAGGTTCGTATCTCCATGCTCCCCCATCTCAAAATTACTGACCCTTGGGGTGTTCAGGAAGCAAGTTCAGCATTTTCTCCCACACTGCTCTCGTGTCTTTGGGGGTGCTTATACGTAAGGGGAAATGAGATGCCACGTCTCCCGTGCTTGATTGGGCCTTTGCATACTTAACCTCGACCTTTTCAGAAGCCAGTACTGTTTTGCAGAACCATGAGAATAAAAAGAAACATTACCTATTAAATAAGGTGAATATATAAAATATCTAACAGAGGATTATCTCAAATCTAATGCAAGCTGAGGTAACTTTCGTATGCGTCCCTGTTACCATTTTGTGTGCGCTGTGTTTTTCTGTCATTCCAATCTACATCTGCCTCCGAGAGGCCCTGAGCTTACCTGGATGAACTGTGCATTTAAGTCTATCTGATCATGACTGTTCGTGTGCATAGCAGTGAGACCTGTAATTATCTTTCCTATTTCCTACAGAAAAGTACAGGAAATGAAATTCGAATGTTGAGCGTCTGCAAAGTAAGTGAGGATTCAGATACGAGACTATCAGTACAATTTATGGTGGCTGTGATGATTTATAGAAGCAAACACAGAATCAGCAGACATTACTATTTTGGGCATTGATAAACAGAGGTTATGGTTTACATGTGGGGATTTTTAATTATTTTTTGTTTTTGCTCAAGTAAAAGCTGGAAATTATATCTGGGTAGATAGTTAGGTTTCCGAATTAATCAAAACTTTGTGGCAGTGTTTTTAAGGAGAAAGGCGGTAGGATGTAAATTCACTTTCAGTCCTTTCTCATCTCATTTCTGCTTTAACTCAGCTCATGTACTGAAAGAGAGCAAACTGTACAAGATGATTTCCAGGTGCTATGTAGTACGATGCCATCAGTGCTCCAAGTGATATAATTCAAAAATCCCAATGGGATTTGGACAGAGACCTGGGAGATTTAGTCGAGTTACTTCAGCCTAACGCGCTCATAAATGTTTCTTCAGGTGTTTGTTTGTCTGAGGAGCAGAAAACTCTGTGCGTTAGTGGGCATGGGTTTGTCGCCGGCCAAGTCTGGAACACAAACAGCTGTTGCTTGGGTTTGTATGCAGAAGTGTGTGTTGGTCTAGCCTGTGCGTGTATGCATTTCTGGCTGGCAGTAGATTGGATTATCAGCTGTGCACAGTCACCAAATTCCTCCTCAGCTGGTTATGCTCTAGAGCTTATGATCCCATTGCACAAGTGTTAATTGTTCTGGGATTACTGAAAATGGTGAGGGGAGCACCTTGACAGGGTGCATCCCAGAAAAATGAGAAAGCAAGGGCTAGCTGACACTGGGAGAAGGCTTTTTAGAAGAAGGCATGGTTTAAACTGTTCAGTTTGTATTGATGTAAGTAGTGAAGCTACAAGTAAGTGCATATAAATGGAATTTATCTATTTTTAATGTGGGCCATATCACCTTACTTTATTTTCTGCTTCACAGCTGCATGCAAACTCTTGCTCAGATAGAGGAAAAAATTTTGTTCCTTGCTTTAATTCATTTGGCCAGTATAAAATAGCCTAAAATAGATATTAGCTCTTGGGACCATTTTCCATTTTACTTACCTGTTTCAAGACAGAGGCTGTAATTGCCTATCATCATTCATGTTAGTGAAATTTTGGCAGCATTTCAAGAGAAAGAGCAGTGGATCACAAGTTATTATGAACTCTTTTCTTAAATTTATGAGCAGCCACTCTCGTGAATGGTCCTGCTAAAATCATTTTCAGTATTGATGTGAACAGCTGCACGTCAGTGAAAGTAAGTGGTTCAAAATTCGGCTTTCAAATAGCTTCACAGCTCTGATGAGGGCATCAAAACCGCAGCATCCCCAAGAAGCCTACAAGCTGTTGGTTTATCAGAGAAGAGAATACAGATATGTTAGAAGTCACTGGAGAATAGCCCCATGATTTTAACATAAGATTTTTTTAATGAGAGGGCTCGCTTTAGCAAAGCAAGGACTTACGAGGAGGTTATAACTCATACCACCTTGCTCAGTTCAATTTTTCTCATAAAAGACAAAACTCTATTAAGTTTATTGAGAAAGGAAATCAGACAAACCATGAACTCTAAACAGACAGACCTACAAAAGTACTTGGAAAATTAAGCATGGATTATTCTGTTCATGTACAAAGCCATTTAGATGGTGAATGGAAACCATATAGTGTGAAACCCAGCAAGTATTCTGTGTTCATAAATAATTGAAACTCCTCGGGGTAAAATATTCGGTTGCAATAGAAACCTAATAAAACCAGAAGAAATAAAAAGGACGTAAGACCACTGCAGAATATGCAGTGCATGATGAAGGACTTCAGTGCAGCTGCATCAAATGCATCTGGATTGCCAGAGGATGTAAAAACAAAACTGGCTGACCAGACAAAATGAAGTAATCAGGAAAGCTGAATATCTGCAGACAGGGTATCTGGTAGGAGAGCTGTGCGCCAACCAATGAAACAGAAACTATGCACAATCATAAGGAAGAAGAGGTTGAAAAAGTTGGTTTCCTGACTTAAACATCTACAACTGGGTTTACAACAGTTACAATTTAAACACTGGTGTCTGGAGATAAATGTTTTTAAAAGCATCTTGCAAGTGTAATAAAATATTTGAAGAGGAAAAAGTTGCCCAGAAATACTGCCCTACTGTGCTGTGAAAAGTCTATCTATAAAGTGACTGTTGTAATTCGAAAGCTACTTGTAATTATTGCTAGTGCTTGTTCAACTATTGAGACAGAGTGTTGCCTGAGGAAAATGTGAAGAGAGGAAACCTCTTCTTAATCCTTTTTCGAAAAGTGCGTACACCAAAATTGGAGGCATAGAGCTCTTTAAATGCATTCTCAACTTAGGCGTGTTGTTGTTGCTGCTGTGCGAGGAAGGGACATTACAGGAGTTGCATTTTTCCACTGAAGACTTCTAGGTTACCGCCACGACAAAGCACACCGGTGACAGCGCAGTCCCGTCAGGTATTGGCGCAGAGGGGGCGAGCGGCGGTGTAGAGGGCATAGGCCCTGTGGCAAGAAATGGGGCAGAGCCATGGGCACTCCCAGTCTCAGTGAGCTGGGAGTCACCACATCATGGAGCAGGATGTCGTAGTTCTGTTCTTTCCTAAAACAACCTCACCAAACCAAATACAATGTGGGCTTTTTTCTTTTACCAGTCAACTGTAACGTTGTCTAAGATACTTTCAGGTCATGGTAAGCTCAAATAATTTTATTTTCCAAAAAGTAATTATATTAGACAAATCTCAGATTTCTTCACAAAATTGAATGCTTTCATAACCACAGAAGATCATTTGGTATAAATTCAGAACCAGACTTTGTCAGAAATTGTTGCTATGCTCTGATCTCTCTTGATTTTCACTGACCCCATGGCTTACCTGCTGATTTGTTGTATGAATCCCAACTTTTTCATGAGGGAAACTTTGGACAGAAATTCTATGGGCTTATTTCAGAATCTGAGCAAGGTGTTGCAAGAGACAAATTTGTTATTAATAAATTTATTTCCTAACAGGGAGAAGGAGTTGGTTGATTGTTGTTTTGCACCCATACTCATCAAACGGGATTCAAAAAAGGAGCCTGAAGTCTTTGTTAGTGCCCCCCCACTCCTCCTTTTTGCATTTAATATCAACTGCCTTGCAGACACCAAAGAATATGGACAGGTAATGAGAACTGTCCCCTTCCCTAGTCTTTATAGGTTTTGTTTCCTGCTGTGAAAAGATCTACTTTCAGTTAATCATCCAGACTCTGGGACACATGTTCATGTGGCTGGGAGAGTCTTGGAGAAAGTTATATACTTACTCTCCTGGGCATTTGCTCTTGATCAGGTCAGAAACAGGCTGCTGGGGCAGATGGACCTTTGGTCAGGATGGTCTTATGCGCTGGTTTCTAGTATCATGTTAAAGATAGTACTTATTTCTCCTGTATAACTTGAACATACTATAACCACAAAAGCAGAGGGAAGGGAGCTTCACATTCAAGAATTGTTTTCACCTGTGGAATATAAATTTGGGACTGTATTACTAATTTCAAGTATGTAGTTAAGTATTACACTTAATTAGAAATAAGCTAAATATATGCACAACTGAATTTTGCAAGCCGTACCTTGCATTTATTTACATGATTAATAGTCTCTTGTGAATGATGTTACGCAGGTTTTATATCCCATGGTGCTTGTGTTTGTTTCCTTTGTAGGCATGTTTGTTACGTTGCATCTCTTTGGTGAATCTTTAACATGGTGTCAATCAGTTGTTCACCATTTATTTCATAAACATAATTATTTCCCTTGCTAATTCTCCCTTACCCTGTTTTTGTCATTGTTTTCTTTTCTAATGCATTTCCTCAGCTCCCCAGTGAATGTACTTGTTCTCCAGTTCCAGGGTTTTTTCCTCCCTCCCACAGCTGCTTAATATTTTTCATCAATTAGAAAATGGATGTGATCAAGAGGTCCTTACCTTGCCAGCTCAAACAGTCTGAAACACCAACTCCAGCTGCAGGAAAGTGTTGATAGCTCCCAGGAGAATCCAGATTACCATAGTGATACTTGATAACTCTGGAAACAATGGTCAAAAGCTTCTGGAAACAGAAGTCTTGTAAAATAATGATTTTTTTAAAAAACACCAGTGTGCTGCTACAGTCTTATGCAGATCTGTAAGCAAAGAAACACACACACAAATATAAACTGTAATATTTTTTCACCTTGGTGTTTAGTTTTCATGCAAATTAGGTGATACAGATTGGTGTTTTTGTTAAGATAGACTTGAATTCCCTTCTGTGCAGCACACTTTGATCTTTTTTCTAAAATTTACAGAATTTAACTTGTCTACGAGATGCCTTGGCAAATGCACTTTTGGAATGACTGTCCAAAATCCAAACACAGTCTGCAGTGTAGTAACTAGGCACCTAGCACTGGCTCTTTTTCTTGCGGCCATGTGCTAAATCACACTGGACTTGCGTTTCTATTCATAGCGCTGGCTCCTTACGTCTGCTGCTGTTCCACACTTTGCAGCTGCATCACACAGTCCTCCTGTGCTTTGGCAATTAATTGTGCGTGGGTGGGAAATAGTGTTCTATACATGAGGTGAGTATGCTGCTGCTGGGAGAGCTGAAAATTGTAATAATTTGCTATTTAGGGGGAAATATGGACTGAGGATTGTAGAAGAGGCCTCTTCTTTCCCTGCACTATGCTCTGCTCCAGAGAGAGCAGAGTTACTTGCAGAGTGGCATTGACCTGGTTGAATAATATATATGATAGAGTCAATGGTTTGGATGCTGGTGTGCCCTTCTGTACAGGGTGACTCTTCTTGACAGCTTTTTTCTTCTGGTTTTCTGAGGCTTGCACAATTATAATTTCATAGCCATTCTTGGAAAAACTTCTGGGAAACTGAAATTCCAGCCCTGTACAACTGTGTAAACTTCAGAAGCTCTGTGGTTTCTTCTCTCGAATGATATTCCTGTCTTATAGAAAAATACGCTCCTATCTCATTCTTCTGCTAAAGACAGCTGCGACATGTCTGGAAGAGGGTCGGGCATAGCTTTCCCGGTAGCTGCAATGGAGCTACTGGGGGAAAGGAAAAGCCTGCGTGCCTGCCTCTGAGTTCAGCAGTAGCGTACCGGCTTGTACTGGCCACTGGCCATCTTGCACACTGCACGTCTGTCCAAACTGTGTATGTAACAACCTGTTTTGTTCCTCTAATCGTGAGAGTCAAAGGCATGTAGTAGTTCTGTTTTTCAGAACTGCTCAAAATAGTATCGTCAGTAAACAGCAGAAATCGGAGCTTCAGCTAGGATTTTGTGTTCAAAAGCCTATTCTATTTAATGATACACTAACTATCTTTAAAATCTTGTAAAATCACAGTTGAGTGACTTCATGGTGATAGTAACGTCCTCACTGGTTGTTTTTAAAAAGTCATTAGAAGGAAAAAAAACCCTCATTTGTTAACAAAAAGAGATACTGATGAGAAAATTCCCAGTGTTGCTCTCTGCAGCCCTCTTTAGTCCTGGTAAATCATTTCTTATTCTCAGATTTTTCTGTGAAGGAGAGGTGCTGAGATGTGAATGTGAGGGGTCATTCCCCTCCAGAGCAGCGAGGAAGGCAGCAGCACTGTTTTGCTCCTGGTCTGTCTATATGTTCTTACATTCTCCTGTTGTCTTACTCAGCAATTGAAAAATGATGCAACATTACTTTCAGCTGAACTCATCAACTGTGCAAAGCTGTGTTGCATAACTTCTCGAGTTTTTTTTATACATAGCTTCATCTAGGAAAACATAGCTGAAGGGATGTGGAGTTTTGTCACGGACTAGGGATCCTTGGCCCCAGACCCCTGTGGCTGGTCAGTGGCGGCAGTGCTCGCAGGGTATGGAATAGCTCTCTTGTCATCTGGGCTGTGATATTTATTTTCTCACCTTCTCCTCTCTGGCTGGGCAAGGGTGTCGATCACACTGGGAACAAGCCAGACATCCTGGAAAAAGGGGAAAAAAGACAAATGCCTAGGAATGCAGCATACCGTTGGCCATAAGTGAGCGTAAAAATTGTATTTGACAGCTAGCAGGGAGGCAACTGCAGGGGTTTTGTGCTGGGCTGAGCAGTACCGATGCTGACAGGCTGGTGAAAACAAGGGGCCTGTAAGTCAGCTGATCCATGCAGAAAGCCACAAATATATTGGTTATTTTGGAAAGTCCTTTGTAAACAGGGATAGCTCTAAACATGACAACACTGTGCCTGCTGTGCTTACTGAATGCATAATTTTGTTACTGATGAAGGGGGCGCATTGAACATAACATGAGATTAAGTCTGTTTTGTAGCAAAAACATGCTTTGTAGTCATTAGAGCATAAATATTACAGATTACACTACAAATATGTAATGTAATGAGGCAGAATTTTGGATTCTAGCTGTTGGAGGGGAAGACTTCACTGTTTGGGAATTCTTGTTGAGCAGGGTGTCAGGGCTGTGTTATTTATCATCTTGGTGTTTCCTCAGTAAAGGAAACATGAATGTATCATATAAGGTCTAGAGGGAGCAGACTTGCCAGCTGATGAAAGAAGCAGAAATTGGAGGAAAAGTCTGCTCTGAGTAGGTCCTGCTTCCATCAAGGGATCAAAGCCTCCCGGTCAGAAGCTGCAAGGAGCCTGGACTCCAAAGGGTTCAGAAGCAATTTGTATTCCTCGGGGAGATCCTACGCAGACCTCTATGGGGAGTCCCCAATAGGCTGTACCCCTGCTGCTGTGCAGCAGGGACCATGAAACCTCTCGGTGGACAGGGACTTGTCTGATGCAGCAAATAGAGGGTGGTCATACACTCACTGTCCTCCATAATATGCTTAAATCCATTCCTGTATTAAAACATGCAATTCCTGTAATACTCCCATTGCTTAAAAATAAGGTATCAAAATATTGCATTATTGACTGCTACCTAAATCATCCCTCTTTCTGTCTTAATTTCCTAGTCTGTCCTGAATAATATACCTTAAAGGAGGGGAGGGCAAAGTCCTTCGGGCCATCTGCTGCAGAACTGACATTGCCATCTCCTGACTGAGTTTTCAGTGCACATATCACCTGGCCTCCCTCTGCTCTTTCAGTAGGTGCAATTTTGATTCCTCTTGCTAGCTGGCAGAAAGATATTGATCCCTATATCAAAATGTGCGATTCCCTCGGTTCGCTTGTTCTGCTGTATCAAATTCTTCCTTTGTACTAGTTTGAAGGGAGATGAGCACGGGCATTTCAATCCAGGACTCCTTTTTAGTCTCTGCAGTTACTTGCAGATGAAGTTTGTTTTGCTGGTATCTAACTTAATAATATGCAACAGTATGCTGTTAGGTGCATATACATTGGATGCCATTGCACGAGCATTCAGAAATCTTTGAGAGCGACATTTCACCCTCTGGTAATCATATCTATGAATTTCAATGACAGCAACATGACTTCAGTGGATCTATACTGATTTACACTGATGGCCTCCTATTTCTGGGCTTTTTTTTCCTGCAGGTCAGCAGAGAGAGGGCAGCTGCGGAAATTCATATAGCCAGTCCATCTTTTTGTCCTCCTTGCAGCAGAATGTAGTCTGGATTGGTAGGAGAGGTAGCGTTACTGTTGTTTTCTTTGGTCCTTGATCTCACTGATTTCTGGGATTCATAGTCTACAGTGATGTATTAAAGAAACTGCAGGGACCTTAGTCCTAGTGTTATTCCAGAAAGGCTTTTAAAGTTTTTTGAAGGTAAATAATGCCAGTGTGATAATTATTTTATTATGATGAGTGAGGAAATTGAGCTTTTTATCTTCTTAAATTCAATCTAAAAGCAGTATTTCATTCCCTTTTTATCCAGTAAAATAACTGAAAATGGTTTTGCTTGGAAGGTAGATAAGAAAACGCTAGCGATTGAAGATAATGTTGTGGAATGTCTGGCAGGGTTTAGTGCATCAATAACTGTGACACATAATTAAAGTAATTGAAAATGCCCTGCATGCGTTCTCTGATAGAAGGCAGTAAAGATCATTGAGGTACCAAAGTTCTTTCACAACACTAGATGTATATTTTAAATCAATCTCTTTTATTTTTAATCTTTTATTTGAGTCCTTTAAATATCCATGAAGACAAACCTAAACCTGCATCACTGCCTTCAGCTAGTCCTATTGCGGTAGAGTGGCTCATATTTCATTCAGTTCTTCTTTAAGGTCAGCAAAAAAGGCAGTGTTTCAGCTGAGAAACATGGCCAGGAGGCTCCTCGTGCATGCCAAAGTTGATGTGCTCTCCTTCTCCTTTTTCCTACCGGTTTTCTTCTTCACATATCCATCTTGAACCCGCCTCCCCTTTTTCTTTTTTTTCAGATTAGCCATTCTCACTCTCCTCCTTCCTTTCTGTACCCTTGCCACAACAGTTAGAAATTAACCCTAACATTTTTTCTCCAGACTTTTGGGGGAAAAGCCTCTTATTCTGAATATTTCTAGGAGGGGAATTCAGATTGTAACGTCCTTCGGGGTTTAGTTTGCTTCTTTCCAGATGGGCCGCAGACTTCATTGGCTAAAAACTCTGGGTTGCTAAAAATTCAAACTCTTTCAAGACCACCCTGATTTTAACAGAAGGGACAAAGCTGTCTGCAAGTCTGTAAAGGACTTTAGCAAATGCATGAGGGAAAGGTGCCTTCTATTAAAAAGCCTTAGGAAAAGTAGATTCATTCTGCCTAGAGTTCAGACGCCACCAAGGGTTGAGGTTCTCGGATTTTCTTCATCAGAAAGTGGTGAGGGCATCTGGTCTTTAAAAAGCTTGAAGTAAAATGTCAGCTTTCCCCAGAAATGTTCTGGTTGAAATCATTCACCATCTTTTGAGTGCTAGTGCTGGTAGCTGACAAGAAATAGAGGTTCCCCTCCCTTACGAGGTCTTTCCTCTAGTACTTGTCCCTGTTTTATGTTAATGACACACTGAAATGATAGACTTCGAACTCAGACTTTCACATATATTTATGTCCATATTTGCCATGGCTATGAGCACATAGTGAGCTTTAGAGTTTTTTCAAATTGGAAAAGTAGTTCTTCATTTAACTTGGATTATGCGATGCTGAGACTGAAATCCAGGTAGCCACTCTGGTTTTGCTGCTGGTCTCCCTGATGGAGAATGCTGCATGATCAAAGTGTTTTGTCTGCGACCTTCTCCCAGGAAAAATCAACAATAAAACTTGTGTAAAAATAGCTTCTTAAAATTAAGTTAAGAAAAGTTATAGTGAAAGAAGTAAATTGCCAGCATATGTTCTTCTGAAGGATGATGTACGTTGTTAATGAGTTCTGCTGCATTTTATTAAAAAATCCTCCCATAGTAAGTGCTAAATTGTGCTTAGTTCTTGTACTAGAGAACTATCTCTTGGTTTCCAGAGACTCAACTTAAACAAATACTTACAAGTATGAGAGCTTTGAGAGCAATTCCTGTGGTTCTAAAAATGCACAGAGCACAAGTGCTTGGCTCTTGGCCAGCTAGAGCTGATGGACATGACCATGGTCCTTTGGAGACGTTCTTGCTGGCAGCATCACTAAATGTGGGCTCAAAGGGTAGAGATTTGGGGTGCTAGTGTTCCTGTCATCCTTTTGCATAACGGAGCTGTAGTGATCAAAATTTTATTCTTGCCTTGGTAGGAAATAATTAAAATTAGTGTGACTGGAAGTTAAACACAGGGATCTATACACAAAACTTAATGCATTTTCTCTTAATTGGTGTTCAGGGAAAGCACAGGAAATAATCCACATTTCAGTTAGTTTGGGATTGCATTTGTGAAGATCACTTGAGTTAATTAGCACACAAGTGCTAGAATACATTACTGGAAGACTTGGGATTTGTGGAAGAATGTACTTCCAAATAAATGGACTCCTTTAGGGTTTTGCTTCCACTGACAGTAACCTTGAATGATCACCAGCGTATACAAGTGCTTAGATTCATGAAATCATCTCTGCTGAGGTTGGGGGATCCTAAATTAATGGCATTAAATCACAGCATGTGCTTAAATAGATATATTTGGATAGGGATACAATTAAGCATGTAGGATAGAATTTCAAAAAGGTTTTTAAGTTTCAAAGATAGAGAGAAGGATATGACTTAGCTAATGTAGTCTGCTTGGATACCTGGTGGTCAAGGGCACCTCTTTTTATTTGTAGATATCTAAATACCTCTGTAAAATGCCTTGTAGTTGAAAGAGTGAGCTTGGGAGCATTCTGCTTTTTCACCCAGTTTGTTTTATGTTTGTAGAGAGCCTGTTATGAACTCATTAGTTTATCAGGGAACAATAAGCGCAGAACAAAGCGGATGCTTGTCTGTCTGAAGTACACCAGGGGGGCAGAATACTAAATGTCAAGAAGACTGAGAGATGAGATGATGAAAAGAGTGGGTGAGACACTCAAACCATGTTTGTATTTGGATTTTTCTTTTATTGGTAGTCTCATTTTTCAGTTACCACCATTAACTCACTACACAGCTCAACCAGAAGGCAAAGATAATAATACAACCAATAACATGCTCCCTGGAGAAGGAGGAGGAGAACTGTACTCATGCATATAATACCAAACTGTCATTTCCAGCCAAATTGTAACACAGAAAAGTTAACAGTATTAGCATAGCTCTGCAGCGTGTTTACACTTTTACATTAAAATCCCCCATGGTTCTGTTGTTTGAATGCATTGTATGTGCTCTAATGACCTTTTTATTGGCCTTCTCGCAGACATCTCTGTCTCCTCTCTCATAATGGGATCAGGGATATCATAAAAGCAGAGCTGGAAGGGGAGGAAAGACGGGGGCAGCCTGCCCTGCTGCCTGAAGGCCGCAGCACCCATCCATCGCTCCTCCGTGCTGGTGTCTTACTTGTTCTTGGAGGTATCGCTGCCTCTCTGACCATCTCTCCCAGTGCGTTGCTACCCATACCGTGAGAGAGGGTTTTTTTTTTTCTCTGACCAAAATCTCCCTTGTCCTAATTCAAAACTGCTACTCCTTGTCCTACCCGCAATAGATTTATTCCTTCCTTTTTTGACAGCTACATTTTATATATGCTATGTTGCCTCAGTGTTCTTTTCTCTAGGCTAGAAAACCCCAGTTTCTTCAACTTTTCCTTGTGGGTCATTTTTCTCTAGATCTCTGATAATTCCTTTTGCTGTTCTTTGTATTCATTCTTCTTCATTAAAAAATCTCTTCAAAATTTGCTCCAGCATTGCAGCCTGCTTAAAATAACAACAGCATTTATGCCCTCAAGAAAAAGCAGGGTTAGCAAAGTGCATGTCAGTTATCCCATGCTTCGCCTTATGTACTTAATGTGGATTGTATCAGTTCTGGCATTGGCACGTATAGAGTCCCAAGGGACTCGGCGTGGTGCTTGTGTGAATGGCCGATCAGAACGGCACTGCAGGATGAGAGTCTTAATAGACAGCTGGCACCGAGGGAAGGGACTGTACCTTCCCCTGTGTCACTCCCTGCAGCTTTGGAGTGCGACTGTAATTTAAATAGTTTACAGTCATCATCATCAACACGGAGAAATAGACAGTGTAGGAAAAGAGGGGGAGCAACAGCATGTGTTAACCCTTAAAACATTTTTTCCCCTAAGCATCTTCACCAAGAGATGAAAAGAATATAAGATGAGTCAGATGCAGAAGGCTTTTGCTTTTGTTTGTATGTACTTTAAATGCTAGGCAGGAGGCAAAAAGAGGTAGACTGCTAATGTCCATTCCATCTGACTGCTTAAAGCCCAACTTGAAAAAAAAATTCCTAAATTTAGTCTTGCATAAGAAAGTCATATTGGTAAGGTCATTGCTTCATTTGTCTTTCAGAGAGCATGTCTGAGTGAGAGGACATTGACAGGTCAGGTGTAGGACGTTGGTACCGAGCATCGCAGTATCCGAGCCCTACGAGGGAAGTTCTGAATAGCGGGCAGTGCGTTTGCAGAAGTGTGTCGGGGTGGATGCTTAGGACATCAGACGTTGGCCTAGGATTTTCGGACATCCTGCAACACAGTCAGAGCAAGGGGAGTAATGGCTTTGACTGGCTTCTAGACTATCTTAAAAAGCCAGGACGCACTTCACATACACCCAGATACCACTAGGTGCTGTAGTTGCATCTGGGACAGGTCAGATTTACTGGGAAATCCAATCCAAGGTATGAAGTCCTATCACTGATGATGATTCCCACTGCATACTATAAAATCTGCCTCAAAATTTGGATGCATGAGAACTACAGTACCGGTTACTGTTTTCTCTAACATCCAGTCTGTCTGAAACCCCCAACACAGCCTGGAATAGGTTCCAACAATAGCTTGATGAGCTCAGGTCCAGACTGTTTTAGACTTGCTGAGCTCTGGTAGAGTAGTATGTTACAATGAGCAGGTAATGATGGATTGTGATGGTGCAAGGCAGCTGCTAGGCCAGTATATTCAAATGAAGATCTTACAGGTAGGATGGCAATGTGAAGGTAGAAGTAGCTTGACTTTGTGAACACCTGAGTGTTTGTCCATCTAGAGGGCAAGTCAGCGGAACAGGAAATTCTCTTGCAATCTCTTTAATCCTTAAAAACAGGACACTCTATTTAGACGCTCGAGGATTTAAGGCCTAAGCAGTACGTTAATGTACATCCCCCTTCCCAAACAAGGACTAAGAAGTCATATCTGAATTTGTGTGCATGAACTGATGTAGACCCACAAATGTTATGGCTCCTGAGCGATTGTTTTCTGGCAGCTGCAGGGAACATCAAAGTAAACCTCCATGGACTATTATGCAGCAAAGGTAATTGGATATTTTGGAAAGCTCCGAGCAGCACTGTGATAACTGCGCATCATTTGGTTCTGGTGTCAAGTTCTGCCTTGAGGAATTTGATTTGAAAACTGTCAGCCTAAGGTGAAATACCAATAAATGAGGTTATACGTGTAGAGTATCTCTCTGATTGCATAAAAGAAAATGGGAGTGGAGAAGTGGTGGAAGATGGAAATTCCTGCAAGACAAAATGTTTGAAAGAATTGCATAGCAAAAGCCTAATTGGATATATATATATTTATTTCAAGAAGTGGTATGATGGATGCCAGAGAAAGCTGTAAGAAATCTGGTGTCCAGATGCATTTGTTTCTTATGGTTAAATGTAAAACTCCCATTGACAGCTGGTGTCTGCAAACGATTCCAGGAAACAGATGATAGCAGTGAATTACCGCCGAGGAAATCAGCCTGACAGCCAGCCAGTGTAACTATTTTACATGGCCCCCCGCCCCACAGCTTCTGAACTCACTGTCACAGCAGAGCAGGGCGTTTTCTGTAGGCGATAGCTTCCTTGAATTCACAGTGAATATTCGGGGCAAAAATCTGAGTTCATTGGGGCAAATAAATTCCTGTTGGCTTCAGTAGCTTTGAGTGTGGCCCAGTTAAGAACTGTGGAATCGAGCAAGTCGCCTCTATGTGGGTTTGAGCTGTGGATATGCAGTTCATTTGCAGAACGGAGACTGGACATTTTTATCACAGCCCGATAAATGTGTGTGTGTATGTGTGGGTGTGAGAGAAAGAAAGAAAAAGTGCAAACCTCAAGGAAAGAAAATACCGTTTTCCCAGCAAGATGAAGGGGAATTAGACACGTTTTATTATTAATACCATCTAGCTTCTCCATTAACAAGAGTTAGTGAGAATAATAAGTTGCACAGGGAAAATTAGGCCATGGAGAAACTAATAGGAAAAAGAGTGAGTGACTGGGATATTCAATTCAGGGATACCGTTAGAATATTCTGATGAGCCTGCTGGTAAAATGCCAGGCATCCTAATGAGGCACACAGATATCTTCTTATTTTTCCTACCCTGTGTAGAGTAAAAAATCTCAAAATTTTCAAGTTCAGAAATACATACTAATCAGTCAAACCAGAAGAAGCACTTTGTGTTGTTACATTACATAAGCAGTGAAAAAACCAGTGCTTTTAAACCTTTGAAGTTTTCATTTTAGAATTTTCAAAACAACGTTGACATTTCTAGACCACTTCTCCTTGCCTCCCCCTGGTTTCGCTCACATTGCCTCCGCTTTCAGTGCCTCCCCTACAGCCCTCTCTTCTTTGTGCTGCCTGTGAGGGCTGTGGTCCCTTCTGCGGCCCGGGTGACTCTCCTGCTAGCAGGAAGGTGTCCTGCAGCTGAGAACTGAACTCTGCTTTTATTGCAGCTCTGCTTGCTGCTCCCTTCCATCCTCCAATGCCTCAGTCCTGCATATTTGGGATTATTTCCCAGAGTTGAAGAAATTGGGGGTTTCCTCTTGCTCTGAGAAAGTCCAGCCTAGCTGCCATATAGCTGCTTATTGTCATCTGATTGATCTCTGTGTTTTCTGTATTTTCTCCCCTCCCTTCCCGTTCTTTACCAGTATATATGTTCCTATCAACTTCAGCTATTTCACTGTGACTGCAAGAATTAACCAAAACAACCCTGCAACAAGGAGATCAAGGGGAAAATACAGATTTGGGGGGGCAAAATTTAAAACTTATAAATGGTGGTAATTATAACTGGAGCAACTCCAGCTAAAGGCAGGTGATGGTAATTTTTTGGCAATAATGCAACAAATTCCAAAATTCTGTCTCCTGAGCAAGATTTTTGTTTGTGAAATTCATTTTCATTTTCTGCAGTGGTTGGATTTAAGCCATTGTCATCATTTATCTAGCCTTTTTGATCCAAAGACTGCTAACTAACTTTGTATATATATCATTTTATGTTTTGTTTTGTTTTACAAATGGTAGCCTCCGAGACAAATAAATTGTTCAAATAGTGGTTAATTCTACTTGAAAGCAATGGAAATTCTAATATTATCTCTTACATGTAGCAATAAGGTACTGTAAAGCACTTTTTGCACTCAATTACTTGAGCTAAACATCCAATAAATAACTTCAGCTTCCAGGCTAGGCATGAGGTGGAGTTTTCAAGTTAATATGTCAACTCAGCAGCCTTTCTCAGGAAAAAGTGCCATGTGAAAGCAAAGTGGTTTGAAGTACAGCAGTGGAAACCATCAAATGGATTGCTGTTAATAATATGCGTAGCTGCTTTCACAAGCTTTATGGTACTTCTGAAGAGTTTGAAGCTATGTCGCCGGCCTGTTCAGGACGGTTTCAGCTGCAGAGGCAGTGCTGGTGGGAGCGGGAGGGCTGAGCCCAGGCGCTGCTCTCATCCACCACCCCGTATGTGCTCGCTTCACGGGGTGAAGCTGGGCAGGGGGCTGGGGTTGGGAAGGAGCACGGTCTTCTCAGCTGGGCAGACTTCTCCCCCTTCCCTACAACTTGTGTGGAGGAGAAGGAGGAGGTGCTGGGAAAAGGAGGGAATAGAAGAAACCAGTACCTTGAAGTTCTGTGATGGGAGAGAACTGATTGAGTTTAATCAAGGTATAATCCATTAAGATATAATTCATATAATGATTAATTCAGATACAGTTGGATCTGCACAAGCGACATGTAGCTGATGGAACAGCTTGACCATCATGGTGAAGGACAGAAGTGTTTGTTCTCCCCTTTTCATATACAGAAAAATTACTGAGAGCTGATAGAGGTCTGACTTTAGGAAACAGCCTAGGAAGAAAAGCTCACATACGAGAAGCCACAGAAGCTGAGTGAAGCAGGCCGACACAAAGACTGGGGGTATATATCATGACAGAGGGTTAAACAGTTACTTTTGAGGGCTTCAACTGTTGGTGTGTAGCTGTTGCGTATCGATGTTGCGTTTTGGCAGCTCCTAGGGAATTGGAGGGTAAAGGAGGGCTCAGTCCTTTGCTGGAGAGCGGGCATGGGGAGTTCCTCTGGAGGCACGGCCAGCTGAGCAAACCTGAAGGGAAATCCCATGGAAGTTTGCTAAGGGTGCTCAAGGTCCTAAGTTTGCAGTACTACTATTTAATGTCTGTTTGTATATATAGAATATGTATGGGTGCATATCTATATGTAGCGTACTCTTTGATAGGAGTAATAAGTTAGCATTTCAGGTTCTATGTTTATTTTTATTGGAGAAATTCAAGAAATCCATACGGAGTCCCATATATATCTTTGATGCAGTGGATTTTGCAAGAGTGCTCAGTCTTTCTTCTCTGAACAAAACAAGAATAGTAAAAATAATTTAGAAATCAGCTGTTTTGCTGAAAAATTTCAGACTCACTCCACCAGCAGTGAACTCCTTCCGTTAGAAATATGCACTACATCTTCCCTCTCTCTGCTTTTATTCCAGTTTTTCTTTCACTTCATGTTTCTGCTCATTCTTGTGCATAAAGAACCAGACAAAATGCATCAAGCCACATCTGAGGGAATTAATTCCTTTACCTGTATTACTTGTGCTGAGTTATTTTTTATTAGCCCAGCTACCTCCAAAAAAGAGGGTACTTTCTCCTTACATATATATACTGAATGGAGAGGAACTGTTCCCCTTCTCCCCCCCCACTTCAGTGGGGGTTTTTCTACCAGCCCATGTAGCAGCAAGAGAATTTTATTGTAATGGTTTAGAAGCTGGGTTAGCCTTCAGGAGCTGCAAAGTCTGGTTGAGGGAACGAGAAGGAAATCTCACTAAAATACTCCCTGCAGCAGCAGTGCCAAACGCAGGGAGACGAGCCTAGGATGAGACCGAAAGTTGTAATTTTCCGCTTGCAGCCTACGGGAGCCTTCGCCATTCGGGGGGTTTGAGGATAACCCACTGAGCATGCAGCTGGAGACTGAGCTGCACTGTAGTTGCTTGCCTCGGATAAATTCCTCTGATAGTTCAAAGTTATTAAAGCATAGTATTGTGTATAATATATATATTAAAGCATATTTTGCTCAAGGCACCTCACTTGTGTGTCATTTCTAGAAAGGATGCCTTTCACCTTTGAAGAGTTAAGAGACACTTTGCTGTCATGACAGCCACACAGGGAAGGATATTTTCTTCCTATAGTGGAAAGAGTAAACCTCCCTGATTGAAAAGTCAGTAATCTGATTATTAATAAACTGATAAACTTGCTTTTTTTTCCCTTTTTCTTTTTTTTTTTTTAGTGCAAGATGTAGTCTTCACTGTGTAAGAACTAAAAAAGTTAAAACCTTTCTGGGAGAGAGAGAAAGGGGGAGCACGGTGGTAGATCAGCTTAGTCAGAAGATGGATGAGGAGAGGGTAGCTCGATATTGATCTCCGTCTGTGAATTAGATAGGCACTGTCTGATAAAACATCCCTGCTTCTCTAGGTGTCATCACACATTTCCAAAATGTTCTACTTACCCGCCGGCTGTCCAGCCTCGTGAGTGAGGACTGCTCTGCCTTCACATAGGGCCTATTTATCAGAGAGTAGGATGGGGCTGTTAAAATAACACTTGCAGCTCCGTGAGAGTACAGACAATTAAACCCTTCTGTCTGCCCCGCCAAGAGCGAGTTTCCACTTCAGGGGCAATGTGCCTTTTCCTGATGCATTAGCTTGGCTTTAAATATCACAGTACAAACTATGCAGAAACCACAGACCTTCAGTAGTGCTATGGGTATCTAAAATAAAGTCATTTAATGGGGAAGCATTTATTCTGAACAAAGCATCCGAGCGTTAATGCAGCTCCCGAGGCCAGAGGGGAGGAGGAGGAGGAGGTCGCGTCTTGGAGCTGTTCCTCCCGCAGCTCTTTCCCAGTGGTGGGATCCCGGGTTACATGACTGCGCCAGCTCGTAGCTGGCCTTGAGCATGGGCAGCTGAGCCCCTGGGCAGGGGGAAGAGGTTACAGAGCTTCTGCTCCTCGTTCAGGACCTGGCTGTCTGGGCCCAGGGAAATTCAAGAACCCACGTCCAGGAAAAAATAGGTGCCTCCATGTAATATGTTTAAAAGATCTTTGGTTATATTGTTAACTAGGTAATACAGCAAATAAATTAACAGCAATGCAACGTAAGAAATGCATAAGGAAGACAACCTGGTAAACCATACCGTACTTAGGATTCTAATGGTTGTAAATATTAACAAAAAGAGGACTAAATCTTGAGGAAGTCTGTCTCTATTTCCTAAAAATCGATAATACATGGCCCATCTGTCATAGATAGCATTCATCTGTGTTTGTGCTTACCGCCTGAAAAATGTCTCTGTGCGTCTGCAGATAGGGATCTAGGCATGAACAAGAGTTCTCTGCAAGTGTACAGTTGTGTTAGGCAGATGTTCTCTCCTGTTATTTTGCTACTAAGGTATAGTTGCCTTAATTTATACATAGCATGTGGACATATTTAGTCATTTTGTAATGATGCTAGATTTAGTCAGCATAGCAAGGGAAAGTATCTTCTGTGTTTTCTTATCCCTTCGGCTTTTTAAGAAATCTGTTTACTATTAGCATGACTTATCTCAAGCTAAGTTAATACCTTGTTTAACTTATGTGGTTTGAAGGCTCTTAAAATATGAGATCCACATGAATTATAAAGCATTCTAAGGCCTACTCATCATCTACACTGGGAATATCCTTTAAATTTAATAACACACTCTAGCTACACTTTTTATTTTCTATCTAAGCAGGCAAAGATTGTAGGCCTTTGTTGCCTATGATGCAGACAATCTCACTTTTATTTTAAAATGTATTCTTAATGTATACTTGGGCACTGAAATAGCTCATTTTTCAAAGCAAGAGAGCGCTATTGAATGCTGCGGCATTGAGTCCTTAGTTTTAAGGAACTTGAGTGTGATATCATTAAACTGTAGCTAACTGGCAGTGACAGAAAACCAGTGCAAAGAGGAGGGTTGACAGGCATTTAACTAAGAAATATTTTGATTCCATGAGGTGGTTGGATGCCCAAAGAGCTCATTTGATTAGTAACTTTGTCTTTAAGTGTCATACCTTCTTTGAGACAGTTTTTATTTATGCTATTAGGTGAAGAGAGTATAATATGTCAGGTTTGAGGTTCTTATTCTGACATGTTTTCTTCATCTTTTTAAATGCTAAGTATTGACCAAGGAAATAGCTGTTTGCTATAAGCCTTTGCAAAACTGAGGCTTAGCAGGAACTTCGTATTTTCTTTCAATTTGTGATGCAAATATTTAAAAGGTTTTTCAGTGAAACTCCCTGTGTGAATATTCCCGAAAGTTTATGCACAGTAGCATCCACGCTGTTCCCACCTTCCATTATTTATGGGCAGATGGTTACTGCTTAACCAGTTAAAAAATGAAGGCAGGTTCAGAGCACAGCCATGGGTTTCTTCTATTTGCAAAGACATTCTTCAGTAACCTTTTTAATGGCAATTTGTGCTTATATAAAAGTTAGCTGGTGGTGTGTAGCAGAAGTGAGTGAGCTCCTTTTCCTGAGAGATTCATGATTAAAAGCCCCCAGAGAGCAGACCAGGCTTTTTTAAATCTCACTAGGTTATGTCAAGAATCCAATTTACTTCTGAAAATGAACATTTAAAAATATGCAACTTTAGATTTTATACGTGGAAATCCAGGCCACCACTACTTTTAGATAATTACAATATGGTATGTCCTCTTACTTTTGCTTTTCTTTCTCTTTCTTCTAGCAATATGACATAGGAAGGCTTGGTCTCTCTTTACTTCTTGGATTGCCACAACTGGCTTGTTAAAGAATGGTGAATATTCTTTCCAGGAAAATCCTGATTGCCTTCTCCTTCAAGTTGTTTTACCACATAATTTACACAGCAAAAGCATACATCAACTTGATGAATAGGAAAGCTGCTGTCCTTTTCCTTTCTGTTTACTATCTATTTGCATGACCAAATTCCTTTCTCTGGGCAGCAAATTTCCCAGTGGCACTAGTGAGTCCACTATCCTACCTCCCACAAGTTAAAAGTTACATATTTTTATAGTAATTTGAAAAATTTGTATTATATTATTTATATTATAGTAATTTGAAAAAGCGCATGTATTTCAGTTTTTAAAAATTAAATGGGAGGGCCATCCCTTTGCCCTGCTCCAGAAGCATTCATGCTTTCTGGGAAAGTCACATTCCTTTGAATGACTCTCGTCCACAGGCCAGGGTTCTTGTATGCTTTTGAAAAATATTTTTGACTTAATCATTCTTCTAAAGACAGAGCCATACGCTTAAATTGTTTATATAGTTTTCACTGTCAGTGGACACTAGGCTTCTGCCACCAGTGCCATCATAATTACAATACTAGAAATTTGTAAACGATGAGCTTTTTATTCAGTGAAATTATTCAAAAGAGTGATGGTGATTATTTTCGAAAAGACCTTTGAATTAATCTGGTTCTATTAACACTGAAAATTGCATCAGTAATAAAAAAACAATATATTAACTGTTACTCATATGCATTAAAAAAGATACTATGTGTTTTGAAATCTGTTATATAGGAGAAAATGTTCTTGTATTAAGCGTTTGCTGATAGGTAGGTGTATACTGCCTCTTTTCTGATAGCAGGTTTTCCTCAAATGCTGATTCACGTTTGCTAAGTCTTTAACGAAGCACTGCAGGCAGTGAAATTACTTTGTCTTATAACAAATTATTCAGAAACTTTGTATTAGATGGAGGACAGCCAAGTCACCACTCTGAGCTGCGAATAATCCAGACCGAAACGGTACCCATGTGGACCTTTCCTATATTAATGCTGCCAGGAAATAAAATCCCTTTGACTAGCATTAATATCTAACTACATTGAACTTCTGTGAGTGACTCCATAGGGGGAAGACTCATGCCTGCAAGGGATGGGAGAGCATTTTGCTGCAGTATCTTCTGGAGGTGCTCTCTCGCTCCTCAGTGATCTTCCACAGCGATCATGACTGTCATGATTTTGGGTGATTCAGTGTTCATTGGGATCAGTATCAGTTTTGGGTACTTCCACTTGCCCGACTGGGATCCAATAAGCAGGAGACTGTAATGAGACCTACTTTCTCTGCAGAGATCTGTCCCTATTTTCTTATCTTGACTGACTAGCAAAGGGTTATCACAGGAAAATGTTTTCTCTTCCCTTCATTTGACACTACTCCTTGCCCTTGATCTAGGCCTTGTGATGAGTGTTCATGGCTGATCCCCCTCAAAAGCCCCCTGTGTCTTTTACTGGCGGGAGAGAGAAGGGAATATAAATTCTTCTGCGACACAGATTTGCTTTCCCCTAGACAGGTAAGCAGAATGGCCAGTTGTGGTTCAGCATTTATTGTCGCAGCCAGTAGCCATGCTGTGGGACCATCTTTTTCTCAGCCACGTAACCATGTGTACATTTGTGATACATCATGCTACATCTCCAGGATTTTTCCAAGCTGGTTCCTGTCTGTGGGCCAGCGTGACATCCATTCTCCCATCAGATCATCGTTCTACAGTCCATGAATGACTCTTATTCCTCAGTGGCTTGACTTCACCTTTGAGTGTCAGGAAATGCCTCCTCATCTCCCTCTGTCATTTTTAATGGCTGGAGAAGCCCTCGGAGAGCCAGATGACTTTGAAACCCATGCCATCTTGAGGCTTCAGCTGTGCGAGTAATGATGAGCAGTGGCTGTCATGCATGATGTAAATCAGCTGGGGGACCCAGATTTCTTCTGATGTGGTGGCTCACCCTGCTCCCTTACAGACCCGTGGTCTGTAGAGCAGCAAGACCTGCACAGGACTGTGAGTCTGGATTAGGAATAGAGATCCAGTAATCTAATTGATGTCTTTCACAAGTGAGACCAGCCCATAGGAAATCTTTTGTACCAAAACAACAGGAAACATGACCAGTTTGGCTCAAGAAAGGGTCATTGTTCAGGATCCCTTTCCAATTTGTTTCTGCTTCTGTGGTCAGAGAGGCTGTTGCATGTCTTTGCCTCAGTTTCCCTTCCACAAGTCTTGATCAGGGCAAATCAGGACAAGGGCCCTGATAGTCCCGAGAGCCCTGGTTTGGCTGAAACACTTCTGGTTCTGGGAGCTCCTCCAGTTGTCCATGAAAGCTCCAGAATCTCTACTTCTCCTCCTGTTGCTGTTTCAGGACTTGAGGCGTGTTACTCATCCTTGAAAATGCCCCGGCCACCAGGTGCCATGTGTGTGAGCCGGGGTCTGCGACACAGGTCATGCTGCGATGTGAATCCGTTATCCATGCTGCATGACACGGCTGCCTAGAGATGCCCAGAAGGCAACGCCTAGAAGCCAGGGCATCAGGTGGCAGGCAGAGCACCGTGCTGCTTATTAGCTTTCTCGTTTGATTTTTCTCTGCCAGTATTTTTCCATAATTTGTGGGACTTGCATAGCATTGTCTGCAGCCTGGCTGAAATCCTTTAGTATTATAATTCAATAAAATAGAGAAATCTTTCCAAGATGAAGAAAATGGGAATCACTTTACTTTTTCATTTACTAATCAACGTCATAGTAAATTGGAAAATATGAGCCTGGTATCAGCAAGGCAGTGACAAAGTCAAAATATTAATTGAAACAACCAACTATTGTTGCACTAATTAATTGTCATTCATTCCAGCACTTGCAAAGTGAATGCAAAATAAATTAATCCTTGACATCTAATCAGTATTTCTGCATAGACAATTTGTTGTATTTTTAAAAATACTGCTACCTGCAAACTGGCATCGGGCTATCCCCAGGCAGAGGGTTAATACTTAATCAAAGCATGTCATATTAGAGAAGACCTCTATTAATCAGAAATGAAATTGTTTGTAAAGCTGATTACTTGGTTTTAACAGAGTGAAATTTGTTTATTTTATGGAAATATTAGTGTACTGTTCTTACCATGCTAATTTATTGCAATTCTGCAGAGTTAGTCATGGTGTGGTAAAACCGAACTGGATTAGAAACGCAGCGTTTGGTGTTAGCAAATCCAGTATTTTGACTGGTTTCCATTGCTTGAGCAGACAAGACACACTTATACATAGTTAACTCTAGTCATTTCTAAGTTCTGTACTGCTGAGGGTTTCTCCATCTTTAAGTCTTAATGAGAGTGGGATCCAAAAGAGGGGATATGACAGTCTGAAAACCAGAGGAGAACTGGGACTAAAGAACCTCCAAGGATTGAGACAGCATTTTGTAGCTTTCCCATGGACCCACCTGAGCGGCTGGTATTGAAACCCCAAAGAGGGGCTGCCTGTGTGGTTCCTTTCTTGTGACTTACTAGCTCTGCCTGTTGTACAAAAGAATTGGGAACAGCTTTTCGTCCATAAGGAACTGAGATCTGGAAGGGAGAAGCGAGACTGCCAAGTGGGGCTGGGGGTTAGCAACGGCATAAAATCCTGTGAAAAGTGTATCTGTGGGCTGATGGTGGTATGCTTTGTTCTGCTTTCACAAGCGAAACCGGAGACTTCTGTAACAACCAGAAGTGGAAGCGAAAGCAGAATTGAGTCATAACTATGTTCTCCCAGTGGGAGTTAACGGAGAAAGATTAGCCACCATGGGGCTCGTGGGGCAGGAGGGAAGGAGGGAACCGTGGCGCATGGAAAGCTGCAGGAGCTGGCAGGCCTGTAGCTGGACAGGTTGTAGTGCAGCAAGGATGAAGCAAGAGTGGGAAAGATAATCCTAAAAGATTTTTTGGGAAAGCACACAGCTATACAGAAGCTATTCTCTATCCCTCCTGTTGGGCATGTGCCAACGATCTGATGTATCTCTTTGTTTTTGTATTTGCACGTTCCAGAGTTGCAGTTCATATCTTCAGAACAATTACTAAGGTTTTGGTTGTATTTTAGAAGCGGGATATTTCATGGCCACATTCCCATAAGTGGCAAACAAACTCATGACACATTGCTGTGTTGAAATGTGACTGTTGACCAGCTGTCTGGTGCTCTCTGATTCAGGAAGAGAGATTTAAGCTATGAGAAATGCAAGAAAAGTTAAAATCTCCTAAAGACGTAGTAACTGCAAGGCAGTGAAGTATGTTTGGAGAGTATGTGCATGCGCAAATACAGACAGTTTTGTGCAGGTGGACATTTATATAAAATATCATCTGTGTGTCTATACAAATCGGGTTTCCCCGTTTTCACCAGATTTTATTTTAATTACAATTTTATTTTACTTTCCTTTGCAGTAAAGATACAAGCTGTTGTTTGTTTGGCCATACAGTGCTTTCAGCAAATTGGCTAGCAGTACACTTGTGTACTTTACATAACTGTCTCTCTGCTTTTCGCGATGCAGATTGTCTTGTTTGGTAATGTCTTTTGGAAGTCTCTGCACTTAGCTGTATCTTGTAACCATTTTTAGAGAATATTGTAAATGTAAAGAGATGTTTTGTATCTACTTCTCAGCAACAAAAAAACACGATTTTTCATTGTTCTGTGCTCAGTGGAGTTCAGAGCATTTTACGTATTCGTGAAGTAGGCCTGTGGGACAGTAGCAAGGTGTTGCCAGCAGCAGTTTAGACAAAGAGGAAACATAAGCTGCAAAAAAGCTCAGAAAACTTACTGATGTTTAGTCTCTTTTCATGGCAGAAATATTGGCCAGCGATTCTGGGATGTTCTTGGTTTCTCGGAAAGACTGGAGAGCTGTCCTTTCCAGAAGACGATCAGCACAAGGCTCTCGCACCTGCATTTCTGTTCTCTAGCAGACAGCAAAGCAATTTTTTTTTTTCTGATGAAGGGTGATTGTTACCTCTCTCCAGTTGGAGCAGAAATTAGCTTTTCTGCAAAATTAGCTTTGTTTTACAAGATTAATTATTCCTTCCTCGGATGCTCACTGAAAAGTAAATCTTTAGGCAGCTGCAAAAAAAGTGATGAACTTAACACTAAAACAGAAAAGAGTGGGTAATATGGCAATGAACAAGTGGAGATGTCCAAATATGTTCGGTTTAAAATTTGTTGTTAGTGCTTCTTAGAAAAATTGAAAAAAAGCCAAAAAGAAAAGCTTTCATGAAGTGTATTTCCTAAGTAGCTCTACCGCTTAAGTCTGTGCTTACAAAAATAATTGGAACTTGGGCCTCAGCAGTAGGAATGAGTAGCTCTGTCATTGCACATGATAAGTTACTTTAGTGTTTCTGGATCTTTTACAGTATGGGTGGGAAGGTTGAAGATGTTAAAGCTGGCCTGCTTTCTTCCCCATAACTGTTAGGTGCAGATGTATATACGTTGCTGGGTTTGCTCGCACACCTCAGTCTGTCTAGAACATCTGTCTTAGAAAAATTTTTGTTGCTGTATTGTGACACTGAAGAAGATTCTTCTCTTTCATGTGTCTTGTTTTCCAAGATATATGCCTTCCCACAGCTGTCATAACATTAAAACACCTCGGAAAGGCAAAGAGGAATTATAGTAGGAAACAAAAAACTAGAAGAAGGAAAATCATTACTGAAAATAATCCAGAAAGCCCGAGTTTTAAGTAAATAAAGTATACACTTCCCCAGCAAACTCTTTGGGAAGGATGATTAGCAGAGTTGTGAAAAACCTGTTTAGCAATCTGAAGCTGTATAAGCCACATAGAATTTATTATAAGCAAAATATTTATTTCAGCATATAATCAAAATGTCAGCACAATCGAAAATTTTGCAAGCAAATTGCCTTGCTTGGTCAAATCAGACCCTTTTGGGGGTAGAAATGCGTGAGCTTCCGAGGAGCACAGCTTCAGCTCCCCTATGTGAAAGGTTGTTGCGGTCACAGGACTGAAGGGTTGGTCGCTGAGCGGCTCTGAGCAGCCCACAACGGCAGTACAAAGGCTTTCCTTTAGCTCATGGCGAGCAGTCGCCTTTCCGAATCTTCCTAAACACTTTATCAGATCCAGGAAATGAAGGAAAAATAGCTAGCACATTTGTAAGCGTTAAAGCTTTCAGTTTACTTTTCTCCTTTATAACCTTGCAAAGGGAGCTTAGGCGTGGAAGGGAAATCCTGCCTGCTATTCCCTTGACAGTACGGGAGAGTGTAGTAACTAGGGGAAATGGAGAAGGTAGTGGAGGGGGACTAGAGCTCCTTCTGTTGCTCTCCAGTGTGCTTGTGGAAAGAAAATAATGAGAACCCCTGCAAAAGGGCAAAAAAAGCAATGGGAAAATAGAAAATGGAGCTGTTCTCCCCTGCAGTCTTGCTGCAAGAGGGCGACAGGCATAGCATGTTACCTTAGTGGCCATGCCGAAACCCGGCGACTGCTCCCAGCATGCCGCGTGGAGACGCTGCTTTTGGCTGCCTTGCTGGTCCCAGCAGTTCTGCAAGAGCTGCAGTCTCGTCCAGCCAAGCCAGGCGCTGGGAGCTGGCTCGTGGGTTCCCTCGTAAGATATGTTTGCACTTGCAGTGGCAGTGCAGTGTGTTCGTGGCTGGAGGAAAGACTTGGGGAAAGAGTGAAGGAAGGGCTTACGGCATGCGAAAGGCTGGAGCAGCACAGTAGGACTGGGGGGAACTGAGGTTATTAGCATTGAACTGGGAACAGTGAGGGTGCTTTCCCTTGCTGTGACAGGGGTGGGGATGAGCTGCTGCTGCGGGGAGAAGGTTCCCACCTTGTTCCCCCACCTTAGCTGCTGCTTCTGTAGGTGCAGTCCGTTTCGGCATCTGCCTGCTCCACTTCTGCCCTGAGCTGGCTCTGCAGACTTGTAGTCAGCAAACAGAGAGAGATAGAGGGGAGCTGCTTCATTTGCCCATATACCTGGCTTAGTCTATACTTTTTTTCCTGGAAAAACCTTGCTCCCCCCTTCCCCGACTGGATTTGGGGGGGAATTTGGCACTGTGCACACAACAGAACTTTTGTCTTACTAAAGTCTTTCCTGTAATTCAGATAAAGGGGGAAAAAAAAGCAAAAACTCAAGTAGTCCTAGTGATTGCAGAGGAAAATCTCCAGCATGAGGTGAGTGTGCCATAAAAAGCCCAAAGATAACACGTGATTGATTATATTAAAAGTCTAATGACTTTGTGGTTATGAGTATATATGTACCCCTGCATAATATGAGCTGTCTCCTCCTCATCCATTCTTGTGAAGGGATATTGTGGCGTACATCTTGCAAGAGCCCTTTTTTTCCAGGTTTGCACACACTCATGGTCCTAAAATTCATCTTGTATTCAGAGCTTTAATTCAAGAATTGAGTTTAAAAGCGGACGATTTGGTAATTAAAACTATTCAAAAGCTGCTCTGATTAATGGAAAAGAAGGAATTGTTAGACTGTAAAACTCCAAGCATACTTTTATCTGCAGTTTCTCTTTTTCCTCTTTCAGTCCCAATGTGAGTAAGTCATGTCACCAAACTAGAGTGCTAACTTGCATATATTTTTTATTGGAAATCCTTAATTGTTCTAGGCTGTAAATTGGGCTCCAACATTTTGCACATCAGCATTTGATGCAACCAGAGTTGCAGGCTTTTACAATGTGAGCAATAAGTTGATCACAAAGCTCCCTTTTGTCTAAAATAGCACTTTGGTTGAATAGAAACATTTGATAGGAACACTTCCCAGAGCGGTGTTTCCCATGGCATATTATCTTGGCATTTTGAGACTGAAAGAATTAATTTTGCCTTCTGCTTCAACTATGATTATTGTCAAAACCACTGACATGAAATTATTTTACTCTTTCATTTAATGAGAAATCTGAATTCTTCTTATTTCCAAGACAAAGCAAACTTTCATAATCTTAATTTCCTGCAGGACATGATTTTTATTTTCCACCATCTCTACTCATTAGGCTTTAAATGAAAGCTATTTTCAAGCTAGAAAGCCAGCTATTAACCCTTCCCAGGGTTTGGATCAGGAGGAAGATGCCACTCTCTGCTTCATGGCTGGAGATTAAGATAATTAAAGTGCAGAAGCTCCTCAGAAGGAGAAAGTGCTCTTTAATCTAGTGAAGAAAGGCACAGTGAGAGCCGATGGCTGAAAATTAGTCTGAATTTGTTTACTGTGTATGTGAAACCCACCTCTCCCTGCTGTGAATCCGCTGGTTGAGCTAGAGCCAGTACTGAGCCACCAGTTGACTGGGTTGACTACAGGACCCCCAGTAGTGACCAAATAATATTTCTGAGCAAAAACACAGGCACGCACTTACTCTGTGAACTCCGAGAGTCAGGGACTACTCCTTTCTGTTCTTACGGAGCACAGCAGTGTCTCATTCTCAATTAGTGTTTGCACCAATACAACAAATTATATTCAAGAATAGGGGCTAGCCAAGGTGGAAATGAATACAAATTACTATTTAAAACAACAAAGCTAAAATCCTAGGCTTGGAAAGAATTTATATTCTTTTCCCAGCTGAATTTTGGCATAAATAAAATGCAATTTTGTTCAAGTCAGTAAAGAAAAGCCACATGAAATCTTATTTCTACATATATTTCTTACAATGTTATACATGAAAACTGCTGATTGTCATATTTATTCCAACCTGGGACATGTAACAGTCACATTAAATTTTCTTGCAAACAATGAATCGCTAATGATCATGCTACTAGTGCTTCTAAAGCTATTATCATATTTTAGACAAGCTCATTATCACCATTATGGATGTTAACATGCCATAATAGCTAGCAACCTTCACAGAGAACAAAGGAAACTAGACAAGCACAAAAAAGTTGTTTTTGTCGTGGGTGGTTTTAAAAAGTATTCATGCATATTACACTGTGTGCATGCAGGGCCTCAGCCAAAGCAGGATGAATCCACACGCTGAAAATTGCTCTTGCATATAGAGAATAATTGCAAATAAGGAAAAAAAATCCTTGAAAGCAAATGGTTCACTGCAGAATGTCTGAAGGCTGTCATGCAGCTAGTGAGCAGCTCAGAGCCTCAGCTGAAGACTAAGCAAGAAAGGCTTGAAGTCAAGGCTCTCCATCGCGGTGGGGGAGCGTCTGTGTAGGCAATCCCCAGCCCTCCTCACAAAACCCGTGGCTGACCGTACAGCTTGGGGCAGGGGGAAAGGTGCCTGTCCAAATGAGAGGGTTAAAGCTTTGGGCACTGGGGGATGCATTCATCTAAATCTGTCTTGGTTTGAACTTTTCCTCTTTGGGCAAGTGGTGTGCTTTTTCGATAGGGATAGGGCTTGAGACAGTGGGCTGTAGATTAGGTCTGGCCTTCTGAGTTCTTCAGTGGTTTTTCACTTCTGTAAGAGATGTTGTTAGGAGACACCAAGCCCCAAATACCTGAATTTAGGGGACCAAGGACAGAAGATAAATTTAGATTGGTTCCTGCAGGGTGTGACCTCGCCTCTCTGTGACTATTTGGCACCTCTCTCTTGCTGTCTCTTTGCTTTGCTGTTAGTACCTAAGCCATTGGGTGGGGTGACTCGGCTCCTACCCGAGCTCTGCCGGGCCGTGGTGTTAATGAGTTATAGGAGGAATGCAACTGGCTTGAGCCCAAACTCAGGGCCGCCAGCAGACCCGTCACAGAGTGCCCTGCTTTCATCGCCCCCCGGTCCTGCACTGCTGGAGAAGCTGCAGGGCCTGACGCAGACTTACGGCCAGTTTAAGGCGATTCCCAGCGTTGGACTTGGCTCTCATCAGTGCTGAGCAGTCCAGCCCCGACTGTCTTCAGTGGAGCTGGGCCTCTCTTGCAAAGCTTAAAAATGTTTTGAAACCTACTTGTGAAGTGGCACACAGATTCAAAGCCTCATATCTTCCGTTTGGCACTTAAAAACTTAAAAAGGAGTTTTTCGAATCCCACAGATCTCATACACCTCTTTATTTACATCTGCTTCTGCTGCCTGACTTCCTTTAGTTTAGGGGCAATTGCAGAATTCAATTAAGCACGCTACCTCCGCTGGAATTCATTCAGCTGCCTCCTCTTGATCTTCTAAACTACCAGCAGGCAAGTGAGATTTCCAGACTAGGGAAAGCTGCAGGGAATATTTTAAAAATCTCATCTGACAGACACAAGTGTGAATTTCAGGAAGCAAAACGGTCAGAATAAATATGCAGCTATATAAACGGTTCTTTGAGGGCAATTTCACACTGCTGTAATTTCAGTTTTGCATGGAATTTTTCTGGAATGGTTTTCAACATCAAAAGCGTAGGCAAAAACACAGTTATCTATTTCAGTGGGAAGCCTCCCCCCTTCAAAAGGAGGTTGAGCCTTCAGTAATTTGATTCTAAATAAGCATGTAATTATTTATTTCAATATTAAACTGTTTCACAAAAGCACACTTCTCTCTGAGGAGGTCTGCAGTTCTGTGCTCTTGCACCAGTGGCTTAGTGACTCGGAGACAGTTATAACTTTCAAGTAACCCCAAAGACTTGAGCAGAGCTGGTTTCTTCAACTGTTCCTGCCCAACCTAGGACAGGTTTATCTGAGTAGTTTTTCTCAATTATGTTCCCTTGTAAAATACTGTAACCGTTATTATTGTTAATAATGAAGCTTAAGTAGTATTTCAGATACTGTGGAAAGGAATTAGTTGCCTTAATGCAGACATTTGAAAACAGTAACAAAATCTTTGTTAAAGAGATTTGCTTTCTCTCTGTTTAATTCAGAAGCAGCAGCAGCTTCATTTGAGAAATATCTTTTACGAGGTACCAGTTCAAGGGAACAGAGTACATACTGGGTGATCAGGCCACAGCTTTCAAATATTCCACATGAAATGTATGCAAAAAGTCGCTTCTGTTTATCCTCCTCCTGATATCAGTGAGTCTTGCAGACCCCTTTTGGGGATCCATCACAGGAGCTGCTAATACTGAAACACAGCCAGGAGCTCCCTTGAACAGAGATTTATTGTCATGTGCTCATGTTTTACTCAACCTGTGCTGCGCCCCGTTTCTGCCCACCTATGTCTCGGGGATACACTAAAAATAGCTGGCTGTTTGAAAACCACAGGCTACTCGCATTAAGATAAATTGCTTTTCAATTTGGGCAAATGCAATGTATGTCAAATATTTCATAACTGAATGCTGCATTTTTGCAGAAACAGGAAAACACGTGAGGAAAATCCACAAAAGGTCATGTCTCAGTTGTTGCATTTTGACGCAGAGTAATACGGAGTTTAATATCTCAAGGAGGTTTGCTTTCTCATGTGCTCTGCCTTTCTTTCTTAAATATTCTGTCGAAAGCTTGCCATGCTTTTATTTTGGTTTCATTGATTAAAAAGATAGGCCAGGTTTTCAGCTGCTATAAAACGGTGCGCAGTGATTTACGCCACTGGAATACCTTGCTCACAGCACGCTAGTGTAGGTACTTGTTGCTCTTTCAAGTAGTTTTGAAAACTGTTTTGGGAAAAAAGCTGAAAGAAAAGGCAAAGTAAGGCTGGAAGGAGATAAGGATCATCAAGATTCAATTAAAGAGAAGCTGGAGGGAGAGAAAAAACAGAACAAACAGCGTAGCACTGCACCAGACTCTCGATCCCGAAGTGCCAGTGCCAGCTCTAAGCACGTGGCTGCAGGAGGCAGCGGCAGCTCCGGGGCAGCTTCCTCTGAAGCTCCGCAGTCAGTCGTGCCGGGCAGGGCTCGTAGCAATAAATCTCTGCCTGAGCTCATTACCAGAGAAATAGCAGCGGCATAAGGTACCGTTAGGGGATTGTACTCATCGTTGCCCCCAGGTTTGGCTGCGGGTTCGCTTTCTAGCTTCTGCTAAGTCTGTTGTAGGGGATCACGGGCAGCAGGATGGTAAATCTGAAAATACCGCCTGGGAAGCCTGGGAAGCATGGCCAGAGTCGGGTCTCCTCCGTCCCATCTCACCAGAGGAGCCCTGCCGAGCTCCAGCGACTGCCCCTGTTTTAGGTTTGCCTCACAGCCATAAATTTGTCTCTGGCAGCATACAAGGTTACAGATGACTGTATTTTCATGCATATAGCATTGCCCGCTTGGGGGGGAAAGAAAGTTCATTAAATTAAAAAAGTGCTGATGCTCAAAAATATTGTGGGGAATACAAAGAGGGAAATTTATCCCAGCATCTCCTGTCCTGAGAAGACTCGTCCTTCCTAAGCTCCCCTGCCGCGCCTCGGGTTTGGTGCCAGTTAATTCTGGGGAGGGGAGGGTTGCCAGGGACTTTGCTTTCAGGCTCAGGCACTTGGGAAGGCGCACAGGTTATCTGAGATACGGGCTATGCGTGTGAAAGCCATCATTAGTTTTCCAAAAATCCCGCACCTTGCAAGGTAAACTTCTGGCAAACTGGCTGTCATGCAAGTGGGCTTGGGGAACTGCAGCGACCCAGAGCTCAGTTGCCCTTATAGTGGCCGAGAAACCAAGTGCGGTGTACCAGGGGCAGTGGGTGCATCTTGCTTTTGCATGTTGTTGGTAGCGTGGTGCAGGGCACTGCTGCTCTCCTGCGATAGGCACACAACCAGAAAGTCTTCCTTTTAGCCTCTTTTACTCGGTGGAGCCCTTGTCATTTCGTTAAACATTTCAGGCAATGCCTGTGGCCTCTCTAAGCCAACGTTCCCTGCTTTGATAAAATATATTTAAGTCTTCCAGGCTGCGTTAACTATTATTGCATGCATAATGGATGCTGCGTTCGCCTGCCCAGTTGTATGGTGAGTCAAATGCTTGTAAAATGCTTTGATTACCCTGAATCTGAAAGAAGCTATAGTATATAAATTCCAATTTTCTTCCCGTTACACAAAAACATTGCTGAGCCAAAGGAGAATAAGAAATTGTGCCTTTGCTGACTATCAAATGCACCAAAACTAGCCTCTTTCCTCCTTCACTCTCACCTCCCACCAGAAAACTCCTAATAAAATGCAATACAGTGCTAGTGTTGCACTGTGAGCTAATCGATCTTCTTCCCCAGAAATACGGCTATAAATTGGCCAGAGCCCTCTTTGCAATTCCTTTCGTGTTTGTTTTTGCATTGTAAATTAATCTCAACCTGGATTAATTTTGCAACACCAAATAACAAATATAACATGTTAGGTTTGCCTTAATCAGTTTGATTTACCAACATGAAGTGATTTAAAAGAATCACCAGTCAGAACCCACACTTAGGGCAAACGAGCAATTTTGCTCAGTTTTTTGGGGCTTGCGCTGAAAGAGCAAACACTTGCTGCTCCTGCTGCATCATCTGCACTTAAGTAAGGAGGTGATAGTGCTCCTTTCTCCTCCCTGCCCACTGTCATCTGTTCAGTACTTGTATAAGCAGTGTGTCTTTTTAAGCTTTATGGTGAACGGAGCCATACCTCTTGCAACCTGCCTCCATATGGAAAAAAACACAGGAACAGATGTTGTATTTAATACATGAAAGATGGCCTAGAAATCTAGGACTTGTCTCCCATGCAGGAGATAACTGTGGCTTCCTCCTGTGTCCCTCCTCCCTTCCTATGAGAAATTTAATTTATTTGTCAAGATTTTCCTCATTTGAACAAGGAAATTGCCGCTTCCCTCATAAAGTGCATCACTAAAAGGGAATTTTTCAGTCAGCTGAAGTGTTTACAGCCAGATTGCTGGAGAAATTGTCAGTGGACCTCTTTTTAGGAGGGGTTTCAATGGAGGTACCTGGAGTTGGATGGAGATGCTAAAGAAGAAATTGGGCCTCAGGAGGAAAAAGGAGAATACAGCTGAGGGGTTAAGTGGTTTCTTGGAGCAGTGAGTATGCTTTGAAAGGAGTGAGGCTCTTAGGCAGCCCAGCCTAAGAGGTGTCCTGCCAATAAGACCAAGGACAACAGAGAAAACTCCAGGGTTATCGTCTCAAAATGACAGTGTGGGCACTAGTAAAGTTTACTCATGTGTTTAAAGCCTTCAGAAGAGTTCAGGGTGAGCCCGCAGGTTAACGCAACCGTACCAAGGGCGGCTGAAGGACCCTGTTCTGCAAAACGGATGCTGGTGCTCTAGAGAGGTGACGTGGTGCAAACCTGGGTACCCTCCTAGGAGAGAGGGGGCAGTGACAGAAGGGAATGATTTAGATAGGGAGCGATGGAAATGCCAGGAAGGGGTGCTCTGCATGGCCTTCCAAAAGTCATGTTGTCACCATAGTAAATAATAGAACAGCCTTGCACAGTGATAAATCACTGTATTTCTGGTAGCAAATACAGCATTCAGAGTGGTATTATTTATTCCTTAAAAGCCATATCAATGATCCGCCTTTACTATTTAAGTTGATTTGGTCTCCAGTGGGAAGTAGGAACACTTGGGAAATGTTACTCAAAATAATGCAACCTAAAATGGCTTGTCTCAATCTCTGTGGCTGCAAATTCAACTCTTAATGTTCTCCCAGTGGTGTTCCCAAGTCTTTCCCAGATGTAACGATGACTGAAAGTAATATGCTGTAGAAAAAAAATCACAGTGTGTTGGTTGGGAGTAGTTCTGCTTTTCTTTATTCAGGATACCAAGGGCAGGAACCTGAGTGCAGGTGAGGCGTATTTCAGTAAAGCAGCCATACAGCATTTTGTTTCTTTTCTTTCCAACCAAAAGTTGCAGCAGATTGTTGGACATAAAGTAGTGACAGGATAGTAAAATCCCAGCAAAGTAATTGGTGAGGGATAGCTCACAGTTAACAAATAATGTTGTTGTAGTATACAGATACAAACCTACTCATGTACAGCAGGGAGAAATAAAAAATACAGCAGAGTAAGTAAAAGGGATTATTAACTGAGTGAGGAAAACAAAAGTATTCACAAACTAGAGGAGAAGGAAAGAAGAGAAAATCAAGGAAAAGGAAAAGAACTGCATGAGAAATCCGCAGAAGTATGTAATTGTGGATTGCTTCAGATCTGTCCCCAAAATCTTGATGTTTCCTGAAAAAGGCACAATCCCATTCTGAGAGAAATGTGAACATAAGCTGACCCTAACAATTCTCTGCTCTGAAGAGAAAAACGAGCTTTTCATTAAGACACTGGCCTTGGAGCCAAGGGAGCTGAACTCGGTGTCTGACCGCTCCAGGTTTCCTGTGTGACCTTGGGCCCCTGGGTCTCTCGGAGCGCAATGAGAAGTCACTAGCGGAAAGATTTATGAGCCGATCAATGAGCAGGGCTGGCCAGGAATTTTTCAGCTGAGCGTTTTCCTCCAGAAGCTGCTAAATCATCAGGGCCTAAGCTTTCAATGGGCATGTACCCATGTACCCCAACTTGGGGTAAGGCTTGTTTTGGGTTCAGGATAGAGTTTGTGGGCAAAATGAGGGAGTTTACCAAGAATAGCCAAAGTCTGTCTCCAAGCTGGGAGGAGCTGGTGACGGTCCCAGTTCAGTCGCACTTGGTAGGAGTCTGGGCTGTGTCTGAAAGAGCAAGCACCTCTGGTGAAACCTCTCTTGCCCAATTAATATCACGACTTGTATGAGGTAGAGCAGCTTCGGCAAAGCAGAGACCAGCCTTGGCCTCGTGGAGTGCCACGCTCTTCTCTCTACGCCAGTTGTGTCCATATGTTCCTGATCTTGATTTTCTCCAACCGCAGCTATCAAATAAATAGTGATCAGTCAAGCTACTAATTAGGAGCTGATCGATTGGGTAAGTTAGGTCGGTGGCAGCTAAGGCAGCAGAGCTAATCTGAAGGTTTGCCACCGCTGAGAGAGGGAGAGCTGGTTCTTGCCCTGTCGCCCTGCGCTCCTTCCCTCCTCTTCTCCCCGCTGACGTTTTTCCCCTCCCTTGCACTGGCCCAGGATTCCCATTGCAACCTTCCATGAGCCAGTTCAACAGAACAGTAGAAAATTATCTGCCCTTTTTTCTTTTTGCCCGGTTTTTGTTTTCCATCATGTTAGTACATTCAGGCAGGCCTTTGCTAAGAGGCACAGCCAGCAGAAGGTAGCAGCAGCAGTGAGCAGGCAGGAGGAGGCAGATGGGAGGGGGGCTCTCCTTTTTGGCAGCAGAGCTGATACATCATCTCCTCATGCCCTGTGGAGCCATACCCTGCCAATCACCCAATTAAATAGTTATACTAAGAAGGACATGGGTGAAAAACAGAAGAGTATTACTGGGAGCCAGAGAAAAATAAGGTAATATGATGTCCTGGAGGCTATCCAGCTCTGTGCTGTGTAGACTTCATGCTTTGCAACCCTGGCATCACCTTCTTTATTATCATAAATAACTAATTGCTTGCCATTTTGACAGTCTGTCCCAAATTCAGCTCATCTCACATTAGCTACCTAAAAGCCAAGCCCCTAGTGCCAAGGTTGTTCTCTTGGCTCCCTTTATAGACAGAGGAAAGAGGGAGGCACATCTGGAAAGAGATTTATCCAGCTGGATTTAAGATGTGGCTTGTCACTGGCTGGAGGTGCCTGTCTCTCCTGCCAAGTGCCGAGGGAGCCTGGACAGTTGCCCTTGTCCTGGGGGGTGACTCCTTTGATTAAACGCACTCCTAACGTGTAGCTTTGGTTCATCAGTAGTTGGGCTCTGTCCCTGGGGACTGTTTACAACACCAACATGCAAGCCCGTGTCTAAAGGGGGGCTGCTGCTTGGAGAGAGGTACTGGGCCAGGCACACCGCTCATCTTCATCTGCTGGATGAGGGCTGCAGTGCCTACCACTCGCTGTAAGGAGGATTAGGACATCTGCCCCAGGGAGCCGAGTTGCTTGGAAACTCAAGCATCTCTTTTGGCAAAGTATCCTTAATGTGGAGGCCTCAATTTAGTCAGATGAATCATATGTCAGGGGAGTGATTACGGGTAAACATGGTGTCTAGTGTTATTTGGGATGCTCCAGGGAGCGTGGGTGTCCTGAGTTGTTGTGTCATGAACTCCAGCCCTGCGTGGGTGTCCCAGGATGGCTCTCGACACCTGTGCTTAGGCTGGTGGGGCACCTGAGTCACTCCTTTTATGGGTGGCCTTTAGACAGTCGAAGCCTGGTGAGATGAATTGCCTCCCCTTGCTGTATTTCTTTGGCGTTAGTTAGCAGGAGGTGCCCGTGGTGCTTCTCCTGTCTATGAGGCAGGGCTTGTTTGCTGGTGCTCCTCTTTTCTGTTTTAGGACCCCCCTTCCCCAGGGTGTCCCTGGGCAGGTGGACATTCTGGGGTCAGGGTCTTCTGCGGGGAGGACCAGGAGCTCCGTGGGGCTTTTTTTTTTTTTTTTTTTTTTAATCCAAATCCATCCCCAGGCTGGCTGGAGGAATTGTACTCGATAGGAGAGATGATGGGAATGTAAATGGTGAGGTGAAAAATCTGCAGGAGAAATTCAGATGGGGTTGACATCTCAGCAGTACCCAAGGTTTTATGTTTATTCTGCCATGTGAGCAGTGACTTGATCTGCTACGGGACCGAGTCCTAAAAAGGTGTACATGTCGGGTATACTCTGAGCGCTTGCTGTAGGTAATGCACAGCCAGGCTTCTGTGAGCGGAAGGTACTGGCAAAGGTAAAAAGAAAAGAAGTAAAATTAGGAACTTGAAAGCAAAACAAAACAAATTTTGGTTATGAGACAGTTACATTTTATCAGGTGCTCTGTGCGAAACAATTCTACTGGGCCATGATTTGATGATATATGCATTTAAATAGCAGCTTGTATTGTCGAAACTTTTTATTTTGGCATAAAAAGGTATGATGATAAAATATTTTACAGTTTGAATGATATTTCAGGTATAACTGAGTAGAAGAGCTGCAGCACAACAAACAGTAAACAGTCCCCGGCTGTACTAGGCTTCTCTCGTTATCAAGGTTGCAAAGTCTTTAGAAAGTGAGTCTTTCTTTCTCAGATTATTTTCCTAAAATTCAAAGAATGAGCCTGATGGGGCTTGTTGGCAGGAAAACAGAAAATTACTGGGAAGGTATTAGTAACCTTGACGTAAATAAATAATTGGGTTTGTATTTTGAGCATAGAATATTCTTGATTGAACTATAGGCAGCTTGCGCTATTCAGGCCTTTCGTGTTTGTATTTGCATGTGTCATTCTGTTGTTGCCGATAAACAAGTGTGGAGTTCTTTGCATATATAATAATGCTATTATCAGTTTTGTGATAAGGCCAAATGAAAGCACATTCTTTCTTTCCTCTTGATGCAGTTTGGCAGCCAAAACATCCTTTGCTTTAGCAAACCTGAAAATAGTTTCCTGCAATACTTTGCAAAGGAAGAAGGAGAGATGAAGGTTAAAGGCTAAAATGAGCTTCCTGGTGTGAGAGGAGCTAGCAGAACACTCAGGTTCAGCGGTGGAGGGAAGGAACAAGAGGAATATGTTGGCAGGTGTTGGCAGCTGATGTTCAAATTGCAGCAGGAAGGGTAATCTGCATGTGTGTGCTGAATGCCGGGCTGGTGCAGAGCCCTTGGAGGGGTTCAGCTGGAATTTCCATATGGGGCAGTATAACAAATCTTGGCATGAAAAAGCAACCAGAGAGTTTCCAGTTTTTGATGTTTTCTCATTGCTGGGTGTGATCAACCTCTGGATGTTTTGGGTTCAGAGTGGGTGCAGGTATCACTGATAACACGCTGCAGCCTTACACAAACAGTCTCATGAGGTCTATCCCCGTACAAGGAGCCAGGCATTAGCAAGGAAATTAAGAAGGCAAACATTTTTTCCAGTACCTATCAGATGCTAGTTTGGACAGCAACATTTCAGTTAATGCTTCTTCCCTTACTTTTGGCTGCTCTCCTGCAAATCCCCAGGCATCCTTGTCCTTTTCAGTGGCTTAGATAAAGATTTAGTACTAGGGAGAATCCAGCTTCAGAGTGTGCCCCCCGTAACATGTAATATTTACCGCTGCAGCGGTGAGACTTCCTTGCTTTGATTCCCTCTCTAGATAATAACCAGGGAGCTTGCAGACCCCTCCTGACGGCCAAGAGAGATGCATCAGTAGCGAAGGCTGTGCTGCTGCGAGTGTCCCACCCGCGGGCTGAGCGTGTCACCAGCAGCCCGTCACCTAGCAGGGGACAAACATACAGACACAGGCGGGATCTGTCTGTCCCTAGCGCTGAGGGAAATAGTGCTCAATGAAGGGAATAAGTGGGGTTTTCTTCTTTTTTTCTTTTTTTTTTTTTGTGGTCGAGCACACAGTAAAAGCTTGGGCAATGCAATGAACAGGTTGGGCGATGATCAAGTTTGAAGTCTTAAGCACTGAAATGAGATCCTAGAGACAGGGTGAAGTAGCCCGAGCCAAGGAGCAGCGATACTTAAATTCAGCAGATATTGATTTCACTGAGGTGAACCTCAAGTTTTGTTGCCCTGAGAGGTAAATATTGACCAAAACATCTTCATGTGCTCCCTAACCCTTCCCCGTTGTTTTCCCTCTGGAACAGTTTTCCTTCTTTTCCCTTATTCCTTCCCAGAAAATAATATCTTAGGCTGAGCTGCTCTAATCTCCTGCTGGTTCTGCAAAGCCAGCATTGTTTTCCAATGAGCTGTTGTAAACATCAGAGCAATGGTTGTGACTTTATAAATCAACAAAAATCCTCTACCTAACAGCTATTAGCAAACTCAAAAGATGCTTGGAAATCCAAACAACCTCTTATAAAACAATAATAAAAGCCTCCCTGGCACAATAAGGTTCCTGGATCCTCTTACATGTGCTAAAAAGTCTTGAATCTGTGTTTTAAGAAAGTGATGATTTTTGCTTTTTTAGGGAAAAAATAATAATGCCTTCATTCCTGATACTGTCTAAAAAAAAACTGTACTTTTTGATGCACTGTTTTTTTTCTGTATCTGTATGTTTTCACAGGGTGAAATGACTCCACATTACCTTTATGTAAATATCACTTTGCAGGGACACAAACTTTTGCAAATAGTAAGGAAGGCAAGAATTCTTCTTCTTGCCACCAAATCATTTTGTTTCCTATTGAAAATACCTTCTCACTGGATTTTAAGCAGCCTTGAAATTTGGAGGCAGTAAGACACACTGGGTTTCACTCTGCAGTTCAGGGGGAAGTTCCAGTGTTATATCTGACCTTGATGAGTCTGACATTTTCAGGTCTTAAAATGTAGAAATGACTTTTGTGATTGAGGTTTCCCTCCTGTTTAGGTAATGAAAAGCATATGCTATGGGTTTAGAAGTGGACTGTGATAATTTACACAGATTTCACATTGGCGTAGTGGTTAAAGCATTTATTGCATATTGGCTTAATTCCCCAGGAGGGAATGTAGAAAAATGTCCTGGATGGAGAAGCCTAGTTCTTAGCAAGCCGCCAGTCAGCAGAAACTGTTGGACTGGAAAGAATATTTTTGGCTCTTTGGGCTTGAAGGACCCAGTTTTGAGTAGAGAGCCCATGAACACAGAATAGCAGAACAAGTAAAAGGGTCCTTTCCCAGGAGAGCTAAAATAGTGGGTTTGGAAATGGTTGGAAACCCGGTGGAGCACGGGAAGAAGTTAGGTCCATCGAGGCAGCGGGGAGTAGATGCATTTTTAATGGCGAAAACAGCCACCTGGGTAGACTGTTATAAAAACTTTCTTTGTAGAAAAAAAAATATTGTTTTAAAAATAAACAATAACCTGACTAAAGAAGGTTCCTTGGCATCTGCGTATACTGCTGGCCACAAGTTCCCAGAAGGGGAAGTGGCAAGTCCTTGAACTATTTGAAGGAAGAGCGTGGTTGCCTCGAAGGGGACAGAGTTGAGGGCCATAAAGGCATAACGCTCTCCCGGAAACCCCTGAAAGAGCGGGGGGAGCGAACCCTCGAGCAGCGAGGGCTTTATCTGCCATTTCGGTTCTGGTTTTGTTGGAAAATACTGGAGCTAGTATTTTTCTTAACGTGCCTGGGAGATGGCGTGGTAATAGGGCGTGCAAGAACTACTCAGACATCGCTGCTGCTTGTGCTTTAAGAGCTCACATCACCTGCTCAGACCTCTGCGCTCACAGTTATTTGTACTGGAAGAGGAATTTTGACAGAAGTAAACTTTTAGCTTTCAAATCCTACATCAGATTTCCTCCATGGTTTTCTCATTAGAAAACCCACAGTTATTAATCACTGCTTTTCTGCATTGTAGTCATCCCTGGCCTGAAAGCCACAGAACAGGTTTTTCTTTTAATGCCATTTTGTCAGAAGTGTTTTCTTTCTTTGTGTGGGGGGAAAAATCTGTCTCACTGGATTTTCCCAGAGAGCACCCAGCTGGGTTTCTCTGTTCACCGCTTGCAGTTGCTGTGATGCGATTATTGATTAGGGATGATGACGCCTCGCTGAGTGTGTCTTGGCAGAAAAGGGTTTTCAGAGAATACCCTTCTAGCAATGGGAAGGAATCTCCCTTTTCAGAACTCACTCACTTTTTCCGTACAGCTTTTCTGTTTGATTGGGGCATTTTTAGTGTCCCCAGAAATTCTGGCATTGCTTTCATAAACCAGAAGGCCACATTAACAGAAGTGATGTAAAGAATCAGGCAGGGGCTATGGGATGTGTCAGGCTTACAAGCAATATAAGAAGAGCTACAGTTCTAGAAGTATCCTGATGTCCTAAAACTACTAAACTCCAGAAACAAGCAGCGACTCCTGAGCGTGGTCACAAAATGATGCACTGGAAGTAATTCCCATGGCTTCTGCTTAAAATTCCTCCGTCCACGGTAAGGTGGGATGACTTCTGTGCGTCTGGCCAAACCAAGATTTTCCGTATCACCAGATCTCGTAAGCATCTCTCTCCCTTACACTTATACTGAATGTGAAATTTTTGTTCCTTTCAAAACGATCAAAACTCTTGGGGAAGGATGTCTTCTCTGCTCCCCCAAAACTCGCATACCTAGATGCCAGGCTATGGATGGGGCCTGAGGAGTGCACAACCGCTGCACCTCTTGCATTCTCCTAGCTTTGCACTCGCTAGGCGATTTTTCTGTTCTCATCGCTTTCCACCTCCTATGGAGCTGAACACGTGGCTTCACCCAAGGTAGCTTTGCTGTCAGCTAGAGAGCTGTGCAGGGAGAGAAAGACTGCAGAAACCATGTTCAGGAGTGTTCAGCACAGATTGAATCCTCAGGTGATCTCAAAAATCATAGGATTAATGGTAATTCATACCAGCTGGGCATTAGTATATGCAGTGTTCAGATAATGTAAATACTCCCAGCAAATTTGCTTCATAGCTGCTTAATCTATTAATCTATTTCTGTAGCTGTCTAAAGCTTCCTTGCTTGTACGGGGACATATTGACAGGGATTGCCCCACACCTTGCTGCTTCTTCCTTTCAGCACTCCTGCTACTAGAAAAAGGAGGTATAACATGGACAAAAAATAAAAATGTTATGGAGGAAGACGTTCCTTAACAAAATATCAGCCCTATCTCTATAGGGCAAAAGCAGTAAGACATGTATAGACATGGGTCTTAGGTAAAGAGAAAATAGAAGACTCTCTGACATTGCTGCTTTGATATTTTCCCTCTCTTTTCCTTTCTCACTTTTATTATGATTTTCTCAGCAAATCAATAGACTTTTGTAAGTTTAATTAGTGATTGAGTCAATATTTCAAAGCAGAAGGCAAATAGAATCAGTCTCTTTGCAGCACAGCGAAGTTATGGAAGTAAAGAGGAGACGATGCTATTAGCCTTTTATGTTACAAAGGTGGCACTGGTTCTGGCCGTTGCCTTCAGATCTAAGATCTTAGATCCTGTGCCTTTTTCCGTGAACTGCTAGGTTGCATGGCATACACAGTTTTGGTTCTGTTTTGATTTAGTACCACACAAGTGCTTTGAACAGAACATACTGTTGTAAGTAGAAACATGGAAGCAATGGAAGAGTCCTTGATATCAAGAGGGAACACCTTGCTTTAGTAAGTCAAATGAGGTTTGCCTCATGAAAATTGCTGATGTAAATCCTTACAGAAAATTCAAATAAAACCTGACTTTGAAAGTGTGGATATGATATTTATTTCTTGCTTCCTCCTGTTATTATTCATAATCTCATACCATCCTTAGACCAGAAAAACAAACCTCAAAACACAGAAACTTTTCCTTAATTTCTGGTCCTTTCAGAGTCACAGAGCAATAGGAATCATTTCAAAAAATCCTGTTCTTCTAAAGATTTGAATACATTTTCTAGACCTAAGAATGAAGTGAGGTAGTTCAAAAAAAGGCTTCAGCAAGCATCTGGCCTAACCAACCAGCCAACCTTCTGACTAGCAGCTCTGTTCTGATTGATCTCTGTGAAACTTTTATAGCCCTACACATGTGATCATGTTTATTCAGGAAATAAAGGTCTCTTTTCAAAGCACCCACATGTGTAGTAAGCTTATAGTTGTTCCTGCTCCTTTTACAGCAGTTAAGAGATCACAGCATACTCCGCAAGTTGGGATATTATCAGAAGGAAAGTGCCTTGTGACTGTGTAGCATGCTCTAAATGGTTCTAATATGTCTTAGCAACGTTTGCATAAACAAAACCTGGAGCCAAAATCAATGTCTGAACTCACAAACAATGCTCTGCCTGCATCACAAGTTAATTGCTTTATATATGATGGAGTAGGTCCTGTAATGGTATTTTTAGTCAATTGGACCAGTCATGGTTGCAGACTAGTTTTGCTGTTGGTTTTATTGACTGTTCTTCCAGTATGTCCCCCTTGGCAAGTTTCCTAATTTGTTTATCCATTAAAAGTAGTCGGTGGACTGGAAATGGAGGGTAAAGATAGGCCCATGCACGGCGTTTTCTTCCCATTGTGATTCCCCCCCGCCTCCCTTTTTCATCTACCATTCCACTTCTCTCTTCCTTCCTCTGTATGCATGGGAGCAGCTGCAGTGCCAGAGAAGAAGCTGAGGGAGAGCCGTGACTCCCGAGGGGTGGCAGACACCTTGGCTCCAGCTTCCTCGAGGCTGTGAAGACTTGCCAGGGAGGAACCCGAACCGGCCTGTGCAGCCAAATTTACTGAATGCCTTTGCACTGAGGGGCACTGGAGAGCTCTGTCTCAATGGCTGGGCAAGAGATTAGCTCAGCATTTCCATTTCTTTCCAGACAGCTGAGGCAGAGTTGTATTTTTTAGGTTTGTTTTGCAACTCCCACAGTTATGGACAAAGGAAAGGAAGAGGATGTTGGCATGTTACTTGTCTAACTCAGCTTACTGCTAGCAGCTAGAGAAGGTGGCTAAGCTAGGTCTTCTCTGTGGTCTTCTGCTGAAGGTCTGCCTTGAAATTAATTCAAGGTGGGTGTGAATATGCACATGAAGTTGTAATATATGATTTCATGTACTGCCACAGAAGTGATATTTTGGAGGTACCAAGTCACCAACATACTGTCACTTCTTTTCTTGTAATACAGTTTTAAGCTGAAGCTCTTAGGAAGAACAAACTCTGTTTGAAGTTAATGGCTCTTTTTATCACTGTAATTCATATACACAAGAACATTAAGTGTCTGGATTAGACCGCGTGGCCCACAAACCCATTCTTACAAATTCAAGAAATAGAAAACCAATCTCCTAGGACCTGAGAAAACCAGTAAGTTGAAAATTCCTATAGCATATTCTTCTTTTCTTAGTTTTTTAAGCAACTATTTCTCTCTTACTTATGCTTTTTCCTAATGAAATTCTCTCCAAGATGCCGCAGTGCTAATCATCGTCATCCAATCTGTCCAACATGATTTCTTGTGCTAAACACACATCAGAAGCCTGAGTTAAATGAGTCAGAGTGAATGCGAAGTCATGCATTAAACAGTGTCATCGTAACTTTAGTATGATGCAAAACTAAATATATGTACTGCAGTCTTTATATTGCTTTTGGAATACTGACATACAGAAGACTCATAACAATTAAAAATAAATTCAAGTATAGGATATAATGAACTTGCCAAGCTGTTACAGCCTGGAAGAAATCAAAACTGATCTCTCTGGAACACTTAAATCTCAAGAAATATCAATTGCCCAGATTTAGATTTCCCTTTAACATCACTGGAGTACTGTTTAGACTTTTTTTTTTAAATCAAGTAACTCTTTCATAGCAGGAAGATTTGAGATTTTCTCATTCTTGAATATGTATGAATCTTGTGTTAGTCAAATCTTCATCAATATCAGAGACAAAATGTTTCAGATCTATAAAAATGAGTCATTAACAATGTTTATAATTTTAAAAGATCTTTTGAATATTTTAATCCAGCCTTACTATTCTTGATTGTTACTAGCTCCAGCTAGTATACGTTTGTGTGCAGTTCCTTTTAGGGAGAATAAGAAAAAAAGATAGGAAAATAAAATCCCTTTTCAGAATTTTGGGCTACCCAAAGGTAGGGTTGTTTTAAAATATGGATTTGATTTAATTTAATTTAATTTTAATATGGCTGCTTGCTAAGGTACAATTCGCTGCTGTTGTGACACCAAAGTCAGAGGGAGGAGTCTGACTCTAGGAGTTCATTAAGAACAGGTTTTGTTATCCGTTGGAATTAAGCTGATATTTTAAGTTTTATTTATTCGTGCAAACACGAAAACTTCAGAATCAGAGTAGAAAATTAAAGCACAAAGTACATGCCTCTCCTAACCGTATGGAAAGCAATGCTGAATTAGGCCCCCTTTTGCCTAGTACCGTGCTACTCTTTATTCCTGGCTCCATTAGGGAGCAAAGGATTTTCCCTTTTCTTGAGGCGAGTGAGTGATTTCCGTTGCCTGGTTTTATACTCTGATTCCTGCCATACAATAAGGTCGTATGGGTTGATTGATTCTGTTGTATTGCTAATGAAAACACTGGCTACCAGCAGAAGACGTTTTATACGGTGTTTTCCGGCAGTCTCATTTGCACTGCGTTTGGGGAATGAGGCTGGAATACAAAGGTGCTTAAGGAAAGCGTGGTGAGAAGCAACTGCTATTCTGTCAGCTGCCTTTATAAAAAAGATATAAAGTATTACCAGAGCTGAAAGTTAAAAGGTATCATTTATGTTTAAATGGGCATGGCTATTTACTGTGTGTAATCATAACTTAATGGATGTATCTGCAAAAAGTTCCATTTTGTTCTCTAAGTTAAGGAACGACGCACTTTAAAACATTAGTTAAACTTTTCAGTTACATAGACATGAAGCAGTTGTTTATTATTTGTAAAGTAACATGTTAATGTTTCTCTGGTGACCCTGGGAAATCTGTTTGACTCTAGGGGAGACACTTCCAGTGGGTAGTTCCACCCAGATAGGAGTCGAAGACAGATGATTTTCTGGAGGCTCCTCTTTCTCTCCATTAACAATTGAAAAAGCCAAAAGATGTGGCTTGGACTAACTGGCTGATTTTGTGTGGTTAAAGTTAGGGGAGGTGAATCCTATCGGCTCCCCGACGCAGGTCCTCGTGTGTGCTTTTAAACTATCAAGCAGACTTTCAAATGAGCATTGAGGCCAAACTTCCTCCGTCAGCCTTGTGACATCTCTCTTGGCAAACTCAGGTATCTAGATAAGAAAACTTACACTTACTTGGATTTCTAGTTAAGAAGCCCTATACTTTCGAGTTCTTTGCAGTTTTTTTGGGCTCAATTTTGAGCTTTTATGGCTTCTTGCTTTCAACTTCTGACTCCTTCCCTCATTTCTCGATGATGGAGTTGCACCACATCATTAACTGTACAATGTATGGTTGTAAATGTTCAAAGAATGATGGATTTTATTACACTGCCAATCCAGCCATGTTGCAGCGGCTGTTTTTAATATATTATTGATGTTCTAAACCATTATTTTTAATAGCATTGTGCACTGGGAGAAGAAAAATACCAGTGGAATGGCAGCGTAGGTGAAGCTGATATCTAAAGCAGTAATCCCTTAGGAAGTCAGTCTCTCCGAAGTGTCTGTTTGGTTAGAGCATGTGCACGCTTTTACTTTGAGCCATTAACTATAGAAGAGATTTACTGCTGCAAATAGAGGATAACTTGAAGGCCCTTAATTAATTCCCCTGTCTGAAGAAATCACATGGGGTGGAACTCTATGTGGTAGATGTTTGTTGTTTTGTCAGATTTGCCTACATGAATTCCCCACGGCAGTTGGGCATCAGACATTATAGGTACGTGGGTTGGTTTGTTTGAAGTGGTGCAGGCACTGTTTTCTCCTTTGACTGTTCTTTTTTTTCCTAAAACTGAAAAATGTCATTTCCAAGTAACCGTCTGTATAGGCAATTTCAGATCTAGAGTTAAGTTACAACACCGTGTATCTAAGGTCGCTGTCCTGGGAAGGGAGAGTTTCCATTCCAGTTCTCAGCTCTCACAATTATAAATTTCTAACCTCTTCCTTGTTAGGATGAAGATTCAAGTGGGTCTTACCCGTCCCCAGGGGTGAAGTATGGAGCCTGACTGAGTGCAGCAATATGCTACTTTCGCGTGGACATCTCAAGAAAATGGAAAGCCAGGTAACATCTTGGGTTTGGACAGTGGAAACAACACAGAAGAGACACGCTGAAGTCTTGATTTTAGTTCCCAAGCTAAGGAGTCTCAGGTCTTATTTAGTTCGGGTCAAACATTGCTATTTACATGACTGCATTTGTGCGTATGGATGAAGAAAAACCGCAGCCTGACATGTCCCTGAGGAGATGGCTCCATTTCTCTCTTGTTGATGTGTTTTTCAAGAGGAACTTGGTGTGGTGCCGAGGGTTTTCCCCGTCAGAGGAGATATCCCCCGAAGGGCCAGCAGTGCTGTAAGGCTCAGTGTCTGCACATGAAAGGCAAAAGGAATGGGATATTACAGGCTCTGCTGCTTGAGCTGAAAAGAAAAAAGTCCCCCAGATTTCAGCAGTAAGAGCGCTCGCAGGCTCTGGTGTTGGCCAGCCGGTTAGTTTACAAAGGGGCCAGGTTGGATGATTTCACGCGCTCAGCTTGGATCAGCCCTTCAGGCTGGGAGGCAGCTGCTACAAAGCCTGATGCACGACACACATTTTAACACCTTGTATTCTTATCTGGTTAAAGGCAACGGGAAAGCTCGCCTTAACTTTCCCGCCAGGATTTTACCCTGTGCATTCATGCTCTTTCTCAGCACTAGCACAGGTGCTGACATGGCTAAAGCACCATTGCAAACCCAAAGTTTAAAAAAGTCACAAATACTAGTGTCTCATACAAATATGCCAGAGAGTGGCTTTAAGTAAGAATGCGATAAGATAAGGTGAATTTCAATCACTGCTTATGTTGCTTTTCTGTAAAATCAACAAAGCAAAAGGCTGCCTTTAGCCCAGAAAGTTGGATTATTCAGCTCAGGTTGTAGATGGATTTTCTCTGAGCTTTTTATCTTTGGTTATAAGGCTGCCTTCTGGTTAGACCACGACTCTTCACAAAGTCTAGCTGTAAAACCATATTGCTTCCCACAACCACTCTCTGTTATAGCGTATTTTTGTGCCAGCTTCTCCTCCTGGCAGGGAGGTATCAGCTCTGTTCCCCTGTTACATCCAGCCTTTCTTCCTTCGTATTAAAGCCGTGCTCAAGGCTTGAGGACTTTCCAGCCTTTGCTACAGATCAAGGGCTTGGTGCAGAATTGACTAGCTTTCCAAAATAAAAACGTATGTATTTTCTCTGGTGATCACTTTTACTGTAAGAAGAAGGGCTAACTCTACATTTATAAATCCTACCCCTTTCCTGTAAATCTGTGATTCTTAAGGTCCTTTCAATTATTAATAAGCTTTTTGTAGTTTTATACTAAATATTATACTAAGCATTTGAAATGCTGTTTTCCTTGTCCTTCGGAAAAAAGAGCAAGAAAACAATTTGTAGACCAAAATGCAGGGTTGGAAGTCCTGCTGTTATTCCTTCTTTTTTTTTCCCATGCTTGTTAATAAGCACCATATTTGTAGCTTTTCCTTCCTTTGTTTCCTGGCCTGGAAGTCTGCTGCAGCAGCTTTGCTGTTAGATTGCAGAACCAGGGAAGTCAAAGAAAAGCTCCTGCTAGCTTACAAGGGAAAGAAGTGCCCACGAATAGTAGTTCCTCATTTATTGAAGTCAAAAGGCAATTTCAAGAAGTCTCTTACTTTTCTCATTAGCCTGTGTCCTTTAAAAAGCTGCCCGAGGAAGGCTAAAACCAAACCATTTAAAAGGAAAATAGCTGAGAGTTGTTGTGAAGCTTCAGGCCTCAAAAAGGAAGCAGACTTTACTCCGTCCAAACTGCAGATGCTGATCCACGGCGCTTGCTTTACTTGTGCTTCTATATATAATTATGAAACATTAATTGTAATTTTTAGCCTGCAATAATATAACTTCCTTCAAAGGTAATGAAACAAAGCATCTTTATTGCACATTTCCTGCTGATTGTTAGGCTGTTTTAAATGCTCTGTTCTGTAACAATGACAAAATTTTATTCCAGTGAGGCAAAACAAACTTGGAAATGACAGAATTTTTCATTGAATGGAAATCCTGTTTTATGACAAGCTCTTGTCTTGAGACAAAAACCCATAAAAAAAAAAAACACTGTAAAAAAGGCATAGGATATATTACGTTTATTGCAGTATTTCAGGCTTTTTCATAATATACTGCATCTAGTTAATTATATGGAAATAGAGCTTTGGATATGATTGTTTTTCCATATGTCGTATGTATTCCTTTGATGAAAAATGTTTTGCAAATATATCATCAACTTTGGCATTATACCACTTAAAAATAAATTAATTTTGATATAATGATTCTGGGAGATATGAACAAAAAGACTTCTTGCAAAGGAATTCATAAACATTTACCAACATGTTACTGGGAATAGTTCTCAAATTGGAACATATAACTGGTTATATGAGAGTCTCATCCTTTTTCTTGCTGGCGGTACAAAAAAAAACCAGTATAACCACGTCAGTCCAAGCTTTAGTGTATCCCATCAGACATCAGTTGATGTTTTTTGCCTCAGACACTGCATGCCATACCTAAAGTCTTGCAGGCAGCACTTCTCCTTCACTTACCTGCGAAGCCATCAGAGCGCAGGAAGGTGACCCCTCGGCTGTCACACACGCTAACCACCTCGCCAGGCAGGTCATCCTGCCCAAATCGGCCCGGGTGACGAGGATGGCAGAGCTGAAACCCGAGGAGTTATCCTGCAGAAGGATAAAACATCAAAGAGGGAAAGCGACTCTTTCCTCACTAGCAGGGCAAACTGTTCGCAATTGCAGCGCTGCAGTTTTTCTGCATGAGTGTGGCCCGTTGATCTTCTCCAGGGGAATGACATTTTAATATCTGTGTATTATTATCTTTCCTGTTACCTGTCCAAAGGGAGCTGCTAGTGCTTCGCCTAAGGAATTGTAGTCATCTTTGTCAGATGAGGTTGCTTTGTTTTGTTTTTATGATGTTTCTTTAACTGCCCAGGAACTGAATCTATTTCTCTTGCTATTAGAGGGTAAGTGCTTCTGGTTTATGTTATTAGTTCAGGTACCACTGTGACTAAGCGTATAAGCTTCACAGGATTTTAGTTGAGCTGCAAGAAACCAACTCAAGCATTTGCATTTGTGTCGTGGTTAATCAGCAAATATTAATTTGGATAATAAGGTTAATGCATGCATGGAGATCTGGGCATCAACTGTCACATTTAAAGTTATAGTAGTGGAATACCACTGTGAGTTCAGTGTTTTTGATTTTTCTGAAGAGTGATCTGTATCTCCGAGTAAGGGTCTCCCAGTTTTACTTTCCTCTCCATTACCCTGCATACCTCACCCAGTATGAAGTCTCGGAAAGATGGGCACGGAAATCATAGCCTATGCAAGGAAAATCATTGAAATTTTGTATTAGGAAGAGGAATCTCACGGAAAGTATCAGCCAAATTAGGGACGTGAGATGGTGACAGTAGTTCCGGAACTTCCCGTTCATGTGTGCAGGTTTTTTTGTGTGTGTGAAACATGCCTTTTTTTCACCAATTACCCTCTCCCTTTTCTGTGAGTAGTATTTTCTATTCCTACGCGTAGCATGGACGGTATTGTTAGTGGCTTTTCACTTGTAAGCCCTACTCCAACCAGGCTGTGTGTGTAAGTTGGCAGAGTAGGTGCAAGAGCGTGGTGGCTTTATGCCCTGTCCCTCACCCAAGCTCCCAGAATCGGTGAGCAAGCTGCATGCTATTTCTGGGTTTCTGGGCAGAAAAAATACGGCACTTAGGAATTCTTTCCTTGGAATAATAGTTACCTTCATTTTTGTTTGGGGGATATTCCATTTCCACGTGTTTTTCAATGGCAGCGTGTCTGATTTTAAAGAGGAGTGAGTCAGGAAGGCTAATGTCACTTCCTATAGGGCATGTATAACTTAACCCCTAAGACTGTCTATAAAACGAGTATAATGCTTATGTACCAATACCAGTTGAGATGGCTCTTGACACAAGAGGCAAATATTGACCAAAGCTGATACTCACTTGAAAATGGAAATTAAGCTGTGCATTATTAAATATATTCTAAAAACCTTCCTCACATTGCCATTATTCATATTAAAAATTCTGGTTATGATTTTCTCCTTTTAAATTATTGTTCAAAGATAGAGGAAATTAAAGCCTAAGGATAAAAGTATTATTGTGTTAAAATTCTCTGGGCTTCCCATGCTGGTTACACGCACGCTAGCACGAGCGTCGTTTCAGAACTCAGTGAGGTGGTAAAAAACAGAATATCGACTTCTCTTGTGATATGATAAGATTTGATTACGATACGGTTAATATTATATGATTTCCTACCCTACTGGTTGCCAGTTTGTTGTAGATGGTAACGTTTATTTGCCATCCAGTCCTTCTGGGAACTGTTCTGAGCATTACTAACAGAGGTATTGGCTGAAAGGTGGTGCCTTCCTGAAATGTCTTCCTTCGTTCATCCATGGAGCTAGTGACAAATATAGTCTTTTACTTTTGTCCTTTAAAAGGACATTAGCTTTGGAAAAGTACTGTTATAATTGGCAGTTAGGCAAAACTGCTTCTCTTTCTATAAGCCTTTTGACATTTGGAAGCCAACAGATGGACATAATATACTCTAGTAAGTAAATGATCCATGTTACTCACTGTCCATTATAGTTTTTGCCTTTTTTGCCTTTTTTGCTAGCTTACTGTTTTATTAAGAGTTTTTCATATCCTATGAAACATTACTTTACTGTTTCCTATAGCTCTTACTCAGACTGATAATATGTAAAAATTATTTGAGAATATACTGCAAAAAGGTCGGTCACCTTCGTTCTATTATGTAAAGGATATGTTTTAAAGTCAATAGCTGGTGAGTCTTTTGATAGTAAGAAAGAAAACTAAAATGCATCTCTTTGGGGAAAAATACTCATTAGGTTGCTATCATTAATCATGCATGAAACAAGGGGCTGTGAGAAACTAATGAAAATGTTTGGGAGATGTTTTGGGTAAAAATGAGATATTTTGTGTGGCAACAGTATTTTTAATCAAAGATAAAGCTAATTTCATGAACTGTGTCAGCCTGATAAGTATTCTTAAGTTAGCTGCAAGGGTGATCAAAGGTATTAGCCCCATAATGCCCTTTAATTGTAATAGATTTACTTTTATTGAGAACTGTCTGCTAAATTTCTTGTTTGATTTTAGAATCTTGAACAAAACCTGTAATAAATTTGTAGAATCACAGAAGAATGTGGCTGGAAGGGATCATCTAGTTGATCAGTTTGTAATCTGTGGGCAAACTAACAGTAACCAGATCAAGGAGCTCGGGCTGGGATATGGTGGCCAGGGGGATGGTCTTTCAAATTGGAGGAAGAGGAGGAGAAGCCAGCATCAAACTAAGCACAAGCAGAGTGCAAAGCGTGATGGCAAACAAAAAGGAGATAAAAATCAGTGCCCAGATCAGTCCTTCCTTCCCACTCCTCCAGCCCTGGGCTTTGTGCGACAGAAATTGTTTTCTTAGTGTTAGAGTTTTCCCTAGCATCTACCTTCAGTCTTCGCAGCTGCAATTTAGGCCCTTTCCTGCTCATCCCATCCATCGTGAGCGCAGAGAAGAGATTATACTTTTCCTCATCACAACAGCCTGTTACACAGTGGAGAGCTGCTTTCATGTCCTCCTCAGCCTACCCAGACTCGATTCTTTCAGCTTTCTGATTTTTTAATCATTCTTGTGCATGTGTGGCATATGGACATTTCATTCCAACCAGAACTGATCCTATAACTATATATATAGGATATATATATAAATATATATATAGGCTTTAGAGTTCTACACTGTTGTTTTTATAGTGAAGGATGATCTGAAGTCATGTCTCCTGCAGTTGTTTTTGACTCGTTGTAGAAAGGACGATTTGACACCATACTATTTCCCAGAATACAATCTGCAGGTCTTTTCTTCATAGTGCCTGTGCCCACACCCATCTATATACTTTTGAATGTCTTTCTTCTGGCAGAAAAGCCACTGCAATAGAGTTAGAACATGTCAGTAATACTACACTATTGCAGAACCTGAATTTGAGATTGCTCTGATAGGTAGGACCATTACTCTAGAATTTGCTTATGCTTTTTTATAAAAGCATTTCACCCTGATTCCTGATCACGTCGGTTCTTCCACGCGGAGGCACTTCTGAAGGGAGAAGTGATTTTCAGAGGTGGAAGAACGCATCGTTGTTTCGCTTCAGAAACGCAGTTGTACCTTATACAATTTGAATTTCGGTACTGAAGATGTTGATTGTGTCTTGAGCTGCATCCAGCACTGCATTGTCACGCATACGTGAATATTCTGGAAATGCCAAGATAGCTGGGAGACTGCTGGAAGCTTTTCAAGAATATCTGTCTATTAACAACTTTCTCGGAAGGAAGTGCTTTTAGAAACCTGCCAGGGTCTGTTTAACGGCAGTGATTTAATAATGTGAAGCAAACGGTGAGGCAGAAAAATTAACAGTGTGCATGAATTTGTATTTGCATGCTAAGTATGTGCCAACATCAAAATCCCTTAACAATAAGGTTGTTTTTCCACCTCCATAAAGCTAATTATTACACACATTATGCTGTACTGAGCTCTCAGTTCCCAGTGAATGTTATACTTTATGCTGAATGCTTGTATTATTTAAAGACTTGAAAATTTCCAATAATTTGGGGGCAGAAAAATCAGGAAATATCTGATGATACAGAAAGCTTTAAGTTCAGTAGCACAGAAACATTGTGTAATATATAAAAATAGCAAATCATCACTCCAAACACGAACAATGAAACAGTGACAAAGTGAACTTAACCATAAGCAAAATTTCATCTGTTCTTGTCTCATGACCGCAAAAAATTGTCTTACAAAGAAGTAAAGCAAGTTCAGTATTATAGAATAAATTGCATGTATTTGAACTTGTTAGGCTGCTAAAATTTTGGGATTAAGGTTGAAGAGAGAACAGGTACTCACAGCATCAGGAAAAATAAACGCTCTTTGATCTGTGTGCCATGCTCGAGATTAGAAGAGAGAGCACAGAAGCGGCCCTCAGTAAGAATACAGAGCAGTTCTGTGTCCCTTGTGAAACTGAGGGTTTCAAAACCTGGTAAATCCAGCAATTGTTCCCACCTACATGTGTATGAGATTTTAATTAAGACAACAAATTTGCTTGTAGCTTCTAAGGGCCCTTTACAGCAGTTTTAAATCGCTAAGAATGCGCTCGGTTTTGAGATGTTTTTTTCCTACTGAGCTATCTATCATTTCTACAGAAATAAGTGGTTTAGCAGCGTATCTTCAGGGCAGGTAAATTGGCAGAGGGGTTAGTTCAGCCATCAGGCACTGTGCTCTTTTCCATAAAGAGTTGGAAAAACCTTTCCTGGGATTTTTATGGCTCGCTGTTTCTCGGCCAACACACAGTGCTGTTGCCCAGTTGACATGACTACAAAAATAAGAGTAGCAACGGGTACACGAAGCCTCGGCTGTGACAAATCAGAGGCGCCCCACTGAGGTGCCCAGAGCAGCCTGTCCAGTCTTTCTTTCACTTTAAAATCAAACTCTTATTAAATGTTACATTTTCAGGAGCTGTGTTTTCTTTCCTCTTATGCCTGCACATGCTGACATTGTTTTTAACCTTTCCTAATTTAAATGCTTTTAGGCAGGTACAGTCCCTCAAGCCCACTTTCCCCCTCTATACTATACCTGGATTAAAAGCCAAGGCAAAGCAGTCTTCCCTCCTCCTTTTTTCCGCAGTCAAAAAAACCCTCAAACAGTAGTGCTTCCCTAGCAATGCTTTTACAGCTTAGAGCAGTGGTTTTTTCATATTTCTGTATGTTTTTCTCTAGAATTCACAGATCCTGACATAATTTTTTTCCTTCTGCAGGCGCTTCTGATTATACCTTTGAACTCCACGGATCTTGTAAGTAACATTCACCCCATGGAAATATGTTGGGCCCTACTGTTAAGAATTGTATATGTTTGGGTTTTTGCTGCTTACAAGGTTTTTTGCTTCCTTGGAGAGGCTGTTGCTTGTATCACAGGTGTGTTGTCAGTGAGATATCTCTTACTGCTTCGCACTGGAAGCGAGAAAGGAGAAAATGCACTTACAGAAAGATTTGCAGGGAGATTAAAAAAAATATTGGTACATGTTCTGCCAGCTAATTCAAAGCATTTTATTAATTGAAACTAGAAGTTTTGTGCAAACTCTGGTAAATTCCAAAGAGAATAGGAACTTTCCAGTTCATAAGCAGAGTGGTATTTTCAGTGGTAAAACAACAGTAGGTAAATCCTAAAGAACATAGTGGATTTTGTAATACTGAATGTGCAGCTGAAGTCTAATATGATCTCCTGAAGGTGTGAATCATCAGTAGAACTGTGTAAAGTGGAAGAATATTAAGTTGATGAATCATATATGAAACCACAGTAAAGCACATTGGAGCCTTCGTACACATCCACCCACCTTCGCACATACAGATGCTTTTTAAATCTGAAGAACATCCAAGTCTTTGCTCCTGTAGCCAGAGAAAAGTATTTTGCATCTGATATGTGTCCAGATAATTTCTTGAGCTGAAGACCTTCCACGATACCTTTCACGGTTGAACGTTTCTATTACCCCTCTAATCGTTGTATACTCTCAATATATGTTTCTTCTTTTATCTTTCTACAACGCTAATAATGATATTACATCTTCTATTATAACCTAAGAACAAAAAATATCCTTATCTGCCTGACTTCCTAAGCTGATTTTCCACTTCTGCTTCAAGAGTTCTTGAAACTCAAAGCTTGGAGGTTAGCTCTCAGGCAATTTTAATGTGAGATCGTAGACAGCAATGCACTGTCGTTTTTTGCAGCGTGTAATTTGTAGCAGTTTCATTTAACCCTCAGTTTACCTCTCTTGCTAAGTAGGTTGTATAAACATTGGAAAGATATCTCTAACATTTATCCAAATAAAACAACAACAGGCAGATGTTCAGCTGAAGTAAATTGGCACACTTCTATTGAAATGGGTTTATTTACGCCATATGAGCATTCAGCTCCATTGATTAGCTTAAGCAGGGTTTAAATGCTCAGATTCAATTTCTTGGATGAAAAACTGAATTCCTGTTAGATGAAATGTTAGTGGCAAAAGTGTTCCAAAGAGTATGAATATGAATTTGAGTCTGCTTATATAGACATTTCATAATTTCCTTATGTAAATTACATCTATCTCCTAAGGGAATAGATAAGATGCTGTGTGACCCTGAAGATAGCGCAGATGGGAAATTATAAAATGCAAGTACTTGAAATAGTAGTTGTGGTCAAAAAAATTGCAGGCAGTATGTTGACATGTGTTCATGTAATATTTTGACCTAATGAGCCTAATGAGCAAGTTTGCAAGTAGATGATGAACATAGCATATCTCCAGGTTGGTCAGATAAATCATCCATCCTGACCGGGAATGTGTCTGGAGAACATTTCTTCAGGAGGATCATAAAAAGCAGAGGCATTGCCGGTAAAGGCTACTTCACAGACCACTGAAGCAGTAATGCCTGTGGAGAGGAGGAGGAGCAGCCTCTGAGCTATGGTATCAATATACTCGATTAGGACAGGACATAGAAAAACTACTACTCCGTTCGATACATGAAGTACATTTAACTTAAGCAGACTAGATGTAATATCCTCAAGAGGAAAAGTGTCTTTATAAGTCTAGGAATTAATAAGTCTACAGCATGTCATAGTACCTCCCCAAACTAGGTCTCCTGGGAGAGATGTCTGATGTTGCATCTCCTTAAGACAGCAACCTGAAAGTAAAAGCATTCACTCAGACTTTACCTCTTAAAATTAGACTGTTACATGAAATAGGTTAATAGTCATCAGAAAGACGTGAAGTATACCAAGAATTTTAAAAACAGATTATACAAAACACTGGAAAGTGCAGCACTGATGCAGAAGTTTTGGAATAGGGAAATATCCTATTTCACAAAAGGGTCAACTTGTGTTGTCCACCTGCTGTGGGCTTCTTGTGCCTCCCCAGGAAAAAAAGACAGACCTGAGCACCTGTTCTAAGGGGAAATACTAATAATATGTCATTTAATATACTAATAATATGTCATTTGGGTATTTGTAAGACAGGCAAAACTTTAGAATTTACTCCACACTTCAGGAGTCTGTAGATAAACAGGAAAGGGTGTGTGGCAAATCTCCACGTTTCTACCTGGCTGTAAAGCTCAGGCTGCTGAAAGTGCAATGCCCTACCACCACATAGGCTAAAAGTGGGTCTTCTTGCTGGTTTTCTAGTGAAGAACAGCTGTCTTGTGAGCTCAGTGGCTGAGACAGTTTTGGTAAGGATCTGTTTTTTTTAATTTTGTTCTGGAGGAGTTAGGGGACCTCTGGGAATGTTACATCTGCATGGCGTATGCTTCTGGTTCAGCTCTGTAGCTTGTGGAGCTTGCTGCTATGTGTCACAGTTTTGATTCCTTCCGGTAGCTGCGTTATGCTCCAATAAACCACAAATCTTGAAGAGGTGAAAATGGTGATTATAGTATTTGCCATTTTTGCCCGGCTAACTGATTAGGAGAGAAGCTATTAATTATTGGTGGAAACACCATACAGTGCATGGCCGCTAATTCCAGTTCATTTCTTCCTGATGGCAACTCAAAAATGATGTATAGATTAATCAAACTTAGGACCATAGGGACTATTAGGATTTTAAGTAGGCCAAGTACTTTCATTCAGCTACTTCTGAACGAAACTTGTAACTTCTGTGTGGGCTACAGCATCTCTTAACATAGACATTTGATCCTGTTTTGAAGTCTCTAAGTGATAAACAATCAACACATCTACATGAGGAGTTTTTTCTAGTGTTTATTTCTACCCCTCATTAGAAAAAGGTTCCTGCTAGTTGCGATTAGATTCAGCCTCCAACAATTGGTGCTTTTTATATTATTTTTACAGGAAAGCTACCTCAAATCAGAAGTTATTTTTCCATGTAATGTATTGTAAGCTGTTGTAAACCATAATCAAGTCATCTTCTTGACCTTTCTTCCATAAACTAAAATAGACTGAGCTTCACAGGAGTCTCACTGTTATGATTACCAAAGCTTGTTTTGTTAACATACCGCTTTTGTGAACATTTTCTATTTTTTCAGTGTTCTTTCTAAAATGCAGACTGAGAAATGGGCACAGTATTTCATTAATAGTCTCCTTGATACCTTATGCAGAAATAATACACTTCCTTATACCTACCTGATATTCCTCTGGTTATTTTTTAAACGATCTTAGCTATAGCATTTTCCTGAGAGGTTCTTATCGATTCACGCTGGCAAGACTCCTAAGTACTTGCCGGGGTAAGAATGCTGTTTTACCACCACTGTCTACTGTGATTTATGATCTTTCTTTTATTAGCACCCAATAAAGTTAATCAATTCGTAATATTCATTTAAGTGCTGACATTTGTCCTCCCAGTTTTCCTCGTGATTGTGTTCTGCGTTACGAAACTTGCTTTAGAGAGGTGTGGGCCAGATTAACAAAAAACTTTAGGAATGTGAGTTAGGATGTAAATATATCAATATCTTTGTGGCTCTGCATCTAAGTATGCATGAGATCGATAGGGACATATCATACAGTAACTGCTTCTTTTAGAGGATATTGCGCTGTTTCCCTTGAAGTGAAGCAGACTGCTGCCAAGCCAGACTGGGCGTGAGGGCTCTCATACAGAACAGTTAGAAAATTTAGGCAACAAGGGAGCATGGCCAGAACAGGAACAAAAAAAGGGAGAATACAGAGAAGAAAAAATCTATGTAAGTTCCCTCTGGGGACAGAGAAAACACTTTCCTAGCACAGGGTCTAGGAAATGCGTTTAGACACTAGGCACTTTTCCGTAGGTTTGGAAGTTGATGAAAGGAAAGTTAACAATGCAGGAGAAGACCACAGCGCTTGGGTTAAAAGGGAATGAACGCTTCACGCACTCTTTGGGCTTGGGTCTAGAGGCAAAGAAGACGTAACAGAGGAAGTTCCATATTTCTGTGCCGGATGGAAAAAACTGTGAAAGAATGGGTTGTTCTGCAGTTCTTAAATTTAAGGCAGTTGTTGGACAAAGATCATGCAGGGGAATACTTGAGTCAGTGGAGCTTTGTTTATTCTTGTTTCAAGAAAGAAGGTTCTCGCCCGAGGGAAACAATAGCCCGGACTGCAGGCTCTGTGTCTGAAAGATGGGAGGGCGAGAATCCGAGGCAAATAAGTTTGCAGCATCTTGATGAAATGTCAGTAAGGGACCAAAACAACTTCTCTTGATGGAGAATGACAGGGCTAGAAGGGACCTGTAGATGCTACCTAGTCCATTCCCCTCTGCCTGCTCCAGATCAGCTCTCCCTACCTCACTCATCTCTGCCGTTTGTCCATCCTGTCCGTAGTGCTCAGTGCTTTGCTAAGGAGAGGACTGTGCTAATATTTCTGCCCGACAGAAAGCTGCTGTAATGCTCTTTTCGGTGTCTTCTGGCTGACTGGGAGGAGTTTCCAGCCTGTCTTTGCAGTTGTATCCCCTTAGAGCAACTCAGAGCGATGTATCACTCACCTTTGGTCTTTACAGCCTTCACCTATCTCCAATTGATCACAGCCCCTTTTGTCATGGTTTCGTTAAGCTGTACATACTTGCTTTTTAAAGTGTTTTCCCATTAGTGTGTCTCTCTAGCCCTTTATCCTTTCATTGTTATTTTCTGAACTCCATCCAATTTTTCTTTTTTTCTTCCTCATAGTGAGCTGCCAAGAAGTAGTTATTACATCTTCTCAGGGATGGTAGAGAACCCAGAAGGTAAATTACAGTTCAAAAGACAGAAAGAAGCAATGAAATAGTTTTAAATGTAGAGTTCTGCAAGTGTATTTTGAATTGGTATTTATAAATTAGAAACAGATAAAAAATTGTCTACAAGTGTCTTTTAAGTAAAAAGTTATCCCTAGAGATAAATTGCTGAAGAGGAGTTTAAAATTACTAGTCCTCTGGTATGATCCTCCCAAGAAGTTAACTTGAAAAATTATGACAACCAAATTGTGCCTTGATACAAGCAAGCAGGACTAATAACAAAGGCTGTGAAAAATTGTTACTTTGACTGACCAGAAAGGAAAGCTAGTCAGAGGATATTGATTAGAGGGGGTATATGGATTGATATGAAAGTACCTGCCCAGTGTCATGAGGCAACACTGAGAAGGTGCATGTGGAGACTGAAACCCACCAGTGATGCAGGAATCGTAGGCATTGCTTTTGCCACTATTTCCCTTTCCTATGCCCTCATTTTTTCTATACTGTCATCTCTGCATTGGAGCTTTCCAACTCTAGTTTACCAATCTACAGGCCTTTTAGTCTTTCCTGTAAATGATTCCCAGACATTAATACCTAAAATGAAAAGGACTTCTGCCTCCTTGTGCACTGTCCAGTTTCTCTAGCTTTAATTGTATTTAAATTGTAAACTCCTCATGACATGCACTGTAGTTTGGTTAGGGTTCTGTGCAGGAAATACCAAACATAGTTAGCCCAGTGGGCCTATGTGGGGAGACGGCTCCACTCTTGTCACTCTTAGACCTAATCTTCTGAACAGCTTTCACAGTGTATCTGCATCAACATACCTTTCTAGACGAGACACTGCCTTTATCTCTGCAAAAGGTTTTTTTTTTTTCCCCCAGTACTGCTCTTCAAGCAGAATAATTTGATTGGAGAAGGAGCTGTTCTGGGGGATGACAGCACGTATAGATCAATTCTCAGGCTTATTCTTGTGGGCTCTGCCACCTCACAAGTCTTGGCACTTAGTATCTGGAAAATCAGCACAGGCCTGGAGGGTATAATCCAGGCATGCAGGAGCTGTCTGGAGCTCTTTATACACCACGTGCCACAGCTCTCAAACCAGATGAGCGCTGAGGCGCTTGGAGGCTGTGAGAAGCTGCATCCTCCAGGTCTCTGGTCCACAGAGTAGCCTATAGTTTTCAGTACTTAGAGGGAGAAAATGGCTAGATCCTACTACAGAGATATAGGGGACAGGTAATGACAGGGATTGTGTGAGGTGGGCAAGAGATGGGGCTCAGCTGGCAGGATCTGAGTGGCTTTTGGTTTGGGTTTTGGTTTTGTGTAGCAATCCATGCTGTAGTATGGGGAGCTGAGCACCGCAGAGTTGGAGTTAGGGAAACCACACTGGGAGCTGCAAATCAGAGAAATATATCACCTGCAGTGAGGGAGTAAAGGTTTTGGCTAGATCAAGAAAATGAAGAGAGTTACGAGAGTGAAAAGTTCTTCTCAAGTTGTTTGGGAGATTTTATATTAGCACTGGAAAAGTTAAAAAGGAGCACTTGGGCAACAGTCTTTTTCAGTAGAAAGGGACTTGTTTACTCACATGTTACAGACAGATATGTAGGATATGAAGATTTTATGATTGCCAGTTGAAAAAAATGAAATCAGGTATATGTTTTATAAGAGAATCCAGTGAGGACATCTCATTCCCCATAAAATTAATATTTGAAAGTAAAGGTGAGCTAAGAAATTTCAGTTCAAAATGATTTTTGAATCATTTTCTTGGCATACTGAATAACTCTTGCACCTCACCATCGACTTCTCAGGGCAAAGACATTAAGTAATGTACAAGGTTTCTAGAAATGTACCTTTATATCTACTTTTGGGGAATTACTTGTTAGCAAAGAAGTCCCTGGAATCATCAGCTTCTCTGCACTGCGACATATTATTACACAAAGAAGTCAGCAGGACTGGATAGACTCACTGGTCCAGAAAAGCTATTAGACAAAGAAGATAGCTTGATTATATTTTTCAGCTTCAGTACACCTCTGAAAAATGTTGAAAACAGACGAAAATGGGATGTTTAGATTCTTTACCTACATTTCTTAAAGGATGCCAGTGGCTGTTGCGAATTTTTATCAACAGAGACAATTGAGAAAGGCTGTCAGAAAAGGATGGATAATACAGAGCCTTTTTCTCTGGTGTCTGTATCACAGCATTTGCTAACAAAAAGTTGTTGCCATTTGATGACTGTTGAATTTGATGACTGTTGAGTGTCCCATGTGAAATAAACTGGAAGGGTCAGTGCCGTACCTACAGGGTAGGCATCCACACCAGGAAAAGCCTTTGTCGGGCATTTGTTGGGATATGTGTTAGCAATCATAGACAGACCGAGCTTTGAGTGTATGAGTGCCCCAGGCAAGGAGATGTAGAGTTTGGACATTAAAAAGAAAGTAAATTCGTATTCTCCCGTGTTCTCTGTGTGCAAGCACATGCATATTCCAAAGGAATGTAGTGCGATGTCTCGAGGTTTTGTTGGTGCTCATTTAGTCACAGACTGAGGGCTTCCACTGTTACAAAATGGGAAAAGCAGGGACGCTGTAGGCTGACGGGAGGAGATTGGGGAAGAATCGTCCCTGGGTATCTCCATCTTCAAACGGGGGACCCAGCGGCAGGTGCCAATGCAGGGGCGCCATGTGATTCTCTCACCCCAGAATCCCCAGCTCTTTTTTCCTCGAGTCTCAGTGCTTCCATAAACTGCCCATAACCTGCTCATGCTTCCCAACCCCAAGTCCCTCTCCCAAACTCTCCTGTCCCACAGCCTTGTCCATCTCAGACACTTGTTCGTGCCTCAGAAGAACTTCCTCCTCTTCCTCACTAATCCTTTCTTGAAACCACAAGTCTCTCAACCCTCTCCTGTGCTCAGCCCCTCTCCCCGACCCTGTCACTCCTTCCTTTCTTGACTGCCACAGGCCCCCAGATGCAGAGACCTGGCAATTTGCCTCCCGGCAATTTGATTTCTGTTTGCTTCTGAAAATACTGCGCTGCCCCTGCCCCCTCCACGCTCCCAGCGGTGGCCAGCAGCCGTTGCTCTTCTTCCCACCCTTCTGCTGACCTCTGTGGCCAGCCACATCAGATGGAAAAAAAGTCACGATTCTTCTTTCGGAGGGAATTTTGAAAAGCTGGATGCAGCAGCAGTCATATAAAATCTGTCTGACAAGACTTGACCCCAGTCCTGACAAGACCCAGAGCTGCACATGGAGGACATGCCCAGAGAAGGGAAAAGCGTGGGGTACCTCCCTACAGACTTAGATGTAAATGGTCACTTCTGCTCATTACATTCAAAGTCTTGTTATGCAAGAGGAGACATGCCATATATGCAAAGTCAAGAATTTATTGTTAGTCAAATGAAAATCTTACCAATCTAAATATAACAGACAGTTATTATTATTCCAGTTACAGTGATGCTAATGCTCATTGTCCAAATTATCTGATTAACAGAAGAAAAAGTCTGCTAAAAATTGTCATGCAAAAACTTTATGATCCATCTCTGTTCTCTGGTGTTATGCTCACTGTTGCAATCTCCATGTGGATCCTGGTTTCAGTCTGCAGGGGTGGTCACAGCGTGCTGTAAGTCCTTTCCCGGTGGAGAACGATGCTGATTGTGACGGTTTCTTCTTCCTCTTTGCTGGGAAAAGCATAAGGTTGATGTTTTCTTCCTTCTTAACCTGGGGCCCACCTGGGGCTATTTTCAAACAGTTTCTAACATGCTTTTATACACTACTCTTTTTTCAGTGATCTGCAACACCACGCTACATCTGAAGTTACTGTGGCTGGGTGTGCTGTGTATGTTAGTTACTTGTTCTCAGTTCTTGTTGTTACCCCTAAACCCAGTTTTGCCCAGCTCCTTTGCATCCCTTTAGCTCTCAGTAGCTGGCCATTGGTGAGTTGTTTTTAGCCCTGGGGTCTCCTGTATTGTCCTGAGTCCCCACGTTTAAGGCCATAGCTCTGCTCTCATGCCTCTGCTTCTGTACACTGCCTCCTCTGCCCCCCTTTTCAAGGCACCAGCTATCATCCTGTGCCCGAATTCCTCCACGCTGCATCCTTAGGCTGGCACCGATAATGGTTCATTCTGCGCAGAACTTGCTAGTAGTATCCATATCAAAATTATGGTTGTACCACATGACTATACAAAGCTGAGCAAAAAAATAAATAGCCACCTGGTCTTTAAAAATTTGCTGTGACAGCTAAGCAAGCTAAAACAAAGCTCCAGGCAAGCCAGGAGAAGTCCAGAGAGAGCAAGCCTGACGAGCCGCAGTCTTGAGGCCTTGCAAAGTTACCCAGCAGCCAGGTACTACCGGTGGCAATACTGTATTTGCTGGGCTAAAGGGCTGTGCGCTCCCAATTGCCCAGTACTCTCTTGCCTATGGGCATCTCCATCAGGAGCCCACTGCCTTAATAACTCCTTTTAACCCAGTCTGCTTGGGTTTAGAAACGCAGCAGCTCTCTTCATCTCAATGATTTCCTTCTCTCTGTGAGTACTGAGGCATCTTGTGTTTCATGAGCTTTGCAACAAGAAGTCTTCTAATCTTTATACTTAATATAAAACAGGTGCTCTTATCATGTTTTCTGAATTGAAAGGTATTACCATTTTGCTACTGATCTTTTTTATATTCCAAGTGGGGAGTGTCACTCTAGTAAAACCTCTCAAAATGGAAGAAGTTTTTACAAGGTGGCTGCACATTAAGTGAATCTGAAAAATAAAGTTTTGCCTCCTTTAGCTCCTCTACCTTATCGTTCTAAGTCCATTATCGCCACCCTTCACGGTACTCCTGGGATCACGATAGACATTGCTCTTGCTGCAAGTGCTTTACAGATATTGGGACACTGCAGACATATTTTGCAACATTGCCTATGCATATGCTTACAGTGCACATCCATTAAAATAATAATTTGCAATCACTGTTTCTGCTAGAGGGTAGTGAGTGCTTGGAAATGGAAGAACCCTGAGGGTTCCTCGAGCAGAGGTGTCCTGAGCAGCGTAAATGGCAATTTACCTCACACAGCAGTTGTGTCCTGCATGGCATAAACAGTTTTGCATTCAAAACACAGTCCTTCATCAACTTCTACTCTTAGGGCAGAACATTAATATCTGGTTATGTTTATATATTACATCCTACCAACCTGACTTAGATCAAAAAAATAGACTTTCAACGAGATGCAGAGCAGCAGAAAATGTGAACCCGGGATGTAGGTTTAACATATGCAAATATTGTGTCAACCCAGAACACAAGTTACAAACAATTTGTTGGCAAATTGTTTGTTTTGCAGAATATCTTAATTTCTCAGCAAAAAAGAATGTCTTTGTAAATGGGATGTTTTGATTCTCTCCATCAGTCTAACTATAGATTTGTTTTCAACAGCTCCCTTAAAATGCAGAGTAATTAGGAGACATCTTTAATTACAAATAGCTGGCAGGTAGGAAATTATGAACTTGGATGCAAGTGTAATAAAGGGGACAAAAATGAGATGACATTTTTTTTCTAGAATGAAAGACAGTGTTATGATATTGCTGGCTCTTTTTCCGTAGATAATAATATTAATTCTCACAGATAATCATACCCTAGAGGTTCTCTTGCTTTAACTTAAAACTCAACCATTCTCTAACACAGGGATCTGGGACTTAATTCTTAAGACCACTGTCTGTTAAGATGAGCACTAAAGAAATGACTAAGGAGGTGGGCTCTGGGGGGTTTGTTTTGTTTCTTTTAACTGTGAATTGGAGTTACAGAATTCAGGATATACTGTACTTGACTCTAACCTGACTGTATCTTAGAGAGCTAGGTAATATAGTTATTCACATGAAATATGAGAACAGTATTAGTTATTCCATTAATGGATTTTTTGCTTTCAGATCCACCTAGATTAGTGGTGAAGGAAACTGCATTCTGTTAAGAACGGTAGCAGCAAAGAGAGGAGATGGAAGCTGAGTAGGGAAAAAAAGTCTAGAATTAGCACCCAAAATGCTTTATCTGGTGGTGATATTAGTAATGTCACCTGTGGCTGCTATTCAGAGTTCATCGTAATATGGAAATTAAGAACAGAGTGAGACAGAAGTAGAATTAATGCTGTTAATTATATGTGATTTGTAAGGTCTCGTGACAGCCTTGCAAAATAGAGGAAAGGGGAAATGCTACCCTAAAGCTAGGAGGAGTATACTGTCTAGATAGTGCAATGGAAATGCAGGTTAAAGGAAGATAGAGAAGTGGGGAAGAAACCAGATGTCCTGCAGGAAAGGGCAGGGGAGGCTCCTAACTCCTGCACGTGGCTGTTATATCCTGGTGCTCAGCTGCAGGGCATTGCCCCTCCCAAAGCTGGGCAAGACATGAAGTCCCTTAGCAAGAGGGGTCAGTCTGTGATCATGGATGGTTGGTGTGTGTGGAGGGCTCATTTCTTTAGGGAGAGAACAGGGAGATCCCGTGCTCCTAGCCAGCCAGCTGCTGGCGTTGGTGCTGGCTTCTATTGGGTAGGCCTTCTTAATGTATTTTTTTTTTTCTAAACTGTGTTTGTAGTTCTAATAAAATCTGTGATTTATATATTGTGGGAATAAATGTGACTGTTTTCCTTAATCTTGTCTAGGAATGAAAGTGGTCCTAAAGTGGTTTAGCAGGTAGTGGGTGCTCTGTTCTTCAGAGTGTACTGACCCACTTACTGTGGTGTGCAAAAGTGTATGTTAAATTGCGTCAGGCCTGGCTTGTATTTTGTAGTTTCCAGGGGTTAGATTTTATTGGAGTAAGAAACTTTGCATTTACTCACCTGACTCTTACCTGTCCTTTCTGCCACAGACTCCAGCTTAAGCTAAAAGTGCTGTTTTGTGGGTATAATTCTGCAGTTGGACATGCAAGCCTTGGTGTGGATGCACTTCTATCAATGTGAAGGTGCTTTATGCTAGTGGAGTTTATCTCCTTTACCAGATAGGAGAAGCTATATCAATATAGATGCTTGAGATCTGTAACTGCGTGGTGGGTGGGAGGTATTTTTGTCTATTTGGTTAGATTGAAAGAAGTAAAACTTTACAGTGTAGATAAGCCTTTTCTTGGGAAAAGTCATACAGAGCTACTTTGTGTCTTCAGGATACCACATTTACTTTAATAATATTCATCTAGACAGCTTTATAATCTGCATGTGTATACAAATTGCTTCATTTACTACTGCAACACTGTCTGGTCCCCTCTGGGGTGAAATACAGAAACAGCCACTTAGTGATTCATGTGCAAATCCATTGTGCTGTGACATCCCCCGGAATACATCTCTATCAGCCAAGGAAGAAATTGCATTAAAACTTCTCTCTGAGACCACTGCAGTTGCGAGGTCAGATGTTTACAACCTAGCGAGTGTTCATATCACCTCAGCTTGATGTCCGTTATCTAGCTACAGCGAGATGTAGCATATAATTGCACCGAAAGCATTTTTCCCCACCATTCTTCAGAAGGTATTAGGAAATGAGAATAATGTTGCATTTCACTATATATAGAGAGAAAGCTGCAGGAATGGAAGGGAATGAAAAAAATGGAAACATTTAATTTTGTAACAACTTTATTTTTAAAGGAAGAAAAAGTTCTTTGTTTCAGGTAATCAAATGTTTAGGGTTTTTTTTTCCTGGAAAACCTTAAGAATGTTCTGCTTTGATTGAAGCTAAACTGATTTTTATTGTTCATATGTTTGCCCTCAAACATCAATTTTGCTCAGCACTGATTTTATATCTGTCCATCTGTGTGATTTCTTTAAGCTGCAAGCCAAATTAAGAGACCAATACGTGTATCATAAACCGCAGTACATTTAGTTTTGTTATTTATGTTCCTTTATTTTCATGTGTATATAGCCCTCTGCAAGCATTCCACTTTTCCTCTAATTCAGGGAAAATGTTATAAATCTGTCATAGACCATTTGCAGAAAATAAAGCTTTGTAAAGTAATAATGTAAAAGGAGATAGATATCTAAAAGGGGTAATATCTTGGCAACAACTAATGGCCAAGGGTGGGTAACAATTATGAGGAATACTTTTTCCATTTAAACGATAGATGAGAGTATAATCGAGTAAATCAGATCTCAGTAAGCAAGAAGCCAGTTAAATGCCTCATAAACAATGCATGAATGAGAAAAAGATTGTTTTGGCACAAATGGTTAACCAGAGAGTTAGCTGAAAAGTAGTTAGTGACACAGGCATAATCATCGTGGCTTCTAATGACAACAAAATCAAGAAGGCTCCTGAGGAGATGGGGCAGACCAACAAGTCTGCTGTCTCAAGTTGGGGGCTAGAAGTTGTTGGGATCCCAACTTGGGCTTACAGCCCGGCTGCTCAGCTCAGTGTGGGCATCTCAGGCCTTCTTCTCCCTGAGCCCGGAATGGGAAGTGCTGGTGGGCTTCCTCCTGCTCCAAGAGTATCTGGAGCTCCATCTCCGAGAGTATCTGGAAACTCTGAAAAACATGAATCAAGCTTGGGCTTCATCCCTGGATCAAGCCTATGGCTTCCTTGTTTTCTGCTGTGGAAGCAAGCAGGAAATGAGGCCTAAAACCAGTTTCCAGGGCTCTCGCAGCTCCCTGACTCTTGGCATTTTCTTTGCATGTTACCAGGCAACCTGACAGGTTTCTAATGGTAACTTAGCAAGTTGGGATCCATCAAGCCTGCTGTATTTTTTTGGGGGGGGGGAAAAAAACAAACTATCAAAACCAGTAAGTTGCCACAAAATGTTTTTGCTTCTGATAATTGGTCTTTTCTGAAGAAACTGGGTTTGTTGGAGATTTTCTGTTCTTGTTATGACCAGAATGCCTCTTTTTTGATATAAGGTTACTGCAGACTGCTCATATAGAGCATCTGAAGGATGGAGATTTTAACCTGATTTGATCACTCTAGGTTTTGCTATCTGTTTTCCCCTTGTGCAACCCCTCACTCGTTCATCTTTGGTCTCCCTTTGTATGACACAGAGGAGAAAGCTCAAAATAAAGCTGTACTTTGAAAACTGTCCTGAGCTGTTTGTGCAACTCCAGAAAAGAACATACACAGGCATAAAAAAAAAAAAGTAAGAGGAGAAGTAAAAAAAAGAGAGAGAGATTTAAGTGAAAAAAGATTTGAGGTCTTAATATCTACTAAAACCAGGGTACAGTGGTGATGGAGCCTTAGGGACAGTCCTTTCAGCATGTAAAGAAATATCTTCTGCAACCACTCGCACTTGAAACTTCCTGTATTCCAGAAGGTAAAGTTAATGTATCAACTCACTAAAACATTAGACTCTAGTATCTAACCTGTATTGATGGTTAACACCATCAAGCTATAGATGTGGCACTATCTCATGCATTTGCCCCCTATCTCTAAGCTGAGAGCCAGAACAAACCTTTTGTCTTAATTCTGGGAACTTTAAAGGGGACAAAGGAAATAGGTCTTATGCTGAAACTTGCTGACTTCAAAATGTGGCGTGTATTTGGCAGTCTAAGTGTGGCCACGTGCCATGAGAAGAGTGGAAAAGAGTTAATTCTCTTAAATTGTTAGATGACCTTCCCATCAAAGTGAAAGCTACATTTCTCAATTTTGCTCTTACTAAAATACAGATCAAGTCACCTATTTTTACACACACACACACACACACACACACATATATATAGAAAAATTATACCTCAAAATACTACAGGAAGATGCAGGGCACATTGCTTAGTGGTGGATGGTGCTTGGAGCTGAAACGTGGGTTAAAGATTTATGCCAATTAGAATATCGGTGTACTTGTTCTCTGTAGGTTTGTGTGTCCCTTGTCACTTATGTAGGTCTCAGATTTTAATGAGATGAAAAATTTCCATCTACTAGCTTCTAAATGCCATCTAGGAGTTGGAATATTCCCTAATAAGGAATCCTGCTAAATTTTCTGCAAATTTCTGGCTGGCTTGAGTGTAACACGTCTGCTTTCACAAGCTGATATTGCAAGCACTGTGCTGTTTTTCACTCCGCAATTGTAATTTTTCGCTCAGTTCTTCTCCCACATTTGTGCTGGCTCTACAGGAAGAAAAGTAAAATGTGGCAAAATTCCATTTATATTTTTACTAGACTACACAGATATGACGCTGAATATATGGCGAGAGCTGATTGAATGATTGCGTTGAGACTGCTTTTAGCTAGCCTCTGCTCCGAGAATCTTATTGCAAAATGTGCTAAATGACTGCATAAATAAAATAGAGCACAGTGCTTGTTCTAGGTCATTTCCAGAGCTTTGGGGAATATATGTATATTTAAGACGCAATGAATTTTGTTGCTCTTTGTTGTAGTATCCTCCCAGTCTCTTACCAATTGGGGGCATTTTCCAAATCTGTTCTTCTGGGTGGTTGACCATAATGGACAGCCGTGGGAACTGCTGTGTTGCGTTGCTGGTCTTTTCTTTGATTTTTGTGATGGTGGTTTTGTACGGCAGCATGATATCAACAGAATATTTTGCCAGAGCCTTCTTCCTAAAGGGGAAAACTAAAATTTCTTATAAAGTCTTGTAGAAAAGTTAAAGCAGTTTTCTTGGATGGGACTTTCTTGTTGGCAGGTGTAATTAAATATGCCTGGGATTTTCAGAGGAGTTCAAATCCACAAAGGCATGTTGGGCGCCTGCCTACCTATTAGCGAAGAATCTCCATTATAGTTCATGTCTTAAATTATCAGTCCTTTTAAAGTGAAGTGGCTTGCTGCTGCTTTCTCTCCTTAAAAGCCCATCCTCTTCAATCTCTGCTAGTTCGGGAGTTGCCTGGTGTGGTGCACACAGACAGCAGTCTCTGTTACATGTACATACTCTCAGGGATTGCTCCGGTAGCACGGCATGTCCTGGCCGCGGGAGGTGGTCGTGCCACGCGGATGCCATTTGTTATCGCTTTCTCTTCTCCTGAGGCCGCTCCTGCTGGAGGACCAGGTTTTGCATTTCATATCCTCGTGGAGACTTTCTGCTTTGTTAGTCAGATTTAAGAAGTTCAAATATTTGTCTCCCCCCTCCTTTTTTTTTAATTCAGTTTCAACTTTTTTTCTTTTTCCCTAGAAGTATAATTAAAAATCACTGAATTCATGCAAAGCTTCTATGACAGTAGCCATCTGATTTATGTTAAAAAAAAAATTAATTCAGCCTTATGTTGAAGTGAAGCCAAGTTCCTTTTTAGGCAATTCTTGCTGGAACAGGGAGTTGAACCGTTGTTATTCTCTGTGCAGGCAGGGAAGAAGGCTGGAGTGAGCCTAAACAGAGTACTCTAGTGGCTAGCAGCTTCTTTGGATGTGATTTTGGCATCATTTATTCCCAATTAGAGCTCAGTTTCTTGACGTGAATACTATGAATTTTTCCTGGTATGGCTGGAAGGAGAGATGCTGCAAGGCAACTATTCAAATCGCGTTAGGAAAAACAAAAAGTCAGATTAAATACCATCAGGGCTACCTCAGCAGTCAGGATTGCCTTTTCCCATCCACGGTGATTTTTACCGTAGTCACTTAAGTAGAGGAGTGTTTAAGCAGTGGATCATTTCGCAGTATTTCTGAGTTCCTGATTCTGGGAAGTGATAATCTACCCTGTGGTCCCTCTAAAACTGAAGCAGTTAATCCTTCGCTTGGGGCGTCTTTCAATAGATGGGATTTTCCAGAGTTGTATCTCAGTTACTTAGGAAGTAGTTTTTGATTAAACCTTAACTTTTATAGGATATTTTCAAGTTGAAACGTACCATCTGTCTTGATTATTAAACTCTACAAACAGTAAAATATAATATATAATATGGAACATATGATTTATATATGTAAAATATTTGCAGCAAAGAAAGAAAAAGGCTGGAAATGTTTATTCCTCTCCAGTGGATGGTGATCACATGCCATCAGAAGTCACAGGTTCATCATACCTTTTAGACTCAGCGCAAAGGTTTCCAGGAGAGTAAGGGGAGATGGACACTCTGGAGTCATCCCTGTAGCTCTGCCCCTGGGCCGGCTCGCTGTCCTGGCGTTGCGCCATGTGTTACTCGCTGCCAGCCTGTTCGGAGGCACAACTTGAAACTTATAAGACTGCAGGTCTTGGGGGAAGAGTGCTGAGGGTTATTTTTTTACCTGTCAAACTCAGGGATGCATCTTTCATTACAAGCTGGTAGGAACAGTTTTATTGGCAACTTCTATGTGTACAAATATTCCTCCTAATTAAATTTTTCAAAATGATCCAGTTCATGAAATAGGTTTTTTGCAAACCTGGCAGCCGTACTTCAAATCTAGCTCCCTTCTTGTTTGGGGGCTTTGTGCATCCCAACTGCAGGGAGTGCTGTGGAGGCATTTTGGGAGCGAAGGCAGCCTCTCAGACATGGGAATTGAGCATCCCAGAAAATGCACAGTGCATCTGTCGTACTCCACATGGTACAGAAAATCAACTGTAACATTGCTATTTTTAATGTGAGCGAAAAAGAGCCTTTATAAGGGTTCGCTGCACACGTTGCCACAGTCCTTCCTGCCATCTGATTAAGATGTAGATGAGCAAGATCACTGAAAGCATCTAGATTTCGCGTGAAATACATTATCACATCCAGTCTCTAAAGAAAGCCTTCGCAAATGCAGATGTGTTTGTACAACACTTCGTGTTCACTGGTGTGGTAAGGAGGCAACAGAAATATAAATGCACTTCATCTGATCTTTGGGTAAGCAGGACGTGCGCTTATAGGTGAAAAACACCTGGCTGGGGAGTGAGCAAACACTCAATGTACGTATTTTGTGTGCAAGTGAGGTAGCTCTGATTCACCACTGTAAAAGGAAACACAGCAACTTCCAGTGACCATTTTCAGATTTACACAGTGGGCCCTGTTTAATTTAGGACACGATGTAGATTAGGACATGAGTCAGATAGCTGTTGGTCACACCAGGGGTCACGCTATGCTCTTGCTATTTTCCCTTCATTCTGGGTGTGCGGTGTGTCGTACCAGTTGGTTTAAAGCAGCCTGGCCATGAGTTTGTGGCTGGATGATAAAAGATACAGAAGTCAGAGCAGCTGAAACGTCTGTGCTAGCCCTCCCTGTGATGCGTGAAGAGGCCGCGAAGGGATGTGTGGAAGGCACAAGTGCTGCTCGCTGTCGGCTTTGAGGGCGCTCAGCAAGAGATGCTGCTTTGACTCCAGCAATAACAAATCTCCTCTCGGGGTAACCCATGTGAAAAATGAGTGCCAGCTTGCGCTCTCTGTGCTGCACCGATGACCACCGTGCCGTGTGGCCAGGGCAGCATATAAGCTGAGCTACTGCTATGGGAGAATTTTGCAGCTCTTTTGCAAAATGATGGCAAGACATGAAAAACTGGAAAAAGCTGTTGTCTGATCTTGACCCCAGGCTGGGAAAACATCATTAGCAGCACTACCAGTGCACCCTGTGTCACAGCTACCAGCTCAGTGCTCAGGGTGATACAAGTCGTCGGAGAATTTAAGCTGTCTCTCGAGATACCGTGGAGTTGGAAACACTTCCAGCCTACAACAAATGCAGTCTGTGTGACTTCTTCGTGAACATCAGTCAGTGCTGAAATAGGGGAATGTCATAGAGATACTGCTTTAGTTTAATTAGAGAGGGGTTTTTTTGTTGCTTTGGAGATTGAAATGATAATGAAAATACTTGTGTAGCCTGAACAAGGGTAGCATGCCAACGAGCTCTGCGTTAGCTGGGTCATGACAGGGTAGCAGTGCAAGGGGCCTCAGCGTGCCCCTCGGAGGCCGGAGGGCGTTACCTAGGTCACTGGTTAGCAAGTGTGCCAGCCCGCTCCTAAAGACCTCCAGCCCTGAGTTTCTTTTCACATGTAGCTCAGCAACACAACGCACACATTGGGCAGGTCAGAGCGCAGAGGCTTGTCCTCATTTATTGCCGTCTGCCTGGATGGTTTTGGCCATCGTTAGCAAAACTGGAAGGCTTGGTCTTGCGTGCCCAGGAGTCGTTTGGTGGTAGCTACACACAGCAACCGTTTGGGGTAGTCTTGAGTCTAGCAGCTTACTTTCCAGAACAGAAGTGCCTGTATTGCAATTAGTGTAGTGAAGTCACATGCTACTAAATTTCCCTGTGTAGGCAAGGCCCTGCTTTGTCCGCGGCTCTGGCTCTTGCCTTGCGGGACAGTTGCCAGCTGCAGAGCTGCTGCAGGCTCCTCGGGGCCAAGGAGCAGTGCCGTGCTCCCTGCCCAGTATGTTGGATACTAGGCAGTTTCATGAAAATGTAGATGCTCTCTCACTTAGGCTGTGTATTATATGTTGCAAAGGCAAGTCAGTCGGACCCAGAAAGTAAGGATCATTCCAGTTACATGAATGTCAGTCCTGAGCCAACCCTTGCCTTTGCAGGGTGGGCAGGTTTAGCTAACCACTCCCTTTCCTCCCCTGAAACATTTATAGTAGCTCTTTGATCCTGTTGAATTCTTATATTTTTAATTTAGTCCTTTCAAAGTTTATTAGAAGCAGCTAGCAATCCTGGCCAAGACCTTTTAAATAAATGAGTTAGAAAATCATTTACCATGCTCTCAGCAATGTTGAATTACTGTTTATATAGAGCAAATTGGATCCAAGACCTAATCTCTCATCAATATCCTCTCATGTGGCATTGTCAGCTCAGGATTGGTTTAATCATTGCAATTTCAGTAACACTTGTGTGTGCAGCAAGTAGTGCTCCCGTTTCTTTTATGGATGACTTCAGAGCCTTGGGTTGCATTTGTAAGCTGTTCTGTTTAAATAGTAACTCGGTGCTCTTGGTAATTCTGAGCCCCGAGGAAGGCTGGTTTGGCTGCAAGATCAGCTCTGCTGATAGATGAAATGGTTTGTGGAAGCAACAAAATACATGAGCCTTTAAATAAAAATGCATTGAGTTTTGCTTACCTAAAGAACTAGGTGGCATAAAGTATGAAAATCATTCAGGAAAGCCTTTTTCAATGAGTGCACTTCAGATGCCTTCCAGACACTAGATAGCCGTGTTTCCCCTTATACTCACCGCCTGTATTTCTGAAATAGGAAAAATACATGACCATTGTGTTTTTGATTAAATCTTTATGGTAGTGTGTCAGTCTCTGCTGAGGCAGGGGATCCAAGAAAGAAGGCAGGTTATATGTCTACGCTGTTAATTTTCTGAAATGTTCCCATCTTATTCTTGGACTGTTGCAAGTCAGGGAAGGTCTGAAAATCCTGGAGGCAAAATGCTGTCTACTGCTGATTCACCCTGATGCCGCCTCCTCTATGAAGAGCTACCAGCTCTTCCCCAGTCTTATTGGGAGAATTTCGGGCAATGTTCCAAATGCCAGAAATAAGCTGAGCATTAACAGATGGGAATAAAGAGTCCCTCACTTTAAACAAGCTTGAATAAAAAGAACAGCGTAGATCATGGTAAATCAAATAGCTAGTGCAGCTCAAGAAAGTGGAAGGAACAGACTTGAAGGCACCTTGTTAGATCCTTTTTTCCATTGTATAGTTGCAAGTAACTGTGTAGAAGAAGTGCAGGTCCAGGTGGAATCGTGATTCTGAATGCCTTGTGTCACAAAATGCTCCTCAATGACCTGCCCAAAGTCAGCCGTGCGATGCCAAAAGCCACATCTGGATGCTTTGCCTTGCAAGGCAAGCACAAGAGATCAAGGAAATCCGCAGTGTCCTGAGCTGCCACACAAGCAGGGAACATGTTGCACAGAACTCCCAGATAATTCCCAGTGGCCTGGGCCTCCTGTGGCTGAGAAAGGCAAATAAAATCCCTTTAGTTGTTCCTACCAGTTTTTAACCCCACATCCCAGAAAACCAATTTATGCTGGGGAGTGTGGGGAAGGTACAGTAACCAGACACCCGAGGAATTGGCCACATCTCGGAGCAGGTGCACACTTCACCTGGCCGGTCCCTAGGAAAGAAAAGACAAGAAATTAAAGAGCCCAGACCAGCCACAACAACCCACCTGCATTTTGGGCAGAGGTAGAGGGGAAACAAAGGGAACATCTCTGGCCTGTTTTTGGCTACGACCTTGTTGTTTGCTACGGTTCGGGCATGCAGTGCAGTCCTTCCCAAGGTCTGTGGCAGAAGCACGTGAGCTACTACCGAAGTTTCTGCTTGCAAGCGTTGTATTGCGCTGGGTGGCTGGGGAGGGAGAATTATATCTCCCTTCTCTGCTCTGATAAAGCAGAGGAAATGCTCTCCGATGAGTGATCGAACAGCACAGTGCAATGCTCTGTCGCTGCGCTATCAGATTATATGTCAGTCCTTTTAAAGCACTAATTATCTGTTATCAGATAGCTTGTTTTCATTATTTCTCCTTTCAGTGGAGACAAAACAGCTGAGATGCATGGGCAATTGCAATGATATCTGAGTCGGTATGAAAATACCTTTGTGTTCTGATATTGGCATAAAACATGTGGCTGGTGTTTTGCCAGGGGTTCCCATACAGAGGTAACGGACTTCCAAAGTACTGTATCAAGTTGGGCCTTTTGGTTGTCCCGCATAGATGGGATCAGTCGCTTCACCTGGGAATGTGGGATAAAAATATTTCACATACATGAGTAAGTGAAATATTGTGAACTGTATGTATTTGAAAGCAAATGTTTGAAAATTATTTCTGTGGGACAATCACTGTAATCTGAAAAAAAAATGAATTCCAAATAATCTAGGAATCGGAGAACTTCACAATCTGCTTACAAAGAATTTGTTAACAAACAAAAAAACCCCTAAAGGCAAAATCCACTTACTAATTATTCACACAGCTGTAGTATAACAATGCCCAGTGGAAAAAAGCCTGGCTGATACATTTATTGCAGGAGGCTTTTTTGTCTTGGTGTATCTTTTAATGGATTTGCCCTGCAAGTTGTTGCACTCAAGGACTGAAGAAAAGCAATAAAGCGGGGCACTGAAATATATAAACCAATTTACACTGTGGCAGGATTAACAGATTTTCGTTGAGTTAATGTTTAATTATCTGAGATCTTTTGTTCTTTACTTCTTGTAACTGAATTGATTTGTCATTTCTGTTAATTAATTAGGCAAAAAAATCTTCAAGTGCATGGTTGCTCAAATTAGTTTTAGCTGTGGGATTAGGGCATGGTTTATTGCCCCCACGAACACGCACCGCCTCAGCTTCGCTGTTGCAGAGGCCGGGCTGGTATCGAAAGCTGAGCCGCTGTCGGCATCAGGAAGGAAGGAAATGCCGGCTTTTGGGGGCTCGTAAACTTAGAAATGTCTGACTGTCTTCAACTGCGTAGAAGCCCGACTGCTTTAACACGGCCACCTTCAATACAGCAGCGTCACGGGAAGCCTCTTAGCAGCTGTCGCACTTGGCTCTGAAGGAACGGATTTGGGGCTTGCCGTGGCTGCCAGACGGAGCCGTGATATTGAGGTTGCGAAGGTTACGCGAAGGCCTTCAGTGATGTGCGGTGACATATCGAAGGAAGCCACAAGTGGAGTAAAGAAAACAATTTTTGAAATTGGCCTTTTAAATATATTAGGATGATTATTTGCTCACCTTTCTACCCTGACACACAACAGCTCCACATCAGCAATTTAGTAAACTATTTCCCAAGGACAGAGTAGATTGCCCTGTGCATTTCTTTCCTGCCTCTCCGTTCAGTGCTACAGAGGGCTGTTTTTCTGGCCAAAACATGGTAGAGTGGAGGTGATGCCTTGCTATTTTAATTTTGAACATCTCTGAGATAAATTGCTTCCAAAGAGATGGCAGCACTCCTTTGCATCAAGGCTCCCAGATAAGGTGCCTAATTCCTGCTAGTTTTATAGGAGGCAAATTCCAAAAGGAGGAGACACTTGCAGTTTTTTTGCTACTTAGCTTCCACAGTATGCAAGTGTGCTAAGCGAGCGTGTCTACCCCTGTTCACAGATGCTTATGGTGAGGTGTTTCTTTTCCTGCTTATATTCATGGAAGCAAAAGAAAATGAGCAGAGGTAATAGGTGGAAGCAGCATGGAAATGGCTGCTGGCAAGGCTTATGTATAGACAGTATTTAGGGTTTTTTAAGTAACTTTTTATAGACCTCTAATTTTTAGCTTTGTTTCGTCTTCTGCTTTTCTTCTGAAAATTTCAGCGTCATGAGAAAGAATAGGATGCTTAACACTTTCTTACAGATGTTTCTCATAAGTGTCTCTCTCCACCATTTAGAGAAGTGATGAAATGTATGAAAGTTTGAGATGTTAAATAAAACATGTGAATGCGTAGCAGTGTTTGAGAAAAGGAAATGGTAAAGCATGCAAGGAGAAACCCAGTGAATCAAGTAACATTTGTTTGAATCAGTGTTGCAAAAAGAATACGTTGCTGCTGTATTTAGAGATTTTTTTTTTAATTAACTTTAAAAGCCCTGTTCCAACTTGGAACCGGGTGCATTTTATGTGCCTGGAGAAGTCTCACCACTAGGATTCTGGATTAGTCTCCTAGATGCATAATTTATGAGGATATTTTACATTTTCAGAGGAACCTCAGAATAAGCATTCTGTTGCCCTGCAAGTGTTGTCAGTGCCACGCATCAAAACCCCACAGCCTTGGAACCACCCAAGTGAAGTAACACCATCATTTTTTTTATCAGCAGTTGTGCCTTGCACGCCCTGGCCACTGGCAGAGGACCGTGGCTGAGGCCGGTTTGCGGGGACACTGCTGGGGAAGCCGTGCTCCATCCTCCCGGACTGGACAGACGCCGTCCCTGGAGCAAAGCCTCTGGGAAGGTCTTATGGCACTTTTCTGTCTCGTCTCTAAGGACAGTTTGTTGTCCTCAGCTAGGAGAGGGCATTTTTATTCTTCAACCCTCCCAGCTTGCCCTGTGTTCAGCTGGAGCGCTTGTAGTTGCCCTTCTTCCCCCAGCTGCTGTCCCTGGAGGCAGAGCTGACTTGGAGGTTAGGAATCGCTGTTCTCTTCTGTAGATCACGTAGGGGGGTGGCTAGGAAATGCAGACGGGTCTACAATGTGCGGATGCCAAAGTTACTGAAGTGAGGGAGCTATTTTATTTTTTTACTTGCATATATACTGCATTGCAAAGGTAAGTTTATGAGGTGTTCCCATTGCTGGTAAAACGTTGCGCGCCGACTCGGTGAGCACGCAGCCAAGGAGGTTGTGCCTCCTGAGAGCCACGTGGGTGCTCGGGCTGCTTTCTGCAAAGGGGTTTCAGCTGGCCTCGGCTTTGGACAGGTGCTGCCCACTTTCCCCTGTATCCCCTCTTTGCTGGAGTGGGAGGCTTGCAGAGGGGATCGGCTTACTAATATAGTAATAAAGTAATTAGTCATAAAGAAATAGTAATATTTCTTAGTATTAGAAAATAATAAAGTAAGGCACTGTGGAGCTAGACGCAGTACTCTTCCCCCATGAAGCGTTCTGAAATTTTATGTTCACCTTTTCGAGCTGTATAGGAGAAGCAATCCTAGCCACCTGGAAGGATTTTTGTGTGTATGTAGTGCATTTTGTGGTGGTGTGATGCTGTGGGAAGGTTTGCGTGTGCCTGCAGAGGAGCATGCCATGGTCTGAGTCTTTCCTCCAAGCCCTCCACGCTCAGGGAGCACAGTTTCGATCTCACTTACCACACCAGTTTCACACAACTGTAATTTCTTTGACTTTGTGGGTTTTCTGGTGATTTACACTAGTGTCGAGTCAGATTCAGGTCTCACAGGTTCTGCGAAACAGCTGGAAATAATGCTAAAAGAAGACAAAGGTTCCTAACAACATTTACAGTTTTTCATTTCAAGCTTAGGAGTTAATGCGCTCTGAAGCCTTTTGTGTTGTGTGTGCATGTGTGGGTTTGTAGTACTCTGACTCTTCTCCCACAGAGAAAAACAAAGTGAAGAATTACATAAAAATGAAAAATAATGAGAAGAAAAATATATAGTTCCCACACTCCTTTGGGGAGCTTTAAAGAGATGTCACTTTTCCTGTGGTTCATGAAGTGTGACTTTGTCAAAGTCCTGGTCTCGGCTGTACTGCCGCAGTCGGCTTCAAAATCTGGGCCAAGGATTGCAGAGAGGTTTGGGACCCTTCAGATGTTATAGATATGTAAAACATTATTATTAAGCTGGTGACAAGTCGCATTCAAAATGATATCTGAGACACACTGAAAGCATTCTCAAGCTTGCACAGGAATTTCAGATGAAACAGATTTTACCGCAGGAGTGGCTGATAAAGTGAGTCCAGAGTTTCCATACTTTTGGTAGTACCAGATTTTCCTTTTTAGTAATAACATTTTGAATTTGATTGAAATATGCACATACTTCTAGGCATGTATTAGCTGTGTCTAAAAGGGCTTTTCTGTGTTCTCCTAGTGGCACTGTTAGATATTAAATGGTCTTCAGGGCATTTTGGATTCTGCTAGAAGCCTGGGTAGTGCTCAAGTGATTCAGGGATTCTGGGTTTTTCTTCCTCTCAGGGAGGCATATGGTAACTCTGTTCATGTTACAAATTAAAAGATATTTTTTCAGACTATTATTCCAGCACACACAACTTGTGAGCTGAGGAGCAAGCTGTGCTCTTTTTGCATCCTCCAACATTAGCATTGAGGAAGACTCTGCAATAAACATCAATGGAAAATTTAGCCCAAGCAAAATCACTGATATTTTAATTACAACTAGTTGTTCTCACTCCGTCGACTGAGCTAGAACAGCAGCATGTGTCCTCGAGCCGTGCCTGGCCAGCATCTCCGCAGCTTTGTCCTCTCTATGAGGGCGTTCAGGGAGGGCCCTCTGTCCCCAGAGCCAAACTCTCAGTGCCGCATCTCAGCCCCGTGTCGAACGGCCCAGGGACCCTACGCGGTAGTTTGCCCGGAGGCACAAGGAAGACAGCATGCACGCAGAAGGTGGCGGAGGGCAGTCGCCTATTTGTGAGATGAGTTTTACACAGCGTCTGCAAACAGAGGAAAAGCAGTAGGAGAACAGGCTGCTCTGAGACAAGTAAGCATCTTCTGTAGCACGGAGAGATGCATCTCCATTCGTGTGCGCTCGCCACATCTTCCACCGTGGGCCTGCTCCCGCTGCGGAGGAGTGCTGCTCTTCAGGGCAATTTTTGCTTTTAACAAATATCACGCCATTAGCCGGTTGGGTCTTGGCCGTGATCTTTGGCACGGTGTTTGTCAGGAGGAAAATCGATGTCGTGCCTGCCTTTCTAAGGCACCTGTCATGGTGGTGAGTGAGGGCCGCGGTGTGAAAGCTTGCTTGTTTGTCTCATCAGCTCTCAGCTTGAGCTGTCAGGATCGGCAGTCAGAAAAGTCGTTCCCTTTTAGGTAATTAGAGGAAATGCTATGGGAAGGTCACAAGTGTGAATGCACGGGAAGCTCTGATGTCATTTCGGACACAATCGTTTGCCGTGAGGAAAAATCCGTATGCCAGGCCTCGCGAAGCCAGGGAGCTTCGTGCCTCCCAGCCTTATGGGAATCCCTCAGAAGCAGAGATTCAAGAATGGCATTTTGTTGCTTTTACCGTGTTGGACCTTTCGGCAGCAGTCTTTATAATATGCCACTCCCTGATAAGTTTCAGGTTTTTGGCTTGCTCTGACAGACAGAATATATTAGTTTGAGCTTGATGTGGCAGTAATGAAGTGCAGCTCCTGGCTGCCTTGGAGCGTGGGCACAAGAGCTCAGGTCTGCCTGCAAAAGGTAATGTCGGCATACTCTTCATCACCCATGGAAAAGACTTTCTATGGGGAGATATTTCACTCTTGTTACGACCCCTGCAGGCAGTGATTGGTAAAATTATGAATTAATAATTATTAATATCATTATGGTGTTAGTAACAACAACTATTGTTATGCTTAATATATTATTAGGCCTGATGCCCTAATAAGAAGCTGTACAAGTATGGAAGTACTGTCATTGCCTCCAAAGATTTCCAAGCCAAGTCAGCAAGCAGTGGCTAAAAGGTGAGAGAAGGAGCTGAGCCACGAGTGGCAAGTGGTATAGTCAAGCCCTCAGCTGTATAACTAAGGAGGGAAAGAGCTCTGAAGGGTCTTTGAATTTAGGAAAAGGTGTGGGATAGGGTGGAAGAGAGAGGAACAGTACAGGATTTCAAAGAGGACATTGAAATTGCAAGGATACGGGTAAGTTGAAACCTGTGGCAGTCTGTAGGTCAGAGGGGCTTTGCTAGTTTAGGAGTACTGGTGTGATGTGACTGGTATGTATATAGCTTTATTTGCCTTTATTCTGCTGTTGTAACACCTCTTGGATATGATTTATGTGAAATAAATTACACGGCTCAAAAGGCAACAACTCATTTGCTAGAGCCTGCTGCTTACCTCGCTCTGTCAGCTGGGTTGTAATCCAGTATAATTCCACTGGCCGAAGATGATGGTTTCTTCTCGTGGTCCGTCAGAGAGATCGAGAAACACTGTATGTAGTAGTTTACCTATTTCTTAAGCAAATAGATCTCTGGAAGCTACTACTAAAATGTTTGTTTGAAGAGTAGAAGCAAAGATTAACCTCAGAGGTTAATACTTGAAATGGAAAAAATGAGATTCTGTTTGGTATCAACAGGAAGATTTTATATGGTACAAAATGTTCTTTAGGGAAGCGTCTTCTGTGATGGTCTAAATTATGTACTGTGGATAATGATTATCTTCCACTGCACATACAGATCATCCAACTATGAGATTGGAATCATGTTAGTAATAATTAAAAGTATGTACTGGGTTTTGTACCTGAATATACTGTTGTGCCCCGTGATTAAACTGTCCAGTATTAGGACATGAATTTTGACTCGTTCTAGCAATCATTTATAAGTAAAATCTTGCCTCTAGAAGGTGCCTACCCAGCTACTCATTACCTTGTCTAATGAAGCAAGTCCGTATCCTTCTTGCTAGCTTATGAAAATAATAAAATCTGATCACAGGTTCTTATTTATTTACTCTATCTTTCGTTTTCTGTGATGAAATTTTCAGAAGTGTTGTGACAGTCAACTTTGCACCCGTAGTCCTCTCTGAGATTCCAAGAACAAGCCCACAAGTAAGGGACTTTTCTGCCCCTTGTGAGAAATTTGGAGGGGGGGAAGAGGAGGAGTAATATATCTCAAAATGATCTAAAACATTCTTGCAGTGATGATGGGGTCTCCATCCTTGACGATCTTCACAACATGAGCAGACAAGGTACTAGAAGACCTCCAGAGGACCCTTGTTACCTCTGTTTTCCAATGACTTCTGTGATTCCAAGATAACTTGGAGAAATACAAACCCACCAAAATGGAAGTCAGAAATGTGTAAGCTTAAAACAGCAATAGCAAAAAAAAAAAAAAAAAGTTGTGCAGTTCAGTAGCCTGCAGCATTCCTAAATTTTTTAGGACATGAGAAATCTACTGAAGTTCTATAATAAAGCGTAGAAACTCTGCAGACTGACCTGGCAAAGCTAAAAAAACCCCTGTGAGGACATAGGCTTGAGCAACTGTCTCACCACTGTAATAATGATCTTATGGTGGTCCTGGAGAGACTGAAAATTTGCAGGAATGTGGTATTTGAAAATAAATCAAAAAAAATTCCCTAAGTAATAATGTGACAATGGATTTTAGAAATGAGTTACCAGAAAGGGAATATGGCCTAGGGAATGACGATTTGCTGCATGCCAAGAAATCTAGCTGCCTCCACCACCAAATTGGTCTGTGACCCTGAGAAAGTTTTACATCATTCAGTGCCAGAGATGCAAAAATGAGCTTCCACCCTCCTCCCCTCCGTGCTCTTTTTTATTGGCAGGGAAAGTATTAGGTGGGCAGCCCCTGTTCAAATTCCCCCCATCCACAGGAGCTGAGCCAGGGGGCAAAGCAATCATTCTGAGGAAAACACTGTAAGTAAAATGTTACATTTCAGGACATATACCCTGCACTATTTACAGCCATCTCTCCAAAACTGGTATTGTGCATAGCACAACTGAAAACCTTTCTGGAAATCAGAGTGTAATTGCCAACTTAAATTGATAGTAGAACATATTAGCAAGGAAATGGCAACATACCCAGATGTATGAGATGTATATCGTCGTCTTGCAAACATACATAACTTCCCACTTTTCTGAACCCTCTTCGGGGAAATATGTAGCTCTCTACAGGGTTTTGGTTTATGATCATTTCTCTTGAGTCCCTGCTGTTTGTGAAATGTCTCTCCTGCGAGAGCACCAAATAGAGTTTTGTTCATAATTAATAGAGAAATCTTGGGACTGCGTAGCATCACGCAAGGAGGGATGCTGAGGGAAAAAGAGCCACGTTCTCTCGCTGGGGCAGGTGGAGGTGCCGGGGCAGGGCCTCCGGTCGCTTCCTAGCAGGCTGCTTTCCTAATGCTCCCATGGATCCCCCTCTTGTCTCTTTGACTGGTGCTTGGGCTGAACATCTGGCCTTTCCTGGTGAGGTCCAGAAAGGAGGGTATCGGGAGAAGTGTTGCCTGCCAGCAGTTTCCATGAGATGTGGCTCTTTCATATCCAGGATATGCTCCGTATCCTGCTGGTTGTCCGGTAAAAAATCAAGCAAAAATACCTGTGTTCCAGCAACAGTGAGAGTTACAGGAGTGTGTGTGTGTTCGTGTGCACGTGTCTGGATTATCCAGGAAATCTCCCCTGGGTTGTGTGACCCCTGATACTGCAGGGGCACCACGATTTATGGTTAACTTTACTGAAGAAAAGCATTATCTCCACGGGCAGCCTAAATATTAGCTTCATAGCAAAGTATCATCAGTTTAAAAACTCAGGAGGAAATATAAAGGCTACTTGTAAATTTACTGAAATAAAGAGATATTTAGTGGTTCAGCAGCAAGTTTTTGTTGCTGTTGTTGTTGTCATTCAAGCCATTTATAATTACTAAACTTCTCTAATAGTTAAAAAAAATATAGCAAGAATTATTTTAGGATTCAACACAGTTTTGCTTTTTATACCTGAAAGTCAGGGCTTTATTATAGTGGGGATTTTTTTTTTTAACTGTTCACTGATTAAGTTATATTTGAAAATCGATGATGTGCTGACACCTTGAATTTCTGAATTCTCAGAGATGTCATATTCTCTTCTTCAAATATGCTATAGCTGATCTTGTGCAACAGTAGATTACTATATTCCATATGGTTTTATACAATATTAGATAAATCAAAGAAAAGAGGGGAGGGCATGAGCAAGGAGAGAAAGCTAAATGTTTTCAACTGATAAGTAGCTGTTATTGCCGCATTTTTGGATACCATTGTTATAGCTGCCCTCAACTACTGAGAGATGCTTGTGATGGGTGCGACAGGATAACACCAGTAGCGTGGAACCGGAAGCAGTTCAGCAAAGCACAGAGGCAACTGTGGGACCAAAAAAAATATATATATGTGTGTGTTCAGTAGAAACATTGTTCATTTTGGTATATGAAGTGAAATCTTTGCGTCATGCGCTTGGGCTGTGTTAATAGGTATAACTTTGCTGATGCCATTGGGATTTCACTCATTAGTCACTGGGGTGGACTCCTTTGTGCTTCAGGTGCAAACGTTCCCTTGAATAGCTGTGTATTTTCAGGGTACAGGGTTGGCTTCTGTTTTTTTTGTTTTTGCCTCCCCCCTTTAAGAAAATTCTTTGCGTGTCTTTTGTACTGATAGGTACTAAAATGTGATCAACTATCATGTCACATCCTGCATCCCACCTTAGATTCCAGCACAGCTACTTGCCTGAAGTTTTTAGTTGCTACACTCTGAATTAGATGATAAAGGAGAATTAATGTGTCATTACACTATAGCAGCTGGCCAGAATTACCTCCTTTACAGAGGATTTCAAGATAACCATCTCTAATTAAATGTGCACCCGCTTGCTTAATTACTATAAAAACAGCCACTTCCCTAATATAATTGCGTAGCAGTATTTAAGAGTTCTGTGTGTTGCCATCTGATGTGGATCTTTTAGAGAGCTACAGGAGGAAGAAAAAGGGAACCAAGCAAAGAAGTTGTTGTTTAAGCATGATAAATACAAGTATATAATGTTAAATATGTGGGTTTCTTTCTTAAAGCTATTTACTGGAATTAAACCAAAGCTCCAGAAATGTTAATGCCAGATACAGAATGCTCTGAAGGAGATAGGGCAGCAGGATAAACTAATTGTTTTAATGGACTTCCTTTTCCCATTGTTTTTGCTTTTTCTCTGATCGGAGTCTTGCTCTGTGTTTTGCTCTTTGCAAATAGAGTTCCATAGTAACCTGCATCAGTATGGGGAGAGAAGAGAGTCTGTGTGTGGGCAGTCTAAGTTAAACTCAAAAAAGAAGATATTATTCTTTTCTTCATAAATGGGAATGCTAAAAAAATATATCTAGAAATCTGTGCAAGTCTGCCAGAAACTTGAATTGCTAATTTTTCTTAGCTATCCCCAGGTAAGCTCAGATATTCAGCAATGTTTATGAAGGTGTACAGAGCTGTCAATTCAGCGTTTGCCACCACGTAGAGCTTGATGTTTTTGGGAAAACCAGATTGATTACCTTTCAGTGGATGTGCCGTTCTGGGCTACAGTAAACAAAGAGGAAATCAGGCATTGAGGCGGATATTTATTCTGTGGCGAAGTCTCTCTCCTTGCCCAGATTCTTAGCATTAGGTGCCGGGATCCATGCTTCAGTCCTGTGCAGGAGCTGGAGAGACCCTGAGATGCCCTAGAAACGGAAATCAGGAGAGACCGTGGCTCATGTTTGCTTTGGAAACGCAGCGGGGAGAACACATGCTGTTCCTCCCACTTGCCTCGAACATTTGTTGTTGATCTAAAATGCAGGGACTGCTGCTGCAGTATCTCCTTGCGTGGGCACAGGACTCACCCTTTCCGCCCGGCTCCCGCTTTGTAGTTATCAGAGCCTGCTTCGGGCATGGAGAGAGCACGGGGAGTCTTGGTTTTTCTGAGGAGTGCCCGCTTTCCAGTATCACATCAAATGGGAATTTCTGCTTTGCAAGGACCAAGGGAGGTCGCCGCCAACGATGCATGTTGTTCCGATTTACTGGGGTGGAGGAAACTGCGCTTCTTCTCAAGATATCTGTGATAGTTTGTTAATATGCCTTCTTTTGTGTTCAGTTTTCAGCTACAGATTTTATTGCATTGGCTGGTCTTAATCGCAAGTGAAAACAAAGATATTGTTAGTTGTTGTCATTATTGAAGTTTGCTTTACACTACAATATATTTAATTGTATGTTACACCGAAGTGTTTATCTCTTTACGTAGTCATTTTAGACAGTAAATATTGCTGCTGGTCTGATAAATACTTCTTCTGTGTGATTTATGCATCTTTGCAAGGTTTTCTGTCTCTGCCTTCAGTGACTGAATAGCAAAGCTCTGCTGATAATTTCTTTTGTCGCTTTTTTGCCCTGCTCCTTTCAATTTTGAGTCACAATAGTCTCTATTAATATACTTGTAGATCATTTTCTCAGCAGGCTGATTCCTTTTTGTCCCTTTCCTGATGCAAAATAAGTTATATTTTCCCATAAATAAGACTTTTATCTCTTGATATTTTGTTAAGCACTCTGAGGCAACTTCTGCAAGGTTTTGGGGTTTTTTGTTTTTGTTTTTTAATAGCTTCACATATTAAAGGTCTAATCCTGCTCCCAGTGGTGCTTTAACACAAGTTTTTCCCATCAACTGTAATGGGAGCACAAAACCCTAGGTCTTTAACAGTCATACTCCTAGAATATGTGCGATATTTTTATATAGTCCAGAATGTAGGTTGCACTTAAGGAGAGAAGTATTCATTCACTATAGATACCTAAGGCATAAAAATCAAATCGAGGAAAAACAAAAACAAATCTTGCAAAAGAATTAAAGAAATAAACTTTTCTCAAAAACAAGGGGAAGGGGAAAACTGCCAGGGAGCCTGTAGTGTAAGTGCATCATCGAGGTATAAAAAGAACACCAAGACAATAAAAGGCCAGAAAAATACCCGTATGATTTCTGCATTTGTGTTTGTGGTAGAGGAGTACAGAGACAATTCCTGTGCCAGAACCTTCCTTATGGAGGACTTCTAAGGAAAAATCTCAAATTGGAGTACCGGCAAAAGACGTTACGGAACAAGTCAGCGTGGGGAGCAGTAACAGGTAGCTGGGATCATGCAGTGTTGGTCCAGTGTGCTGTCCGGGAGTTAAAGGAGGAAGCAGCTGAGATACAAAGTGGGGCGCCTCTCGTGCCAGGGGGCTGGGAAGAGTTCAGTGAGATGACGGTTTTTCGGAAGGACTCCGTGGGAGTTCTCCATGGAGTCAGCAGATGGGCCGAGAAGAGGGAGACAGTGAACAGGATCTACTTGCTCTTCTAAGGCTTTAGATAAGGCTGCTCACTAAAGGCTTTTAAAGAAATGGAGTGACATGACAGAAAAGGGAAAGATCTTCCATGAAAAAGTGATGGAAACCAGTGTAGGAATAAATGGCAAGTCTTCTCATAGAGAAGCCACTAGTTGAGTTCCTTGGTGACCTATGCTGGGACACATGTTGTTAAATGTGCCCCCAGGTGATCTGAAAAGGAGCAGGGAGGGAGCAGGATTTGCTGATGATACTGCCTATTCAGCATAGGAAGGGGGAGGGCTGACCAAAGAGCTGCAAAATACCAGTGCTGAGCAGGTGGGTAGTAAAAATGACAGGTGAAATGTAGAGAAAAGCAAAGTGAGGCACGTGGGGGAGAGAGAAACAGCTCTGGCCTCTTCTCTGAGATGACCATTGCAACTCAAGAACAAGATTTTGGGGTAAGAAAGCTCAATTCTCTGTAGCCTTCAGGAAAACAGCTTGCCTTCCTGTTTTAGGAAGGGTTTAGGAAGCAGAGGAATGAAGGACAAAATTGAACACATCATTATGAGGCTGCATGATGGTTCCTCTGCACCGTGACTTGATACAGTAGAACTGGAAAAGGAAGAGAGAAGCACGAGTGATCAAAAGCACTGAGTAGGCCACAAGGTGTTATGGGTGCCAGAAGTTTTCACCTGTAGAAAAACTAGCTGGATAAACTCATGGAAGGAAAGTTCATCAAGTATTGTGAAATAGAAGGAGACTGGGTCTAGCTCAAAGTCCCTAACAGTCCCTCCAGCCCTGCTGGGGTCTAGGAGGGCGCTTTAGGGCAATACAGCTGTGTGCTTGTCCTATTTTTACATTCTTCCTTAGGCATCTGCTATCGGCTGTTGTAGGTGACCGGCTGGGTGCTGGATAGACTTTGAACTACCCTCGTGCCATCCTCCTTATGCTGTTTCTACTCTCCTGTATTTAACCATGTACACTTTTAAATGGTGTGTTTATTAAGCAACTCTTTGCCGTATTATGGAAATCAACATCACCATATTGTAATGGCTTTAAATCTGTGTATCTTAAGAGCTTTTTGCTTGCTTAAGAGCAAATACTGAATATGCTCTTCTTCCAGCAGGAATCATTAATAAGATTAATTCCCAGCAAAGTTTCTATTCCTGATTTCCATCAATATGTGGAAAAACACAGATGACAAAACCATTTTTACAAGAGCAACATACAGTGAAGGCAAACTACAGCAAAAGAGAGGCCCTGAAGTGTGTGTTTGTGTTTGGAGTCAGGGCAGAGAGCACACTTCAGAGTTAAAAGCACCAAGATCCTTAAATCATTTTTACATCTAACGTAGCTTTACAGGTTCCAAATTGTGTTTTACTTTTCTGACTTAGATCATCTTTGCTTCGTTCCTTAAGATGAATCGTTGAAGGCGAGATGGACAGTAGATCTTGCCTTTGGAGAGAAGAGAAGCGGAAATAAAATTTTAAAATAGTAGAGGATATTGTGGCTTGGATCTTAGAAATTATTAGAATACCTATCACTGAATGGATATATTAATTTACTGCACTGTAGCTAGCATGATAACACATCTATCCATTTTTCTGTAGGTAACAGGAGAAAAAAACCTCATTTTTGTGCAAACATTTTCTTTTCTGTGCTTTGAACACACTGGTAGTTTGCAGCCTATAAAGTTGCTTACAGACCATAATGTTGCTGATGGCTGCAGAACAGTTGTCTGCCACATAATTCAGTTCTGCTGAACCTGAAATAGCACTGTAGAGTTCTGACTTAATGGAAGAACGCTTTATTGAAAAAAAAAAATGCGTGTTTGCTTTTCCTTTTGGGGAAAAGGGAAGCATTCTCTGTATATTTAGAGAAGCTGAAAGTCTTGATTTCACTTTTTGCTGGAGGACTTTGAGAGGCTCTTCATAGGCTGACCTCTTAAGAGGCCTAAACCTGGCTGAGCAAACATGATAGGCTCCATCATCATCAGCTAGTGTAAATAAATCTTGCACTGATAAATCACTGGTGCTGCACTGACTTACACCAGCTGAAGATGTAAGTCAGTATTTAAAACCTTACCATTCATGAAGTTTATTGAAACTATTTTAGCTAATCTCAGTTATGAAAGCAAGTGCATAGAGGATGTAAGTAACTTTTGGCAATTTTGTTTTCACACATTCTGTGGCTTCTTTACATCAGCTAGCTTCAAGGTTGAAAGTTAATTGAAATGGCAACATTTGCCTTCATAAGATAATCTCTGATTTTAGGACAGCCAGCCCAGCTCACTTATCAGCTGAGAGGTGTTTCCTATGGATAGCAAAAGATCTCAGTTGGTGGAGTGTGGGTTGGCTTCTTACACCAGCCCAAACAGAGGACAGAAGTGAAGGTGCCATAACCCACCTTTCAGCGGCTTTTGAAAATTCCTGGAAAGCTCTAGCTGGATGCATGGATTATTGTGCTACAAACTTAAGACAGAGAGATTTTAGACCAAATATTTGTGTTGCGTGTCTACTTTAACTGCAAAAGGGAATTCAGTTTTATTCTAGAAGTGTCATGTGCTGCTATCAAAAGTTGGAGATACGGACCTGTCCACAGCTGCCGAGGGTGGCCCGCAAAGCCAGGCCTGCAGTGCCTGCTGTGTGAGAGCTCTTTGGAGGTGAAACTAGACTTACTGTGTCTCTTGTGGGCTCAGTGGCCCCATCAGAGACACCAGGCTGACTCTGAAATGAAGGGTTAACCTCTGAAAGGAAAGCCAGGCAGCCAGCCATGACCTGCAGCTTGGCAGATAGTGTGTAAGTCATCTGTATTGCAGAAGGTAGAGTTCTTTAGCTGGGATATGATTTTAGCAGAGCCCTTCTCAGTGGGAAAGCTGACCAGCTGCATATGTTTCATTCTGAAATAGAGAGTGCCTGTGGTAGGCTCTGCCATTCCCAGCAAGTTATTAGAATATCCATCCTATTTCTCAGGCACTCTTCTGCAAAAGTCCCCATGCAGCTTGCTCTGCAGGGAGGTCTTGCTAAATTAATGCCTGGTAAGTGACCTTGTCCTTGTGTCTTCTGCTATGTGTCCATCATCTTCCTTGGGTGCAGAAGCCACATTCAGCTTCTGAGGACCATTGAGGTGCTGCCCAGACAGATATGTGAACACACATGTGCAGCGTTAACCCCTTGTGTCCTCTTGAAACAGTGCCTAGGGAGGGAGACTGAGTGGCGTACAGCGAGTGTAGGATCCCCATGTTCTCCAGGGCTGTGACAGCTTATATGAATGGCTTAATTATGGCACTCCTAACTCTCTTTTTTTGGGTTTTCTGCATTTAAATCCATAACTACAAGGCCATATTAGAATAGTTTGTGTTTAATTTAGCTTTGTGCATGTTGCTCAATTAATTTCATAATGAGAACAACTATGCAGATTTTTGTTCTCCAGGTTGTGAGCAATTACATTTTAGGACTTCTCTAAGACATACTTCAGTTTAGAAAAACAATTACACATACGCATGTCATGTCCTCTCTCCCCCAGATGCACAGTTTCTTTCATTCTCCAGCATTTCAGTAGTGGATGTGTTTCCCCAGGTCTGTGTTGTGTTATGCTTGCTGAAGCCTCAGTTAACGATACAACTAGATCAGGTGCATGACAGTGCCATTCCGCACTTTGTGTGAAGCCTGGAGAGGAAACAATTTTAGTATATGACAGTTATCACTGGCGCCATGACACAGCAACTGTCACAGCATCAGAAACATCAGGCTTTCTACTAAGTCAACCGTTGGAGGCATATTTTGTCAGTTTTCTTATAAACTACATTATATGTGGAAAGCAGGAGTTTCTCCAGAAAGATAACAAAAATTCCAAAAAGTAACAGGGCCTGGGAAGGGAGTTGATTTTAACTCCACTAAATTGCGTGTCTCACTTCAGATACAGAACCTCCTGCATGCAGTTTTTTCATTGCAGCAATTTATAATAAGATAATTCAGAGAAAGGGTCTGATTATTGGAATCTCATGCTATGGGAAATATTTTTAAAGCAAATAAAGTATTTTGGGGATGAAAATAGTAGCTGTCATCATAGCTCCTTAGTACTGGCAGTCTGTGAGAGGGAGGGTTATTCAGGCTGTCAGCAGGCTTTCAGCACATTAGTCAGGGACTCTGCTTCTCATCCTTATCCGAGTAGATCCAACATGACTACATTTGTTCACTGTGGGGTTTTATTCTGTGCACAGAAAAGAAGTTTTTTTTATATCTGCACACTCCTAAGCTATGTGGAGATGTAGTATGTAGATTTTCTTCTACTTGTCTGTCTTCCCTTTCCTGAAGAATTTTGTTGGTTCAGGGCTTCTTGAAAAGCCTTACCTGGAGCTTGGCTTCTTCTATAAAAAGCCCAAATCATAGTTTTTAATAGTGGTTCCATCAGCTTCAGAAGTGCAGAAGGAGAGTGCACATGCAGTTACGTATATTTACCCTCATGGTTTCAGCAGAGCTTTTATATCTTTAAGGCAGGCTTGTGCACACACAAAATAGATCCTCCTCTGATCTTCCCTCTCTGTTTGTATAACATCTTGCCTGTCAAGTAGAAGCTTCAGAGAAGAAAAATGGCATCGTGGTTCCTTTACAAACTGTACAGAGCCTTGTCACCAAACCAAAGCCTTGGGATCCCCACTGCTGGCACCATGCCAGCGCTTTGGTTTGTATCTAGTTAGGCTATCCAGAACTGGTTTTGATAGAAACCCCAAACCCAGGTTCAAGGCTGTAGTCATCTGAGGGTCAGTGTGTACACAAACAGTCTTCTGAACGTCAGCAAGGCTCCCGTTCTGCAGGAGTCAGCTTATCCCACGAGCTGAGCATGTATGACATTGCACACCACTTTCACTTCAGCCGGTTCCACCTAAAATCTGTTTAGGAAGCATAAGCTTCTGATTCAAAGAAACTGGCTGACAACAAACTACTTGTTCTGCAGGCTTTGGGGTCCGTAAGGGCAGCAAAGGTTCACCTCTGCCTTCGTCTCTTCCTGCGATATGGCAGCACGTGGCGTGGAGGCCTCTGTGGGGACATGACATGTCTGCTGGTCTCCATGGGCTGCTCCACTTCTGCACAGAGGTCTTTCAATTTATCATGTCTCCCTAACGGCTGACCTCTCATGGGCCCAGCTAGCAGATGGTGAATGTCTGGTCTCAAATAAGATTCCTTCCTCAGTCTGAAAAGACACTACTGGACTTCAGTCTTCCTTTGACAAGATCCTTACAAAGAAGTTTAGGAGAACCTGAGTGCTGTCGCTGGATCTCACGCTGACTGTGTACACGGACTGTGTAGGTATCTTCATGCTCAGTGCCTTCTCCTCCTTTTGCTTCTGGTACTGTTTGTGTATTTAATCTGTAAACACTTTAAAGCAAAGCCCGTCACTTCCTCTGGGTATGTAGAGCTCTTGTGGCAAAATTCAAAATTTCTTTGAGACTCCACTGCAAGAATAAGCCATGATACTAAAACAGTCAAAAGAAGAAAAAAGAGGTAATTGTAGAGCAAGTAGGAATTTCTTCATGCACAGGAGGAAGGGATTCTTCTCAGTGCATCCCTGATCTCAGTTCTCTTCCCTCTTTTTTTCCCAGTTTAATGGCTGAAGAAGTTGGAATCCTAGGGAGAAAGCCTCTGACTTATATCTTCTCATGATAAAATGCTAAAGCGAGGTGTCACCCTGCTCTCCTACCACTGAGGTTGCTATTCTAGGTTACAGTAAGGTTTCACCAGAAGAAACTTTAAAAATAAAATAGATTTATTCTGCCATTTTTTGTAATAGGGGAAGTTCTATCACCATAAGAAACAAGTCATGTTCAGTAAAGTGCAGCTTCTGTCATTCCTTCCTTTCTGCATTAGACCAACTTTTTACATTAGTTATTAATTGTAAATGTATAAAATGGTGCTTAAAATGTATTTGTACATGCAGTCCTTCCCAGTGTGCAGCAATAACTGCCAGCCTCAAGTTCTGTCCTCTGTCTGGCTTAGCAGTTCGACAGGTTGGCAGACTTCAAAGTGAAATATTCTCCATGGAAAGCTAATGGGGATAGATTTATCAAGAATGCCCTTGGAAAACGCAGTCAAGAGTAGCAAAATCATTGATAATGCTCTTTCTCTTGTAGAGGCAATGCATCCTGACTAGTGTCTCTTTGTACCAGCCCCCCGTTATTCTTGCTGTTCAGGAAATTCAGAGTCGCCGTGCCTACGCAGCAGCTGCCTGCCTTCCCACCCTGATCAGGGCAAGAGCTGGGTGCAGAGCAGGTGCCTGGTCCCTTTGGAGGGCAGTGCATGGCGAGGGAGGGAGCCCTGGGCCACAGGTTCGCGGGTCTGGAGAGCTCATGTCCCACGGGAAAGGTGCACCCTTGGGTTCAAATGCTCCGGAGTGCAGGCAAAGCCTAAATTCTCCCTCCTCCTGTTTATTGTGTGGAGGGTCACTGTTGCTGACACCAAGAGTTACAACCTCTGTGCTTGTTACACTCGCAAGCTGCAGTGAAAGCCCGTACAAATTACTTGGGAAGATAAAAACAGCAGGAGGGAGGACGCTGGGAAGCAGCGGCGGCCGAATGTTATAATACATTCTGCTCCTTGCACTCGGGGTGGCTGTGATCAGAAAGTGCCTGATGCTATCGTCTTACCTGGTGATGGAGCAGCAGTTTGGAGTCCTTCAGAGCCCAGTAAGTTAAGACCTTATTGAAAAGATAAAATTTATATGGTAGTTGAAAGAGAAGGAGATAGTCTGATTTATGGAGTACAGGCAGAAAAGATTATAGAGTACTCTCCTCCTATCGTTTAAATCATTCTCATTTCTTACCCTGGGATATAACACCACTGTTAAAATGATGACAGTAAAAGAAAAGCAGAACAAAGAAAGATAAAGTAGAAAAACCAATTTAACTTAGATTTTGAACTCCAGTGATTCCACTCATGAGAAAGAAGACCTGCAACGGGATGTGATTGTTCCACGTGCTGCCTGGGGCCAGCGCCTGACACAGAACCGGAGATCTTCTAGCTACATCTGGACTTGCGTGATTCTTTTACTGGCTTTTGAAAGATGTGAATGTTTCTGTCGTAAAAACACTCGCACAGCTGTACTGTCTTCAGCTAAGAGTGTGGGCAGCCTGTTGCCTTCTCTTAAATTCTGGTGAGCAGCAGTTTGTAAGAGAAGAGTAGCACAACAGGGGAGCCATGTAGTGATGCTTCCCAAGAATCCTGGATCATCTCCTGACAATTTGTGCTTTGGGCACTTCCACAGCAAAGATGGTATCTCTCCGCTTAATACACCCTAGTGGACTTTCCTTCCTTTAACTTGTAGTATACCTTTTTGAAATCCTGTAAACTTTTAGCAACCATAACATCCTGTGGCATAGAGTTCCACAGCTTGACTATAAAGCGTGTAAAGTAGCATTTCTTGTGTTTTAAAACTGGTTCCTCCTGGTTTAACTGTAGAGTCTCTCTTTCCTGGAAAAGAGCATACGTTTCTGTTGATATTTAAAAAATTGCTATCGTATAACCCCTCAGTCATCTTTTTTTCCTAGACTGAAAAGTTTTAGTCTATTCAGTTATTCCTCATACAAAACTGATTCCATGCCTTTGATCAGCCTTGCTGCCTGCTCCTCAACCTTTTCCACATCCACAATATACTTTTTGAGATATCTGCTTCAGAACTGCATACAGTATTCAAGATGCAGGTGTGCCACATTGATATGAGGTATAATAACAGTTTCTATTCTCTGTTCCTTTCCCAATAACTCCTAACACTCAATTTGCTTTCATGACCTTTACTGAACACTGTGCTCAAGCTATCATGGAGCTACATATTCTAACGCTGCATCTTGAGTAGCAAGCAGTGCGAAACGACCGTTGTGTAAGTAAATTTGGGATTAGGTTTCTTCATGTGCATGAAATTACATTTATCTACAATGAATTTCATCTGCCATTTCTTCATGTAGTCACTCAATATTGCAAGGTCATGACATTTCTAATAATCAGCCTCATCCTACTAGCTGATGTAGATTAGTGTTATCAGCAGACTTCAACACTCGCTTTAGTATTCATCCTCCTTTTCAAATCTGTTCATGTATTTATGAATATGTTGCACAGCTTGTGGTGACCTCCCACTGCGTACTCCTACCTCCTTGTTCTTATCTTCCTGCCAATTCCTTATCTATGTGAGAACCTTCAGTTCTGTGCAATTCTTATTCTGGGAGTTTTTGGGTAAAGACATTATAGTTGTGGTGTTTTGCTACTGCGTGCAGCTATTTTTATTATGGGGAAAAATCTCTTCATTTCCTTCCTTACCCAAGTATCATATAGTTCATCTCCAGCCTGGCACTTTAAGCCTTCTCTTTTCCTCTGCTGCGTCCCCTGCCCCCAGGCAGTGCTTTTGCCTCTAGGAGGAAGTCCTGCAGCCTGAAACCTGTATAATTACCAATTACAGTCTGGGTGGAAAAAAAACAAAGAAGTGGGCAGGTCAAATATGGGGCCCAACACCAAGGGACCTGCCTTACACAGACACTTTGCAGTGGTTACAGATAACTGTGGTCTGCTTTTCAAGCCCCTACCTTATCATCACAGGCATAAACCACTTGCCCTTTTGATATGGGTCACTTGGTTTAAAATTCAAAATGTTAAGGCAAGCAGGATATGAGCTGTCAAACTAGGAGGGTGTTTGGATGCATTATTGAATATTTGCCTTCAATATGAGTTTCTTTGTGTCCATGGACTCCTCGAGTTGGTAATGTTGCTTGTAACAGATGTATTAGAGAGATTCAGATAACATTATTCAGGGTTGTTAATAACTTTCTCACGGCAGTTTTTCTGGTGTGGTTTTTCTCAGAGCTGGACTGCATACTGAAAAATCCAACAGCAACGAACATGTGACAACAGTTCCACTGTATGTCCCTGGTTTTATATTTTAGTATGCAGCAGAGGTGGATCCTAGTCTAGGAACTACATTGACATGTTCATCGCTGGAATTGAACCTGCAGGTTAGTAAGTGAGGACTGCACAAAAGTTCAGCCCGTGCAATAAAACATAACCTTCTCTTAACATCAATGGCCACTATTACCAGGAATTCAGAGCTGGAATTCATGGTCTGTTTGTGCTTGGATGAACTGTTTATAAAAAGAGAAGCTGGAGGAGGGAATCAATGACCAACGCTTCCTTGGCAGCGGGGTATTCTGAAGCAAAGCAAGAGATGACAATAGTAGATAACACCATATTCTTGTGTTCTGCAGTGGTGGACTTGGCAGGGTTTTGTAAACTACGCAATTTACAGCTCACTAAAATGTGCAAGTTGTTATTGTTCATGGCCCTCTATTTTAAAAGAAATGAAGGCAATGATGGAAAAGTCACATTACACTTTATCACGTGAACCGTTAGCTGCCCCGACGGAAGTGCATTGTTTCAGCAGCCTTCACTGGGATATATTGGAAGTGATGCAACAGCGACAGAACTGTAAGATGAAAAAGGTGGAAACATTCTCAAAACAAACAAACAAAACCCATAAATCGAGTGTATGTAGTTGCATGGAAAATACAAGAACCACTGCGTTGGAACACAGGCACGTGGTACCTGTGCTTTGGGAGCCCAGGACCAGCAGCTGGAGCGACAGGAGAGTCACCTGCCCTGGTCCCCAGCCTGCCAGATCCCCCTGTGTGTCCCTGAAGTGAGCTGGGCTGAGAGCTTGTAGCTGTACAGAGCCATAGGGCTTCAGCCTTTCCCCAAACCCTCAAACTAATAAATTCACTGCAATGAGAAAAGTAGGGGCAGATCTAGGCATCTGACTGTGAATGATTGTTAAATACCGTGTGATTACTGTTCTGCATTAAAAAAAAAAATCACTTCAGGATCAATGGCTATATTGAATATACTGGAGATGTATATATTCTCCTCACTCACCCCGCAACATTGCCCTGGGTACTAGGTATATAAAATCACAGGCACATCACTGATTTCCTGAAAGACAGATTTTTCTGAGCAAAGAGCTGACATGGCAAGTTTATTTTCAGATAAACTTCAAGTGTGGAATGAGTAGTAATATGTCTCATTGAAGGTGATTTTGATAAAGCTAGACACTTTTAAATGTGCCATATTAAAGATATGAATAGGGAGAAAGGAAGTTGACAGAGGAAATGAATGGGAGTTTAGCAAAGGAATACATACTACTGTGCTAGGAATATGTCACCAAGAATTTTTACACTATCTCCATTTTTCAAACACTGAGTTATATCTTAACAGTTTTTATGGTCGTTTACAGATGGAACTGTGTCAAACTTGTTTATCAGGGAAGTTTTCTTCTCTAGTCATTATGTTTACTAGGTTTAAGTATTTCTCCTACACTACTATTTGTGTGCTCTGAATCACTTTAATTCTGTATATTTTCATAAACACTGTACCCTTCCCTCTGCCTAACTTGTCTTTAGTCTTTTTGAAGGACTTTATGAATTATAATTATAAGTTGTATTGTAATTCTGGATGCTTGTAGGTTAGGGATATTTATTTGAACGATTGTATCACTACTAGATAATTCTATAACTCTCCTTTAAAAAAAAAAAGAGTTCAAGGTTTCAAAAAGATTGTAATAAAAACAGAATTGAAAACCTGGAAAAATCAGTGCTGGGAAAGTGAGAGAGACAAAGGAGGAAGGAGAGAGAAAGGAAGAAAGACAAGGAAACTGAAAATTTCACTATTGCCCATATTTATAATTAAAGTTCTCAAATTATTTAGGGCTTTTTCTTAATGCTCCACTTCCTGGAATCCTGCGATTATCAGAACAGTAGATTTCCTTAGAAGAGTTTCAGGACCTCATTGATGGAAAAAAATGAAACAAAATCCCAGAAGAAAAATGACTTAAAAGTAAAGACTGAGAAGCTAAAAGACAAATAAGTAAGTCAAAATGTATTGCTTTTCAAACTGTGACTTGAAAGGGGTCCACTTCTGCTTATTTTTAAGCATATTTCAGACTTACGTTTTGACTGAGACTTTGTGCTTAAAAAGGACAGTTTTCTTTGAGCCACTCTTATGTTTTCTTTAATGTAAGGTTTATATTAATAGCACCATAAATAATTACATTTCTAAGTGCTAAGATTCCTTCATAAGTCAGCAAAATTTTTCTTGGTAGTAAAATGTATATTCAGGAAATACTGTATGAATGCTCTGTCTACAGGTAAAAAGCCTGAGCAAATGGGAATCATCTCATAAGGTCACTGAACAGGTCCAAAACACAGTGATAGGACATGAAGAGTTTGTTTGCCACCACTCTGCCACCTTATTACAGGAAGGATAGTGACAACGTATCTCCAAAGTCCTCTTTCAAATTCTGTGCTTTTCTCACTTGCTGCAAGGCCTGTGCATCTCTGGTACTTAGGCTGGCCCACAGGAGAGAGGAGAGCAGGGAGGTTGTTCACTATGTTGTTTCATGCTAGGGAAGCCAGGCTTCATAAACTCCTTTTATCTCCCCTGAGGAGAGGGCAATTTAGAGGAGGAGCACACTGAAGTGTCCTGCGGAGCAACCTCTCTCCCTCAGGTCAGGGGGAGCACCGGCTTCTCTTTGTGCAGACTCCACAGCTGTGCGGGCCTGATTATCCGTGTACCGAGGAAGTCCATTAGGATGAAGGCGCTTATTTGCAGTGGTATCGTGTGGTTACCTGAGCTGCACTTCTGACTTTGATGCTCTGAAAATCGTGCAAGACTGAGAGCTGGTCTTTCTTTCTGTATTACCTTTTATTATCCTTTTCATGATCCCTCGGGGAGATCATACTTACTCTTTTTATATAAAGGTTTTCTGACGGTGCGAGCAAATGAAAATTCCTGTAAGTGAAGGTACTTGCATACCCAGAGTGGCACCAAATACTCTGTTTTAAATCACTGTGTGTTATCCTGATTTATCGAACTACGTTTGCATCAGAAAAGGGCAGTTTTAAATGCTACTAGCTCAGCGCATAAATGGCACCGGAGTGACGTTGTAAGCAGTGACTTCGAAGCAGCTGCAATCTTGAAGGAGCTGGCCTTTGCCTCAGAGGAATGAGTTTGCAAAACTTACGATCTCCATCAGTTTTGGCAGTGCGTATTTTTAAATGCTAGATACCCCATGATTTCTATTTTACTCATTCCCTTGTTGCTTTGACCAAATGCTGACTCCATTCCATGTCCTCGTTAACTCATTAATTGGTTATGGTTTCAGATAAAACCTCGGTTTGATGAACGGTGTTCAATTTAAGTCAGTCTAACATAAAAATAACTTCCATTAGTTTCTTTTTATGCACTTGCTGATTAATTTTCAGTAAAATCCATGAGGATTTTTTGCATGATTAAATGCAAAAATGTTTTTTTTTTTTTTCAGATTCACAAGAGTTGACTGTGCAAGTACAGTCAGAGGTAATCCAAATGAGCCATCTGGGAGCTGCTGGCTCCCAATTTGTATCTCTGTCTTTTGGACCAGTTAATCTGTACAGCACTGTGACTCCGGAACTTAGCACTTCATGTGGACGAAATGCATAGACACGGAACGTTTGACTTTTAACTTGAGATACAATGTGCATTATACCAGGTACTGTATGCACAGATACATCCTGCGTAAGAATAAATAATAATAATCCAGATATGGGGCAGGAAGGAAAGACAGTGTCAGGCAAATCGATTCTTTCATTCTTTGCTTTTCTGAGGAGCTGGAATGAAGGTTCTGTTCCCGTTTCCTCCTCTGAGCCCCCCAGTGATGTGCCAATTGCATCAATTAGCATTGCAGCAAAAGCAATATAAACAGACTAATACATAGCAAGACGTGGTGCAACCACGGAGGCAATCCAAAGTCAGGATATTACGGATGAAGTGCTTCCCCATTTTAATAAGTAGGAACTTTCTATTGACATGAACAGGGTCAGAAACTCTAAATCTAGACCTACTTTACTTCTTAAGTTTCTATCTGTTCAGAAAGGTCCTATACAATTTTCTAGATATGAATGACAGTTCTGTAGTACTGTAAACTGTTACTGAGAATTGAATGCAGCATTGTACACTGTATAGCAGTACGAATGGTTGGGGGTGGTTTTACTCTGGCAGTGCTATCGTTCCATATTTGAAACCAGGGATTGCTACAGTCAACTTTACAGAAAACATCTCATTTCTTTAGGACTATTCTATGTACAGGCCTTGAAGGACGCCTCATCCAGGTTATTTTGGTCTGTCCAGGGATCATGCAGTGGCCTTAGTATTTTTAATTAAAACTGAAGATTTTTTGTCTGCAGTGTGCAGCAGCAGGTTTCTCTAAACCCTGTATATGGTACACAGCATGATGGGGAAGGAAAGATGAAAGCTTTCTCAGAATAAGCCTCTATATTATTTACTTATATTGTTGGTTTTATGCCTAAGTATACAATAGGCTGATGCTCCAGTTGGTGCCAAGGAAAGCGGGGAACTGCGAATGAGAGGAAGGGCCAGGCTGAAAATTAGAGAGGAAGGTTGATGGGGAAGAATCGAGGGATCATGGAGCAAAAGATCCACTTGAATGCTGCTCTGAGAAGAGGTGCAAGGAAAAAGGACCATGAGCAGGGGCTGGAAATGGCAGCAGGAAGAGGACACCACCACGTCCTCCATGCGTGCCTTTGAGAGGGCTTTACGGATGAGGGGTACGTCTGCCTGCTGCCAGGGTAGGTGGGGAGGAAGAGTACTGTGTGGAAGTGAAAAGAAGAGGCTGAAGGGGGGATATGTTACTGTTTCAGTTCTCGCTATTACGTTGTAAAGCTGAAAAGGCTGGCTGTCCTCAGGGTGAAACTACTGTCTTGTGCAGACTTACCTGATGGACGGTAATATAAACAGATTCAGCTCTGAATATACAAGAGTGTGCACAATGCCTTTGCTTTGAGTCAGGGCCATCAGTGAGGCAGCAACCAGGATGGACTGAAAAAAAGGCATGCATTAAGCTATTAATCAACCTGCAAAAAAGCAGGTGATCCTGCAGTTTCTGTGCACTACTCAGAGATTAGAGTATATAAAGGAAAATGCAGAGAGAAAAAATGATGGAAGTTTTCCTATGAAAGGATAGGCTGTGTTCCTGCAGCGCTGAAAATTTTAAAAGGTGTTAAGAGCTTTGTATAAAAACCCTTTCCTACTAAGCATGCAACATTCTTTAAGCAAACGCACACAGTACTTTGCAGCGAAAGTATTGCCTGAAACTTTAATGGCGTGATGATATTTCAGTGTTAAATAAGACAATTTCATTTGTCTTTACTGCCTGTGTCTCTGACAGACGAGAAAATGGAAGCGAAAAGAAGTAATTTCTACTTCAGTAACAATTGCCAACGTTTTTCCTTCTTTTTTATTCTCAGTATCTCTCTACAGCAAAATATGAGCTTTTTTATATTTCAGTGTTTTTTCAGGATTGAGGCTAAATACATCCCATATCAACTTTTTTGTTGATTAATTCTAGTCAGAAGCATTACAGAGAATAAGGTTTTTATACTGTCATTTTATACTGTCTTACTACTCAGGGGAAACAGGCATATGAATACAGGAATCTATTTAACAGCTCAGAGAAGAGATACAATTAATATTCTTTCAAAATGGTTGCGATACTATGCAATAAGCTGAGGTATACTATGCAATAAGCTGAGGTATATATCTTTTAAACCTTTATTTCCAAGAAAATAATGTTGGAAAAACATATATGAAGGGAACTTTATAAATACTGGTGAAAATAAAATGAGGGAATACTTGGAAGATTTAAAAAATATGGATTTTTTGGTCTGAATAGAAATAAGACTATATGAACACTAATAAATGAAGAAAACTGGGTAGTTTAGCTGTTCTCCTGTTGATCATTATCTCTGAAAAATATTGGAAAACTTGAGGACCTGAAAGACTGAGAAAAGGCAAGGACAATATTAGTTTTCAACAAGACTTAAAATGTAAAAGCTCAAGAAGAAGAAAATTAAGCCTGATAGTTTCTCTCATAAATATAATTACTTTTTTAAATAAAGTTTTTGTATTACAAGAAAAATGAAGAAGAATAAACACTGGAATTAACATACATGTGTTTATTAATAGAATTACCAAAAGTGCTTCTGAAACCATGTGCATGAATTTGTATTGTACTGAATCAAAACTGATTTATTAGCTGAATGAGGAAATTCTTCTTTTAAAAATTTAAACACCTATAAAACTACAGCAATAAAACTAGCTACAAGGACATGAACTTGCTGACTTTTTTAAGACCTTTGAAATACTATGTGACACCAAGATGAAATTAAATGGAATGATGGGTGTGCAGCAATGTTAATTTATTTGATTGTGTATCAGATGGGGGGCTTCAAAATAAGGCCTGTACTCAGGCACTTGTCATTCCCAAATGTTAAACTATTTATGGGGCTTTTCTAACCCGCTGCCCAGATATGTTTGGGCTAGCCTGTCCATGTTCTTGTGGTATGGATGAATTCGTCTTAATTTATGATATGTGAGGATTATTTTTTCACTGAACAAGCCACAAAAAAGTTAATCTGCTTTTTGAAAAACACCAACAGCCCTGAGCATCACAAACATAGCTCCCTGAATTCACTGCACATGCTTTTGGCTGGCATTATTTTGCTGTGAGAAGTCAATGTGACTTAGTTTGCACACTTTGGCATTATACGTTTCTTGGGCACATAATTGACAGATTTTCTCATGTATTCCTGGGACATTTCAGTGGCCTGCCTCAGAATAATTAGCCATACTTTAACTGGGTATGGGAAAATACTTTGATTTGTCATCAAAATAGTCATGAAGGGCATATGGCAGACTATTAACATGGCTTAGTGCAGTACAGTGTATGTTGAGACTTAAAAGAGCATGATCTGTGATTCATTAGAGGCTTAAAGAAATACTACTGCTAGGTATGTCAAAGATTTTTGGAAACCTGAGGATTAAAGCAGTAATGTAGACAAGAGTAGAATCTGTTTACTTCAATTTAGGAAATACAGCATTTTATATAACAAACACCCACTTTTGATTTACTGCTACAGGAGTGGATTAAACTAAAAACAAGTATTTCCAAGAGCATTTTTTCCCCTCATACTTTTTCTTCTGAACACTAAAATTTATGTAGTGTCCTAGATGGCTCTCTTCCTTCTGATACATCAGACACTACAGATGAGCTATTAAATGTCTCATTCCCCTTTTAATCTGTTTTTTCAACAGCCTGGTCTGTGTTGACCTTGGTCATAAAGGATGGTCAGTTTTCTTCACCGTAATCATCAGCATTTTTCTTCAATGTTAGGTTTCTACTGGCACCACATTGTGCCCTATGAAGCTGTGCAGGCCCAATAGCCCCCCCCCCTTTTTTTTTTCCCCTCTTTTTCCTGGTTATGAAATACTTGGCTTCCTACAATGGCAGTAGAAGTGCCTTTTTCCTACTTGGGTATTCTGGAGCAGTTCTCTAATGGTGATATGAGCAAAGACTGCCTTTCTTTTTTTTTGTCAAGTTAGAGCAATCAGTGAATTCCTCCCCAGTTTTCCTTTCATATCCAGCATGCCTTTTAGGAAAGTGGTGTTTTTATGATTCAGAAATCAGGCTGAGTCAACTAGTTCATCACAACATGTAACCACAAGGCAAAAGCTGATCATCATGCTTTATAATCTCTCTTTTTAGGAATTACTCTATGGAAAAACCTGCAGAGTGTATTCTATTGTAATCTGATAAACGTTAGGGGTTTCCTGTAAAAAGCACGCTGCATGTGACGGGTACGGGCCCTTCTCCGTCCTGTGTACCCCTGAGTTTTGCGGTGGGGGTTGTAACCCATTGCGCCTGACACTACGAAGCCTTGCGGGTGCGCTCCCTTTTTCTGCGCCGCTGTACAGCGCTTTCCCGCTCCGCAAGCCGCGGCGCTGCTGAGCGGCGGCCTTTCATCTCCGAGGGCTGAAACGGGTTGCGGCTGGGGGCGCCTCGCGCCGCGGCGGCCGTTAGTTAGGGCATGAGGAGCCTCGCGCCGCGGCGGCCGTTAGTTAGGGCTGGGGGCGCCTCGCGCCGCGGCGACCGTTAGTTAGGGCATGAGGAGCCTCGCGCCGCGGCGGCCGTTAGTTAGGGCATGAGGAGCCTCGCGCCGCGGCGGCCGTTAGTTAGGGCATGAGGAGCCTCGCGCCGCGGCGGCCGTTAGTTAGGGCATGAGGAGCCTCGCGCCGCGGCGGCCGTTAGTTAGGGCATGAGGAGCCTCGCGCCGCGGCGACCGTTAGTTAGGGCATGAGGAGCCTCGCGCCGCGGCGGCCGTTAGTTAGGGCATGAGGAGCCTCGCGCCGCGGCGGCCGTTAGTTAGGGCATGAGGAGCCTCGCGCCGCGGCGGCCGTTAGTTAGGGCATGAGGAGCCTCGCGCCGCGGCGGCCGTTAGTTAGGGCATGAGGAGCCTCGCGCCGCGGCGGCCGTTAGTTAGGGCATGAGGAGCCTCGCGCCGCGGCGGCCGTTAGTTAGGGCTGGGGGCGCCTCGCGCCGCGGCGACCGTTAGTTAGGGCATGAGGAGCCTCGCGCCGCGGCGGCCGTTAGTTAGGGCATGAGGAGCCTCGCGCCGCGGCGGCCGTTAGTTAGAGCATGAGGAGCCTCGCGCCGCGGCGGCCGTTAGTTAGGGCATGAGGAGCCTCGCGCCGCGGCGGCCGTTAGTTAGGGCATGAGGAGCCTCGCGCCGCGGCGACCGTTAGCGGTGGCCTTCCCCGGCGTCGGCGGCCCCTGATGTGTCTCTGCAGTGGAAATACGCTGGTATGGAGTTAACTGGGGGTGAGGGGGAACACTTGAAAACCCCGTTCTTGCCTTCAAAAGCAGATTTTTTTTGGTGATAAAGACCTGAAAGATGGTTCCTTTGCCTCTGTGTTGGTGTGATGTTGATGTTAGAGGAAAGTTTTGAGCCTGAAAGGGGGAGATGCAGAAGTATGTCTAGGACGGTCAGGTGTGCTTCAATTCACATTTAAAATATGAAATACTTTGTATTTCAGAGTAGGCTCTTGCTTTGGAAGCTGCTTGGAAACATTAGCTCTTTCTGAAAGTCTGGATCTAGGGGAATGCAATGGTGCTTTAAAAAAACCCTGGTGGTAAAATCGTGGTTTACCAGCTTTTTATTTCCGTTACAGAAGAAAGCAGTGTGGTTTCACACTGTTTTGCTCTGGGCATGCTCACTATTGATACTCAGCAATACAGTTCTTTGTAGTCACTTTTTGGTAATAGTCATAGCAACCTGTAAATGATAAGAAGGTTAATTGCAGAACCTAGGTGATGCAAAACTCACTTATTCTGTGGGAGCTAATTTTAAACGGCTTCCTCATCTTCTCTGAAGTCATAACCTATGAATAATAGGTAGGTAAGTGATTTCAGGTAGAAGAGAGTCTTTATTCCCACACAGTGTAACCAGTTCTAACTGCTACAAATTAAGACTAGGTAAGTTTAATTTAGGATTTAGATACAAAGTATTTGTAGAGAAAGTAACTAAGGAATAATTTTTCAAGAAATGTGGTAGGTTCTTTGCAAGTCAAAGTTTCCAGTGTAAGATTTTTGCATGCCTTTCTAACATGATACTTTAGTCTAAACTAGAAATTACAAGCTTGTATGTGTTTATTTGGGGAGAGGTTATGTGACTTCAGGTGAGATGGGTGCTGGTTTTGAGAGCTGCAAGTGATATTCCAGAACTCCTCATGGTAAAACTCCTGTTGACTTCTGCATGACCAAGATTTCACTTGAAATGCAGAATATTGATTAGGCTAACATGTATGAAAACACAGTGTTCTAGGAAGGTGAAGCATTCATTTGCTACCGCCATGTAAACAGAGCACTTGTTGTGAGTATTATTAATTTATTTGTGAAACTCCTACTTACAGCTGTTTGAAAGCAAAAGGAAGACTCTCCTCCCCGCCCCCCCAAGCACCAAACAGTACTCTTCAATGTTGGCATTTGTGAGGATTTTAATGAGCTCACACTGTGCAGCTTTCTTCAATTAACTTTGGCTGTATGCTTGTATAATTTATTTTGGACAATAACTGGAAAATCAGTTTTCATTCAGGAAACAATTGGGCTCACCACATCTTGACCTCCTATACATCTGTGTAATTTTAATGAAGTCTGAACTGAGTTTTATTGAGGATGAGACCAGTGCATTTGAGAGCAGAATCTATCTTTTCTATGCCAGACTTGGATTGAGAACGATGGTGGTGAAATTAGATGATGGTTATGGAAAACAAGTATTTTTGTTATTGCTGGATTTCATTTAACAGTAACATGCACAGATGCTAACAGTGACAGAAGTGTTCTGAGGCAGTCAGGACAATAAACCACTATGCTAGAAAGAACATTGGTTGCAGGTGGACAGGGTGGTCATGCCCGCCCCCCCCCATGCCTTGTAATTTTATCTCAAAATGGAGGAGAGTACAAAATCCCCTAAAGAAAAGTTAGATTCATATTTGCAGGACTGAAGTGAAAAATAGCCATGTGCCAGAGGAAGCTGTTCACTGTGTCTTCTAAGGCTCTGATGATTTCTATACTGTATTTACAAGGTGTTTTGCTCACTTTGGGTTTGAGTGCATCAGCATAGTGATTTTATTCTCTGAAATGCATATGTATCTATTTTCTTTTTCATATAGGGCTGTGTATATGTGAAGTTAGGCTCTCTGGCTGTCCTCCTGCCCTGAAGTCTCTTGGGCAGCAGGGCTCAGATGCCAACAGCCATTTTGCTTTGCATGCTGTTTACCTTGAAGTCCCAGAATATTCTGATGACAGTTCTGATTCAGCAAAATGCATCTGCCATATGCTATAAGCATGTTAGAACAGCAGTGCTTAAAGATGGTTTGTGCTTATGCAGAGTTTATCAGTCGTAGCCATGTGAGTGCTAAGTGCCAAACAGAAAGCATTAGTTTCTGTGCTATTGAGGAAAGACAGCTGGAATGGCAAATGAGGGGGGAGGTACTTTATCAGGTGCTTGATACTCAGTGCAGTACTTCTGTTGTTGCTTACTGCAGTAATTGAGGATTAGCACACTTTACATAGGTATATGTATAGTACAGGTCTATAAAATGTGCACTACTTTTAATGGTAGTTTGAATTTGCTGTTTTATTGCAGTTACTGTTACTTTTGTTCTCCTTCTTACTGAAACTTTCTACTTTACTTGAGTTTAATTTGAGTTTATGTCTGGACTTGTTAGCATTGTAGAGGCTGATGTTCATTATAGTCAGTTGATGTTTAGCGCACACAGCATTTAGAGGAGCATGCCTTTCTCACACATCTTGCTGTAAAGAACAAACTGGTGCAGTTGCAGTCTCTTATCTGAAAAGCGGATTCAGCTTTGTTGAGAGCATAATGTCTGAGGGCTCCTTGTATTTGAATGCTCATCTTGCTTGTCTGATGCAAGTCTAGGGTTTCTGTGCGATCAACAGACAAAAGGTTGCTTCATGAAGCATGGACTCTTCCTGTCTTATCTCTGCTCAGCTGGAGACCAAAACTGGCTTGCATCATGGTTCAGTGCATCAGTGTGCTAGAAAATTATACAGTGTATTATGAATTCCTTGGTAGTGACATCAGGGAATATGTTGTTACTGCTCGCTCCTGTTCCTTGGTTTCACGTTCTGACTGACGTCATCTTAATGCTAGATCAGGACCCCAAATTATGCACTCCAGAGGAAATAGAAGGGAAACCACCTAGAGTGGTACTGCTAGGTAGCTCGTTATGCAAAGGGGCTCTTTGAATGATGCAGGGCTTGGGTTATGTGACCAAAAATCTCAGATGTTGGGGAAGTTAAAATCCATTTGTAGAAGGTTGTACAATCTTCTTGTACACAGGAAGGACTGTTCCTAATTTCAGTTTTTCCTCTAAAATAAGCTTTTTCCTCAGTAGGATAGAGTCTGTGGTTTAAAGGATCGGCTTCTGATGCTTGCTTAGAACTGGTGTAAGTTGAGGAATTATTTCGGAGGCTTCAGTGGAGATTTTCCACATGTGCACTGATACAACTGGAATAGATAATGAGTTGTTGGCAGAGACTAGTCTGGGTAGTATTCTGTTTGGGGTCAGATCATGACATTTAGATACATTTAGAAACACCAGCTCTGTTTTGTTATCCGTGGCAGTGTAAATTTCTAGTAGTATCTGAATGCTTTCTGCCTAAAAAGCAGCATGGTGGTGAAATAGGCATCAGGGTGTGTCTGGTACTTTCGCTTCGGGCACAAAACTGTGTTTGGACATGTCTATGTGTTTTGGAGAGTGGGCAGAGAGAGGAAAGGCAGGTTGGAGAAAAAATCCTTTAAGTAATTCCTGAGAGGGAGAGTGGAGTTTTTGCAATGCGTAAATTTGCTCCAGATCTTTTAGTGCCATTACAATGGAAAAAATATCAGATTCTTTTTATGCAGTGATTTAAAAATAAAAATAATCCTTAACTATGCCTCAGTTTTGGAGAGCTGTTTTGGATCTGAGACTACTATATTGGCTATAAATGCATGTCAGGTCCAAGCTTATTTCTTTATTTTTGTTTTTTTAAAATCATACCTTAATTAATGTTTTTTTAAAACACAGAATAAGGTGTGTCACCAAGCTTAAACCTTAGTTGTCAGAATAGTTCTCCAGGAGAACTTCTTCACAGCTGGCAGGCTACAGAAGATCTCTGGACTAACTTTTGGTGAAGTACTGCAAAGGACACTAACAGTTCTTGTTAGAACCAGATGCAGTGGCATAATATTTACGTCAGTTTACTGACTTCAACAAAAAGCAATTATAGCAATAAGGACTTGCAGACAGGGCCTTAGGAAGTAGCATGTTGCAAAGCTGTACCATATGTTATCCTTAATTTCATGTAGTCATTGTGAATTTTGGACTATTCGTAGTTGAGGCTTGAGAACTGCTTGAGACTACAGAAAATCCTGCAGTGGTATTCTTTCTAAGGCAAAACAAGTCCTTTCAGGATATATTGTCAGATAATAGAGACATTTACAGAAGTAATTGTATATTTCATTCATTTAAATTAAATTAAAAAAATGCATCTAAGTTAAGAGGTTGAAACAAAAATTCTGGATTTTCCCTAGTGGGAATACTCTTTGCTCTTGGCTATATTCCATTCCTTCCACCTGCTTTCAGAGATGTCTCATATAGGAATATTTCTGAAACAGTGCTGTTAGGCCAGATCTGTTGTTAGATCCAGCTTTCCCTGGTTAGAGCAAAGGTTTCTTGCCTGTTTGGTTTTTCCCTTTTGGTTTCAGTTTTTTTATTCTTTCTAAAGACAGTGGCAGGACACATGCCAATGGAAAATGTAGCTCGTGAGGCTGTTCCCTCTCTCCCTCTACCTATCGACATACCTTTTCACATCTTAAACCTGAGCCTATTGGAGGGAAGATGTTACAAGTGCCGAGTTAATTGTCATTCCTATGTTGGAAGAGAATCTGAATCATAGAGAGTAACCTGTGTGGAGTCTCTTCATTATCTAGGGAGGTCATCTGAGGGGAGAGAATTTGGAGGGTGTTTTATAGAGGGTCCGTGCCTGCAAGCATACAACCGGGATTATGTTTTAAACTTTAGATGTATTAAATGAATTGCCGGTTTTGTACTTTGTGACTTTGTTACAAATCATGAGCTTCTTTCAGCGTCACCTGGATATATTGTATATTGTTGTGTTGTTCATTGTCAGACAGTTGTGTGATGAAAGATGATGTTGTGTTATCTTTTTCATAAGGTTAGTTTAAGATTACTAACAGAGCCTTTTCTCTGAATTCCCTTACTCTGGATTTGTATCTCAATATTTCGGTCACTTAAGTTATTTTACATCAAATCTTCGCATAGAGTAGGGATACATCAATGTTTTCTAAAGAACACAGCTAGGAGGAAGCTTAGTGCGGTGTAATTTAAAGTAACCTGTGAGACCTGAAGCTCTGGACTTTTAGGGTAACTCCTCCCCCTACCCGCCCCCCAACACATGCACACTTTGGGACTTATGAATGTATAGATCCTTTCAAGACTCTTTCCCCCTGCCAATTCCAGCAGTTTTCTCCATGCACTAGTAATCTCAGCCTTAATCAGCTGTCTCATGTTTTTATGAAGCAGCTGATTTTATTTGATGTTCTTCACAAATACCTGTTCTACTGCACTTTTAGAGCAGAGATCACGTCATTAATTGATTAAGGGTTAATCAGTTGGAGTCTGTCCCTCATCTCTGCAATTTTTAAGCTTTTCAGAATTTTTCCAAATAACAGCCTTTTGGATATATTTCTTACATGTATAATCTAGTTGAAAGGAGATGATTTGACTTTATTTTTTTACCAAAAAAAAAAAGCTTTCTCCAAGCCCTTGAATTTGAATAGTACTTTAAAGCGTCAAGACTTGCTTGGTCTGTTTCTGCAGAGTTTTTTGTGTTCAAAATAATCCTGGTAAAACCATCTTATCTACTAAAGAAAATATATGGGTGCTTAGTGTTATTCTTGGCCTTTCACATGAGGGGAAAAAAACTGAGACAGAATGGTGGAAAACTCATGCATGCTCAACATCTTGCGTGTGGCTCATCAACTTTGACTCTGGTTTCTTCAGACTTGGCTTGCTCCAAGTCTTTTTTTTTTTTTTTTTTTTTTTTTTTTTTAACAGATTTGTTTGGCATCTCTGTTCATATTGATGTGCTTTTCAGTACGCAGGCTGCATAGGCTGTAGAGAACATCTGTACTCATCTCCTTCAGGGTTGTTTTGATATTCCGGTTAAAGAGTACAAATGGCATATTTGGGGTTACTGTAGTATCCTCCTTTGTAGAATATTTTTTCTTCTTAAGAAGTGCTAGCCAGTCTTTCCTACACATGTAGGAAAATTACGGTGGCGTGTGCGCGATCTGTGAAGCTGTTTGGCATGATGCAGTGATACTCCTTATGAGAGTAGAAGTGATGGCTAGTAACTGTCCATGCTTAATAGCTAATAAGGGTCAAAAACAGAGTTGTGGGTGGTTTTTTGTTTTTGTTTTCCATAGTCATTGGGCGCGTATATGAAGGCAAATGCTGAAAACATTTCAGAGTAGGCCGCTTGTTTGTGCCTCTGTGGGCTTGGAGTTTTTTTGGTTTGGCTTTCTTGGATTTGTCTCTTGCTTTTCCTTACAATCAGAGCTTTGTAATAAGACTTACAGTGCCGCCACAGCAACAAAACAACATTTGGATGTTTTGGAGTTATTCTTGGAAATGCATCCTTTGTGTTTGCTTCAAGGGTGAGGAGTGGCAAGCACTCAGCGTCTCTGAAAACCAAATCAGGCTTTTTTGGATGTCCTTGTGAATGACTGTGTTGTTCCAGTGTCTTATAATAAATTGAGTGAATTTAGTCATTGAAAATAGGGTACCTGTAAATGCCTGCCTTGAAAATAGGACCTTGTAGGACAGCCTATCATTGTTGCATTGAGTTCCATGTCAAAATTTCTTCATATGCAGGGGAAATCACCTCTCTCTTAACCTGGTGCTTGTCCACCCTCAATTACTTTTCATCCTGTTGAGTAAAATTGCCCATATTTGAAAGAAGAATGGAGTCTCTTCCTCCCTTCTTCCCCCCGTGCCCCCCCCCCAAAAAAATAAAATGTTTCCGCAAGTCCAGTGAAGAATCTACGCAGAGAAAAGAGACCCAAATTAAAGCCTTCCTGTGGCGAGGGGGAAGTCTGACATGTAGCTAGTCTGTTTGGTCTGCTGACTGGGAAACACGCTGAGTAGCTAACCACTTAGCACGCATGTAATTCAAAAGCAGTTGTGGAACATGCTGCCTTTTCCATTTGGCAGTGATGTGGCATGGGAAGGGGGTCAGAGAGTCTAAGGCTTTAAGAGGGATAAAGGGAGCAAATCTCATGGGGCTGGTGTGAGGTGGGAGGAGAAATGGGAGGACTAGTGATACAGTACACAGTCTGTAGGAAAGGGGGCTTGTTTCTGTGTTTCTTTTGGAACAGCTTACCATGAACCACCAAACTCGCTGTGAGATCAAGTAGCAAACCAAATTCCATCCAAGTTCTCATACTTTTTTTTGGTGTGTGTGTTGGGGGGGGGGGCGGCGGCAGCATACTGCAGTTCACAAAGGTCATTTTTGATGATGATCTCAGCTGAGCTGATATTGCGTAGGTGTCAATGAGGTTATGATTTGTAAAACGTTAGTGTGAAGAAAAAACCTGCAGCTTCTCTGATGAGAAAGCAGTGTGTTTGAAGAACTGCAAGTTAGGGGGGAAAATGATGTTTTAATAAGAAAATTAGTGAAACTTTGAACAGAGACCTCTACAATGCTATGTAATGAGTCAATTTATAAATAAGGTGAGAATTTAAGAGTCTGGGTATGGTTTGATTTTTCCATCCTATCCATATCCTTGTCATATCTTCTAGTATTTGAATTGGCTAGAAACCTCTAAACAGTATAAAATATGCTGCCTAAAGAACTGAACTTCTGAACTAAGGCCAGGAAAGGATTTGGCTGTAAGGTCCCAAAAGGGACTGAACCAAATGAGCTCTCTCAAAAAGAGCAGAATTAGTATTCAGTCAAAACAGACATGCAGCTGGAGAGGGGTGTATTAGTGACATATCATCAAACCTGGTAAACCCAAAGGTTTCCTCTTTCCTTTTTCTTCCCCACTACCAACTTCTCTTCTTCCATTTTCTTTCATTTTCATGATTGTTCTAGTCCCGATGCTTAACTCTTCATTTCAGTTCAAGAGGCTCTTTGTAAAGGTTTTGATTTGCTTTCATCTTATTTGCCAGTTGATTTCTATAATGTTAAGGCAAATTATTTTAAATAGTGTAGGATACAGACTCTTTTATGTGAGTGGCCTTTACCATGTTATTTTAAAAAAAGTTAAGGTTTTATGGACTTGTAACAGTTTGCAGAACTAGGCTCCTAGTAAATACAAAAATACATATATGGATAAAAAAAATAAGTTGTTTGACTGGTGTAATACTGCATATTGTTTACAGGCTGTTTCATACAAAGAAGAAAGTGAAAAACTTAAAATCTCAGCCTCCAGGCTTGCCTGCCCTTGAAAAGACACACAAAGTTGCAGCATGTTCAGTTGCAGATAGAGTTTTATTTTGTTAATAAACTAAATGTATCCAGAACTCTTGTTTAAAAAACAAACAAACAAACAAAAAAAAACCACAAAAAAACCCAGACTACCAAGATATTCATAAACACTTGCCAGGAAACCATTTATAGCGTATTTTTCTTTCTATTGTGCTTTCTGCAAATATTTTGATTATTGCAGTGCCTGGATACTGGTTTTATAAATGTAAATTTCATGCATTAATTAGCCAACATTAAAGATTTCTCCCAAAACACACAGATTAAGCATTACAATGTGCTTTTCTAATTACATTTAAAAAAAAAAAGAGTCAAGCTGTAAAAATGCCTGGAGTCTGTTCTGTGCGTACACACTCATGCAGCTCTCATTAATGTCAGTGAAAGTTAAATGCAGAGGGAAAGGAAATTAGACCTGGGATAAATGTTAGTAAAATGTGTGTAGGTGTTTGAACATATCTATATTGGTTAGTGGAGAAATGCTTTAAGAATAGACTCTGGTCTAGATTCAAGCCACAAAAATGTTTCTCACATCTCACCATGAGTGGGTTTCATTCTGCTTCACTTAAGGCATATTTATTGGCATCTGAGTTAGTCACTTTGGCTTGCTGTTATTATTAGTGGAGAGAAATAAGTGCTTTTACTTGGTGATTTTTCTTAATTCTAAGGTGTATGTGTCTGTAGAATACTTTACCAGAATCAAGAATCTGAAACTACTTGTTCCTCTGTCTTGACTATCATGTGAACCTTTATAACAAACTCTGATAAAGACCGATCCATGTTTCTTACCATTATCCCTAGACTCCTGGAGATCAGCTGTACTGTGCTAGCCTTGTTTCCAGCTCTGAGTGCAGCAGAACTTGAGATTGCAGGTTATTTCCCTATTGAGCAGACCTTGTTAAATATTACCAATTGGACTTTGAAGAAAACTAATTGAGTAGCTGTGACCTAGCTTGACAGGGACTTTATCTGCTGCTTGAACATCTCGATGCTACAGGGAGAAAAATAATTAATTGCAAGGCCATTGACTGACTTATCATGAATGGAATGGTTTGTTTGTGTTTTTGCCTAAATACTGGTATAGTTCTGGAGTGAAGTAGTTGTGGTATTGCTGCACTTGAACTAAACACTCTCCGGAGTCTAATGTGGGAGTGATCTCAGGTCTATATGTAGCAGTATTATCTAGGTTTTGCTTATCCAGTGGTCAAAGTATCCCTTACTCTCACTGTCTCAGGTACTGAAAAAGGTAGCTGTATACAGTTTGATCACATTTGCAGCTTTGAGCAAAGGAACTTGTTCTCTTGTTAGTCAAATGTGTTACTGACTGCTTGAATTGTGACCAGATTTGCCTGAATATTGTTCAAAGTCTGCCTGTTAAATTTGTGCTCAGATAGGCTAAATGCTGACTGTGCATTTCAATGAGGGAAAGAACTCATCTAATTACATTTAGAAGCTACAACTTCAGGGGTAAAGTGGTGCTTTATCTCTGTTTTCAGTGCGATCTGGGAACCTACACTCATTGCTGGGTTGTGCTGATGTTGTAATCTCATGAATGCGATGGGGCGGGGACTGTCTGAATATTTTCTGTAATATCTGTTCCGGTGGGGCTTCTGAATTCGCGCTAGATTGTCTGTAATAATAAGTAATAAAGCTCATTAGAGAGGATTAGGTTTGCAAATCCAGAATCGGAGATATTTTCTATCAGGGTAAGACTTGCTGCAGACCCTCTAATCTGAGGGGGCTGACAAAAGTCTCAGAAGGAGCCTGTAAAGGATTGAGACCAGGAACAAAGACTTTGGTTATTTGAAGAACAAGAAATATTCCTCACTGGACTAGTATTTGAATTGAAAAGTATTTGAAAAGAATTTGCAAAGCAGAAAAAATGATGAGCTCAGACTGAAGGTTATGAAAGGTAGATTTTTACAAAGAATCCCAAATACTACCTTTCTTCCTCAGGCACGCCCCCCCTCCCCCCCTCCCCCCCCCTCCCTCCAGAAGATGACACACAAAACTCTTCAACAAACAAATACTGTACAAATCTCCACAAGTTAAAGAAGATGCATGAAGTGCAAAGAACTATCTGAAATACTTTGCAACATATTTTTTATTACTGCTACCAAAAGGATAAGCAAAGAGAGAATTAGGTGAACATCAGTAAATGAGTGGAAGGAAGAGGCTATCAATGCAAGGTTTGAGGACTGTTATTTTTTTTAAGTTTAACACAGCTACCATCTATAAGGCTTCTGCAGCAATGGTGGTATTAGCATGGAAGAGAGGGCAGTACGAGTATAAGAGAGGTATATGAAACTTGGGACTGGTGAGTTTAATTTTAGGGAAGGTAAGGAAACTTTCAGCAGGACAGAAGGCAACAGAGAGTCTGTGTTCCTGCAAGAAAGTCTACGTAAGTGAAGGCTGAGACTAACAGTTGAGTGTGTTTAAGTTTTGCTGCTTCACAAACGAAGCAGGAAAACCAGCAAAATGGATTCACTCATGTTTGTGGGAGGGGAGAAGAAAGGAAACATTTGCTTACACATAGGTCCAAAACAAGATGGAAAAACTAATAGGTAAAACAGTTTTTGCTCTCTACCAGGGAAGACATCTTGAAAGATATTGTTGAGACCAGAACTTTTTGCCCTCTTGCTACATCAAAAAACCTGTCAAATAGTCTTAGAAAAATAGAACAGAAATTAGTTTGTGTTCACTATCTGATGCAAGATGCTGTGTTTGTTAATACTGTCAGTTAGGCTTTGTTCAGTGCTTGTGTATCCCTCCAAAAAACTTCAGTTATGTTGTGATGGAAATCTAGCAAATGAGAATATCTGATTAAGCTTTGATTTGGGGACAAGAGCAACAGCAAAGAGAATGATGTATGTCTTAATTTATTCTATGAAGAACCACTGAGCTACAGTGAAACAAAAAGGGAGAAACTCTGAAACAGAAATTGCAGTCTAACAAAGAAGTTACCATGCTAGAAGAGATTGCAGATACTTTCAGGTGAAGAAACCTATTCAGTAGAGAAAGAAGGTGGTCAAAAATTACTTGGCTTGGTAAATTATCTGAGTGGCACATGCCTACTATAGGTTTAAGTCCTGCTGCATGAATGTCTGTAAACATGGGATATAGATCCTGGCAGAGTTTTCTAAGAAACCAGGAATCTCCATTAAAGAAACCTCAGTCCTTGAGGGTCAGTATCAGTAAAAGAAAAAGCTTAGGGCACAAAAAAGTGCTCAAAGCACAGTTTTCCAGATGCTGGTGCATATTCAAGAAAAGTCTTGTGTATACTTCATATCTCGTTAGGGATCTAGTATTGGCCTCTGCCAGAGGGCAGGGTTAGATGGACTGTTGATCTGGGTTGGCTCTGCCTTCTTCCAAGCAGAGTATTAGTATGGCCTGAATTAATGCAGTTACCACCCACAGTAATACTTGTCTCAATCAGTGACATCGAGAGCAACAGAGACAGAGTTCAACTTTGCTAGCTAGTTCAGTTCTTGTATTAGATCTAAATATTTTAAGTGCTGCATTATGAATTATGAGTAGTGGCTGTAGTTTGCCTATGTGAGGATGTGAAGAATAGTACCTGGAAATCTGTCTTCCTTCCAGATGGTACTGGAATGCTATGAAATTTTAATGGTATAAAATTTGACTTTCTGCCAATACTATTTCGAGTTTGTAAGAGGTTGGCCTGTCCATTGACAAGCCAGGCAGGTCTGGGGCCTGGTTTGGTGTAGGAGGTAAGGAGGCAGTAGATGAGTCTAATAATTAGCTTCAGTGAAGAGAAGTTCTCAATTGCACTATTAGATTTTTGACATGCAGGGACTGAAAAGCTTCACTAGGCAGTTTTACTGTTTAATTAAATAAAGCTATGCCCGCTCCCCCTCAAAGTGTAATTGTTAGTCCTTTTCTATCTTGGAAAAACAAATCAGAGCAGCTTACAATAGAGTGTGTTATTTCAGGAAGTTATACTCAGGATCTTCTGTTAAATAAATTGATAAGGAAAAAGAAAAACAACATTCTGTAAGGACTATGACCTCCCTTCCTCGCCGCCGTAGTTCTTATGGTTGTTTTGAGCTGCATTTTAATCAGAGTCAGAAGATGCAGAATAAAGGAAGATTAAAATATAGTGTGATAGAACAGTGTGAATTTCACACACATTAAATGGAGCTGGCACAAAATCTGGATATTGCTACTTTGATGTTAAATCATTTTGAAAGCTTACATGTATATAATAGTGTGTAACTCTGTGTTGGCCCTTGCTGAGATGCAAATACAGCCCTATAAGCTGCTGCTGCCCTCTACATTCTCTGCCTTTCACATATAGAATGGGATTAGTGACCTGTTAAACTGCTGCCTTTCAAATTTATTTTATTCTTTGGTGTTGGCATGTCAATGTTGCATGCCGATGTGTTAAATGGTAACGGACACACTTTTTATTGTTTCCCTGAAAATCATTAACATTTAATCTAACTGAAAGTAGATATAGAATCAACATTTATTTGCCATGGCCAGTTTAAATTGTCTGTAGCCCCATTTTTGTTAACAAGAAACTAAAACTATATATATATATATGAAATAGCGACGTTCACTGATGGCAAGATCGTCCATGATCTTCAACTTGGATATTGTTATTTATGAAGCAGAGCAACCCATCAAATCATATTTTTGCTCTAGTTTAAAGTGCAGTTAAGTAGTGCAGTAAATATTAAATCCATTGATGTATGCTTTACATTTTTATCCTGTGCAAAGTGAACCATGCGCAATTAGGTTTGTTTGAATTAAAGTCTAAGAGTTATGGTGCTCATTTAAATGTAGTACTGTCTATTAGAAAAAAATCAGAGAGAATCTAATATTTTCTCATTCTTTGTGTAGTTAATTTAATGCCTAATAAAATTATATGTTCTTCTAATTTTCACAAATAGCAATTTATGACTTTAGGCTCTTTGCTTGTTCAGTGAGTTGAGGCAAGCCTTGAAATAGATTCTGAAAGTGAAATACGAGGTCTTCTATAATTTTAAAATGCTTTAATGCACGATTTTATTTGTTTATTTTGTAAGCGATGGCTTTGATTTGCTGAGGCAGCTTTCTGTGAACTAATTCAGTTGAACAGCTTGCTGTGATTTGGGGAGCATTGATTTTTAGGGGGGGTAAAACGTCTGTGGGGGTCTGAAAGCATTCAGAACACTCCTCAAATTTTCACTCTGTATTTTCCTACTCTTTGTTATGGAGAAGTGGGAAAAATGTCAGGATTGTAATGCCTTACTTCAGAGTGAAACCAAAACACACAAACCTGAGTCACCTGTCCTAAATTTGTTACATAGGGTCTGACAGAGTGACTGACTGATGTTCAGTCTGCATAGGCATCACCAACCCCCCTCCCAAAACAGCACAGCTGAAATGGCAACTCTTTATTTAGCTAAATGGAAACTCTGTGGAAAGCACACTCTCCAGAACTCCATGCCTTTCATATCTGCTAGATAAACATTTGCAGTAATGTTGGGGTAATCATCTTCTGCATTTATGTGCTGAAGGTGTAAGTAGATGCTGCAACTATGCTTGGGGGCAGATGGGGAGAGGGAAAGCACTCTGTAAAGGGAAGTGCATAGGGTTGCAGTTCTTCATAATCCCTGATAAATCTGCATCTGTTAATTTCAAAACACTGATACCAGCCTACAAGTTAATCTGGGCAGGCATTCTACACCCAGCGTGTTTACGCAGGTTATGTTTTGCTTTGTTTAAAGGGATTCAGAATCCTGCCGGCTGGACAGAGAAAGAAATTGATCATGACTTTGTAATGTAACGGTTGAGTTCTGGGATGGGCTGAAACCTCAGTTCATCCTGCTCTAAATCATTGAATTCCAAAACAAGCCACTACTTAGGTGATGGCTTTGTCTCATAAGTAAATGCCATGAGCATTATGCAGTAGAGCCAAACACGTGGTGGATAAGCAGTCAGATTGGCTTAGGTAAGGGGGTGGAAGGGGGAAGGAGGAGAAGTAGATACGGCAATGCTCTTTCTGCCCCTTTTCCTCCCCTCATGGATTGGTCACAAATGCTGTTTCCTCCTTGGTCTTTAGTAGTCACCTGTTAAACTGGGAAGGCCAGAGGGACTGAGGAATGCCCATGCTATTTACACCAAATTTAGGAACAATTTTAAGTGGAGTAACATTCTGCTTACTTGGATTTTCCTCTCCTAAATGCTATTTTTAATCCTCTTGCCTACTGTTTTAACACTTTCCCCCCCACACCCTTTTTTTTCTTCCCTCCTTCTGAGAATGGGATTGAGGAGTATTTGGCAAAAATGTAGTAAGTGCCTCTTTTTGACTTCCCTCTTCAGACCTCAGAAACTTTCCTGAAAACTGTTAGTCAAGAGCGAGTTTGTCCCTAATTAGAAAGAAACAGCTTCACACAGTTCTGTGCTCATCTGTTCCACACGTTTCATTTACTTTTTATGTTGCAGAAACAAAAGGACTTCTTTCGCTAAAATAAACCAACAGAATAGTTTGCCATAAATATAAAGAGCATTTAAAGTTATTCTTTTAAAGTTACGCAGCAAAAGAGAGATGAATCTATTTAATCTTTCTGCAATTAAAAATGAATGTTAAATTAATTAGGAACATTTCTCAAATGAATTACTGTGAAATTGAAATAATGATCTGTATTAAAGTATTCCTTTTTAAATGTATGTCTCTGATTACTTAATGTATTTTAATAGACTGATTTTTTTTAAAAAAAAGGCAAGCACATAATTTCTAGAAGAATTGAAATATTAGGTTAACAAATATTCCTGTGTGTGTGGTGTTTATTTTTTATTTTTTTAATTCTGCTGTCTTCATTATCCATATGCACTTGAAGCAAATTAGGGTTGGAGCTCCCAACAGTGACCTTGTGCAGTATTTCCCAGGAAGGATATCTTGGACTTGAACAATAGAATAGAATAAATGTGTGCTGAATTTAGATCTAAGATTATGATTTAGTCCCTGATTCTGCCAGGTATTTACCCAAGTGCCCAACTTTAGGTATGTAATTTCCAATATAGGAAAACATTTTAGTGTTTTAAGTGCTCTATTGAATAGGGATGAACTTGCATACAGTTTTCTTTGCTGTGCTCATGATCCTATTAACTTCAGTGTGGTGTACTTAAAAGTTAAGAATAAGGAATTCCTTGTGTAAGGAATGCTTTCTTGCCTGAAAGACACAGCTGTTTCTTATCCTTCCTCTTGACTTCAGTAGGATTGTTTGTATTGCTGACCTGTCTGGAAGGGCTGCTTGTGGTGATTGTGGCCGAAGTTCTGTTGATTTTTGACAAGAGCAAAACTGGATTGAAAGAGTCTGGATTGTATCCTGTCTGTTCTGCTGCATGTGCATAACATCAGTCCCCTGTTAACTGAATAGTTTAGCTTGTGTGCTATGCCACAGGCTAAAAGATGAAAATGAGTGATCATGAGACTCCTGTGTGACTTCTCATTTCCCCACTACAGAATATCTACTTACTTATGCAGTGCATTGTGAATTATTTGCCTCTGTTTCCATCACTGTGTTTTGGTCACCTCTTGAAGGCCATGTATTTAACAGGAGGAGGCAACTATTATATTCGTTCCACAAGCATGGTAGGATGATGCATGCTAAAAGGAAGTAGTCTGTGAAATGGGCAGATGATTTCACTGCCCAATGCTGCAAGTGTTTTGGTATCCATTAAGTTCTACTCACGTGGAAAAAATGCATTAACAGGAATGAATCTCTCTTCTAAATGCTTTGTTAAGAAAACATATGACAAAAATAATATGACTAATATAATAATTGGGAACTTTCTGCAGGCATTCCAGAAGATGAGAAATATGTCCATTTAATGTATCACAGTCTTTAAAGAGTACAAAATATTGTTTGAAGCAGCAATACTGTTCCACTGAACCTTTTGTCCAAGTTTGTTTTTTAATTTATGGAAGAATGCATTGTAGTTGCTCACCCCAAAGCTCTCTTGGTCCAGCTTGTCTCTTTGAGTGGCCCATAGCAGGTGTTCAGAGAAATGAGACGGAGAGAGGTCAGCTGAAGAGCGGTAGGCTGTGCATGGTTTCTGGCCGTTAATAGCCGCAGGACTTTGGCTATCATGATTAAGAGCTCTGGATAGATGTCTCTAGTGTCTCATTCATTCTGAACCCATTTACGCTTCTGGCCTTCTCGATATCCTGTGACAAAGACTTTTATGACTTTAATTGTATGGTATGAAAAAGTATTTCATTTTAGTCTTGCTCCCCAGTAATTACGGTGGGTGTTTCATAGCTGTTGTATTTTGAAGAAATAATGAGTTATCACTTCCTGTTCACCTTCTGTCCATCGACATAGTTTTGTTGACCTTTATGGTATTCCTCATTGTCTTCCTTCAAGCTGCCGAGTAACAATTTATGTAGTTGCTCTTGAAATAGCAATTGTTCCAAATGTGTGGTCATCCCTATTTGTCTTCTCTACCTTTTCTTGTACTTACTGCAATCTTTATGTTAAGAAGGCTAGCAAATAGCAATACAGACTTCATATCTCTTACTGCAGTGCCAAAAGGGACTTTTGAAACCTTTTGAAAGGTTTCCTGACTGGAATTGGGTCACCTTTTTTTAGGCAAAGTGTAAGCTGGTTGCAAAAGGAGTTTTCAGTTTTCCCAAAGCAACTTTTAAATTTGGATCAATATTACTGCGTGGTTTCAGCTGGCAAAAGTGTTTCCTAGGCTAAACTAAATCCAGTTTTGTTGTAAGTGTTTGTTTTTTCCTTTGTTTGTGAACCAAACTAGGGTGGAAAGGAGGAATCATTAATTCATAAAGCGCTATCCATTATTGAGGAAGAATAGATTTGTGTGAATTCTTTTGGGGAGTGCCTCCCCTTTGCTATTGTTTGGGGCTGGATTTCCAAAAGTTTTTGTCAAATAGAAATGGGGCCAGATTTTCTGCATTGGAGGGAATGTCTGAACTCATGCATAATTACTAGCATGCCTTCTGTGATGTGTGGGAGCAAAAAGCAGTGGAGTTGACTTCCAAATTTTGGTGGTATTTGGAAAGTCCTTCTGACCAGAACAGGATATTTAAGAAAATTGTCCCCCCCCCCCCCCCACTTTCATTCTAAAGAATGTCAATATCTGTTTTGGAAGGCAATTTACAGTTGGGAGACACTGCATATATGAAAAGCGCCACATAAAGACAGTCTGTATTTAGTTGTTCTGTTTCTTTGAACAATGTGAATTCTTTCTAGGAATTTTGATGGTTGCCAAAGCTCAGGTTGGCAATAACAGCTGCAGGTGGGATTCGACAAAGTGTGTGAATGGCATAGGCCAGGTCAGGACACCTTCAGAATGTCACACACCTGTTTGCAACATTGCTATTCACAGCAGCAATGAGTTTGTCACAGGAATGCTCGTATTTTCCACAATGATGCCTGTAACATGATACCTCAAGAGCATCATCCCAATAGTCAACATTAATTTATCCTAGGAAAAATCCTACTGAGATTAATCTAACCCATTCAATTTCCATGACGTTTTTAATCGAATTTTTAACCCAATCCAAAAATTATTGATGATTTAGGGTTTATGTTTTGCAAATTCTAGGATCAATTTTTTAGGTGATAATCCCATTTGATTTCCAATAATCTCATGTTGAGGCACGTAATGCAGTGTAATAAATGCATGTAGGAAAGTGGCGTGAGACAGCTATATTTCTGTGGTTATATATGATATGCTCTTAGAGTACCGTCTTTAAAATGTGAAGTCTTTGATGTTGAACAGCTCCAGTAAAAACAGTTTGCAGATCAGAAATTAGATTTTCTAGAAAATAGCCACATAAAAGCTTAAATCAGCCTTTCTCCCCAAAAGGGAGAAAAAGGACAATTTCTCCCCCCCCCCGACCATATTGTAAATCAAACAGTAAGTCACAAAGAACCTAATTATCAGCAGTATATGTGAGACATGGACCGTAGGCTCAATTTCCATAATTTCCAGACAGTATTAGCCATGTAATGTAGCAGTGGAACCCAGGGACTATTTAAAGGGACTGCGTTAGAATATGCAGCAGTGACTCAACACGGTGTGCCAGCCATCCCTTACTCTTCTGCATTTCTGGAGATCATCTTTGGCACAAAGAATTGCTGTCCTCACATCACAGCAGTTAGTTGCATAGTTATATTCCTTTACCAAACTGTTCTGAAGAGTTTCTAAATTTAATTTGCTCATTAAACACCGATGTCAGGAGCTCCTGCTTTCTCAGATACTGTGGCATTCCTTATACCTTCATGTGAACAAGAACCAGCTTTTCCATTCCCCTGCGTGTCAGTTAATCTCCAAACCACTGGTCTGTGCCTTCAGCTTTCCCTCAGTTTCCCATGTATCTACCATCCTTACCCTCCCTCCTCCTCTTGGGACCCCAGATGGATGAACAGATGGGTCATGAGTCTTGTATCATTTCATATATTGCCACCTCCTCATGCCCTGCAGACTTCTGTGTGTGGAGTTAGGGTTCAGGTACGTGAGGCTTGAGTCACAGTGGCAGCAGTTTCCAGCCCTGCTTCTATGCAGCCTCTTGTGAGAGCTTAGGTAACATTTACCTAGTGACTCTCATAAGAACCTGCATGTAAGCAATGTTTGGGGGAGGGGGTTCTCTCTTATTGACACCAGCTAGCACAGGTTTACTACTTTGCAAACTGCAATTTCAGAATCCTCTCTAGATGAGATCTTTCTTATATTGCCAGTACGTGACAATTGTCTGCCATTGAAAACCCCATGTTCACCTTCTCTCTGTGGAATCAGCCAGTTTCATAAATGCAGTAGCAGTGTAGGATCCATGTGCAACTTAGTTTAAAAGAAAACCATAAAATGAAGCTTTCAAAAATTTCAGAGTGGGCACAGAGATAACATCACACTACCCAGTGGAGTTGGACCAGAAAACAAGGCAAAACATTTTCTCCCCCTCTCTCACTCCCCTGCCCAGTGATCTTCCTCTAAACCTTATAAAATCAAAATTAAAAGGGGGAGAGGGGAGAGATTTTTGCTCACTAACTTTCTTTATTACCTACGGAAAGAAGTAGCATTAAAAAAAAAAGAAAAGACGAATTTGGTCGTATTGTGTAGTGCTGTTCAGTGTCTCAGAAGCAGTCCATGGCCACTGGCAGGCTTGCCCAGCCACACGTGCTGTTTCTGGGCAAGTGGGTGGCCATGCAAATTGTTTGAGAAGCTACATGTGACCTGTAGGTTTTGTTGTCAGAATTTTAAACCCTTAATACAGATATCAGCCTTTCTGTTTTTTAACAGTTTAGCCCTAGCTGCTGCACATGGTGTACACTTAATTCAGGTGAAAAAGGTTCCTCAGGCCACAGTGCAGTGTCAATGGGATCTTTCTAAGCCTCACTGTTTAGATTGAAAGGATTCTGAGGTTTCGTAACCTTGTATTGCTATAATTTTACTAACAGCTGCTGTAATCTTTCATTCTAATGACACACAATCAATTTTTGCTCTAATACAGAAGTACAGAATTAGCAAGGTGTAAATGCCTGTTATTTATAAAGCAGCTTCATGTCATATTACCCTTACACGCTTTCTTGCTCATTTAACACACTTTTTCACCTCGCTGACTGCTGACCCCTCAACATTTGGTCATCCTGCTCTCCTCTTTTGCTAGCTGGTGATTCTGGAAAGAGGAGAAATTCAAGAACTATGTCTCTTCTTTTTAGTTCTCTTGAAGTTTATGTCTTCTGGCTTCAGCTAGCATTTCTGTCCTGATGGTCAATATACTTCTTCCTTTGGCATCTACCTCTGAAATTTTTTCCCATCTCTAACAGATTCTAATAATATTTAATTAATGCCTGATGGGCATTCTCCAAAATTCTGAACTTGTCTTCCCTTTTAATTTATGACCTTTTTTCTTCTCTATCTGCTTCAATTATTCTGGTATCTTGGTTCTCAAAACAGTTTCTGTGAGTGTTTGAGGTGGCCACTAACCAATGTGGTGTAGGATTCGATCTTGATAGGAAAGTTTGAAATTCTAAACTTACATATTTTTCTTCAGTTCCAACCTCTAATAATTTGTGGCCCAGGGACTTTCTAGGCCAGAGGTGCAAATTGATACTTAGTCCTATATGGATTTTTTTTATTGCATAACTTTGACCAATTGCTTTTTAAATGTGCATAAATCACCTAGTATCAAGAGGCAAGGAGTTCGATGGGTTAACTCTGTGTGATATGAAAAAGTATTTCCTTTTGTTTCTTTTGAAACTGTGCTTTCATTGGAAGCCTTTTAATTCTTGTACTAGAAGAAACAGTGATCAGTCATTCCCTCTTATTCTCCATGCTACTTATCATTTCATAAGTGTAATTAAAGAGAGAGAATTGTAGGTTTGAAATTTTTAGTTTGAATATTGTCGATAGTTAATTTCCAAAAGTTAACTTTTGTATTGTGTGAAATCTAAGTATTACCCATGCTTCAAAGAAAGCAACTTTTATATATCTCAAAATACGAAATGTGCTGCTATGTCTTGTGCTGCTTCAGAAAACAGCATTCGGTATTTTGATAAAATTCTGAAAGCAAACTTCGCGAGCAATTTAAAACTATCATGCAATTCATGAGTCACAGGTGTCCATTGCTCTTTCCTGACTTAGAGTAACCTTAATATAGGAATTTCCAGCCTGTTTAATATTATTCTCTGTGAGGATTATACTTTTTCCAAACTTGAGATAAAATGGGAAGACTTCCTTTAGATGACAGTTTTGGCCTATCAAAATATTGACATGTAAGAATAATTTTCTATTATGTAAGCCCTTTGCCAAGTGAGCTGCACAGCATATTCTCACTTCAAAATTTGCATTCTCTTCTTCAGTTACTACGCTCAGGGGTGATGTTTGTGCTTTCTAAGTTGCTTGTAAGTAACTGCACTATTCCAATTACCAGATCTTTGTCATGTATTCAGATCCAAGAGAGAAAAAGGGTGTTGGAGGAACAAAAGGGTGAGGAGAGAAAATGATGACTGCAAGCTAACTAGTTCACAGTGGTGTTTTAAGAATCTTTAATTGTTTTGTTTGTTTTTTTCATTGCTTATTCAGTAAAGAAGAAATAGAGGAGATCAAATGATACCCATGAAAAGAGATTACGTTTTTCTGTTACAGCTTTGTGTCTCCTCTCCGTAATGTACGTTATTTATGGCTCTGTTCTCGCTTCTTTTTGCAGGTTTCTGACGTGTTTTAACTTTGTATTCAGTTTCTCCTGTAAATTTTCTGTATCTTTCCTAGCAAAATAGTATGGAAAGAAAGAAAAGGATTTGATGGTTTTTCAAAATCGTAAAACCTTTAGAATCCAAAGGGGATACCAAGTGATCTGAACAATGTTTTGATCTTAAAGAAAAAAATGCTCCATTTCTCTAAATTTATTTCAGCATTTCCTTTGTTTTTTTCAAAGCATGAATTATATTTAAGTATTACTGATACCAATATACAGTGCGTATAGCAAAAGGCATTGTCATGTGACCTGTTGCATACACCCACATGTGTTTCTCTACACCTTTTCTCAAAGGTAACCCGATGACAGCAAGGAGGGGACATTTCTAGTAGGAGAGAATTGTCTGAGCAGATCGTTGAGACCTAATGTCAGCTTTGAGGAGGAATTTGTTGAGAGAGATAAACGGACAATCTGTTGGGAAATACCTGTGAGCTTGGGCTGGGGAAGGCCTATATAAAGACTAACAGTGGGGAAGAGAGCAGGAAGATGCATGAGTTAAATATGAACTGTTTTGATAAGTAAATGTGCCAGACCCTGAGATGATGTTTCATGCACCACCTGAGTGTTCCTGCGTTTAGCAGAGGCACTGGTGGTGATAATATGGTGCAGTTCATAGCAGACAGTGGAAAAAATGCCCTGAGGTGGGTGATGAGTGCACAGGTGATCAATGTAGGAACTACAGTCAATAGAGTATTCATAAACTTGAATGGAATAATTTGGCACAACCAGTTGGACACTCCTTACAATTGTTCAGCCATAGCTTGCTCTCTCTTTCTATTTATTTTTTTTAATTATTATTTATATTTATATCTTGGCTTATATATTCCATCTTCATAAGAGATCTTGCTCCTACTTGTAGCAAACAGCAGTTAGGAATTGGCATACTGCAAAGCCCTAATACAGAAAAGGAGTTTCTTTGAGTCTTCTAGATAAAAGCAGTCCTTTAACTGTCGTTTAAATGACCCATTTCCACTGCTTATGTATGTAGTTTCTGGCATCGCACATCAAAATAGGAATCTGCAGGTCCTCTGTGTAATAAACAATTGTGGGTCTCTTAAGATATGGTTCGATACCGAGTTTGGTACTTTCTTCTCTGTGAGGTAACTCTGTTCTTATAATGATGTTTCTGTAGCATTTTGCAATGGTTCTTGAAATTTATAGATTACATATACCAGATATTAAGGCTGTTATTTTGTTTTTTTGACTGAATAAAATGAGCTATATTAGCTCATTTAGAGCTCGTTAGTTGCAGAAACTTCCGTTCCATTACTGAACATTTAGTACTTGGAGCAGACTTCAGAAAATCATGAATGCTTTGTAATAACTCATATCTTGGTTGTATACAAGAGTTACAATTTTTGTATACTATCATGATTTTAAGTTCTGTATCTTTCAGGAAAAACACTAGCTATTGCAGTATTTATCAGAAAATTGTGGTGGCTGGGAGCAGTGGTGAAACCTTGCAATATGAGTGAAAGCAACTCCTGACAGCAAGTGGATAACCAGACCTGCTCTTAGCTCCGGTGAGATGCTGAGAATAGCTGTCAGTGCAGTCAAACTGAATTTTGTTCAAGACCAGCACAGAATTGAAATTCATGAGCAGTACCTGATTTTGCTGCTTTGAGATTCAAGCAGTAGCCATCAATGTCATACTGTTCTTTACTCTCTGCACGTGGAGACAATTGGTTGGCCCTCTGTGAATGTACAGTCATGAAGAATTAGGTATAACAACTTTAAATGTCTCTTTTTTTCTTCAGCGGACATGCCTCTAGTGTTTATGTGTTTGTTTTGGGGAAGGGCAAGGTACTCTGGAGATGGCTGTAGATGTTAGCATGTGTTTAGCGCCTTATCAGTCTGCTAAGTTTATCTACATTTTTGGTTGTTGCATTTGGGCATCATCTGCTTACATTTGTCTGGCTGTTCAAATCTTCATCTTTCTCTTAGGAGCCAACATAATCTGCAGTATCATTGTTCTAGTGTGTACTTGTGCCAAAGTATTCCTGTAGATTCCTAAGCAAAATTCGATTCATGTTGGACCCTCTGAGGCTCCATGTTCATACTTTGCCTTTTATCATTAGCCTTTGTAATAATTTGTTAGCTAGAGTTCACATTAAAATGGTCAGACCCAATTTGAATACAAATATGTAAGCAAAGTGCAGTATCTTGCTTCATGTTATTAAAATCTGATCTGATCCCGTCACCAACTATTTTAGTAATGTGTGATATACGTTGAGAAGAATTAATTCTTTATGAACTCTTTATTTTTTTTGTGCTCTACTGTAGCTGTACAGCACATTCTTCCTTAACTTCCCCCTTTCTCCTTTATTTTATTAGGAGAAAAGCTCCATAGTTGTCTTGCCATCATCTGATATTTGAAGTGCAGCTCTTCCTCCATCTAAGGACCTTCCAGAAAATCAAAGGAGCATTGAATAAGTGAAGTCGACAAATACAGTATGGTGAGTAAAAAAGTTATGTGACACTATAAATTGATTTATGTCCTGATGCTGCAGTACTTTACATACGTACTGTTCAATACTGAAAGGACAATTTTTATTTATTTATTTATTTATTTTTACAAAAATCTGGTGGTAAGATAATTTACTGTGTTGAAAAATTACTAGGAATAGCTTTGTTGCTATTGTTAATATCTCCCAAAAAATGTTTGTAGAAGGCAAAAGGCGTTGGCTGACCTAACAATATTGCCTTTTATAGCTGGCTGTCAGTGTGGTCCATATTTGCACAGGACAGCTGAATCTCCAATAAAGCCAAGTAGTAAAACTGCTTTTTTTGAGGCCATCTTTCTGTATTATCCTTTGCCATGAGTTGTTTCTCATAATGAAATTGATTAACTCGAGATCCTCAAGTCTAGTTAGAAGCTGAGGTAATTAAGTTAAATTATACGTTTCACTAATGAACTAACCTCTTGCCTGTTCTTTTAATAATAATGTCTTCTGTCACTGAGGGGCTCTCAGCTGCCAAACACTGCCCTTTGGGATTTGTTGACTGTAGTGCGCAAAATTATGCGCGTTAGAGAAATATTAGGAGAGCTGCTATACCTTGGGAGATGGAGTAATTTTCAGATTTACTCTTAAATTGCTTTGATTTCTATTGAATTAGTTTCTTTTCTTTTGTATTTTGCTTGGGCTATATGTAGCTTTAAAAGCATAAGCTTTAAAAGGAAAAACAATGGCAGGATAAAGCACTTTTTGTAACAAAGCAAGTCAGTCAGTAATGGTGAAAATCATTGTACTGGAACAGATCTTGAAGCTCTCTGTGACTGGGTTCTGTTTTGTACAGCAGCGAAGTGTGATAACCGGTTCCAGTGGCCTGCCCTGTTGCGGGAGGCGTGGGCTCGCTGTGTGTGTTGGCGTGTGGAGAGAATGCAGTAGAATGGTTCGTGTTATGCAGTGTCTAGGTGCTCTGAATCTGTCTCTCAAGATAGATACAGATGGAGACTCCTGTCTCCACTCTGAGGTCTTTATGAGCTAGAAATTGTACCATTTCTGCCCCCTTTGCAGAGTCTGTAAGTTGAGTTAGACTCCCTGCAGTTGTAAAATTGCAGATCGGGAAAGGTCTGTTGGCTATATTTACATAATCTTTCCTTTCCCTGCAGGGTTCTTTGTTACATGGTACCTTTTCTTCCTCTGTCTGCCTTCCAATCTTCAGAAAAATAGTCCTCTGCATTTCATCTGGGAGGATTTTTAATAAACTCTGTGGTGGAAGTGGAGTTGAACATGTTCGATTTGGTTTGGCAAATAATTTAGGGTTGTGTTGGTAGTGCTGTGTTTAGTTAAGGTTTGGGTGTACTGTGGGGTGACATGCCAGAATTACTCAGATTTGGAGCATTCGAGAAGTAAAAGGGAATAGACATGTTTTAATCAGTTGCTCTCTCCACTTAACAAGAGAATGGAAATGACTAAAAGTCAATTTAGTTGCACGGACCTCTCTTCTCTCTCCTTTTGCTGACACATAAAATACATTCTAGAGTTCATGGGCAGCAACTCAGTGGCTGTACTGGTTTCTGAAGAAGACAGAACATACAGCTTCCTGGGAGTTTTTGTTGCGCTAGGACAGGCAACAGTAACTGTCAAATGAGTGAGCTTCCTGATCATATCAGCTTTGCTTGAAACAGTTTTAAAGCTTAAGAAATCACAAACTGTAATCTGCAGGAAGTGCATGTTGGAGAAGTATAAATGAGGACAATGATGACTATTCCCAGACCACTGTTTTTTGTCAAATATCTAAACATACCTAAAGTATGGTACTAGTATAACTGGGGTTTCCCAGTTCCAGTGAAAAACATCCTTGTACCTGTGGTTGGGAACAGCTTGATGTCTATAACCTGGTTTTATGGAATACCAGGGAGCCTTTGTGGCTTTTGGATTTCAGTTTGGTTAGTTGTTTTTGTCAGAGTACTTCTGGAGACAAGACCAAGTATGGAGTTACAGGTCACATCTGCAGTAATAATATGAGACATCTTGGAAGCATTATTGAGCAAAGCGGACTTCCCGGTGAGAAGTCCTATATTGCTCTGGCTGTAAGCTGTACTGTCGGTGAGGAATCTGTACAGCACTTTCATCGTTTAAAAACACAGCATTTTCAACCATAACACGTACTAGGGCAGTATCTGGTATTTCTTGTCTTCAAAGTCCCATTCATTTTCTGCCAAGGAAAGGTAGGTGGTAAGCTTTTAATAGTAACTGCTATGGAAACCAAAATAAGGGGGAACTGTGGCATATGCAGAAGATCTGGGGTTTGTCATAGCAAATGAATCAGAAATGTCAGAAATAATTTTCACAGAGTTGTTTTGTTTGGCCATTTTGTTACCTAAGCTTACAGACAAGTGAATGAGAAACTTGGGGATTGCCCCAGATGAAACTGAGGTAAGAAAATGTGAGTGCAGTGAGGAGGAGCACAATGCAGCGAAACCTCCAGTACATCTTTTGCAATGATCATTTGCTTAGTTATCAGCACAGGCTGTTTGATGTAGAAGTCAACAAAGTTAAGTGTTATCTGAAGCAAGCTGCTGATTAGTAGTCTGTTCTAATGTATCAGTGGGTGAAGAGATGAGGCTGTTAACTCCTTTTGCACTGTGATTCTGAGACTGAAAATATACTGATGCAAGATGAGTAGTGGTAGAACAGCAGGGTTAAAGGGTGACATCAAGTGCTCCTAGTACTTTAGAATTAGGATTCATGGTATCAGCTGGTTTCAGTGTGTAATAATGTACAATAATCAACTTAAATGTGATGTGTTCTGTAAACAGCTAACTCTCAAAGTTTTTGTCTGAATGTCAGTATAGCTAATCTTGTTTTAGTGTTTCTTCTGCAATTTCTGACATTTGCCAAACACAGAACTGCAAATTCTGTGTCTGTTCTGATCAGAGCCTCAGTTACTGATCTCTGTCCTAATGAAGTAAATTAGGATTTGCTGCCCTGATTTGGCTTGCAACTCCTTTTTTGTAATACTGTCTGCAGTTGTTGGTTTTCTGTTTGTTTTACCAAACATCATAACACAGCCGTCTGTTTATTAAAGTGATGCAAAAACTGATTTATCTCAAGCCTTGCTGTGGCTATTTAACACTTTGTTTTTTGATATTTCATTGAATTTTTGCTATGTAAGCTGTCCAGACCTCTGGAGAAAATAAATGTTTAAAAGCTACTTACGATTAAACTGTGAAGAAGAGAGCTTTAGAGTAATTGCAATAAATTCTTTTACCTGCACAATTCAGTTCTTTAAAGCTACAGATATTATTTTTATGTTCTGAATCTAGGATAGTTACAGAATACAACTGGCCATTCATAGTATTACTTTGATCTTACATTATCTTCTGTTGAGTTATGTTTTATTTGTATAATAATTATTTTCTATTAAAAATATTCCTTTGGTGGTGGCTGTCTGGTCTGGAATTAACCCAAAACATGCATTTACTGTTGAACATAGTAATATTGATATAGTTTTATCTGAGCAGATCTAATGAGCTATTTTCCTGATGTGGGAGGGTTGGATTTAGCTAACTTTCAGAACTTCAAACTGATGCTATACAAGTCCTCAGTAAGGAAACCAATTTGTGCCAAATCTTTAACACTTCACCAAATAGATGCAAAAAATAACCAAGGGAACAGAAAAGCGAGTGCTATCTTCTTTACACTTTCCTTTATTATTTTTCCAATTGTGTAAGGATTTGGATACATATCTCCCATTGATACTGGTCATTTGGTCAAAGCTTTTTGTAATAGTAAAGTAACAAGTAACTTATATTTGGAAACAGTCAAACTAAAGGGCTATGCAAACTGGGTTAAAAATTCTGTATCCCATGCACTTTGCAGTTAGGTGTCTTCATTAAATCATCTCTTTATGCTGTATCTGCAAGACCTTCAAACCCAGGGCTAAATCTGAAAGCAGCACTGCCAGGAAATCTATCTCACAAAAAAAGTCCTGCCAGAAAAATCTTTAGGAGGGCAGGTCTGACCAGCTGATGCCCTTTCCGGCTGCAGAGTCTCTGGATGCTGCACTTCAGAAGAAAGTGGCAGTAAAAGTGACTGTGTGAGGTCTGAGAATAGTAGATCTTTCCATATTTCAGTTCTTCCATGTCCTGTTTCACCGTCCAATGCCCAGCCTCTCCATAATTCGAGCACTGGGAACGGAGGATGAATTAAGATGGGTGCTGAAAGTTATGCTGCATTTGCCTCTCCCCCATCAAGGGAGTGTGCAGGATAGGACCTTGCTTCCTAATTTTCTGGGCCACCTTTGGCTTCTTGAAACCATCCCTTTTGATTGCTGTTGTTCCCAGGAAGGCTGCCTGCCACTGCAGATGGATTCAGCTTCTCAGTTATCAAGGCATTTGTCCCTCACCTACTCTTGAATTATATAGCACAATGTTATCTCCCAGCAATTCTTCCTGCCCATCCTACCTGTTTAGACACAGTGACCCTAAAACATCCTAGGAGCTAATTGAAAGACTTGTCACTCTTTTAGGATACATACAGAAATCTTTCTAGTCTTTCTTTCCCCAGGGCTGACATATTGCAACATCTCTCTGTTCCAGTGACATTGTTGTCTGCTAGTCCTGCTTTCTTGGCCTTGATCTCTGCCTGAGCTAATGTTGTATGGGGTCATATCCAAGATGGCAGGTGAGAAATACCTGATTTCAGAAAGGAAGATACTTTTTGTTTGTTCATTTGCTTGTTTCTCATTCACTTCGCTTATCTCTTTCTCTGGTGCAAATGCCACTACTGAGCAGAGCAGGCTGTCTTAAGGTGTAACGTTGAAAACCTGCTCATTTACTATCTTATCTTACATCTTTGGGAAAGGCAGGCTGTTCTATGCAGTGCATGCACCTTTCCCTGCAAAACACTTGCCTGGGTTGCAGCTGTGATGAGAAAAATCTTCTCATCACCAAAAGGCAGCTTTTGACAAGGGAGACCGGTGATGCTGGGAGGACATATGCGTTCCATATTGAGGACAGCCAGCATTTTGCTCACGACTTAAGGAGGAGAAGGACCATATTTAAGTCTTGCATGTGGAGGTAGCAATAGCTGGCAGCACACTATTTTCATTCCTGATGGTCAGGAATTGTACTGAGATAAACAAATCTAACGACAGCTTAGATTATATATTGGGGAAGTGATTCATACTCGCTATATGTGTGAGCTAGATGCAAAGGAAAATGACTTTTTTCCTGAAAGGAAAATAGGGCTGTTCTATTTCAGGGAATATAGATCTTCTTTCTTAGACTGTGAAAATGTGTTAGATATTATGCCTTATTGAAGGAAACGCTAATTGTGCATGTATGAAAATGCAGGAAGATAGGAAAAAGAAATAAAAGAAAATAGAAATAAATTGAAGTGTAGGAATAACAAAGGAAAGTGAAATACTTGTCAAGTACAAATACTATGACTATTTTTAAGACAAAATAGATACTGCTGTTAAAAGGGGCAAAGAAAAGGTGGGAAAAGTGTCACACTGTGATACTACATGTGTAAATTGTCTTGATGAGACTTTCGATTCTCCCTCCAAAAGTGGTGTGTGCGCATACACATGCACACATTATTTTTTCATCTGGGTAGGGAAATTCCATATTGGGTATTAGGCGCTCCAGAATTAGTGTATGAAGAGATTATATATAGAGGTAGTACAAAAAACACTGCTGCCAAATTAAGATCCATATATCTTTTATATGTTATATAAAATGTGATAGTATGAGATACCATCATTTGATTGTTACAAGGAAAAACTTTTAAAGACAGTGTGGGGTTTTTAACATGTTTCAGTGAGACTCAGTGTCTTGGCCTTGTGGGAGATGGTGACAGAATTATTAGAAGGATTCTCTGACAAGCTTAAACGGGTCAAATCTGGATACTGCTGGATTATAGAGGAACTTTATTAAAAGTGGTACTGCCATCCTTTGAAAAGGTTTTTTTGTACAGGGCTGTCTGACCTGGTAACCCTGATGTTTAAATCAGACAAATTGTGAATTCCTACAAAGAGAACAGAAATATCAAAACAGAAGATGTCCTAGGACAAAGTTGCCACAGCATTCACAGTACCTGTAGAAATAGCAAAAGTGGGAAAGAAAATCTCTGGAAGTCTCAGCAGTCTGTCACAGAGGTGTATTTTATTCTTGTGAGATGACTTCTAGACAAAGACATTATGCTAGATAGAACAGAAAATACCTTCAAACTCTTCCACAAAAAGGAAAGAGTAAAAGATGGATTCTGTTTCAAAGTTTTGAAACAGAGTAGGCTGCAGGGGAGCCAGAAGAGTTGGGCAGTGTCAGTAGAAGGGGCTGACAAGCAGAAGACTGCGGTCTGCTCTGGACAGTCATCCTGGCTGACTGAGAGCAGCTGAGTTTCTATATGGTGTTTTTGGTTTAGTAAACTGGAATAAACTTTGTTAGAGTGTAAGAGGAAGATATAAGATCCTTCTGAGAAAAGAATGTTTTGGCCTGAACCAGTAGGTATTAGGAGGCTGTGCTGGTATTCTGACAGAAAGAGATAAGCTTCCCTCTTCCTTCTTCACTTGTATGTTAGATAATGTTCTGAAATCATGAAAACCTCTTCTCTATTCCTACTCATTTTTTTTGTAATCACTCACTATTCACAAATACTGTAAACATGTCCTTCCAGACACAGGTTTTACTTGGAGGTTGGGAACATAGCAATGCACATGGTCTAGCAGCATATGCTGAGTGAAACCAAGGGTCTTGAAGTTAAGTAGATGTAAGGAGTTAATGAGGAGGAAGAGAAGTGCTGCCTTGTGTTAGTTTTTGCAAGGCAGTTCAGTGAAAGCCTGAACAGGAATTTTACCTTTAGTAATCTGAATAGTTTTCTTATGTACATAAACACAAAGATGAAAGGTCAGTTATTGAATAAATCCCTACTGATTCAGGATAAGCAACCTTTAATTTTATTAGTGTGTTCACACTTTGTCAAATTGCCTGCTTCAAAACCCTGAGTTTCTGAATCTCATTCTAGAGTAAATTATTTCCCATGAAGACCTAGAGTAAAAATCTCAATTACAAAGCCAAATATTGCTTCTACATAATAGAGCAAAACAATTTAAAATGGCTGTGAAAATGCACTTTTTTGTAAAATCTGCTCTGTCCTCTTGACTCGGTGGGATACTTCCTTTTTTAGTAGTCGAAGAGCCAGACTTCAGATGAGCCCAGTATCTTTAATCAACAATAATTTTTTTTTTAAATTATTTTCTGTCTGCATTGAGGTCTTAGTAATATGAAAAGTAACAAATCCTGTTGGATTTTGATGGAATTTGCAGGATTTGAAATTAGATAAAGCTCTTTCACTTGTAACCCAAACTGTTTCTTATCTCAATGTTTGGGAGAGAAATATGGAATCTGCAAGATTTCTGTCTAGAAAATCACTCTTTAGAGCAGAAATGCACTTTAAATATGGAAAGAACCCCTGCTCTAACTCTAATTAATACATAAATCAAATATTTCCTATCTTTCCTTCCCAACCGAGAAGCTAGCAGCAGTTAATAAGTTATATGTAGATGCAAATTAGTAATACAATTCAAATTAAGTTGTATTTCTTTCATTTCTAACAGGCAATGTCACATTATGGAATAATCACATTTTGTACTTTGTAAACTGAAGACATGTCAGGTTGAATATGCTGTAAAGTAATATTGAAACTAAATATTTTGATTGAAGGTAACGGTGGCGAGGTGGCTTATAGGCTAAAGCACTTTCTAAGCTAGTGTCTAAGTTAACTCTTAAAAAAGAAGTGAGAGCACAAGCCCATTTGTTCAAACACTTAAATATTTTATAAAAACGTGATGTGAGAGCATATACTTTGTGTATATATATGCACACACACCCCCCTATATATGAATAGTTATATAAACCCTCATGAAGACTACAGTTACAATTAAATTGAAATACACACAGTTTATTTTCGGTGTTTGAAATGGATAAACAAGACTAACATTTCACTAAGCTACAGCTGGTTGAATGCTAGATAAAGTTCTCCAAGTTGTCTTCTCTTGCTCCAGTTGGATCGTCTTTGTCTCCTTGGTTCCTCTTAGTGCAATACGTCTCAATTTGATTATACCAAGTTCAAGCAACTGGGCAGGAGAACAAGTAAGTGGAATCCTGCCCTCCCTTGTCTGTCCCTTCTGAGCTCCGATTTGGTTTCACATGTATTACAGGAGGTTGTGGAAGGCGCTCAGTATCACCAGTCTGCCTGGTAGCTCCCTGCAAGCAGGAAAACCTTGAAAGATGCAAGGGTGTAACTTTCACTGTCCCCAAGCATCAGGGGGTGGCAATGTGGGTGTGTTACCTTAATGATGCACATGACTCAGGATTGGATCCAGCTGATTTGAAGTAGTAGTAAATTATTTTAGGGCTTTTTAGAGAACACCTTCCTTCTGTGGGCTCACTATAGTGTCTCTGGCTTGTAAAAGAGGTACACATTTTGTCTTACAGATTGTACATACTTTGCGGTGGTGCAGCCTTGTTAGAACAAGCTTCAGTTTTGCAGTTCCCCTTTTACTCCATGGGCTTGGTGCATGCTTGCTGCACCTCAGAGAGCTCTGCACATGCACAACAGGAAATGTGCCTCAAGTGAGGCACGCTCCTTCCGTCCTCTCTCACACAGGTGGGTACAGTGAGTCAGGCTTTCCATGTTAGACCATGCAGGGAAAGGCTCTCAGTTATTTCGATATCCACTTGCTGCTTGAATAGTTGAACTTCTCTGTACAGAGGAAAAAAACAATGAAATGCAAATGTAATCTTACTCCCTGTTGCAGTTTTTCCTGGCAGATTCTTTTATCTGTCTTATTTTGTGTCTAGACCTGAGCTTTATATGTAGATTAGATGGTACATCAACAGTTAATGTTGTTTGCCATTGAATTTCTGACCCTGAAGTCATGACTCGGTTTAATGATGGTGACCTTAGGATCTTACGGTGTTTGAGTACTATTTCTGCAGATTTTGTGGCTGTTCCCTGTTTTTCTGTCCTTGAGTGTGGTATGGCTGTTGATATGCTCTAAAGCACTGCAAGTTCTAGGAGCCCTGTCTTGGAAGTTCCAGCTTCCAAGTTTCACTGCAATAGCTCTTGATATCTCATTATCTAGTCCATTTTTTCCTTTTTCTTTTTACTATGTAGATTTGGGGAGAGGACAGCAGTATAACTGGAGATTAAGGACAGTGAAGCTAGCTTTGTTTGAAACAGGAGAAGTGTATGGTATTGCTGTTATTGATGCATATGCAAATGCATTGTCTAAGATCTTTGTCACAGTGTATCTGCTTTATATGCCAGGTTCATGTATGTAGTGAAGCAAGGCCTTATTTTTCAAGTCTCATTGCTTTATGCAGTGGCAGCTGTGTTCCATTTGCATGTTTACTGTGATGAAGGAACCTGAAACCCCTTGTTTTAAGGTTTAATCAATGGCATTCAATTTGGGTTTTTTTTCCCCTCCCTTGTTGACAGACTTGCCAAGATCAATTTTAAAATGTTAAGTCATAGGGGTAATTTCAGAACTGGAGACCTAGAGCCATGATGCACAACGTATTGTAATAAAAAAATAATAATTTAGAGAATTCAAGTAGAAGCATGAATTCCTATTTCTCATTTTAAATACCTCATTAACCTCTAGTGCTCTGGTTCTTTCTTTGTTTGCTTTATTTTTTCTCTCTACTTCTCTAGGCAAGTGAATTTGGCTGTAGAACATCTACATGTATTTTATTAGTGCTAAATGTTTTGCTTGATTTTGTTTCACTTAAAAAGAAGCCTTCAGTAGGTAAAAAATCATTAGAGCTATGGTACTTTTATTGTATTTTCACCTTCTGATTTTTGAGCCTTTTTGAGTATCTTCTTAAATTTAAGGCTTTCTTGAAACCAAGTTGTGTTTTGTTTTGTTTCATTTTTTTCCTTGTATGACAGTGAAGCTATATTGTAATCTTCCGATTTCAGCAGCCAGAGTATTAGAAAAACAGCTAGGAGCCTGCAATTTGTGAAAGTACTGCAAGAGTTGGTAACATGGAGAAATATTTGGTGGTGGTTTCCTGTCAAACCCATTTGCTGTAGCTGAAAGGACCAGAGCCTTGCTGGCCCTTTCTTATATATAAGAATTGATACTTTATTGAGAATGGGAATGGGGAAACTCCTTCTCCAGTGACTGCTGGAAGGCTCTTGTATAGGAAAGGGTAGGGGTTTTCTATATGATAAGACTCCCTACTCCACATCCTTGGTCTGTAACCCATCTCTAATCAATGGTAAAGAAGTAGACTTGGGGTGGGAGACAACAATTTTCCATTTCAACATAGACTTCGTGCTTCAGTGTTTGCCTCCAAAACTTTATCTCTGTGAATGCACCCATAAGATCTCTGACAGAGCAGCTCATTGTTCGTGGTAAATTAACGTAGTGACAATGATGCAGAGAACTTGAGAGATGCTCTTGATCATTCCTAGAAGGCTTCAAATGTTTTCCAGAAATGCAACATACTTTATCTGAAGGCTGAAATGATTCTGGATCAGTGTGTTTCTTGAGAGTACCAAAAGATGCTAAGCATTTCTGATATTTAGGGTTCTACTTTCTTAGCATACACCAAAAATAAATGTGGGACAAGCCTTTTGAAATAGGGAGACATAAGATAGCTATGTGAGGCAGATGAAATGGAGGCTTGAAAGTGCATTTTCTAAACACAGTGTTTTTCCTTGGACTAGCTTGTGTTCTGTGGTCCTCTTTTCTGATCCAGTTTTAGGGACTTCCTGGTTTGAAACAAATTATACATAGTCCCCTTGGGGTGCCTAGGAGAGCAAGGGTTTTTCCTCTGTCATCTCTGAAAGTTGGCTCTGGGCTTGCTTGCCTCTGAAGGCTGTATAAAAGAAAAGGCTTCTAAGTGAGTGTACATTTTGCAGTCTCCAAGCTGTTCATCTCTCTTTGTGCCTTCAGAAGGGCCTTTTTTTGTACCACCACATTTCATTGCTAAAAGGGAAGGAACCGTCTCACCCTTTCTGCTCCTATCCAGAATGCAGCAGCCAGGACAAGATAAACAGACTGCCTTGACTGGGAGTAAGAAGAGCTGGGAGTCAGATTCCAGCTATCTTAACTAAATATGATGTCAAACCCCCCAAACCTGGCAAAATTAAATCAGTCTGAGTTCTTGACTGAGTTGCGTTTTTCCCCTTGCAAAGGATGAAACAAGAGAGACTGGCTCTGCAAAACACAGCCTCCCACTCAAGGGGAGAAGACAGGAAGTATGATTAAAAAGTGAGGAATCATATCCCTCCCTCAGCCTGAAAATATCTGAATGATAATTTGGCCTTTCTTATTTTTGTGACAGACTAGCAGGGCTGTGGTTGTTTACCCTAGCAGGACTCTGTCTCTAGCCCAGAGTAGGACACTGGTTAATGAAACATTGCTTTAACTTGGCCCTGTGATGTGACTGACTGCTGGCTTCCAGCTGCTATTGCTATTAGTTTGTCTGACTTCCCATTTTGGCCAGCCGTGCCAGCTTCCATCTCCGTTCAAGAGTTCCCTACTCCATGGTGCAGAACATTCCCCGTGAGCACATCTAAGCATGATTGCATTGCCTGGGATTTTTATGCATTTTCATCAGTGTTCTAATTTCCTCAACTTTGCCACATTTGTTTTTGAAAGACATGACCTATATTTGGTAAAATGCAGAATGTAAATAGGGCATATTTAGGCTGGTCCATTAATCTCTTCCATTCCTCCCTCCCTACCCTCCCCTTTCCTAAGTGGATGCTGACAAATTGTTCATACCATTCTGAGTTTCCCTTTCTTTAGAGCACCCAAAAAGGGCTGCAGTCTATAACACTGAGTATAACAGCTAGAATGTCTTTTCTCTTGCTTCTCCATGGAGAGAGTGTTGATATGATTGAGGCTTAGAATAACGGAGTGCTTCAGCTAGGTGCAGAGTTTTTTGTTAGCACTAGAAAATCACCTGCCACGTGGATGGTTTACTGTGCGATGAGCTCTATGACGTGAACACACGCTTAGTCCAAATTAAAAGCAGGATGTAATCTAGTTTTGTATGGTGCCTAAGTGCTAGAGTACACTAAGCTTCTTGATGGCCCATCCCATAAAATGGTTGAAACACTGACAGCTCTTATATAGGAATAGCTCATTTTTTGTTGGCAGAAATATTTTCTTGTAGCCTGGCTCAGTGAATAAGTCTATTCTAGCTCTCGTACCAGTAGGTCCTCCAGTTGTGTTGCTTATGTCAATTTGAACAAAAATGCATTATTTTAAAATAGGCTAATGACATAAAACTTAGTGATGTTACATCAGGGATTACTTTCTCTTACATAGGAGATGCTGTGTAACTAATTTGTACTTTCAACTAGTTTATTTTGAACCCTACTTGCTCTGCAGAATAATTTTCCTGAAGCAAGCCACTTTTATATTTTTTATATACATCTATATATGTATATATCTGTATCTGTTTTAGCCAAGAAGACTTTCTGAAAATATTGTAAAGCCTTCCAGATGATTCAAAGCTACTTTTGATTTTGTAATCACCTAGAATAATTCCAGGATCTGCATTTAGAAGAAATGCCTTTCAAGAAATATTATAAACAGTATGGAGCTTTTGTGATAGAAAAATGCCTACTGAGAAGGAGGATTTTTAGCACAAAGATAACTTCTGTTTGAGAAAGCAACTTCATCCCAGTTTGTCTAATGGAGAAAAAAACCCCAGAAGATGCAGGGAATTGCTGTGCCACTTATCTTGCAAAAATTCATGTAAAACGTGTGCAGGATTTCTTTCTCCCACTGTTGTAGAGACTTCCACTGGTGTCACAGTGAAATATTACGGTGGAGTGGGGTGGAAGGATTAAGAGTTTAGTGTTTTTTTTGTTTTTGTTTTTTTGTTTTTTTTAAATCACTCTGAAGAACCGCTGTATTAATTCTTCTTACTTGTATCTAGATATTTATGTATGAATTGGTAATCTGCCATTCTTTTATAGTCAGGGGAGAGAAACAGATGCTTCTGGAGCCCAGCTTGTGTTATTCGGTGCTCTCTATCTGACTAGGTAAAATATATTGGACTTTAGCAGTGTCGTCAGCTGTAGATGATGAATTCAGGCGTATATGTCTGCACTGTAGGCTTTTAAAACCAGGTGAGATTAATCATTGGGCCTGAATAGGCATCTGTTGTGTAGTCTCATCCCCTTCAAGATTGTGTTGAGGCATGTGTTGACAGCCAGTGTTACCAGGTGCAGTGAGGTATATGCTTTGGTAATGGTAGCAAAAATACTATTCTTCTCCTTAGCTGAACTGATCTGCGCCTCCCCTCCCTCCCCCCAAAAAGTGTTTGTGTATCCTAGTGAATAAGAGCTAAGCATTTACTGTGTCCAATTTGGTGATTAAGTCTCTGTTGATATGCAGATGTCTGTGTTTGATACCTAAAAGCTTATAGTTCTTAGCAGAGCCATAAGGAGTAGATCTGTACTGTGATGTGACTTCTGCATATGATATTTTTAATATGCTTATTTTAATAGCTCAAGAAAAACATAAATTAATGCTTCCTTTCATGCATTTTCAAATCTCTCATTAATTAAAAAAACTAATTACTTTTTCCGTTACAGTAATGGTGATATTTTTGAATCAAAGGGCATTGCGTTTAATACAATTATAATTATGTGAATCAAGACCAGAGAGGTTAAAGATTAGCTTCACATGGTTGCTATGGCTCCTGTTTTATTTAAGATTTCTACTGGGTGTGGGATTTTTTTCATTTCAAGGGGATAGAAAAGGGTTTAAGGCAGTTAAAAGCTGTATGTTTTAATATTACAAATTTTCTTAGTTCTGTCATCTCAGACCTTGCCAAGCTGACTTAGTTTGCTTCATTTTTCTTTGACAATCAGTAGCTCCTTTGAGCCTAGTTTCTTGGACACTGGTATCAACAGTAGGGAGTACGGAGTCAGGGTGGAGGCTCTAGTCTCTTTGTGACTGCAGCTAGGCTGGCTGACAAGACTGGCGCTCCAGTCGCCACTAATTATGGCCTCTTCCCTGCTGCTAGAGGTTACTGCTGGCTGAGATCTGCCAGCTGAGCTGCTGCTGTACTTACCCCCATCCTGCGGCCAGCGCAGGTGAGCTGGGCTGGTGTAACCTGTTACAGTGCCTGCCGTTCTGACTCCTTTGGGCTGAAACGGAGCAAAGAGCAGTAACAGGAGCAGCTCAAACAGGTATGGAGGGATGATAGCATGCAGCTGGGGACCAGATGGAGAGGAAAAGTGTGTTAGCCACTTCAGGAAGCAAATGTATGTTGTCTGCCATAGACAATGAAATTTCTCACTTTGGCTACAGTCCTATCAACTAGTAAAACAGCCCTTCAGTTTTGCGTCAATATGACTTTTGCAAACAATCAGAAACTTCTTAAGCACAGCTTTTTCTGCCTATGGTTCTAGAGGGAAACATTAAAACAGTCTCCAAAGTACACTTCTGCATATAGCAAGCACATTAAAGGAAAAAAGGCATGTAAATGGCCAAGATATAGAACACTGTTAGAAAAATAAGCATTTCCAGTGCTAAATAAAATGTATGTTTACGTATAATAACAAGTGCATCTGACTCCTTGGAGTAAGTCATTCTTTCTCTGAGACAGCAGACGTGGGGGCACTAGTATAGTCATTCAAAATTATCTGCCTTATTCATGCTTTTGAACAGCCTGTAAATTGAACCTGCTTCAACTGTAACCGTTAGGTTGTATTTCCAGTGCAGCTTTTGGAGAATTTGTTTAAAAAAAAAAAAAACACCTTGAGATGAAGCATCCGTCTTGATCCATGTTAAGACATCTCAAGACTACAATGGAGACAGGGCTGTCCATCTTGCTCAAACTGACTGTCAAAACCAAACTACTTGTTACAGTCTGCTGCCAGACCTCTCTCCCCTCCCCTGTCTTCTCTCCTATGAGCTGTGCTCACTGTCTTGCACCTTCTTCCTAGAGCTGCAGTTTCCGTTCTTGGTTTGACAAGCAGCTCTTTCTGCAGTCTTCTCCACTTCCCTCTGAGGCTCAAACTTTCAAGCCATGTATCTAAGTCAGCCCTGGATGGCTTACTGCCCTTGTCTTAGCCCCCAGGTTGGCTCTGCTCCATTGGTCACCCCACAAACAGGATGAAGGGGAAGGAAACCTCTCAGTTGTTCCAATGATTAATTTTCCTCTCTGAGGAAAAAATATGTACCTTATTCTTAATCTGAATTTATCTCATTTCACCTTCCATCTCTAGGATTTTGTTGTACCAATTGCCTGTTAGATTGGAGGGGCCTTTCTAGTGACTTGCTGTGTGTGTTCCAATGTAACCTTGTGCACTTGCACTCAGAGACTTTTGTCTAGTAGTTCTCAGATGACTCTCCTTATGCTTTGTGCTAAGGGTAGAAAAGAGGGGGCTCTGTGCAGTATACCACTAATTTTGAATGATCTCTCTTCTGCTCACTGTTACCCTGATAACTTTTTGTAATTTAGTTTCCAGTGTTTTGACCTGTTATCTAATGATATTTCTTCCTCTGCCAGTTGACATTTTAAAATAATTTTCTTTGGACAAGGAAGGAGGAAAGAGTCTTCAGAGAGGAATCCCCTCTAATTATAGCATTCTCAGCATCAGTTGACTTAGCTTCATCAGCCATGTCAGACAAGAAAGCCTGGATGAGTTAGAGGAAAATTGAAGGGCTGGGTCCAGGACAAGATCTTGACTTTCTGCACTGCTCCTCCCCATCATCTCTTTGGCCCTGTTTGATTCCTGATTAAGCCTGTGCTTGATGTAACATCCAACATGAGACCTTTAACTATCGAGTAAGCATCTGAAAAATGTCAGCAGCTTTAGATCCTGACCAAGGCACTTATGTGCTCAGCATCTGGGTTGTCAGTTTCAGGAAGCCCAGACAATTTAAGAGCTCTCCACAGACAAAGATTCCAACCTTCAAGATGGCAAACCATCAAGATTTCCTGGCATAGTTTGTTTAAGAATGAAAGTATGAAATTCTTCTTTGCACAAAACTCCCTCTACACTCGGCAGGGGAATTTACAGTGCTGAAGTCAGAATACCATAGCTTTTTAAGGTATATCTTCCAGATATACCACTCTCTTGCACCTTCCTCCTGCTGCAAAAGTCGCCTTGGCTACAGGAGTCTCAGGGGCACATTTCTCTGCTGGTTTTGCTTTAGGCCTTGGGAGATGTGTAACAAAAAGCTGCACCTCCCTGTCAGTTGTCTCATTGCATGCTAGGCTGAAACTGCTGTTTGGAATGGGACCCTTGGACTGTCTGAACCATCTGCAGGATCCCATATTCCATTATGCGGTTCTTTGGAGATGGCATGGCCCTCCTCATGCACGTACATGTCTGTATTTATTGTGGAGCCGTATGTCCTGGATGCAGTCTCACTGACTGTGCTGTCAGCTTCTGATGAGCAAGTATCTCACTTCTCTTTCCCAGATGCTTTTCAGGAATTATTCTTATGAGGCAAATGATAAAGGCTAATACCTCACAGCCCAGAATTTGGTATGGTGGAGTAGATGAAATTTCTTGTCTCTCTGTCAGGACAAACAAGGGAAATGAGGGCAGTATGTAAATGGCCTTCCTCCTTTTAACTGTGGCAAGATTCTGGAAACAAGAATGACTTCCTTCCAAGTCAGGAAAAAAAGACAGGACTGTGTCCACGCTTAGAGTGGGAGGAGCAGATCTGTAGAGTGAAGCAGTCGGTGCTGAGGACCCCACATGCACTGTGTTTTGGGAAGGTACAGTTTGGGCTACCACTGCTCTAATCTCTTGGACTGAATGGCCATCAGCCGATGCAGCACTTCAGTTGTGCACTTGGAGAACATCATCTGGTTGAAATTTCTCTGACAGGAATGTAGTTTGTATGTTCTGAGACTGCTCCCTGCTGTGAACCACAGTAAGTCAGGACAGCTGGGGGCTTCTCTTCAAATCACAATCCTGATCTGAACTAAAATGCTAATACAGATGCACTATACATATCCAGACAAGGGAGAAAGTTTGAAACTGTCAGTTACTAGCAAAAATACTATGGCAGAAGGGCTGTTTCTGCACTGCTTCCAAGGTTTCTTTTAAAGCTTTCTGTATTTAAGCAGCTGTGCATTGAGTTGAGCTGGATGGAAGCAAATTAAACGGCCTAGTGGGAGAAGCAGTGCAGAACTGTAGCCTGCAACAATGAACAAGGAAAAACCTGTGTAAGATGAACTCACAAAAGTGACAGCTTTATTCCTGAGATGTTTTGGAGTACAGCAGGCCTTAAAAACAGGATGAAAGAGAGATAAGGACAGACGAATATCACTTATATAGATGCTTTAACAGTCCGTAGCTATGAGGGTGTGCTGTATATTTAATTAGACCTTAAACTCTTCTTTCAAGCCAAAACTCAGCAAAAAATGGTTGATGTGATTGCATGGGAGAGCAGTGTGTTTTCTGAGGTTTTTGTAAAGGGGTTGATAAGTTCAGATCTATTTAAAAACCAAGCATAATTTCAGCTGAGACCTTGCCTGTTTGAGCAGAACAAGAATTGTGTCTACTTCCATTCGAAGTGCTGCAGGTAAAGGAGCTTCTTTGGGACCTTTATTGGTTAGCCACTGAATACTCAGCAGCATTTTCAATCTCCAATATTTTTAACCTTCTCTTTTATGACTTTCTTGGGTTATTCTCCTGGGTGAAACCTCATCATAAAGAGTTGCAGAGCGTGTCAAATGTCTGTCTGCTCTCTTATGGATTTGCCCTGCTGTGTTATTCCTTCAGTATTTTTGTGGGGACAGAGTATATAGACTGAAAGACATCACCTTTTCCTGTCTTCCTGTGGACCATGGTCAGATACTTTAATGGTCTCCTGGCTCACAGCTAGTTATTGAGACCAGTCAGGGCTAGTGAGTCATAGGAGTGGTACATCTTACTACTAAGTTACAGCTTATTTGGCATGTTACTAATACTATAGTGCTTCAGCACTGAGCAACAAAATAATTGCAGTAACTGCGTTTGCTGTGGTAAGCTTGGGTGAATGGGCTTATCCAGGTGTCATAACAGCTCCTGAAGCAGGAAGCCTGAAGTTCAGGGGTCTTGTTTACAAAATGTGTGCTATTTGCTTGACACAAGATGGATGTAGATTAATGGGGAAGAAAAGGTAATACATATCCATAGCTCTAGAAGAAGAAGTACTGTCAATCTGTATGTTAATTGTGGATTTTTAACATATTTTGTATTTGTTCTTCCCTTGACTGTCAAAATGGCAGTTTGCCAGTCTGCTCAGTGAAAGCTTGTTTATGGCAAAGAGAGATGGTTTTTACTGGTTAAGTTACAGGACGGGAGATGCAGAAATCTTGGATCTTCTCTGCCATAGATTTTTATGTGAGTTTGTTTTCTGTCAGAATCGCATCCCATTTAAGTCAATAGCAGTGGATCTCACTTAACTGCAGCAGCTTTGCGAGTTGGATGTCTGACCCAAATTACTCATCCGGGTCCTCTTTATAATCAACAGGGAGAGAGTAGTGTGAGCAGAGGGCAGTGAATCATACTCGAAGACAGATTTGTGTTTGATTGTGGTAGCCTCTGCAACTGCCTCAGACCAGACAACTTCTAAATCATTGCAATTAGGAGAGATGAATGTTGCCTACAGGCTTTTTGTGGACTTCAAAGGGGCTTGAATCAGGTGCATGCACTCCTCTCTCTTTCTCCAGGCTTCTTGTTTTCTATACCTGGGTAGATAAACTTCCCTTTATTACAGGATTGTACAGAATAAATTAAAAAAAATATACAAATTGTTCAGATAGAGGTTTTTTGGCTTATAAAACAAACAGTAAATCAGAAAACGAAGGCAATAGCCAGCCTCATTCATGTACTGCTTACTTGTTGAAGTGCAATAATGTATGTCAGGGCACAAGAAAGTAGGAAAACAAAGCTGCTTAAGACTCATAAATACATGGGCTCATAACACAATGTAATGGGTGCCTCTTATACGTAGCACGCCTTAGGCAAACATGAGGACCTCCAAATGCTTAACTAAGCATTGTTTTTCTTTTTTTACCTGGTTTAGTATCAGTTTTCAGTACCAGGCTATGTTCCCATGAGCTTGCATTTCAAAATGTAGTAATTTCACTGGCATGCCCTTTTTCAGGTGCAAAATGGATTAAAGTCTCTATTGAGCTTATGCACTAAGATACTAGCTATGCTAGGCAATCTGCAGATGACCCGAAATAAATTTTTTAGCTTAGTGTTTAACTATTTGGTGCTCACTTACTGATAGCTTTTATCAAATTCAGACTGGTTAAATAAAGCCTAATTCTTAGTGCTGGCTCTTCCAACTTGTCTTCACGTCAGTTATCTCATTATAAAAAAGAACAAATACTATTTTCTGTCTAACTCTCAGTTCTGAGAATAACAGGTTAATTTGAGAGGAAGAAAAGAGTGTCTGTAGCACTGTTCTTTAACCTGCTTAATAATGGTAGTATTCCATCCAGTAGTGAATTTAAGACTTTTTTTGGTAGATTTTTAAAGAGCTTGGTGCTGTTTCTCATTCTTGTTCTTTTAGTCTGTATGGTTCTAAGCTGCAGATGGACAAAATTATGTAGCTTGCACCCCCCCCCCCCAAGCAAATAATGGTATTAAGAGGCAGTTTTCTTCCCTGCCTCTGCCCCCCCCCCCCCCCCCCCCCAAAGAGAAAGGTACTAAAAATATTAGGTCAGCCATTTCTAAAAGCTCACCTTCCTGAAATCCATTTTAGGGCAAGTATTAGCTATAGAATGAAGAGTCAAAGAAATTTTGTTAGGAAATATTTTCTGTCCTTTTAAGGTAGTTCTGTGATAGTGGTGTGTTAGGCATGGTTTGGGTCTTCGCTTACGTTCTGATGTCCATATGTGTGCAAAGAGATAATGCTGAAGTGAAACAAGTTCACCTGATGTAATTTCAGCAACAATTGAAATTGTAGTGCTGGCTGAGTGCAGAAGAGAATAATTGAGGTTTTTAATTCCATTTTTAGACAAAATGAGATAATTACTAATAGAATTAGATTAGCTTTCCATGTAAATGCTACTTGTGCGATGGGACATACCAAAATGTGATACAGATGCCCAGAAACTTAATGGTGCTGAGTGGAAGAGATGGAACAACTCTATCAAAACAAGCATTAGACTTACAGTAAGCAGACAGAAAGCTGTGGTTGAAATGCTTCTTTCTGGTACATGAGTAGGTAAGACACAAATACTACTTTACACGTTGATTTGATTTTAGGGTGTGGATTCTGGTTCTGTGGTACACCGGCCTTGTCTTGTTCCATGTTGGAAGATGAATTTTATTCTAGGTGAATACTGAAATAAACATATTTAAAATGTTTAATTAAAAAGTAGAATACCCCTGCCCCGAAGGGAAATTGTCCAAACAAATATCGTGTTCACCTCTTTTTAAAACCAAATATTTTCCCAAGTTTTACCAGACTTTCAGTCCTGTCATTTCTGTCCGAAGTAATCGTGTTACCTTTGAAATGGTCACACTGATGACCATTTCTTTTCCATTTAAGTGAAAGCATTTCTTCAGTGCCCTGGATATATGCAGCTAGTACTCTCTTGAACACTGACATGACTAAATTTCACATTTATGTGGATCAGAATTGGGGGAAAGAGGAAAAACAAAAGTTATAGTTGGTATAGAGACAGCACATTCACAATTAAGAAAATTCACTCTGAGGGAAACAGGAAAATTGATGTCAGCACCCACCTTGGTGCTACTCCTGGGTGGGGGGAAATGTCTCGGAAGCTTTGGAGACTGCTAAAATAGGTCTGGAAAGAGCATCTGTAAGATAAGTGAAGCTTCTGGGCTAGCCTATGCACATTAGGTAAGAAGAGAGAAGGAAAGCCTTGGATAGGAGAGAAAGGCCTCGAACTGGAATTGGGCATGGCCAGCCGTGTTTAGCAGCCCCTTGGGAGGGTTGCCTGTTCGGGGGCTCCCTGGCAGCCCGTGCACAGCGCGCTGACCCACTGCCACTGCTGCAAGCAGCTGTGGCATGGCTGGGCTGGGCCCAACCTGTCCTCTCTCCTGTGGCCTCGGAGGTGGTTTCCATCTTCATCTAGTACACAGGCGGCTCGGGATGAAGGAGGGAAAGAAGCAGAAGCTTCCCTTAGCCAGGCTACGCTCAGAGACAGAGTTCCACAGTGTTTAGAAATCTGTGTAAAAACAAGAACGTGCTACTAAATATTTTGTATCATGTTTATTTTTGTTGAGGATGTTAGCTGCTCCATAATGGTAAATATGGGGAGACTGGAAGATTGAATTGTTTTGGTCATGTAACCTTGAAAAACAGGAAAAAGCCGTTTTATCAAGTTACAGTAAAATCTCAGACAAGTTCTCTGGTAAGAAATGCTTGCAGCCTTCTGTAAAGGTTATAATTAAATGTAGCATATACACCTCCCCCCCCCCCCAACTCTTCAGTGCAGTGAAGGGAAAAACAACAAGAAAAATAACAGGCAGGGTTAAAAAGTAAGAATTTACCATTTTTTGGATTATATTTTATAATAAATGTAAATAATAATAATGGGGACATAAAAATAGTGAGGAATTTGATTTTCACTTACAGCTGTCAAGAACATGACAATTTATATAGCTTTCACTCATGGATATATAGCCAAAGATTAGAATAAATATAGAATATTTATTGTATTATTTATTATATAGAATAAGTAATATTAAATAGAGGATAAAATAAAATGAACGTATTTTAAATGTGCATTTTGTTACATACTGCTTTGAGAACCAAGATATTATTTTTAGCTTTTACAACTTGTAATTGTAGAGCCCACTTACTTGTCACCTGAAGTGGGTTCATATATTCTTTTGCCACATAGAACTGAATCAACCTCTCACACACAGAAATACATCCTGTCTAGGACTTTTAGAGCAACTTTTCTAAATCGCAGAGATCAGACTTTGGCTCCCAGAAGGAAAGATATCTGAACATTGATTTGTTACAAAGTCAAGTATCACAGCAACTTCAGATACAGATAGGATCTTTACAGTACTTGGGACACTTGGGTTTTGGCTTGTGTCTGCTTTGATGATAAGTGGTAGTTTTATTTTCCATAATTATCTCCTCATTTACAATCCACTTATACTCTCCAAGTCTCTAAATTGGAATAAATGCATGGAATAGTTTCTCTTTGGGATGCATGGAAAAAATGTGACTTTGGTTTACTGTGATTGTGTTTTGGATTTTTCAGTGGCACTTCCACTCAGCTGGTGTATTGGTAGCAGCTTCCTCACAGTCCTTTTCCTAATGAAGCTTTTGAAGAAACTGTGCATTTTGCCCTACTGTCTTTCTATAGCAAAATGTTTGTATAAAAATTTAAGGAGATGCATCTGGATTGTGTGTCCCTCCGCTCATTTTTGCCTTTTTAAATATTTGGTTTGTCAAACTTTGGCATTAAAATATAATGGGTGTTGGAAATACCAAAAAATATGCTCTGGAGCTTTTTAGGCTTTTGTCTGAAGATCCCGATTCCAATGAGGCAAATCTAGCATTGTATTTTGGAGGGGCTAAATTGATGTTGTGACTGCTGATATCTAGCAGGGATGCACAGATTCACTGTGCCATTTTTTTTTCCTGAAAATGTTTACATCAAAACTGTGGTCAAAGAAAGACTGCAGTAGGAACAGTGGGGAAAAAGAAGTGTTCTCTTATGAAAAGTGAAATGTTTTATATGAACTATTTTACTCATAAATGGGAACTAGAATAAAATAAAGATTGATTTGAATCTTATAGTTGCTGCAATCCCATTTTCCTGGTTGTCTCGTTGGAAATCCGCAGGGCCTTTTTCTTTTTCTTTTTCTTTTTCTTTTTTTCTTTTCTTTTTTTATAGAATTAGAAATCAATATTTAGTAGCAGAGAAAATGGAAGAACAACACAAACTGAACCATAAGGCACCACTGAGGGAAAACTTGGAGAAAACAGGGAGTTTAAAAATTCTCCTGGATTTCTGCATCATTTTTTTTCCAAGTAAGATGGGAAATAAAGTAGATAGATTATTAGCTTACAGGCTGATAGTAAAACAGCAAAACCAGATGGTAAGAATGATAAAGCAAAAAGAAGGCTTATGCATAGCTCATTAACCACAGTTTGTAATTCATTTGCAGATTTTTATGCGAAACTCTGCAACAAATAAAAGTCCAAGTTACAAAAATTAGACAAAATTTAAGGAGGCTAAAATCAGCCCAATTAAGACAAATATATAATACACAGTGAGCTCAGAAAACTTATTTTTTTATAGTAAATGTTTATCAATTTCTTGCAAGCCTCAAAGGTAATGAGAAAATCTCACTTGCTCGCTCTTTGAAATATAAAATAGGATCTAATGGTTCTTTTAGCAAGTTAGTGTAACAAAGCTCAGTGTGGCAACTTATGGAAAAGGAAAGTGATTTTTTTTTATATACGGAACTTACAGCTGTATTTTACCCACTTGCACTCGGTGTCTCGTATATTTCATTTACTAACGCTCGCAAACATTTGGAAATGTCTGCCCAGGTGCTCTGCCTGGAACTGTGTGTGCGACACAGAGCAAGGGGGGCTGGCTGTCCGGTCCTTATCATGTCTCTGGAGTTCTTCTAGATCGGTACCAATGGGCTAGCTTTTGGACAGATCTTTTATACTCCTTCCGAGGCAATAGTTGCTGTGGGATGTTGCTTTGCGTCAGCATTTAATTTTGCTTAATTAGTTAATTTTGCTTTCTTTAGTCTGCATAAATCTTAGGCAAGGCTACAATTTGTTTTCTGCTTTTCCTTGGGGGTTGTGTTTGTGTGGGAGTTTTTTTTTGCGGCAGGGGGGATTTTTTGGTATGTGGTTTGGTTTGGGTGGGTTGGTTGGTTATTTAATGGGCTAACAGGAAAAGAAGTGGCATATGTGGTGTACTCTGATTTGCTTGTTGCCACCCTCCTGTTGTTAGGGTGGGAGGTCTTCCACTGATGACCCGTCTGTGCTGTGCTCTTATCGGAGTGCAGGTTTTCTGGTCTTAGCATAAACGCATCCCTCAGCAGTACTGCTGGGAACAGTGTTCTTCATTATTCTTTTAACCCTCATTCTGCTGTTTTTTGCAGTGCTTTCACACCCGCATTTCCACTTCTGTTTTGTTTGTAGCAATCTTAATTTTTTTTTGCAGTTCTCTACAGTTTGCTTGCAGTGGTGCTTGCAGCGAGGTTGCGTGCCAGTTGCTCTATGTGCAATATAAGAAAAGACCGGTAGCAATGTTAAGAAGGGATGCAATGAACATCACTGCTGGTCTTTTTCTTTTTATGCTGTGTGCATTAGGTGAGCAAGATGAGAAACAAAACACAGAAGATCATCATGTGGGAGAGATTGGTGGAATTCTGCAGTTGTCCTGACATTGTATAGTTGCTTTCTCTTAGATTTGGTGGTAATGTCTCAGTGAGCTTGTAGATATGTACAAAATGAGCACAAAAGCCCAAAGACTATTGTCTCCCAAGAAAAAGGGCTTTGTTGTGTATTGCCTTTGTTCAATACAAGTTGCCAGTGCCATTAACACAACCTTGTGGAATGCAGGATTTCTTCTTTTAAAGCATGTCGTTTAGTTTTTTTTGCCAGAGGACTCATCTGCTAGAATAGTATCACGGTGATATTTTTAAAGGCTTCCCTTTTATAATAAGCATATTTCGTGTCACACAGTATATTTTTGTCTGGACTCTGTTTCTCAATTTCATAACTTAGGAGTTATTTCACAGAAGTTGCTGCAGCCACTTTTGTACAACTTTTGTATGTTGTAGGAGTTTTCCTCTGGGTTGGCGATCTGCGTGCAGCTCACTTGAAAGCTTTGCAAACAGTTCTTTTGTCAGTTCACCTGCTAAATAGAAATATCTGAAAAGTTAACTGTACTGTGCTGAGGTAGGCAGCTTCTCAAAATCAGGTGCTAGATTCTAGTTCACTTAAATTATAAGTGAAATGTGTGGTAGGAATCCAGTGGAAGCTGGGAGCTGCTGTCCATCAGAAAGATAAGGTGCCACCTGTGACATACTTTGTGATGTCTTGTGTTGGTTTGGGGCACAGTGCTCTGTGCTCTTGCTCTGCCTTTCGAGAGTGCTGTGCCGCCCACCCAGCTCTGGCTGCTTCTCCAGCAGTCTGCACTGGTTCCATGCTGAGCAATTCAAAATCTCTCCTGAGCTCATCCTACAGTTGGTGTCATGCTGGCCCCTTCCATAAACTGCAGTGGATGAAAGGAGTATCTGAAGTACCTGTTTTATGAACCTAGCTCTGATTATTTGTTCCCTCTCAGCTGAAATTATTTAGTGCGTTAGTGCTGAATGTATTAATAGCTTGGGAATGACTGAAACCTTATTTTGGTGAATGTTTCACAAAAGTATTTGCCTGTTTAAATTATGTCCTATGTAATTACACCTGTTATCTCTGCTAAAGGCTATGGATCTTCCTATTATCTTCACATGGGAAAACAAAGTTAACATCTCGATTTAAAAACAGAATTCTGCTTTTCCTCTCATGTAAGTGGTGGTGTACTTGGACCTCTCTCCGTGCAAGTACATAAAAATATCAAAATCTTTATGATGGTGCCAGAAATGTAGGTCTCGTGATAAGCTATGCAGTTTTGTCTTAATGTGCAAGATGGTACTGGGATGGGATATACCACCATGTCCACATTATATAGGTGAGGATTAATTTATGTGTTTGCAAGCAGTAAGAACGTGATGGAGGTACTTCTGGCTTGCATATCCAGTGCCTCTGATTACTTTCATAATCCAAAGCAATGAGTTCCAAAGTTTAGTTTAAATCAAGCAGTTCACTGGGGTGGAAAAAGACATTCTGATTTAAAAAAAAAAAAAAAAAAAAACTGAGGAGTTTTTGTCCACTGTTCAAACTGACTTGGTCTGAAGCTCTCAAACTGGTAATTAATTTTATAGAAATAATGCAAATAGTACAGTATGTCTACTGTGCAGAACACTTTAAAATGGAAAAAATAACCACAATATTCAACTACACTAAAAGCCAGGAAAGCTTGTTCTTGTGATTCTACCCTAATTTTATAGATGCAGTTAAGCACCTAAATCCTCGAGTGTCTTTTCTTCTGAAGATAAAGCTGTAATCCTCCGGATGTTTTCCTTTTGCTTGTGTCCTGTATTACATAATAATAAACTCAGTTATTAGGCAGGAGGGCCCATTCCCTACTTACTGTGATAAGGGGAACAATACAGGAACATTAAAATGAGGTTGTGCAGGTGACAGTACATGGAGAAGCTGTACGTACTCTCCATCTGTCATAACGTTTACTCTCTTTTCCTTGCGGATTACTCTTTCCAGAGCGGCTGGCACGAAGCATAATGAGCAAAACAGATCTGTAACAAGGTAGTACAATACACTGCTTTGGATGTGACATAAGAATAGCAAATGAGAAGCAATTCAGGTCACCTAAGAGTAGGCGTTTTGAGTTTTTGTATTCTCGTTCTCTTGCTTATGTGCTTCTGGACTGGAGGTCAGCTGACAAAGGCACCGTGTTGACCCCTGTTACAAAAGAACTTACCCAAGCAAGGGACTAATGCTTCTCTTTAGCAAGGATTTCAGTATTGTGAGTACGCAATCACCATAGCTGTAACATATAGCAAATGACATGAAAATTCCTAGAAAACAGAAGAGTTGCCACATGCAGTCCCTTTGAATAGGAGCTAAAACCAGATGCTTTGCCAGACTCTACAATGCATTCAGAATACGTCTTGTGTATTCTGCGGTACTAAGGAGACAGCCCGTCTCAGATGCCATCAGTGAACCTAGTCATATTCTGACGATAGGGGGTACGCTTAGAAAACTGTTTGTGATAGCACATCATTATAATTATCCTTTTGCTGTCACCTGATAAACCTTCTTATGTTTACCATCACAGGGTATTTAGTACCATACCTATTCACTCTTTGTATTTTTAGCTGTTTCATTCATTGTATCTTAAAAGCAGCTCAGTCTACCAGATTTGCACTATTTTGGAAGAGAGGTTTATTGTTGTAACAAATCAAATATTGATATAATCCTTGATAAGATCAGCTAGGACTGATAATTCCCTCTAATGCTCTCTTAATTTTTCAGGAGAGAAAATAAAACTTGCTCTTAGTGAAACTTGTCAACAGTCTAAGAACTAGCTGTTTAATCAAGGTGACACAAAATCACCTTCACAATTACCTGTGGTTATAAGAGGTATCATTGTTCTGTAGCAGTGTTGTATTTTTCCCCCAAAAATATTTCTAAAATGTCAAATACTATAGGATTATATCACATGGATTAAATTCAGTGACATACAACGTAAAATCACCAGACTATTGCCATAACAGTGTATTTAAAAAAAAAAAAAAGAGTAAGTTGTTCTGCAGTGATTTAAATGAGATTAGTCTTCTGAAAAGATCCCTTTTCTAGGCTTCTCTAATGGTTTCTTTCTCCTTTGTTCTCCATCACATCTATAAATATCCTCCCATTTCTAATTGCCAGGAGGTTTAGGCTCTGAAGACACCCCCCCCCCCCCCCAAGATCTATTAAGCCTCCTGCTCTTGAAGTTGACTGCAATTTACACTTTGGTTTCTGAAACTATATTTGATAAATCATTGTGCACAGATGTCTGTTTTAATTGCTTAATTTTCTAACTAATGGATCAAAACTTGAACAGACGTTCTGTTATCTAGCAAAGAAAAAAAAAATGGGAAAACTGAAGTCAGCTTGTAGGATTGAGAGAGCTTACCTCTTCTCCTTAATTAGTTCCTGAAGTTCACTCAGGGCTGAGGCCTTGAGAGGCGTTCAGAAAAGCAGAATGTCAGCAGCAAAAACTGTGGGGGGAAATATGATCAATCAGAAGATGCTCAGTTCCAAAATAGGGTAAAAGTAACTAATTAAAACTGATATGCATATCAGACCAACACATCTGATGGTGATCAGGCAGTTAACTAATAAAAGAGCCTAAAAGATTACAGGAAGGCAAGTCTTGTTCTGCATCAGGGGGCATGTTTGCCAGCTCAAGATGAAGGGAGCTGCTGTGGGAGTTTGACAGTGCATGACAAGGCCCTGCTTTTCTAAACACAGCTGGATCATCTTAGACCCCAAGGCAAAATGTGAGCTAGAAAGATGGGCATTGCCCTTTGAAGGTTGGTTTGAAAGTGAGGACATGCCTGTGAAATGCAATGAGCCAGCGGGATTATCTCCTTCCTCTCTTTGTACTTCCTCTTGGTCTTTGTCCAGGGAGAAAACATAAGCATCATACCTTTGCTGAAATCTACTGTGACTGAGGCAAGAAAACAGTCTGCTGACTGGGATGCTAGGAGATGATTGTCTGCAGCGTAAATACAGAAATGCCAGTATGTGTGAAGTTACAGCAGAAACTTAGTATTTTCTGATCCATCATGCATGCAAAACCAAAGTGAGCCTGGGACTTGAAATCCCAAATAATACTTTCCCAAATCCATAAAAAAAAAATCTGAAAGGTGGGGAAAAAAGTTTTAAGTGGAGTGTTTTGCTACTAACGGTGGCCTCCGGATGCGTTTCCAGTAGCCACAGTGGGCTAAACCCAGACTTCTCTGAATGAGGGATTAGCCTGTAAGTCTTGTCTGGAGTCTCCCTCGAGAGAGGCTATGCTGTTAATGCTGGACACTGGGTTAGATGCCTAAAGTTCTGTCACAGTAATCTGGATAAACAGTGCCATACCGAGAGGCTCTCTGCAGACTCATGATGTTTACAGCTTTTTTTTTTTTTTTGCTAGCTTTATTTGTTGTTCTTTATCAGAGATATAAAGGCTAACTGTCCTGTTAGTTGTAAATTTACAAGATAGGAAGGCTCATTGAGGCTGAGTTTTGGTAAAACCTGTCTCAGATTTTATTTAGTTTTCTAGAAATTTTTCATCATCTGCTTCTTTTTTGTTCTCTTCTCTTTTTTCATGCTATAGTTGTCTAAGTCTACATTAAAAATTCACCTATGGTAATTTAGCAGAAGCTTATCTAACTTGCTCACTGAAGGGGAGAAATAGTTGCAAAGAACCAAGGATGTCTTTTAAATAAATATGGCAAGGACGAGCTTCTGATAAGCCTTCGTTGTATGGAGACAATCTGTTTTGAGGTGAGAAAGAACATATGTTTTCATAGGAATGTTTTTTAAAAGGGAGGAAAAGCCTGCCACAGTAGCATAGTCAAGAATATCCATGCACCCTATTTTTTTTCTAATTTTTTTCATGAGGCCAAATGTTCATTAATTGTCTGTCAGAACTGCTGTCTAAAAGCCATTTTTAAACCACATGAATAATATCCTGGCAGTATGCAAGCTATTGCTTAAGTCTTTAAAGTAATCTTTGTTCAAGTGATTTGCAGTTAAAAATATGTTGTAAGAATACCAAGCCTAAAACACAAGCCTCTCACAATTTTTGTAGTGCCTTGCTTACAGGAGAGCTTAAAAAAAGTCTTCCATATTGCCATCTGTTTTCCACTTGTCAAGTCTTGTTGGAAACCGTTGATTCACATGTATTTCCTCACAGCTATTTTGAAGATTTGCATTTATCAGTGTAATCTAATTAGGTCCTTTCTATTAGGTTTGGACATTAAATGTTTGCAAAAATGGAGATTAATAATTTTTTCCCCATTCTAATACATAGTAATAGATATAATCTATTAAGTAAAACATTCCTGGTCATATGTGCACTTGATCTCCTGAAGCAACAACTGATGTAATTTGCTTTCCCTATTGTGATCATGTCCCTGTTGTGCTTGCTTTCCGTATTGTGATGATTTGAACTGGCTAATAGTTCGTTGCTGGTGATTTCTTCAACCTGTTTTTTCTTTCTTTTCTGGTCAGAAATTTTCCATGAACAATTTAAAGTTATGGAATTTATCTATTATTCCCCTAGTGATTTCTGCAAACAGCATTTAGCTTATAGTTATATCATGAACATCTCAGTCATTTCAATAATGTTTTTTGCTTGTGTTTCTGGATAGCGCACCAGTAACCCAAAGGGCACATTGGAAGTATGTCCATTCTTTGCTTGATCTAAGGTTAACAAAGTGTAGTTGTATTATGTTATTACAGTGTTTTCAGCGATACCGGAGGAAGGAGATATATACAGTTGCTAAAGTAAACTAATTTCCTAAAATCCTTATATTTTGAAATTTTTACTGTGGAAGTAAGAGACATTCATGTCATGAAATATTATTCCAGTTATTGTTCTATTTAAGCTATACACTGATTTTTTTTTTTAATTGTGCTTAAAGTTTGTGTTCATAGTCAAGCCATGATCCATATGAAATCAGGTTAAAAATGACAGTTAGTAAAATTGTCTAAGAAAACAGATGAGAAGAAACTAAGCAAGTAAATATGACAGTTGCCCTAGCAGTTTAATTCCACTGTTCCCTTGCCCTTAAATTGTAGTGTATTGAATCTTCATATAATTTACATTCAAATATTCTTTTTAATAAGAAAAAAGAGAGGCCTAATTCTCAAATTATCTTTTAATAGATTAAAGAAAAAGAAGTAATTCTTCCCAATTCATAAAACTCTATCCATAACCAATTAAGAAAAAACAGTATTTCAAAGTGATAGATTCCTGTTACAAATGCTTTATTGAACAGTACAAAAAAAGAAATAGGTCCTTCAGTAATCTGTGGTACTGTTTATGATCTGTTTGCAGTTATGTTGGATCAACTTGTAACAATTGCAGTGTTGAACAATTGAAATGAGAGAAGCAATAAACAAATATCAGCTTGGTTTCTCATTTTCCTTTTTACGGTGGTGTTGCCTCCAATTGTTATTTTAGTATAATTATCCTTTTTTTTTTTTTTTAAGTATATGCTAAACTCACTTTTAATACAACAAGAAGTAAATACAGTCCTGATTATCCTAGGCATTCCACAGGGCATGTAATTGATGACTAAAATTGGCTCATAAGAGTCAGACTAATGTTTTCAATTTGGATCCCAGTAGTTAAGCCTAATGAATAGTATTTGGAGTACTTTCATTCACAGATATAGGGACACAACTTAAGTCACAAAATGGTAATCCTGCAATTCCATGAGAAAGGATGTTTCTGTCAGCCAAAAGCAGATGCAGTGCCACAGCCCATATTTGAAAGGGCTCAGTGCTGTGTTTATTATCAGACAAGAATATGTTTAGTATTTTGCTTCTCCAGTGTATCTATACAATTTCTTTCTTGCCTCTCTGGGAAAGAGAACATTACTGCAGTACATATGTCAACAGATAGTTTAAAAATAGGAGAATATTAAAAGCAATATTATTAGTAATGCAGCTCAAGTACCGTTGAAGCCAGGTTCATTAGGGTATGCTCTCTATACATAGGTAATGCTGTCAGACCAAAGTAAGTATGATCTTGGGAAAGAAATTAAGTGATTCAACTTCTGGGTGAATCATTACTTGGCTAAAGATATTATTTTTTTAATATTTCTTAAAGAAATACCCTTTGCAGTTTTGTTAGGTTTTAAAATATGCAGTATATTTGAAATAGGTGTTATGCAGAGCTCTGAAAAGATTCCAGTTCCCAGAACTTAGTGTTTACTTTTTATTCATGTTTAGGTATCCGTGAGAGTGTTTAAAATCAGGTTTTCACAACTTAAAAGCAATTGGAAGGAAATAATTATCTACCAGCAATTTCTTGAAATCTCTTTTCTCTTTAATATTTCCAACTGATGAGCTCTCATTGTATAGAACTTAATGTTCCTAATCCCTACATGTCTGACTTTGTACTAATACATTTCATCCCATTTCCCTATAACGTTAGACTTCCACTTCTTAGGCTGTTTATATACTCTTCCTGTATACTAATGGTGACTTCTAATTTTGTATTGTAACAGATTTAAGTAGTTTTCCTTTTAGGTTGTGGTTGTTAATGAGAATTCTTAATATGAGAAATTCAAGAGTTCATTGAGGACCTCTTCTGGTAATCTTCCTCTAACCTGACAGTTGCTCTTTAAGTGCAACTTTCTTTCCGTCTTTCGTTTTATAAGGGTTTTTATGTTTGTGTGTTAAATCTCCTCTTTCCAAGTTTAACAGAAAATTTCTTGCAGGTCTCTTGGTAAACAAACCTGCTTTTTTTAATGAAGAAATGTACTACACCAATCTAACAAGAATAGATTTTTATCAAGAGTAATTTTATATTTATCTCTATGGTTATGAATCTTTCCTTCAAAACATACATTTAAGTCTTCCCTAATTTTAGTTTAGATCAAAGGGGTTTGTTATTCCTCAGATTACTTCTTTCCCCTTCCTAATGTAGCTTTAGGAAGCCTAACCTGAGACACAGGCAAGTTCTAGGTAATGAAGTGTCCAATTCTGATCTACTTGTTCCCCATTTGTCAGGCCCTTTTCTGAATTGTTTTGTAGGCTGCTGAAGTTGTCGTTTTTCGAACACCTCTTGTGTAAACCTGTTAGGAGTATTGAAAAAGAAAAGGATGGAGCAGTGACAAAAAGTGTTCGGTGTGCCAAACAAACACAAAGCTTGAAGTTTCACAAAATGCAGTTGTAATTGTCTTGTTAAAGAGTGCCTAGAGAAAGTCCACCTTTTATATGATAACCCAGAAGGAGGGAAAGCTATGTTCTTGGCCTCCCTCAGTCTAAGGGAATGCAAAGCCACGTGTCCTACTTGCTTGGAAGTTACAGGAAGTACCAGCTTTTTGTGGGGAAATGACTACTTCCAGAGCCAAGCATTGGTATAGAAAATATTTTTGTAGCCAATAGAGAGCAAGTTGTTGTCAGAAGAGGAGGAGCTGAGGAGGTGCTAGCTTGGGCTTTCATCTGGAAAGCATGGGTGAGAGCAGCGGAGCAGTCTTGGCTTCCAGGCTATGCTCTTCTGGCACATCTGCCTAGAAAACCCAGAAATGAACCTGGGAATAGTCACTGGAATCTAATACTCTGTCCATAGGAAGTACTGCTGTCTTCTCTGGTAGCTGGAGTTTAACAGGAAGACATCCACGTATAATATTTTGGAATAACAAAAGCTTTCCAGAAAGACTTTTGGGATCTGGGCCAAAGCCTTTGGAGGCACCTGAGCCAGGCTTCTGGGTTTGCAAAAGGGATGGGGTGCCTTGGCAGTGCCTGGCTTTGCAGAGGTTGGAGACTTTTGATCCTCCTTTTGAGGTATCAAATTCCCTTCAAGGTCGGACTGTTAGATTCTTTTCTGCAAATGGGGCAGCTAATTCCTATTGTTCTTTACCCATCTGATACCATATGCATTAATTCACCAAGCATGTTAGAGCAATGTGCTCGCTCAAACACAAGGCCAGACATCTAAGAAAAAGAATGCCATTTTACAAAATAGGGGACTGTTTTGAAAATGAGTAAAAGAGGTAATGAAGTTTTAACTGCACAGAAATTCAGCATGATGTAATATCTGAGCAGATGAGATTCTTGAATACTAGAAATAATATGTAGAAATAGCAAAGTGGTATTATTTTCTTGCTAATGTTTCTGATGCTGTTGGTAAAATATAATTTTCTATTCTAAGATTTTTCACCTTTTGAAAAGACCTACCAGAATGAGTAAACACCTGGAAAGCTGAAGCTATGTAGATCATTCAGGTGAATATTGAAAACAATTCAGTCACTGCCTACAAACACACTCCCCATATTGCAGGAAAGATTTCTGATAACAGAGGCCCTCCACTTGTTAGAGAATGCCGTAGGATGATCAGAAGTCTGGAAGCCAACTCCAGGCAAGTGGAGACATACCTTTTTATCAGTGAGAGTAATAACAGTTGCAGCTTATGTAGGAATATGAATGATTCTCCATTGCTTGGAGTCTTTAAATCAGGGCTGGATTCTCTCTAGGGAAAGGCTTTATTCAACAACAAGTTGAAGTTTTAATGCACACATGACTTGATGAAATTGACTGGTGCTAGGTGGCAGGTCAGTAGATGACTACAGTGGTTTCTGTTAGAAACTATATAAAAGTTCAGTTTATAAAAATTCAAAGCAGTTTGGACAGAGTGAGCATCTGTTGGCTTGTATGGCCTATTGCAGTGGTGTTTTCCCACAGACAGAAGAAAACCTTTCAAGAATCTATAATGAAGGCTTACTTCTTCAGGCACATAATTCCCCTATACTCTATTTGCAGGCATTCTATTTCCTCTCCTGCAATTCTATCTTCATTTCGTATTTATTACTTAGCTTTATCTCAAAGTTTTGTTCTGCAAATGTTTCTTTTAGCATTACTTGAAATTACAGTTTATTATGAAATGGTCTCCTTTTTTGTGCATGGAGGGAAGGCCCATTCAAAAGCTGGGGTGTATTTCTGAGGATTAGATTAGAAATTTTTCCTTATATCAGTGTTTTAGCCCCTGGACAGTCAGTGACCCTTCTGCCACATGTTGCCAACAGTAGCAAGGATTAGGCTCAAATCATGAGATGCCTCTTTAAAGTAGTGGACATTCACATCATTTGGCCAAGCACCCACCTAGAATTTCGGGGATGATAAAATGTGTTCCTCACTAATAAGCACTGTATGGAACAAAGGCAATTTAAGAGAAGAGAAGAATGAACAACCTACATGTATTGGGAGGAGATTTTGGTTATTTTTTAGAGTTTTTGTTTCCCTTGTGTTTGGGGTTTGTTTTTGTTTTTTCTTTAAAGTCAGCTCTGTGTGACTTGGTGGTAGCCTCAGAACTTTGCCTGCTGGCACAAATTAGTAGTCAAATGTCTCTTTATTATTATTTTTCTTTCCTTATTCATAATTCCGCTCCTTCTTTGGCTTCATTCAGCAGCATAACCCCTTGTGGACATGCACATTGGCAAGTTTATTCTGCCTTCAGGGAAATACTACACTGAATATTATCACCTCTCTGAATTCTGCTGTTAACATCTGCAGCCTCAGAAAAAATTTTCCGAAAGTGTAGTATCCCTAGCTGAGGTAAACTGGTCACATACTGCCCATAGCAGTGCTGAGGCACTTCTTGCTGCAAGGTGGAAAGTTGGTTGCCCTTCCACTGCTCCACTTCAGTCTTACCAGAAAGGAATTTGCTGTGTGTATGGTCATAAGGCCCACAAAAGTATCATTGGGAAAACTGCGGGGAAGATAAATCTCTCAATGACTGTGTTTCTGTAACATCATCAACAGCTGGTGCAGAGAAGCCAGTCTTCTCTGGGGGAATCTGTTATCCAGTTTATCCAGTGTTGTTTTTTTTGTTGTTGTTGTTGTTTTTTGTTTGTTTTAAGTGAAGCATCTCTCTGGCTCAGTGTAGTATCAGCGAGGGGCAGAAAGTCCCTTCTCCCTGGGTTATTGACTAGTATAGTGAACCTGTGGACTGCGGGCAGCTAGGATACACAGGCCTCAGGACCTCTTGCCTTCATTAGAAGCAGGTGGATATCTATCCTACAGTAATTGCCCACCTGGCCATATGGCATGATGTGTACATGTGCGTTAGTCACTTGTTACAGATACCAGGTCTTGGTGATGTAATGGGATAATGTTCAAATGAGTGCTAAATTTGCATGGCTCTTGAATACCCTTAAGAGGCGGGTTAGCCAATGTATTAAAAGGTAGGGTACCATTTATGTTGTGCTTCGGGATACCGACCTCCTCTGAATACCAGCAGAAGTAGCCGAATATAACTGTATAAATAAATGAAGAAGCTAGCTTCCTGGAGTGCTGAAGGAAGTTGCTGTATCTGGTTATTCCTGCTGAGATGGAAGACTGAATAGTAATGAAGGAAATGGATTCAAAAGCTTTTCTAACAGTAAACTTCTGAGAGCTACATTCTGACAGCAGACACACACATCTAGTTCTGCCTGACGTTAATGAGAGTTGCAGGCACATATCTAAGGCCAAAGTTGAGCTTATATTTCTCATCATACTGCCTCTGTGAGCTTGTCACCATTTATTACCTTAACCCTTTGGCCAGATTATTGCAAAAATACTGCATACTGTTGATACTTGACAGCATGCAGTCTTTGAATCATATATACAGATTTAGCTTTTGAACTTGTAGCCTCTTTGATTTATTCGTTGCTGCCTCAGGAGTTTCTGTCTGTTTTTAAAATGATGTCTGAGTTATGTTACTCGGAGTTATTTCATTGCTTGGCTGGTCTGTGGCTCCATGCTTCCTTTCACTTACTGCTTATCTTAATCACCCTGAGCCTCAGCAATGTACAAGTCACCATTTTGACTTCATTTTCATTAAGCTTGTGCCTGCATAATAAAATGAAAATAGTGAAAATTTTCTTTTAATCCAGATGCTAGCTGAAGTCAGCTGTACTTGCTTTGAAAGAAACTGCAACCTCATTAAATCATAACATTCATTTAGTTCCTGCCTGCTTAGAGGTGCTATGAAGAATTTATCATCTCCTTTCCAACCACAGCCTTTGTATTGGCTTATTTGTAAATGCATGTGTGATGTTAAACAGTAAATTAACATCAGCAAGCTCTTACCAGAAGTTTGAAATACCCCTGTTTGAAAACTCAGGCTCCATGATGTGATCACAAGTCAAACATCCCTTGGGTTTTGCTTTGGAAAATGGTGTGGAACAGCCTGAGTGCTGTAACTGCTTCAAGTGCAAAAAGATGAGTGGTTGAATGAGGGTATGAATAAGTGTGGGTGAGCTAGTTTAGCCAGAACAAAAAATGTAGCTCAGCTCCTAATTGGATTTGGCATTGTTCGTGCAGAAAGACATACAAATAAGGGAAAGTGTCCATGAAATATTTTCTTATGCATACTGTTGAAGTTCAGAGACTGGTAGATGAGATGTTTTATTTTTCAACCCATTTTTTGAATGTTGGAAACAAAGTTCAGTCCCTTTTGTAATGCTTCTCTGCACTCGTACAAAGGAGAAAACGTTTGGAGTATAGTGATTCTGGCTTTCTAGGTTTTGAAACATAAGAAAAAAAGGTGAACTGCATTATTTTAGTAAGAAAAGTATTATGTCCAAGGTTTGGGTGGTGTTTTTTGTTTTCTTAACTGTGATCATGGATGGAGTCATGGAGAGATTTCTCTTCTGCAGGAAGCTTTTCAAGGGTGGAACTGGAGGAAGGATTATGCCTCCTCTGTACTCTTCTCTATTGGCTTCATGTACCTGAGCATGAAGATGAAAACCAAAACTTTACTTTCCATCAGAAACTGTGAGAAATCTGGGTGTTCGCACATCTCTCATGCCACAGCTCTGCTCTATCAGAGCTGCTGATTCTGGATATGTATTAGCAATTTGAAGCCAGTATTTTAGCTGGGACACAGTTACAGAGCTGGAATTGGATCGAGGCAGTTCATGGAGGTGCTGAAACTAAGCTGGAGAGTGCCGGTATCCTATGTCTGTGGGGTTCCTTGAATGAATGGTTATCTCGTTTCTCCCCCAACAGAGCTTTTCGCAGAAATTGGAGTCTCAAAATTGCAAGAAAAAAAAGAAACAGCACAGATAAGGAGAAGAGGAGAAAGGGGAGTGGCAATGGTATTTTCTACATCAAAGCAGTGAAACGGGAATATTGGACAGTTTCTGTCATGTGGAACTATCTAAGTGGGTTTCCAGGTAATATATATTGTCGGAACAAGAACCTTAAAAATTGCTGAAAGCAAGGAGAAAGGGCTAGAAAATGCAAAGAAAACAGATGGAAATAGATGTCTCTGCAGATAGAAGTCGGTTAAAAATAGGAATTATCTACGCAAGGGAGGGGTGTCAAGACACTGCTGGCACAGTATGAGCCAGAAGATGGGTATGACATTGTATTTGATTAGTTGTAATTCAGTTAGGAAGCTGTGGCTGCCTGAGACCAGAAGGTATGTCGCCAGGACATGTTTTTTCTCTAATCATATGTCTGTAGAGAATAAGCAGTTCTCTTCTATCTTTTGTTATCCCTGTTTTTTCTTATTTACTTGAAAGGTAAGACTTTGTTAAAGGAAAGTGCCTTTGGGAGGACCAAACACGAGATAGTGGCATTCGTAAGGAATAAAATGAGTCATTTTACTATTGCTTCCAGATTCCGCATGGTGTCTGGAAAGTTTTAGTCACCTGGACTGCTGGTTTCATACAGCCAAAATCATTCCCTAGCCTCTCTACTCAGTTTGCTAAATAAGAGCCTGTGGTATTTGCCTACGCCTGTCTCATTTGTTTCTGGTTTCTTCCAGCACTGATGTTTACCTGCACAGAAGTGCTGGAAATAAGTATATTAATTCTTCATCCTTCCAACATCTCCTCCCATTACCTTTGTGTTAGGTTTTGCTGAATGGCTTTGCATAAAATGCCTGGTCTGATTGGAAACCATACCTAGTGAGTGAGAAGACTCATTGGGTATATGAAATATGTTGTTTTGTTTCTTAGTAAAGAAACAAAAGGTGGATTGCATCCAGTAAATATTAAAAAATCTAGTGCCTAGGAGAGAAGCAAGTGAATATGAAGGGTGTTGTTTTTCTTGAAAGCTGTAGTTATTATGAGTTATGCTGTTGGAGACTGCAGACATGATTTTGGATTCCATGTGCCACTGTACTTGGTGTTCTGATCACCTCATGTCCCAGGGCAGAAATAGGAAAGGTGCAGAGAAGGCTAAGAAGGATAGATAACAGCCTCTGCATTGGGGCTGAGGAGAGGATTGTCACCCTGGAAAAAAGGTGAGTGAAAGGAAAAATGAAAGTGGTATTAAAAATCATGATGAAGAGAGAGAAGAAAGAAAATGATTTTTTTTCACTGTTTCTTGGACTTAAAGCATCAGGCCAACCTGTTAAAATTATCAGGCAGGTGGTTTAAAACAAACAAAGTGTACTTTGACATCTGGTAGTTAAATTATGTGATTCTGGTTCATGGGATTTTTTGGCAGCCTAAAGTATAAATACATAAATAGGTCAGACATGTTCACGGAGAATAAGCACAGATGAAAGACATGTTCGTGGAGAGCATTTGCAGGTGAATATTAAGCACAATGGCCTGTACTTCCTAAGTCTGTAGCTTAGGAAGTCGACAAACGACTGATTACTGGGAGCAGCGGTAGTTCCATGCATGTGCTTTTCCTGCATTTTTCCTTAGGTGTTTGCTGCTGGCTGTTGTTGGAGGTGAGATTGGGCTATGCTGACTTGCAGTTTTATGTGGTGTTGACTGCTCTTAATGTACCAGATATTGTGGAAATGTTAGTTTAGATGGAAAGCTCTCTGAGCAGCAGTGTGAATCGAAAGATGGGAGGTAAAACAGGTACTTGGAGAGGTAAGGTGCTCTGGTCATGGCTGTACTGGGAACAAGCTATGTGTAGGTGTTTTGGAAATATGTGCAAGACAGTTGTTTTTGCTTTGGAGATAGAAATGTACTCTAGCACAAAGAAGGAATTTCTCACTGAAATACATGAGGTTTTATTTCTGTAGATAAAATGAGATTAATTTGGGTCCATATTTCTTGTGAGAAATGGCTCAATAAAGCCAATTTTCTTTTCAGTGATGAGTTTTAAGTCCAGATAAGTCTGAAGAGCCATTTTGATACTACAACTGATGCTGTTTAATAAAATCAAATCCTGCTTCTCATGCAGATTACTCCACTCAACTTTGGGATATGGCCTCTTTGGGTGTTGCAATTTTAATGATATGCAGCTAACTAGCCATTCACCACTGGACCACAGCATTTGCCAGTGCTGCTTTGGAGTTCTTGATAGCTCTGCTATGCTGTTTTATTCAAATTAAATGTATTAAAATAATTCTTCTTTCTATCTTTAAGGAAAAAGAAACTTTTTCAGAAAGATAGTTTAACCTCTTGATTTCAATAATTCAGGAATGTGAATTGCCCACAGCTGGCGTTGAAACAGTTATAATTCTCTTTTTAAAGATGGTATAATCATTTGGAGCACTATAGACACTTCTCTTGCCCTTGCAATTGTTTCCTCAATTTCATTACTTCTTAATCTTTTGTATGTAAAATTGTAAATTAAGAGAGAGACAATTAGGAGGCAGCATAATGATCCATAATATTCCCACTATAGGTTTATCCTTACCAAAGTCAATAGATTATTTCTCAGATATTACCAAACCTGATGATAATTAACCTACATAGGCTAGTTAAAGGTGAGTGAACTTCCCTGTATACAAAAAGCTGTATGTTGGGGGGGGGGGGGGGGTTATGTACAAACTTACTATAAGAAGGACTGCATGAGATCAGATGTTTTTCTATGGCAGACATACCCTTCCTCCATTTAAATTCGTGTAATCTTATGGGGAGCATATAAAGAATGAAATAATGTTCAGTTATACAGGCTATTGGCTGTTTGTTAGGTGTGTGCCCCTCCAAGTATTCTAGATGATGCGTAAGTCAAGTTCAGTGTCTCAGGAGATTAAAATCTAATTCTAGATCTAAAAATGAGTGATAACAGCATAATGGAAATGGTTGCAAGTCTAGCTTCCTCTGACCCCTATGGCAACTCTTGACCTTGTATCCACTTTTGTCTGCTTGCTGGGTCCAATCCTTCACGTTACTGGTAGAGAGCATTTCTCATCTGGGACAAGAACAGAATTTATACTGTTCTTCTGGAGGAGGCAGGAATCTCATCTCTTGTGTTGCCAACTCTGTGAAATTAACCTATCCAGTGGGAAACTCAAAAATTGCAGGTGTTGCCAATTCAAAGCAGGGAGGAAGCTGGGGCTGAGGGAGAATTATTTACACAACTAGCCTAAGCTGAATACCTTGCAAAGCCCATTATGGTGAGGTTTTTTTTTTTTTTTTGTTTTTCCTTTTTTTCCAGCTGATAACAAGGGGAGAGGGACCCAGAGAAATTTTGTATATCTAAAACTAAGATTCTCTGACCATTTCCTGGACAACCTCTGTTTGCTAAGTAGAAAATCTTACATGTATAGTTAGCCTTGGCATATGGTTTTAAGTTCAGTCTGATCTAACTGCAGGCTTCTTGTCCCTGATCCCCAGCCATGTTTTCCCTCTATGTTATTTTAGATATAGCAACTGTATAGATACAGGGGTAAGTAGGTTGATGCCATTAACGTGACAGACAGCCAACCCATCAAAAATCCTGGTTGTTCCATTTTGATCAATGGGCTGCTCTGACTTAGTCTGCTAATGCCTAGTCATTCCAGTCAATGGGAGGAAGTTTGGGGTGTAGGGAGGGAGAATATGACTGTCTGTTTTGGTGCCAGACCACAGTAGAGGTAGCAGATTTGTGTGTTTAAGTGTGCGATATCACCAGTGTGACAGATGTCAATATTTCCCCAGTTGTAATGTTTAGGGTGCATCTAATCTCATCAGCCTTAATTTGTCCACGAAGCAGACATGTGCCTCCGTTCTCTCAGTATCACTGGAGAAAACAATGTATTTTTATAGTGCAACTCATTTCTTCTTAGGCTAGGTAACTGGAAGTCTTCTGCCCGTTGATGATAACGGGAGTCCAGATGACTGATATCTGGAGTTTGGTGAAATGACACGCAAACTTTGTGTCAGAACATTTTAAATCTTTTATTTTATATCAACAGTATTAAATATTTCTTTCTACTTGATTTGCACATTTTATTCAAATCAAGAAAAAGAGAAAGGTGAAGTGCATCAGCTTATCTTAAAACACAGAGAAACTAAGATTTAAATGAAAAATATGAACAACGAAACAAAACTAAACCAAAACAATCAATGTTTTTATCAAAATGAATAACACTTCACTTTTTTTTTTGTTTTGTTTTAATGAATATACATATTTTTTCAATGAGAAAGTGTTCTGCTGAAACTGTTCATATTGGTGGCATACTTTTCTCTTTTTGATTAGCCCTGGAAATAGCATAGATTACTTCCTCCCACTCTTATTCTTATGAAATACAAATTATTAGCCCAGGCACATAGTCACAGTTACAGTACAGGTTACTTAATATATTCTGATTTTCATTTGTTATTTAACTTTGTGCTTAAGAGTAGGCAGTTTTTGAAAACTCAAAGGAAATGCCCCAGAGAAGTGGGTGTTAAGAGAGAGAGGGGGAGGAAAAAAAAAAAAAACCCAACAACTTTGATGTCATAGGTTGGCATGAAATAGCAAGTTTACATTTTTAGGCTTTTGCATTATTTTGACTTTCTAAAAGCAGAAATATATTTTCCCTGTTTCAGCTTTATTCTAGAGGAAAAAATTTTCAGTCACTTAAGTCAAACCATATTTTTGCGTTTGTATTTAATGTTAAAGACAAATGATTGTTTTATCACCATTCTGTGTTGAACCCACATGCACACTGGTCTGAATAGTATTGGAAGATAATTTTTAAAGAAATGTGTGTGAGCACATTTTATATAAGGCATGCCAGGCTTTCTTTATAGGAATGCTCAATAAAGAGTGAGCCAGCTCATGTAAAAACCACCCCCCAAAATTCCACAGACCCCATGATAGGGTAAGGTAGGCATTTGGGCAGTTAGGAAACTACAGTTTTTAATACACATTTTCACTGTTGTTGATTCCTCCCACTCCAAACTGTGTATCATCTTCAATTATTTAATATGTAATCGTAAGTGTAATTTAAATAATTGCCTTGTGACTCATGTGAGCTCATGATGAGACAGCCAACACAGAGTGACTGGTTGGTTCATTTGCCTGTTTGTTTTGATCAGCTAGTACTGTTTGAAGCAAGAGTACTTGAACCTAGAGGGATCTTTGTAGTAGATATGATTCTCAAGAGTTGTGTATAATATAAAGAGTACTTATTTTTGAATTTGGCTCAGGACATTTTTCATGTTGACACTGAAGCATCTGTTGTGTGAATTAATGATTTTGATGTCTCAAGAACTTTCAAAAAATCTCAGGAACCAAAATGTTGGGTTTTGGGGCTGTGTGTTTAAAGGAAATGTTTTTGTTTGTTTGTTTTAATTCCAGTTTTAATTTTTAGGTCAAATTAGTTTCTTCTAGATTATGGTATCTCTGGCACATGGTTACAGTTAATATGTTCAAAAAGAGTATATTTAACTAGGATAATCTGTATGTGATTGAGAGAAGTTAGCTGAGGATTCTAGTTTTCTGCTCTCCTTCCTTGACCTAGGACAGATTTGGTTTGAGTATAGTCTTTAAACCCCTCATTCTTCATTTTGTGATTGTAAATATAATAGTTTTCACCTGGCTCCTCCAGTCCTGTAAATATCCTGTTCTTCAGGTTTTGGTTTATCCTTTAAATTACCCTTATCCAAATCTGTAGCAAAGTCTTTCCAACAACAGAATTTAGAAACTGGTTAAGAGCCTTTTCCCAGACACTTTGGGGTGTAGTGTGTCCCAGTCTTCATAATGTAAAGGTTAGTTCAGAGCACCCTAGTCTTTTCCTTTCAGCAGAAAACAACAAGCAGACAACATGCTATATGCTGCAGACCTCCGGTCCTGCAGTACCTTGAGTCTTTGGAGGTGGGGTGGTTTTCTGTCTGCTCGGACAGCAAAAATTACCCGGGAATGATTTATTTTCTTCCAGTGTCTGTTACTATATTTTCTGAAAGTCTGTTCCCTCAGGCTCCCTGTGGCCTGAAGGGCTAATATATCATTTCAGAAGAAATAATCTAATCTCCTTAACTGAAAGAAAGCCCCAAACAATACAACAGACACTTTTAATTGTTCTTTTTCCCGTACTTTATTTTGAGGTAGTGTACTTGCAGTCCTATTTGCTATGTCACACCCTACCTTCTCCCTTCTTTAAGGTGTTTTTGCTCAGCAGGCAGTCCTGTGAATGGCTGTCGGATCAGTAAGTTGTTTCATTATCTTGTTCTGAGTGCGCTTTTAGCTTTGTGGAAAAAAAATGAACATTATCCTTGGCTTCCAGCTTTTAAAGCTGGCATGATATGAGTTTCTGTTCTTCCTCATGAGCCTAATACAGCAAGCTTAACAGGTGACACAACTGCTTTGTATGCATAATGCCAGAAGGTCTTGTTCACTGCAGCTGAAATTTCCAGTGAACAGATCTCTACAACACGAATTATAATGTCATAGCAGCTTTACGTTGGGTGACTTAATTTCATGCTAGCTTTAGATAGTATCTTTTGTTTTGGGCTTGTTGTTGTTATTCAACAGCAGGTTGTTGAAATTCAGCAGTCATGTATGTGCTTTTCACAACCTAGAAGCAGAAAACAATCCAATAATGCTACAGCAAGGAGAAAGTTGCCTTAATCTAAATGATACAAAAAATAATCTGAGTCCCTGTCAAATATTTTGCTTATCTTTCCTACTTGATGCGCTTTGTTGTAACAAGATTTTTATGTGTGAAAAGAAAATTAGAACCAAAAAAATTTAAACTATTCATGGTAGTATTTTCTAGAATCATCATACTTTTTTGAGATGAAAATTAAGATTATCACTGTTTCACTCTTCTTCATCAATGTTATTACCTTACAGTAGAAATTAATATTGAAGATTCCATTGAACTAAAATAGTTAACTGCAGTGATGATGATGTCTTTTAAGAATTTATATCGTTTTGATTCTATCATGTTTTTAATGTGTAGTTAAAATTTTCAGTAACTTTTTGATTATAATGAAAGAATATTTTGGAGAAAGTCTACACAGTTACCAAACAAACTTAGGTTTTGCTACCAGGTTTATAAATAGGTGAGTTGATTAATGTACATGATTTGCTCACAAAAGGATCCTCCATATCTTTCTAAAGCACGGTGAGTATAACCTTTGTTTTCTGATGATCAGCGCAAAAAAGTTGCCTCCTTTCCTTGAACATGCTTACAAACACATTAGAGAAATAAGAGGCTGCATCTTTGGGCTCAGTAGGATCTTTCTGTAATCAGTCTGGCATTATAGAGACTGTAGGGTGCAAAACTATCACTAATCAGCAGGTCAACTATATTTCCAAATCCAATTTTGGATTCGGAGTCTCTTTGTGATTATTAGGGCTTGTCAATGCAGGGAGTTTACTGCAAGCTCACTTTTATTTTTCTGGATTAAAATGTCCTGCATCCACACAACACAACTCCTGCAGCGAGGTAGTCAGTCAGTTTAGGAGTGTTCTATGGTCCTCTCTTAAAGTGAATTAAATGGGTTTTTTTTGTTCTTTTTGTGGGTTTTTTTTTTTTTTTTTTTTTTTGGAAAGTTAGCATGAAGTAAAACATGTGTGAATACTTTTCAATTTCTCTGCAACTTGGCTGCCTTCCAGCAGCTAGCCTGTTGTGTTTTGCTTTACGCAATGGCTATCCTGTGGCCCTTGCTCTGTGCTCACATTGACAGGATGTCATTTTGTCTACTAAATAGAAAGCGCAGCTGGGCCGATATTGCCTGCCTTACTCTTATTCCACTGTTATCACTGCAGCTTTGTATACACCTGTGCTTTGTGCACCCGCCTGGTGCCTCACAAAGTCTGGAATTACTCAGTTTAGAGGCAGCGTTAAAAGCTACTCGGGCTGTCTCCACCTTCTTCTCCCAGTTTATGCTGAGAGCATGCGCGAATGTAGGAGAGGAGGGGCAGGATGGAAAAGCATGGCCTCTTTGTAGTCTCACCTCGCTCTTAGAGGTGGGGTGTACTGTGCATGAGGGAGGGAGAGTAGGGGAGGCTATGGCTGGCTTAGAGGAAGAGACTTTGGCCTGGAGAGAGAGAGAGTCCCAATAGAAGGAGGCCGGGAAGGGAGATTGAGAGGAGGAGATTAGCTGAAACTGCCTCTGTGCTCAACTGCCTCTGGGGAATGGGAGGTAGTTGCTTACTCCCTGGCTTTCTAATTCATGTGGAGCCTATGCACATATTTTTGTATAGGACAAATGCACCCTAGCCATTGAAATCAGATTGGTTAGCAGGGGGTGAAAGAAGGGGGAATTAATGGCGGGAGGGAGAATGAGAGAGACCAGTCCTGTAGACCCCACCACAGCTTCAAATCTTTCAGCCCTTGGTCACCCTTGTCCTCCTGGCTAACATGAGCAATTCACCTTTGTTACTACACTAACAGAAAACATGTGAAGTTGCCTAAGGTATGACAAAGATTGAGATGTATCAATCTACAACCAGGTACAATCCAGTAGTTATCTACCTGTTGGGCAGCTGTTTCAAGGCATTTCAGAGAATGGATTTGACCTAAGTTGTTACTTTGGCAGTTAAGGGGTCCAGGACACTCAAAAGTATGTTTCCCAAGTCTTTTCTTGCGATGGATGCAAAACATTTGTAAAGCTTTACTGAATACTCAGAGCAGAAGTTTGAGCCATGTCCTTTGCCTAGTTTAACCTACATTTTGGGAAATGTATGCTTTAAAGTTTAGCTGACATTTACTCTTGAAAACCTTTGTCATGTGAGAAGTAGCATGTTGGATTTGGGGTCCCCCCTTAACAAACTGTGTATTACTAGTTTCATTTAAGCTAGTTCTAATTGGGTGCCCTGGTGAACAGTGGTTTTGCTCATTAGCAGGAGGCTCATGTAGTTTTAATGGAGTAAGTTGTGCAGCTACATTAGATTTTTCTCCACGATTGAAGTTCTTCCCCTTAAGTTTCAGTTTGTTTATATAACCTTCATTATTACGCTTCTTTATTTGGAAGCAGTCCCTTGAAATGTCTATTTCCCTTCCTCACATCAGAGTTTTGAGGTTAAAAATCCATTAACTACTGTGAGATGCTAAGCATGTACAGCAAATGGGGATCACAGATCATTTGTTTTACAGTCTTTCTTTCCTAATATGTGCCTGCACGTTCATTTAATTTCTGCCTTTCTGAGATTTCACAAAATGCAAGTCAAGTCAGTATACAGTAAAATGCTGCTGTTTATATTTTTTTATTTAATCTGGTAATAGGGCACTTTAGGTGGTAAGAAATTGAAATGATCTTCCTTTACTCATCTCAAAGGTAAAATAAAACTCTCCAAGCCTTAAGCTAAGGTTATGTGAGAAGCTGACCTTTAAAGCTTAAACTGCAGTGAAACCTAGTTTCTAAATAGGTCTTAAAGTAGATGGGAACAGATCACAGAACTCCAGTTGAGACCATTAATTTTCCTTCACCTTGTGCACAGCAGAGGACTTTTTCCCTGTTCAAGGGCCTCGGCTTGTCTTTTGAAGTGATGTAATCTGTGCTCTTGCAATTTCCCTTCCTCCAGGTAGCCAGGGTCAGACCATGAAAAATAGTAAGTTTAGTCTGTCAGGCACATACTGAAGAAATGCCTGTTAAGTGCTCTGATTAAGGCTCAAGAATGGGGAAGCTTCTGTGGAGAATCTTGTGTCCTTTTCAGTAATTTCTTCCAACTTTTTGGTTTTCTGGAGCCAGAAGTATATCCCAAATAGCCCAATTCCTACAGAATTAGTTTCAACAAATCAGCTTTGGTTCCAACAGATTAGTACTTCTTTGTGGGGAAGAAACTTTTAATTGTATTTTCTTCATCTGAACCTTGGGTGTAGTTGCTTCCCAGATGGTGAGATTAACATTGTCAATGAGAAGGTCATTTAGAGCTAAAGCTGCAGGGAGTACCTTGGCTTCTGTTAGAGAATGTGATGTCAAATGAAAGCTGGCTCTACCAGAAGGTCTGGCTTCGGATTCCTGAGTATCCAAGATTAGAAGTCCGTTGCTGAAGAGTGTTTGCTCCACTTCACGGCCAGTCTTTGTGGTTGAGCAGAGAATTCATGTGTTGGGATGGAGAGCTTCACTGACCAATTGATTTCTCCACTGGCTTGCAAGAGGGAAGACACTGAAACCTCCTTCCCTGTTGGGATGGCATTACTGTACTCCTACAGAATAACTGTCACCAAGAAAAATACTCACCCAAGCTGTGTGGTTTGCATAGGACACTCAGTGCAGTTAAGGATATTCCCATGAGATTTACTCTTTTTACTGCTTGTGCATAATGCTAGATATAATTTGATGGCCATTAGGAAACTCATAGCTTAAAGTTATGTTTGAGAATTGAGCTTTGGGCCACTTTGCTGTACCGTGCTGAAGGGCATGTAATCTACCATCAGTTGTTAAGTTATTAAAAATTAAAGGATTTGGATGACAATATGAAAAATAAAAAGTAGCTTACCAAGAAATTGCATCTTCTTACCTTCTTTCTTCTTGGGTTGCATACCTCCTAGAAGCAGGTGGTGGTGTCCAGGTATTGACAGTGGTTACTAGAGGTAAGGAATGAGAATTTTTGAGCATTATTGAACGCTATAGGCCAACCTACATTAAGGTATACAGTCCACTAACTCATCCTTTTGGAATTTTTTAGATGGTGTCATCAGGAAGTTATTTAGCACAGGTGTTTGTGTAATCGTCCTCTGCTTAGAGCAACATATAACAGCTCCCCAACGTGGCTGAGCTTAAAAAAAATTTCAGCAGGGCGAAGAGATTTTGCTGTTTGTACAAAAGGCAAATGAGAAAACAAGTGGAACATTAAATTCTCATTTCAAGCAAAGTATTTCTTCTAAACTAATGATAGCTTGGGTTCAAATCAGCCTGGGTGTTTTTTGTTTGTTTTTTCCCCAAGTTTTCCAAATTGTGGCATATTTAATTTATTGGTTGTCACGTATTTCATATTACTTTGATTATTTAGTCTTAATTTTGAACCTCTGGCAGGCTTGATGGATCAAAATAAAGAAAACGTTCTTAGGTATATTATGCTAACAGAAATAAAGATATGAGAACATGTCACTATCCCTGCTACATCATACAGTATCTTTTTTGTTCTTGCCCAAAATTTTTTTGAGCCTATTTATTCAATATGTAGCCAATTTTTTTCTTAAAGAGGGTGCAAAGAAGAAAAGTCAAAAACAGCTGATTGGTCTGATTGGCCAGTGCTGAAAGGCTGCAGGCGTTCAGCAGTGTTTTCAGCAACATCACCACTGGAACTTCTTGTGGCATAGATGACATCTTTGCCTGCAATAGTTCTTGTGCTCTTTTTCATCCAGGAATTTGAAGAGTCATTTCTCAAACCATTTAAATTTTCAGTATGCACAGCAACACTGTGTTGAAGGTGCAAGATTGTGTTCTGTGTGGTACTTGTTCCTTTTTTAAGACCTGACACCTATTGGTTTAATTTAATACCCCCTGAGTCATTTGAACGGTGACTATTTGCTTTTGCATATGTGATTTTTTTTCCATATGTGATTTTTATAGCAATCTGTCATCTTCCACCTCAGATACTTGTTTTCCTAGTAGAAGATTCCTGATCTAATCATTTTGCAATCAGAAACAGTTTTACATCTCTGATCGGTTGAGTCACCCCTTTCTGTGCTTTTTCCAACTCTGCACTACGCTTGAGGTGAGGGGACAAAAACCTCACGCTGCCTTGCAGGGATGGGTGAATTACGGATTTATATAGTGACTTTATAATTTCTATTTTGTCCTTCCTTTCTTTTCTACTAGTTCTGAGAATTGACTCAGTTTGCATTTTTTGACTCACGTGGAGTACTGAGATGACGTTTTCCACCAACCTCAGTTATAATTGTAAGGTCTCATTCCAACTACTTTAAAGAACGTAATTTCAAAATAAATTTGTAATTTTTCTTGAGAAAATAATTTGTATATGAGTCTTCCTCCCAACTCAGGATGAGCATTTTCTACAAACTTGAATTTTGTTGTCATTTAGTTCTGTACGAAAAAGTTGTTTTGCTTTTGGATTCTGTAATAGGATGGAACCCAAGATGCCAGTATATCATTAACTGCAGGAATACAGTAGTCTTTTCTTCTTACCTGTTTAGATTTCACCATTTGATTGAAAATTTCTGACCACATTTCTTTTCTGAATTGATACCATTCTTTATTTCTCTGTCACATTCAACATAAGCATGGATTTTATAATCCTTACATTTGCAAGTATTAGTATTCAACATTCTTTTCTCCTGTTTTCTTCAAATTGCTGAAATTATGTAAAACATGTTAATTTGCATATCAGTTTATTTCTAATGTAATCTAAATTTTAATATCCATTTAATTGTCTATATTTCCATTTATTTCAGCTTTTACTTATTTTCTTCCTAATTTTAAAATGTTGCCTTAAGTCCTAGTAATGTGATGAATGGTGCCTCCAGTCAGCAACAAATGTAAATGCCATCCTGCACAAAGCTAACAAGTAAGATCCCATCACAATTAATTTTTTAGATAGTGTGTATAATGTGCTTGCGAATGTAAGGGAAGATTAGAAGCGCTAAATATTATATTAACGTAGAAGCAGGTTCAGGCAATAATGTATTTATGATACAGATCATAGCTGCAAAGGAGTAAAAGCATAACTGAACTTAGGTCTCCTCTTTGACTCCTATAAGATCTAGGTTGTATCTCAAACAGAGAGAGAAAGAGCTCATATGCAGATAAGATGCCTGTCACTTTCTTTTGTTGGATTTGTTCTTGAACTTCATCAACTCTGATAACTTAGTCATTCTTTCTCATGCATTATTATAGTTGCCTTTCAGGTTATGTGACATTGACTCAGGTTAACCTACAGGGAGAGGTATTGATCCCCAGAAGAACCTGGGTGAGGAGGTTGCCAGCAAAGCAAGGTAGCAGCATTCATGTTCACCACATTCAGATGTATGTGAAAGTTTCTCCAGTGCTAGCTTGTCCAAAAAAAGAGTAAGTGCTTACACAAGAGTAGCAAGTTGCCTCTTTGCTCCCTTATTTGTACATAGCTATTGCTGAAGAGTCTACTAATTATATTCACTGCTTCCAAGATTTGTAATGAAAACTCTTCAGGATCTCATGAAAGCCAGGGCATTGAAAGGAAAAAAAAATAAAGAACAAAACAAAAACCAAGTGGAGTTAACTAAGCTGTCAGGAAATGCTGGAGGAAGAAAATGCTAATTTCTGGCAACAAAACCTCTGTGAACAGCTTTCCGTAAGTTATTTCCAAAAGCTGAATTGAGCAAAATAGAACTATTTGGTAGCAGACAGTGACACAGACGACCTAGAGGTAATTGGATATACTTCCGGTTAGGAAATGCAAATCGTGTTTTACTCTATAAAGTGATCTGGCCAGTGATCTTTGCGATTTTGCTTTGTTTCGATAACAATAGAACTGGACCAGAGGGAACTCAGCAAAAGAACAGAACAGAGAACAGCATTGCCCACAGCTTAAAATCTGTTCAAGAGAAGTAATGTCCAAATAAAAACAATAAAAAACTTGATATTGTTTAGTTCCATTAGGGATGCTTAGCAGCACTGGATAATAAAGTTTTGGAAAGCCAATGTAAACTAGCTAACGCTTGACAGATGGCAGTATGTACAGGGAATATGGCAGTAGCTGTTACCCTTTCTGTAAGGCGTGGAAGTCAAAGAAGCTGAGGTATATAGTAAAGTAGTACCTTGATTATTACTCTTGTAAGTAAGTTACTCTTGTAAGATCTTGGGACTGCTTGATTTCTGAGAAGAAAACCATTGACAAATGAAGATCCTGTCAGGACAATTGCAAATTTCTGCTTTAAAGCTCACCTCAGTAAACAAATGATTAGGTAGATGTCAGACTTAATCGGAGGTTTCCTTCAGTGTGGACTTCCTATCCCACTGCATGCTGGAAGTCTGTGGGTAGATTATGTGCAGCAGCCCTTGAGGCTTTTGACCTTTCTGTGTACATAGCAACAGTATTTTATCATTTACAGTACTTTTTTTTTCTTTTTTTAAATCAATGTATTTAGAAAAAAATCTCACTACATTCCAAATGTAACTTCTGGTAGGTTTTTTTTTTTTTTTTTTTTTTCTTTTTTTTTAAGAAAATGTTCTTCAAGTGTTTCTTCCAGAATGCAGTATGGTAATTCACTGATTAATTTGGCTTCTAAAAATAAAAGCAACCATCATTTCACAGCAAGAGAGATATTTCTATCCAAAGATAAGTCAGTTTGTCTATTTATCTGTCTGTCACTGGGTAAAGTAGTATACAAGTTGCTTGGATGAATACAGTTGTGCTTTGCTTGTGTTTTTTCATCATATCTGTTCACTTCAGGAAAGTAGCTTACAAAAATGAAATAGTTTATTTGCATGGCAAGAAAAATCTATCCATGGCCCAGATTTTGACTAAGTATAAGGCATGTCTGGCTACATTGCATAAATCACTGGTCTTTCTCCGGGGTTGTTGGTGTACCCCCCTGCCCCAGTAATACGCCTCTGGATGAAAATTTTCTTAGCCTAGACATCTTGTTGCTGATTTATTTCTGAATGTCCTTTGTAATTGACAGCCTATGAGGAAATATTAGTGTTTTAAAATTTTGCTATGCTTTGTATCTCATTGATGATTTGCGGCATAGAATTCTGCAGGTGAGTCATGCACTCTGTAAAAGGATTTTTTTTGTATCAGCTGCAAGTGATGTTGCATCTTAATTTCATGGGTTGCACTAGTGCTTTTGCTTGAAGGCTAAGCAAGAATGGCTAATGAATTTTGCTAACTCACTGTTTAATTGAAAGATTTCAAAATGAAACAAGTGCAGTCATGTGGAAGGCCTCTAAATATCTTTGTCATTTTTGTTACCCTTCTGTGGACCTTTGCTATTTCTGTTGCGTACCCTTCTTCTCGGATGGTGGCAGAAAGCACTGTTCTAGATAGGTTGCCAGCCTCTCTAATAGCATAATATTTCCAGGTATACCTGCAGAAAATTCCATTTCTTTCTTAGCCATAGTTTTTCCATTTGAATTGTCCTCTAGAGACAGTAGTTTGTTTTTCCTCCTGTGTGCCTCCAGAGAACTCCAGAAAACTTGTAAGCTCATTACTTTCCTGGTGTCAGCCTGCTTGCTGTAGGACGAGTCTCCAAGGAACGCGTGAATAGCTGCATGCCGGGAAGTTTGCAAGTGGGAAGGACAGGGTGTTTGGAGGGCAGGCTAGCAGTCCCTCAGAGAGGAGTTTGCAGCCGTGGTGGGGTGGCAGAGGCCTTTTGCCAGAGATCAGCAAATCTCTCCAGTTAATGGCATCCCCACAGGTGAGACGTGTGCTGGCTGTGTGATGGCGCATGCACCTCAGTGAGTGCCAGGAGCGCTTGTTGCGTCAGGACGTGTTGTGGCAGATGTTAGCCTCGCTGGGAAGCGTGCACGGTGTCGTAGCACTGCAGTGCAAATGCCAGAGTTGCTGAAGGCGACTGTAGGTACCAGAGGGCAATGTTCAGCACCTGAAATCTGCTTGTTTCCACTCAGCAACATTGTGATGGAAAGACATACTCTTGACAGCTTTAATTCATGAAAATCTTTGATATGTGGGAACATGTAGGCACACACCAGTGAAGGCACATTGACACAAGCTAGCAGCTAAATGTGCAGGAAAAGTTTGTACTGATTGGTACATTGTACTGCAGGCAGTAGTAGCATCTTAGCTTTGCTACTGTGTTGCAACTCCTGTTTTTCTGTGTGGGCAAGATTGAAAACTGGTGGTAGCTGGTCGTACTGCTCTGTGTTCCGTATAATGGGAGTGACCTAACCATGTGAGCAGGCTCTCATCTCAAGACTTAAGTTGGGACTTTTCTGGTGAAGGTGAAGTGTGGAAGTTACCCAGCTTTTCTGAGTGCTTCTGGTAACTCTAGCCCTGGAAACAGGATGTTGATGTGGAAAGAGGTGCAAGAGTTACATGGGCTCATGCAGAGCTGCCTCTGTGCAGCAAAACTGCAGTACATGTACTGCTCACACAGATTTCTTCTCTTCTAAACAGCAGTGGCTTTTCTTCAGTTATACAGCTCATGCAACATGAGACTTCTTTCACCAAACATAAAAGGCACTGTGTGTCCAGAGAATATTTTCTGCAGCTGTCTGGTCTCACAGTTACCTTTTGGATAAGGTAACACAAATACCACTGAGCAATGTTACGTAAAACTTTGTGCAGTGTCAGTTTGAAGATATTAGCTATAGAGATGTCAAGAAAGAATTTTAACTTGATATAGAAGTGAACAAAACAAGGCATGGTAAATGAATCTTGCACCCATTGCCAGAGATTTTTGGGCAATATGGGATTTGCAACCATACCTCTTATGGATAAAAAGGGCAACTGAAAGGTCCAGTTTGTAATGCAGATGGGCTAACTTTAAATACATACTTTTTTTCTTATGCCTGGGAATCTGATTTTAGGTGCCGCTGCAGAAGTCGTTGAAAGCAAAACAATCAGATTACTCCTGAGGAGGTGACAGGGCATCTGGGAAGTCCTAGACCTTTCAGCAAACTTTGCTGTGCAGGTGAGGACCTGCAGGCGAGCAACAGTCTTGGCACAAGAATGGCATTTTGTTTTCCAGTGCACCAGAGTACGCATCCTTGTCCTGAGTATCTCCAGGTCACCAGAGAAAGGGGATGTTTTGATGAGGCTGTGGATGGGTCAGGACAGTGCAGAAGATGCCACATCTTAGTTCTAACTTCTCTTTGGTTCTCCTTGGTAGTGTCGTTTTACCTGTACTCCTGATGGTGTAGGCTCTACCCAGTAACTGTGGAAATTATATGTGTCTGCAGCTTGCTCGTATTTCCAGATTTCAGAGCTTTAGGTGGTAACATAAAATGACTTTTCCAAAGTCCAGTGACAGAATTTTTCTTTTGTTGCTGAGTCAGCCCAGAGGTCCCTCAGAGCAAAATTATATAGGTCTGCTAAATGAGATCTTAAAATGAGAATACAGTAACAACATTACAGCTTTCAAATCTTTCTGATCTAAAGCCCTAATTCTGTATTTCCAGAGGGCCAAATACATTACTTTCACATCAGCAAGCTTTCAGGACCTGTTCAAAAGTGTATTTGAAATAGGGCCAGAATGACACTGTGTCTACTTCTTTACAAGGGGGAGGAGGGGAAGGCTGAAGTGATATGGAGTCATTGGGAGCAACAAAATGAGGGCTGGAAGGCCATGTAAGTGGGGGTTCATTATGCTTGCTTCTGCCCTCCATGATAGGGTCAGACAGGGTCTTGACTGAAAGTTAAAGCTTGTTCTTTCAAGCAGCAGCCTCTGTGAAGGGTATAGGCTTCTCGGCTGCGAGCACTCACCTTGCTCTGAGATGCACCTACGCATTTCAAGAGCAGAGCGTGAAGCTCCTGCCTGCTGTATGAATAACAGGGAGTGAAAGTGCTGAAGCCTGTCGTGGCTTCAGAGCAATGGCTTTTTGCTTCTCACAGCCTTGATGCGGTTTCACTGGAAGACAGGAGCTATAACGGCATCAGCAGGAAAGAGTGGGTCAGCCCATCTGTCTGTTTGGATTCCTGTTGAAATCTGAGTGTGTCAGTGAAGATTCACAGCAGGTAATTTTGACTTGTCTTAAAATTGGGATCCTAAAATGTTTTTAAACATCAGGTGCACACTCAAAGGATTTAGAAATGGAGATTAGTAGCTACATATCCTCTACCAGTCCATTTCAAGTCCTTATTATGCATAGATTTCATTCTACTAACTACCACCTTAACATAGAAAAATCTCATCTCAAGAAGTGCTTAGTGCGTGTTTACTGCATTCATATGTGATATGTTGTCTAGATTATCATAGTGTTTATGGTGAGACATATTAATAATGGATAATTCAGGGGGATGTCTCATGTACCCATTTTGTTCAAGGTACTTTCGATAGATGAGCAGTAAACCAGCAGACAGCCCCTTTCTAAGGGACGGAACGTGGGTGCAAGTCAAGAATTGTGTCCGTGGAAAGCTCAGGAAGGGGGAACGTTAGAAGATCAAATTCCTTTCCTGTATTGCCTGCACTCCTTCAGTTACATAAGTATCAAAGTACGAGGGAGGGAACCAGGTCTCAGGGTGCTAACACAAGAGAGTAATACATCCTTAAAAGAAGGAAATGACCTTGAACCATTGTTCAAAGAGTGAGTGTGACTCCAAAATCTGTGTATGGAGTTGATTGTCAAGAAATACATCTTTCTTCTTTCCCATGCAGGGCAGGAATGTGTCATCTGTCATGCCATGTACTCAGCATGGTACCAACACCGTTCAGATTTCTCTATCTGCTTGAAGATCTTTTTGTGGGGGAAAAAAATGAGGAGATGAGCAGGAAGGAGAGACAGTGGGGACCATATTTTCAGTCCTCCTGAGGTCACAGATTAGAAAAAAAAGTTATCTGTGGCAATTACTTCTGTCATATTCTGGAAGTACTGCTATTTCCAGGAGAGGATGTAGTGCTTGAGGTTATGGTATTAATGATTGGACAGCAAATGGAAAAACTGTTCCATCGCTGTGGATAAAACAAATATTTTGAAATATGAATAATACAGATATTTTAGAGAGGAATCTTGTAAGTCAGGTCCATGTGGACCACACAGAAGCACTTTTCTTTTTTCTTTTTTCTTTTTTTTTTTTTGAAGGACCATGATTATTTTCAAATATACACCAATTGCTATCAGCCTTCCTTATAGGTTTGCTTTCTTTATAACATTCTTTTTTCCCAGAACGTTCTTCTGGTAGCTTGGCCTTTTTTTCATGGACTCAACAAGCTCCTCCCCTAAAGCAGACCTTTTGGTTATTGTTTACTGAAGTCCTTTGTGTTTGTTTGCATCAAATTTTCTGTCCCATCCCCATGCTCCCCATCCTGTTCTTTCTCAGTTTGCCCCTTTTTAAGTTTTAAGTTGTGTCACATTGAAAGTTTTTGTAAAAATGTTCAGCTGGGGTGCATTTTGCTAGCATTTTTTCTTTTTTCTAAAATGGTTTAAATCCATTGAATTTGCGAGACATTTAAAGCTTAAAATATCTTAATATAGGCTAGAGATGTAAGAGCTTAGAGAAAATCCTCTCCAAGTTTATGAGTGTAGAAAGAAGTTAATTAAAGCCAACCAAGAAAATACAAATGTTTGAAAAAAATAGACATTATAAAAGAACACAAACTCAGAATCTTTGTGTAACTGTAAGTCTTCCTGAATGATGTTGGGACAGATCCAAGTAAAGGCTTTTACCTTACACTTTGAAGTAAATATTTTTTGGTTTCATGATTAAAAATTGATAAGCCACTCTGGCTTATTACAGCCCCTCTTTCCCTTAAAAACCCTTTAAATTTCAGCCTTACTCAGAAGATTTTAGTAAAGATCCAATACAGGATGACGCAAATGTCACTGAAACCATCATTTAGATTATATCAATGCAGCTGGGCATGCAGATTTTATTCAAGCAGAAATACTCTGGCAAACCTAACTTGGTGGTGTTTTATTTCTGTATACTCATGGTAGTCTTGCTGCCTGTGCGGGTAGTTTTATGTGTAAGACTATATGTGATATATCCCCAATGAGATGGATCCAATTCCCTATTTATTCTTAAATACTCTTTCCTTCATTGATGACTTATGGTGTCAATGTTAAAAATGGGAATGATGAAAAAAATGTATTTAGAGATGTTCAGCAGGAGCATAGTAAGAATACTGTCAACTGTCTGAATGATTTTACTGTCATGTTGCTTGAGGTTTGCATGTATAGTGGGCAGCCTCCTAGAAGTAAGTTAATGATGATGTCGCAGCTCTGTTATACTGTAAAATGAAAATGGTTTTCCTAAGAATATGTAGTTTTGCAAATTGATACTGAGACTACGTGTGACTTTCTAGTATCTGAAAAAAATTGTAATTTTTATGTGAACAAACCTGGAATTTCTAACAGTAAATGTAAATATTCATTTTTAAGGTTTTCATTTAATCACTTCAGTGAGGTTATTGCTAATTAACCATACTTAGGTGGATAAGAAATCATGAGAGGCCAGTAGGCATCCCAGATGGGAGCTGATGCAATGGGCAGAACCAAAGCCAGGTTGTTGGGCTGAGGGGAGTGAACGGGAGGCTCATGGGGTTCTCATGCACCACAAGTTGTGTGTTGATCACAGGTGCTGGAGCAGCGCTGGTGCTGACTGCGTATACATATCATGGAACATCAAAATGTGAATAAAGCATCTGTTGTAGTCTTAATTTTAAATGTATTGATGTCATAATTCAGTACCTATAAACTTGTGTGTGGTCATCTAGGAACTGCTGATTCTCATGACTAATCTCTAGAGAAGATTCACAGCAAATTTTAGAGCTAATGCAGAGAACAGATAAAGTAATAAACTTTTCAGCTGTTTGTCGTGTGGGATATGGTAAGATAATTAGGTTGGGATGAAACTGCTTTAGAGACAAGTGTAACATTCAGTTCAGAAAACCTTCTCCTAAAGGTTGCAGTGTATCTCAAAACTTTGTCCCTTTCTAGGACCAGTGATAATATGTAGAACTGTATCAGAAAAGGAAGAGAGTTTGAAAAAGGAAATACAAAAGGCAGACTGAAAGTAGATTTAGACTGATAATTTAGTACAATTTCAGACAAGCTGTAGTATCTACCTAGAAACACTTGTGTGCGTGTGTGAACTGGCTCAGCAGGTGGAGTGCACTGGGTTCCCATTCCTCGTACTGCATTTGTGATCTTGGCAAGCTGGTGTCACCAACCTTTAACCCATTTCTGAGAGGTGCTGTCTGTATAAATACTCTCACACCACTTCAATGCAGAGCTGGACTGGTGAGTTTAAAACACTGATTTCGGGCTGCATGTTTAACTTTGCATTGCAGTTGTCTTGGAAGTACTCAGGCAGTCAGAGCCAAGAAACTTTTAGGAACATACTCTTTGTGACCTCTCATTTCGTGAAAGGCTTGAACTGAGATGGGCCACAAGCAAACAGGTGAGCTTTACATCGCCCTTTTTTTTGTCTTTGCACTGGAACAGAGTGGCAGTTCTTGAATATTCAGGAGCAGCCAAAAGGCAGTTTTAGAAGGTACAGTCCCTTTGCTGGTAATTACATCTCCCAGCTGAGGTGCAGCAACACATTCTTTGAGTGTCTTACTGCAAAATCAAAGAGGAATGTATGAGCTACTGTTAAGGAGATCCTTCTAGTGTTACACAGGGCCCTGTTTTTCTATTCTGGCAGAGTGTTTGCCTTTTTTTGCAGCAGACTGATTTATATTCAGTTGATGACAGATTAGATTCTTTTCTACAGAATTGCTGTCTGCCCAGTTCTTGTCCCTGTGTTTGTGCAGTTAGTTATTCCTGCCCAACTGTACTTCTCTTCACTTATCCTTATTGAACTGAATCCTTCCTCTCTTCCAAGATCTCTTCTCTAAATGATTCCGGACATTCTCAATATAGCCCTCTGCCAGTCTGGTGATCGTGTCAGGCATTAGAGTGGTCTGCTGAACAGTGGCTACCATTGTATTAGATATAATATGGAAATGCATATTATAATATGCACAAATGCAGAGACATATAGATATATTCCTCATTACATTTTTATATATTTTATATATAAGTATATATTCTTCCTTATTGTATATTGTATATTATTCAATTTGTCTGCTTGGATGATGACATAGAGGTGGTCCTATAAAACCAATTTCAAAATCTTTGAAGTGTGTTAGGCAAGAAACAATAAGGGGTTGTTCCATCATCTGTTTTGGCTCAGAAACAAACAGAAAGGCCTTTTTTATATTTCCATTGTTTACCTACTTCATGGGATTTTGTATAGAAGAGTGAGGAACCAGGTAAACTTGCTATGGTCATGATAATTGATAATGAAAAGCACCTTACTATGATGATGACTTGGCACTTTAAGATCTGCTTAGAAATCTGGTAGGCTGTTCTCTCCTCCCTCAGTAAAATTCTTCTAAATTAAGTTTTAAACTAAGCAGTGGTTTATCAGTGTCAATTGCCCATCTTTCTAGCACTACTGGCAAGATTGATTTCTTGATTAAAAATTGGTTACCGTGAACACAAGCCTGTGCTTTACTTCATATAGTGTGACCAGTTTTACTAGCTTCAATGTTATTCTTTGTTTCTCAGACCCATAAAATTCCAGGTTCTACGTACATAATTTCATAACATAAGAATGGCTATTTCTCTTAGCTGACTTCAGCCACAAAAGCATTTTGCAAGAGAATTTAAAACTGTTTGAAACGTTATTAGAGGATGGGAGAGAAGGGAATATGATGTCCAAGGACTGTGAAAAGACAGAGGACTTCCGGTTTAGGAAATAACAAATCAACAATGATTTGGTTTTGAGAGAGAGGAAGAGAAGATGGTATTTGTGGTTGTGTGTATAAGAGTAATAAATAGATCCTAATACACAGACCTTCTCAGAGAAGCATACTTCAAAACAGAAGTGCAGAAAACTTAGCATGATATTTCTAACTGTACAAATGAAACCATTCTTATTATCCTTCTCTACTAAGAAGGTGCTGAAGTCTTCCAATGAAATCTCAAGATTTTGGGATTAAACAAAATGTAGGAATACTTGAGTCTTCCTCTACTTTTTCCAGTAAGGTGCTGATTTTGACTGTACGAAATTGTCTTTAAAAATATGCATCCTGGGACACTAAAAACAAATGTGTCCGCCAGTCAGTCAGTAAATGTCCTGTATGTAAAACATAAATTATTATGAAGGAATGATTCATATTTTGCATCAGAACTGCATTCACTTGGCATAAGGCACCGGCTCACAATACAGTTGCATGAAAAGCTTTGAAAGGTAGCAGTCACTAAATCCTTAGCATTTCAATAAAGTATGACTGTAGTTTTCAATTCGATATAAGGGAAGATTGATGTTTGAAATGGCTATGCTGCTGAGCCCATGTTCATAAGGCATAGAAAAAAGTATCTTTCAAAGCAGGTGCAAAATATGCCAGGATTTTCAGTAGTGATGCAGCAATAGCTTACATACCTAATGACAGATCTTAAGAAAAAGAGAGCCTCTACTAAAATTGTTGGGAGGAGCAGGTATTCAACACTATTCAGCACTGAGCCTTTCTCTTCCCAGTAAAACATAAAGAGCCCACTTACCCTGCATGTTAACCTCGTGTCAAATTCCTAGATTCTAGTCTGCACCCTAAAACCTCACGGCCTGCCAGCGTCAGCCTGGCAAGGCGAACCCTGACAAGGGTTTCTGTGCAGTGTAAATGTATTTGGGCTGATCTGAGGCTGTTTCATGTACCTTTGTTTTTAGATCATTGTAGGCTTCTTTCTCCTTTTCTCTGATTCCTTGCTGCAAGTGCAGGATTTCTCAACCTTGCTAGTGCTTTGTTCCCGTTTCTCAAGTTGTTAAATGACTACACAGGCAGTCAAAAAACCCATAAAGTCTTGACAAAGTTCTAAATTATTTATTGTTAACCTGTCACTAGAAATTAGCTGCCTTGTGACTATGTGGAAGAGGATGAAAATTAACACTTTACTGGTTGCTAAAAAAAGCTTGAAATCGTAATGGGGGATTGCTGGTAGTTCTGCACAGAATAACATGATGCAATATAGACCTAATATGCCTTTTTTTTCCTTCTTTCTTTCAATGACATTTCCCTGGCTGTCAGTCTCTTCTCAGTCTGGTTGCATAATCTCTGACCGTGATGCTCTCCTGCTCTCCTGTTGCTACCCATGCTTTTCTCTCAGAATTCTCTCGTTGAGAGTTAAAATGAATTTAGTCGTTTTCCCAACGGGTATTTGACTTGAGGATTGCTCTTTCTCTTCCAGACCTGACAAGGGGCTTGTGACTAAGCACTTGTATGTCTTTTACCTTAGTGGGCCTAAAAAGAGATATGATCTATCCTTATAAACATTTCTTTGCTTCTGAGCTCAGCACGGGGTTGGTTGTAGTTTCTAGAGCACTGAATCTGACAGAAACATGTTCTTAGCAGAAGACTAACAGCACTTTATCAGGTACCAAAAAGCTCTTTGTAACTGTGCATGGTGGTTTGCTGTATGCCGTGTCTGACAATGAGGACTCTTTTGTAATGCCGTATGGATCAAGAAACGCTGGCAGCTGGTATGGTCTCTTCCCGTGTGTGTTTTGATTACGCAGCTTAGCTAGTCCTAGCCCTTGCTCTGGCTGGCAGCGGCAATCCTGCAGGTGCCCCCTGCCCCTTCGCTTCCCTTGTGCGTGCAGCAGACTGTGCTCAGCGGCTGCAGGTTGCTGCACTGAAACTATTTGCCGTTTTTTCTGGGGTTAGTTTTTTGTTACTTTAGGTCTCTGAACTAGCACAGCATGGGCCAGGTGCTTGCCTGCGTTGCCTCAAGGGAAGCAGTGGAAACTCGTGATGTGAGGAGGGCAGACTGCCTTCCTTCACGCCGCTTAGTAGATCACAAGACACCTCAAAAATGCTCAGACCATATCAGCTATGTAGAGTAAACATACTTGTAATGTACAATCATAGTAATGGGAATTCTCTGCCTGAAAAAGAAGGTAGCAATATACAAAAAGATTGCCTTGATGTTCAAAGACCCACAAAATAAATTCAAAGGAAGAATTTGCTATAACATTTAAGCATGGATTTAAGAGTAAGGAAAAGATTTAAAATCTCATGCTAAATGAAAAAGAATCAATGTTATTTGCATTGAACTTGGTATTATGAAGCATATATAAAGTAATAAGCACCAGTAAAACAGGTATTGAATTTCTTAGGCTGTAATAATGCATCACGGTTATAAACTGATGGATGTTCATGACAAAGAATCCTGAAGAAATTCAGGAAACCTTCTTCTGCCTGAATACTGTTGTTTACAGTAGTCATGCAGGTACATATAATAATGAAATGACTGTCTTGTATGGGGAATACATTAAGTACTTATATACATGTGCTTACATGAATCCTTATTTTCTGCAGATATGCAAGTCATATAATTTGTGAATCAGCATACAAAAGCCAGTAAAATAACAGGCAACACATAGTGAGAGTAAAGATTGCATAATTAAGTCTTAAAATTCATGCCTGTTGTGGCTATACCAATGCTTAGTGCAGAGGACTAAGCACATGCATTTAATGCACCTTTATTCCCAAGGCGAGAGCGTGTACATATTTGCTTTGGAATGTGACTGCTACCTGCAACCTGTTAAGGGCTTTTCAACATCTACGTTACTTACAGGAAACGAAGAACTTAGAACTGGAAAGAAAATAGTATGAGTGGTCTGAATATTCTAGAACAATGTCAAAAACACACTTTTTTTTTTCAAGTTCAGTAATGTATTTTACTTAAACAGTGGAGTGTAGGAAGATATGATTTATGACCTGAAAACTGAATGCTAGGAGTTCTAAGGAATTGCATTAACTTCTTCTGTCTGCAGAGATTTAAATTACTCTGGAACAAGGCTTGATCTTATGGTAGCTTCTGTTGAGTTGAATCCTATAGAGATCCATACAAACAGTAAGTCTGTGTGCACAGTGGCTGTGAAGACCAAAATCTTTCTTCCAAGAGGTTGTTTTGTCCCAGGTGAACTATTCTGTAGGGAATAATTATGTCAGAAGTTCCTGGGCTCATGATGCTTTGCACTGCTTCTGCCTTATGGGCTACTGTGTCATGTATCTTCCATCAGTTTTCTGTCACTATCGTTACCTTTGTATGTCAGATGTCACAGAACCGGAGTGCAAGTTAAAGTTGTACCCCTGTAAATCCTCGGTGGTGAGATCCAGAAGAACCATTTTTCTTATCCAGGGTGAATTTCTCGTCAGCGGTTTCCTTCTCTCTGATTTCCATGGTCATTCATTTGGATCTGTGCACTGGCAGGGCCCCCAGCACAACAAACTGATCAGGAGCAGGGTTGTGCATGTGATAACAGTTCACTCGGATTAGCCAGAGTACTTGAGATGGAGTTTGTGCTCGCTTTATTCCTGTAGGCTGGCTGCAGGTGGGCAGGTGATACGTAATCCTTCATAAAGCCTGTTGGTACTAACTTAACCAATCACCATTTTTTTGAACAAATTTGAACTTGCAGAGTGAGTTCATACCCAATCAGCAGGGTGAGCTTATACCGGATTGGTACTTTGAGTTACACGGCCATGATACTTCTGATGAAGTAGAAGGAGCCCTAAAGCTGGGCTTATGATATTATTGAGCCATAGCCTGAGTTCAAAGGCTGGATTGGAAAGCTATAATTTAGCTTCCTTTGGCCAGGTTTTCTGACTTCAACCATGAACTATTCAAAGGAATGCTCAGTGGTCTGAGACGAGAACTCAGGAAAGCAGTGTGAAGAAGATTTTGTCACAGTACTCTTAATGCAGGACTAAGAGTTGTGTAAAGGCCTGAAGATTTAATAAGGATGACACCTGCCAGGAGCTCAGGATGGCAGAAGGGAGAATGAAAGTAAGTAGTGAGGCCGACTGCTGCTCCACCTTCCCCCCCCCCCCGTCCCCGAGAGGTTCATTCTAGTATATGGCTAGTTTTATTTTCTATTTGATTTTCTATTTTTCTACTTAATACAAATGACTGTTAAAGCCTCTGTTGTGATTCCCATTAAAATAAATCATATAGGCCTCCTTATTCGTTTCTTTACAAAATTCAAGATACTCTGAAGTTGTCAAAAGATAATTTCTTATTTTAACAAAAGTCTGCTTTCATTTGATGCAGAAAGAAAGTGGTTTTTTCAGTCACAAGGTCAATGGAAGCCCTGAATAAGACACATGTGGGAGCATTAGGATTTCTCAAAGGGATGGCTTAAAAAGATGTTTTCAGTAAGTACTGTCACAGGATTTAAAAAAGCACAGGCAAAGAAGAAAATGAATTGCAAAGTACATTCTGCGTTAAGTAATTTTAAATTCATGTAGTAAGTACAGAGGAAAAAGTACATATTAATCTTGTAATGGGAGAATGTGTCTTCATATTGCTGGAAGGTCAGAGTTGGGCTTTAGCTGCAGCACTAGGTCTAGGGAGCTGCCCTTCAGGAGATTCTGACTGGCATAAGCCAGACAGAATTGTTTTTTTATGTTAGGCTGTCCAGAGGTTCATCGTTTATGCTTCTGATCAGCTGGAACTCAAACACTGTGCAACAGCCTCCCTGAGAAGGGACTTGCAGGTAGGTAACTCCTGAGGAGCTCATGGCAGTAGGAGTAAAGCAACCTACTAGAGTTCCTCAGGTGAAAGAATGGAAGAAACAAAAGTCTCCCGAGAATTCTTATGTGAATGTGGGAGAATGCTAGAAAAAGTATGAACAGCACTTTGTTGTGTACTAATAAGCCATAGGTGTTAGCAAAAATTAAAATCAGGAATTAAGTTTTGTTTTCTTTCAGTAGTTGGCCTGGGCGATCATCTCAGTAGTTTTCAGCTAACTCAGAAAGAGGAGGCTACCTATCAAACTGTATTACAGAGATCCGAAGAGCAGAGCATTCTAAGCCAAAATGAAAGCTCTGCTATGCTATTGCAGAGTACAGTTAAAAAGATGAAAACGTAGATGAGTCCATGTCTGATCTAAGAGCGAACAGGCATTGTTGCAATCTCTACACTTATGGAGGAGCACCTGGTAGCTTGGAATGGAAGTCAACAGTGAAACTCCAAAGAGTATGGAAAGCATCACGATTAACCTTTTTCAGAACAATTTGCGGCTGCAAGGCAAAGCAAGTTATCTGGTCCAGACTGAAGCTACAGGAACTCCAGAAGTTGAATTTATTTTTTTGTAGTGTAGAGAACTATGTTTCTTTTTTCTCCCCCTCACCCCCATCCCCCCCCCCCTTGCCGTTTTTAAAAATGCGCAGCCAGTTTTGCAAGCCAGGACAATGGAAATTGTACTTGAAAAATGATGCAAATTTGCAGTGGATCATATTGTTTTGCTCACAAATGGTTGTATTGGTGTAAACAAAATGTAGCAATATTATCATAAGCTTGCAAAAAAAAAAAGTGATTCTTTGGCTGCAGTTTTCAAACTGCAGAGTTTTGGGCACAGCCATTCCACCTCTATCTTAGGCAGATTTCTTAAGAAGTTTAGACTTGAGCCAACCATACTGCAAAGGGAGTCTCTTACCTGCTGACATCCTTTCAATCACAGGTCAGAGTGCATGGAGGCAAGATCAGGGATCCTCCTTTTTTATTCCAGGTGGCTGCCGATGTGATCAGAGGGGGAGAGAAGTGCTGAACCCTACTAGGCAGAGGAAATAAACATGGGATAATACTATCCTCTTGTGCAGAATAAGATGCAACCGGGAAGATAGTGCTATGCAGCAGTTGTTCTCTGAGAGCTCCCCCGTGCTAAGGGTATAGTCAAACTCTTTAGCCTTTTGGTGAGGGCAAAGAAAATTCCTATCTTTTAGTTCTTCCCTCTATGCCAGAGGCACAAATGACAGAACCCAAATTAGCTTTAGTTCTCTAAATCAATGCGGTTTGGTTTCTTAAAGTGTGAAGCCATGTTACAGGTCTGTCTTTTTATTGCTGTGCCTGCTGTGTAGTTATTTACATTGATAATTTTGCTCTGGAAGCATTATATAACCATTTTGTATTGGATTTAACCTTTTATAGTCATTTTAGACAGCAGGGAATCAGGTTGTATGTTTTTACAACTGATCTTTATAACAGTGCCGCTCGTTATCATTTGTCTCAGTATTACCCTGTATTCCTGTTGAAAGCATGCTCCAGATACCAAGCCTTATTAACTAACAAGAAAGACTTTAAAGTAATCTAAGATAATAGGATCTTTTAGCAATAAACTCTGATTTGGTGTTGTAATTATTGCTCCCTGTTCTCCATTTATCTAAGTGCATGTGTTTCATATGCTTATTATTGTCATCTCATTAAAATGAGAAGGGAAACAATGAAGTTTTCAAGGATAATCTTTTGTTTGTAATTCTGCTAGAATACATCATCCATTGTTTTCATTCTGCCATTTTTTTCCTTCATTTCTAATCTGTCACCTATATGATTTTCTCTTCTGAAGGTAAATTTTTTCATTCAGCTAAGCCACCAACAAAAAGAAATCTCTTTCTGGGATTGTTATGCTGAACTAAGTTCAGCACATAGTATATTATGGTGAGGGTTTTTCGTTTCTTTGTTTCACTGCAGGTCTGGAATGCTGGTTTTGTTAGCAAAATGTAAATTCACCTCATAAAACAGAAACTTTATCTGTGTGCTTTAGTGTGTTGAATAAATAGTCAAAGTTAAACAGATACAGATGCTTACTCCTATTTTGTGTGACAGCACTGTGACAATTGATAAATATGGTCTGTTTTTGTGAGAGCAGCATTCTGTTCAAATGCAGCATCCTAACCTGTGATTTTCTTAGTTGAGTTTAGGCTGCATTTCACTGTAGATGGAGCTGTACCACATGAGAAAAACCTATTAAAGTTGCCATCTGCAGTTAAGGTATCTAAAATATAATAAATAAAATCAAAATCACAGAAGTAGTTGCCAGCTTCCAGGCAGAAAAAAGCGAAGCCCAAGAAACAATGTGAGATGGCAGTGGTGAAGACTGCTGTCTTGAGGTGGTGTTTTGAATCCACGAGGCCTAATGAATACCCTGCGCCCACCCTGTGCGTGACCCTCTGGGGAGTGTGTGCAGAGAATCCGTGCAGCAACTCTGGAACTTCCAGCCTGCTCCTTAGTGCTTCCGCACTCAGTCCTCCCAGGTCTGGCACTTCGCAGGGGATCTGTGGTATCATTCATGACAAGCAGCTACCTTCTGGTGACTCTTCTGGCTGTCCACCCCAGCCTGTGTTGGGAGAACAGTACCCGTGGCAGGCAGTGAAGCACATGGCCTCATGGCCCCTTGTTGAGCAGCTGTGTCTGCACTGTCTGTCTGAGTGCTGAACTGGAGCGTTTGACCTCCGGTACATGCTGCTGCTGCTGCTGATAGGGGGGCAGGAGCTTCTGGGAGAAGAGCCCGAAGGCAGCTAGGGCTGGTGGCAGCTTTGACTGCTGCAGCTTCCTTGGCAAACACAAGCGAGTGGCCCCCTGAGGCTCTGTCTCTGAAGGAATCCGTTGGAGTTGGGAAGGTCGAGTAAGCAGACATTGCAGTGCCAGTGCCACTAAGTCTGCCTTCCCTGCTAGAAAACAAAAGAGATGGTGAAACATCCTCTCCTGTGAAAGAGCCTGTGCTGTTAGGGGAGGTGAAACTCGCTGTGAATTACAGGCTATCAAAACCTTATGTTTCTTTTAATACCACCAGTAGATTTTCCTCTTTAGCCTTTGGACAATAAGGGAAGATTGGGTGCTGTAAGAGAAAGGACCATGTTTTCCATTGCTCTATATTCTTTCAACTGAGTCACTTAAACAGGCACAAGATAGGTGTCAAGTTAGTTTACCCTTCTGAATTCATATTATGTTTATGCTCCCTTTGCAGTAGTGTAAATACCTATTTGAATTACAGTGACATCAGATCAGCCTCACAACTGAGAAAAGCTGGTTGTGCTAAGCAGTGAGGAACAGGAAAGAGGGAGCATGTTAAATATGTGGCTGGTTAGCTGTCCTCTGGTGTTGAGAAGGTTGACCTCTTGCCTCTCGCATAAGCAGGGCTGCGATTTCTGGCTTATATGATGCTATTGAGGTATTTTTCTCCTCTGAATTTCCAGGGGTTCCAAGAGGTTTAGAGGAAAAACTTGAAATGAGAAATTTTGGCAGTTTGCTCGAACACTGAGGAGAAAGAATGAGACTGAGAGGAGACAGTGGGGTAACAAACTCAGCCATAAAAGTTAGGACACTGGAAGAATTGTTATTTTGCTGTAAAATATGAAAAATGTGACATTCTTGAAACAAAATCTTTGGTGGGTATAGACTAAGAGCAGTATTACACGATGAGAGGTCTAGTGGTTGCCTCTGCTGTTGTTCTCCTCCCTCCCCTCCATCCTTACCTCCCCAATTTGATGTATCACTACCTGTTTACAGTCAGACAAGGTCTACCTTAAACTTGACCCTCATTCTTCAATTTTATGCTTGGCTTATCTGGTCATAAATGCCACACTCACATTAACTGAAGTTTAATGTTATAAATATCTTCTAGTTTACATTTATTTTTTAAAAGTCTTGCAGCTTAAGTATTTTAGCTTTCAAATGCTGAAAATTCCTCCAGTGGAAGAGCTGAGATTTTGTTTGCAATTCTATTAAAATGGGCCACCTGTCTCTTTCTCAGCCATCTCCCTGTAGAAACTAGCATATTAAAGTTCCTGTGTCTAAACTGCACAGAAGAAAAACAAGATTTTCTTTCTGAGACTCGATGCTTTCTAAAAATATTAAAGGGTGGGATAAAAATATAGAGTAATAGTGGCTTGAGAAGAAACATGGTCTAAACATGTAAGCCTTGCGTTACTCAGAGAAGAAACGCGGGCTTTAATCATCTCTTGCGCTAAAAAGCATACGAAGTTTCCTAATGGTTAATGGCCCGCAAATCTTTGTGTCTGACACACAGCTGTATAACAGCTGTAAAAAGGAAAGTTCTCCTGGGTGTCATCAGAATCAGAGTGTTCCCTGGCCCAAAAAATCTTTGAGTTTCTTTCTCTGAATTTAGATGGGCTCCTTTTTGTTAAGAAAGGAGAAGAGGGGGACCCCAGAAAATGAGCTACCACATGGGTTTCCGATGTTCTTCTGTTTCCAACTACGAGCCATTTTTCCATTAGAGAGATGGATTCTAGTGCAGTGAATTTATTGACCACAGGCTTGACTGTCATAATTACTTCTTGCACGCCCCTTAAAAACTGTGTGTAGGCCCCAGGAGTCTGCAAGGCAGTGGCTGAGAAATTCTGTCCTGGATTTTTTCTGTGATGGGAGTTTAGGTAATCTCTTAAAATCCTGCAGCAAAGAAGTCCCACCACCTTTCTGGAATTTGAGATTCACCACTTGCCTTAATGGTATTTTCCCTCATATTTAAGCAAAATTTGATGTGATAGAAAAAAATCCTTTCTCTCTGTCCGTATCATAGTCATCATGGGGGACTACTAATTACCAGCATTCTTCTTACAACCTTTTTATGTGCTTTAAGGTGGCAATAGTCACCTTTGGTTTTCTTTTCAGTTCCCGAACTTCTTATCGGAAATCTTGTTTTCTAATTATTTCAGTCTAGATTGTCCTTTTGGACTTTCTCTGGTTCGTTTACAATTTTATTGCACTGTGATGCCTGACGCTGGATGCATTATCATTCAGGCCACAGTGGAGCAAGTAAGCAGGGTAATGATCTCTCCTTCCCTGGGTACAGCCTTCCTGTTAATGCCTCACAGTCTGAGCATTGTCTTTCTCAACTTCACGTTGTTCCCCTGCATTTGTTAGCAGTATAGTTCCCATCTCTGTTTTGAGACTAACCAGCTAGTCCTTACTGTATTTTGGCATTCTGCTTCCCATGTGGAAAACCCTCTTGAGGGTTTTGTGTGTTTGTTTGTAATTTGATTTCATCTCGTTGATTTCAGACCGCTCCCCGGTCAATGAAGGCGACTTTGAATCATCTTCGTGTATGCCAAAGTACTTGCAGTCTTGCCTATCTTGGTGCCAACTATGGCTTTTATGAGTATATTCTACATTCCAACATCTAAACTGTTAGTAAAAACTTGGAGTAGAAATGGGGCTGAAACATAACACCGCAGCACCCTATCTGAAAGGCCGTTCCTCTGTTAAGGTAGCTGAAGTGACATTATTTATCTTGAAACAGGCTGGTAAGTAGAAAGTGAATATAACTTTCTGTGGTATAAGGTTGAGTGAAGAGTTGACTCTGTCCTTGAATCAAGTGGGACAAAGGAACCAGCCTGACTGGTTGTTCGTTTTGCTCATACAACACTTCTACCGCTTCTACTCGTGCATTTAGGGAAGAAGTCTTTTGTCTCTGCATTTGGGATTTTGTTGAGAGGCGTAAGTAGTCAGCATATGCTATTGTTGTTGAGGGTGAATTACGCTGAAATGCATAACTGACTGGACTGCTTTGCCAGCTAAGTTGTGTGAAATCCTAAACTTAAAAAATAGTCCATACTTCTAGCTGGAACCAGTATATCAAACTTGAATTACAATTTTTTTCTGGTATCTGTTGTCTGCTGTTGGTGAATCACATGGGTAAGAACATGTATTTTCTTTTTAATATACATCAGACCATAGCTAAGCTGTTACAAATGTCAAGGACAGTGGCACTAAATTAATTTACATTTGCCAAAGTTCCTTGCCAGAATTTTTAACTCTGTAGTGATTCACAGAATGGATTTTTCCCCATTGGATCTCACTTTGAACTATTGATTTATACACCAAGTATGTTATGCTTCCAGTATTTTTTTTTTTTTGTTTGGTTTTTATCTCTGCCATCTAATTCTGCTTTTGCTCAGTCAAGCATGACATGGCAATCCGCAGCCCCTAGAATGATTTTGATGGCACAAGTTCAGCACTGCTGTTTGCACACACTTGTAATGAAGAAAGCTGTGGAAGAGTAGTGTGTCTGTGGATCTGCTGTGCGGGTGCTGTTCGTTTGCACCTGTGCATGGGGACTGATGGCTTCATTATGTCTTGTGTGCAGTTTGTTCCTGGATGGCATGCTCAGCAAGTCTGAGGCACCTAATGAGAATTTGTTTTTACAAAGACAAAAAACTGAATTCTCATGAAGTGATATCTAATGAATAGAAATAGAAAGTCTTTGAAGAAAAGAAAATTACTTCAGGATATTAAATTGCTTCTTGCAGCTATACTATAATAGGATTGCTGAATTATTTTATAACTATATATAACATTATAGTCAAAGTTTTACCTCAAATATGTCTATCTGCCTCTATTTCTTTTAGTTCTAATAGTGATACAATATTGTTTCCTCCTATTCTGTCTTCACACAGATTTGGGTTTTTTGTCTTTAATTAAAATACTGCAGTATTTTGACAACACTTCCTAGTAAACACCCATCATTTTGTTTTTACTTCTGTTTATAGTGAGCAATTGTGAAATATTTAATTATACGTTTTGTATGGTTCTCCCTGTTCTAACAGACAATTTCTTTTGTCCCGTCTTTCTTTCAATACAAGGATGCAGCTAAGAGTATTCAAATAACTGCGTTCAGTAGGATGAATATCATTAGCAATGTGATGAGAATCTAATTGCAAGAAATATGCTAGTTTTAATTTATTTTTACTGGGCCACTTTGTGGGTATAACAGGCAATTTTAGCATTAGTAGTAATAATAATAATAATGGATTTATGTTATGGATGTGTCCAAAAGTCCTCTTTGGCAGTGAAGGTGAATTGTGCCTGGAGCTGTATGAATGCTCGTGCTGCATTTTCATAGGATTTGGTGCCAATCATTGAGTAAATGTAATTAAACCCAGATTTTCCAAAATAGCTGTTTCCATTTTAGACACCTCTTTTCAAGGACAGTGTTCCAAAAGTGCTATCAAGGAGGGGCTCCCATTGTGAATATTAGCACTTATGTGTTCAGGTCTGGAAAGAGAGGTGAAGGAGTTAGAGGGTCAGGAGAAGGGGAGCTCTGGAGATCTGGGTTTGGGGTCCCAGGCTGAGAAGACAAGCCATGTCTTAGTGGGAGAAGACACAGGCCTGGGAAACCATTGCCCTAGTTTGAGGTGCGCAGTGGGAAGATGGAGTTGTGATGCTGGAGCCCCTCATTTGGGGAGGGAAGGATGAAAGCATGAACTGCTGTTGCTCCTGCAGCCTCCATCGCTGGTAATATTAATCAGTGGCACTGACTGAGGCAGCAGTGCATCCTTGTGCTGTGTCCTAAGATATATTTATGTCAGTGACTATGGTACAGCAGTAACAGAAGTTTTCTATTTACTGGAAAAAAAACAATAGCTGAAGTTGCTCTGATTAAGATGAAGAGAATTACTTGGCTCATAAATTCTCAAAACTATTTTCTCAACTCTCGCTCATTTTTCTGTGTTCTGTTTTAATCTCTCTGTGTAATCCCGTGCTATTAATTCAGATGGCACCCTAAACACTTTATCTTGGTTGTAAACACAGAAATAAATTACTGGTATGAGTTTATATTTTTGGTTAATTCATTCATAAATGCCTCCCACACTGACTGATAAGAGGAGATATGCATTAAAAATTCATCCAAGTAAACAGAAAAGTTACAGCATTTCAGATGCTGTCAGCCCAGTACTTGTGTGAAGATTTGAACCTTTTTATCTCATGTCAGAAGTATATTTTAAGGTATATGAGTTGATACAGCCTGAGGTGTTCTTTTTGGTGGCTTGGGGAAGAGAAGCTGTTAACATTTCTCTCCCCATCTCTCTACGTACGCACACACGTACATTGTGGATTAGTTTGCAGTTCTGTTAAAACCTTCAACCTTCTGTCTTACTCTTATTTGGCAGCTGCCTTTCTACATGCTAAACTCCTCTGCTGATCAATTCCTTTCATAAAAGCTGTGCTGTTGGAAATTCCCATCTTACCCCTTGTCTGCTGCTAGAGAAAGTCATTGCGAATGTGGAAGGAAGTTGAGAAATAGTTCATGCACCAACATTTGGCATTCACCCTGCTGTTTTCAGCAGCATCTGGAAGAAGATGATGACAATACCTGTCATCCAGATTAGCAGACGTAGAGAACACAATAGGAGGAGGAAGAAGATTTGCCAGCGCAACTGTATTAGCAACAGACACTGAAGGCCAGATTTTTGGATTGCTTCCTGGGTTGAGGGCCCTATAGAAGTGAATCCATCTGATAACCTACAGTTTTTTTTTAAGATCTAGAAGAATGGCTTTCAAAAAGAGAGTCTGTTGCCTGGGATATTTGCAGTCAAAGCTGTGTGTGAAGCCCAGCAGGCAAGGAGGTTGGGGTATGTCCAAGGCTGAGGACCTGTACCTCAGTAGACTTGTTTTCTCCTTGCTGTGCAGGGAGAGTGCAAAGTGAATGGTCATATATAGAATTATTGGGCTTTCCCTGTTGGAAGTGGTCTGAATAAGCTGTTTCTTGTGAAACAATGGGGAAGAGAAAAGCGCTGAAAAAGATAACTCCAGTGGGGGAAGAATGTATATGAGCATGCAAGGCAGTCTCAGATGCGTTGCTTCCTTACGGTGTAGCTTGAGAAACCACTACAGCTGCCACTGAACAGGCAAGCCAGATTTCATCCCAGACTTGTTTCCCAACACTTTTCCTTGCACTGGCTCCTGTCTGACTTCCTGGGGAGCTGACCGAGGGGATCTTTGGCACAGTTACTTTTCTGCTAGTGTGGATTCCTGAACTGAATCCCTGTGGGGACGTACAAGTGATGGCTCAGAGGAAATGGCAGGAAGGTGATTTTGGAGGTGGTGGGAGGTGGCCGTTAGCTTGGCTTAGAATGACTGTTAAATAGTACTCTCAATTTTCTAATGTTGCTTAGTGTCTTTTTTCTTCCCCCATTGATTTCTTTGAGGGAGGAATGCCATGTTACTGTAATCCTGCTGAAAAGGACCATGCTGGGTTTCTCAGTCTACTGCGTTGTAGCAGGATAAAAATACTGTCGCATGTCAGAGCTGGCATTCGTTGTTAGCTTTGTTTTCTTGTGATATTCACGTGCCTGTGGTCTGGCCAGTGCTGCGTCTGTGTTTTGTATCTGCTGCCCACAGCTTTTGTACTGCAAGTGCTTGAGAAAAATACAACTTTTTTGTAATAAGTGATGTTTTAGCATGTGTTTAGGTTGAGATGCCTAGTCGTTCTGTCATCAAGGGCTGTAGAGGTTGTGTGTCTTGCCTAGAAGGAACTGGACAAGTATTTCATTATTGCATCTCTGACCATTTATTTTCAAAATGGGTCAAGAAAAATACAAGCATAAACATTCCTACTGTAACTGGGGACTAAATGCAAAAAAAAAAAAAAAAAAGAGTGGGGGAGAAGGCAGAGGCAGGCGTAGGTGTTTATCACAAGTTATATTTCACCTGCCAAATTACTATGTCTCATGAAATTCACCTGTATTTCCACCTTCTGGCTCTGTCACCGATGTTTGTTGACAGATGATGGGTTAGCAGATTGTTAGCATTTCGCACGTGTTTGTGTTAGTAGGCCTGAGACCTGTCTGAAAACTTTTTCCTTCCCTTTTGATTGATAGTCAGAATCTCTTGAGAGTTTCCTGGCATTTTTAATGCTTTCAAAACTGCTTCTTTCTCCTTGCACTGGTTGTTGAGCCTGCCTTGCCTCTCAATTGCCTGACACAAGAGAGGCAGCTCAGGATTTTAATACTGGCTGTCAGCAAGTGCAGTAGAGAGTCGCGTGTCTGGAGCACCAAGAAATGTTGAAGCTTCAAATGTCTTTTCATTACAAATTCTTCAAATGGAGTCTCTGACCTTCAAGGACAAAACCGTTCCAGCGGGGAGAAAGGGTCAGCTGCCAGCATAATAATCTCACAGGTATGAAAACCCTCTGAGGGACCAGTCAGAAATGACACCTGCAAAAAGCAGGGTATGTAACGGGCAGTGATAATTGTGGGCAGGACATAAACACAGAAGGAGCGGGCTCAGAGTCAACCACTCTCTGCAGTGTTTTCATATCCTTGAAGTTATGTTGAGACAGGAACACACGTAACAAAATATGCACTTTTTAATGTGTGGAAATGAAATGCTAACATAAATGTATCTGAAGTGATTAGTGCTCTTTTAGACTTCTGGAAATGGCTGAAGTTCAGCTTTTGAAATGTCTCTACATGTTAAGTTATCCCCAGATGGCTAAAAGCTACTAAAGATGTTCTTGCCGTGAACTTTGTGACTTGTGTATAGCTCCTGAGTGCTGAACCTCCCCCTGGTTTAAGCTTTGTCTCTGAGATGCTTGGTTTCTGGCTTCACATTTTTCTTTAAATTATTTGAGTTTCAGTTGATTAAGGACTGTAAAGTATTTGGTGTTCTTGAACAAATTGGTACCATATAAATTCAGAACATAGGCAAATATAACCTTTTCCAAAATAAGTGACACAGGTATGTGATTTCATATAAAAGCAAAATCCTTCAGTTTGTTTATGTATAAAGACAAAGTGGAGGGGAGAGGAGAAGATTCAGGTTTGTAACTAATAACATCAGACATTTATGTGAAAAAACATTTCAAAACCAACCTCCATCCAGAATAAAAGAATTCAATTTGAAGGAAAAAATATATATTTTAAAGTTTTACCTTACTGTCATCTAGGTGGAAAGCTGTCAGAAAGCTTTTTCAATATGTTTGGCAGCTATGAGTCCTTTTTATGGCTGATGTGACTTGTATGCCTAAATTCCTGGGAACTGTGGTTAGACTAGAGGCAGTATGATGGTGCACTCTACCTGAATAGTGTCTAGTTTGGCGTGGGCCCATGCCAAGGTGGGCAACTTTATCATATATTAACAGTCCAGTGTGAATGGTGCTCTGAAGCTTCACAGGGGTTATGAATGACCACTGGCAATCACAGAATTGTACCTCAATTAATGCTTAAAGAATATGGGTTGGGTTTTTTTTTTTTTTTTTGATGCTAGCTGTTATATGAATATTCACATGATCTGTGTTTCTAGAGCTTGTTCCTCCTACTGCTGAGCCTGTGAGCTGTACACGAAGCAGAAAAGTCCTTTCAGTTGGTGTTTTACACTAATTCATCACCTGAGTGATGACACTCTGCTAATATAATACATGGGCTCTAACACCAGCAGAGCGCCAGTGAGTAGAGGTGCCATGTTCATGATTTAGTGGCCCTATATATCATCACAGTGTAATCAGCTGATGCTTGCTAGCATGACCTCTAGCATAGAAGGACAGAAGGAATCTTAAAAGCAAGATGAAGAGTTTAAAAGATGATGAAAATGAGATGAAGTCTTCTGTAGATTTCCCACTTGAGTGAGTTATTCCTTGAAACTGTGCGTAAACATAGGAGGAGCTGTCCTTAAGCAGATCCTGCTGTCCTTATGTGTGGCTTAAACCTGTTCTGTTTTAGGGTGGGAAATGAGGTGATAGCAAGTATGTTTTATTGCTACTATGGAAAAGAACAGCAAACACTTTCTGCATGCAGATACGTTCAGTGACCTAAGCCTGGTCTCAACTGAGCCATCCGGCTGCTCCTCTGGGGAGACTGTGCTGTGCCTCTGAGCAGAGAGTGATACATCAATACCAGGAGGCTAGTGAGATTCTGTAGTGTATAAAAAACCCCCTGAAGTTGTCAGGCACCAGTATTATCGTAGTACTGCAGTACCAATGCCCTCCCTGTGCTGCTCCTCCTGGTCTTCTTCCACACGACCCTACGTTCCTCCGGTACCTCAGCTTTCATCTGCCACCTCGCGTTCCTCTCAGAACTACATACATGACCGCCTCATCCCAGCCAGTGGCAAACGCTCCCTATTCCTCCTTCCCTTTCCTCAGCCAAAGCTTTCGTTCTCCTCCCCAGCAGAATGCCCTAGCAGTGCACAGCTCTTGGACACGAGAGGGTCACTAATTCCTGGAAGGGCAGCAGGGCAATGGAAGGGTTTGTGCTCGGGTAGAAGGAAGCTCTTAATCTGAGATGTTCAAAGAGGATAAGTGGCATCCTTTCTGCCACTTTGTGTTGCAGCCTCCAGCAAAGAACAACGTCTCAGTCTCTTCTGGGGAGCAGGAGATCTGTGAGGGGACTGGGAACCCACCTAAAGTCAACCACATAGTTATAACCCTTTTCAGAATTATGATATGTGGTGATCTCACCACCCTTGTGTGTGTGTGTGTGTGTGTGCATGTGCACACACGTGTATATCGTGAAGAATGTAATATATATGTTACTGAAGTGGTACATGCAGACATCGGAGCTTGGTCTCATTCTTGCCATTCATTTGGTTACCAGATGAGAATCATGCCTTGTTGCAGCAAAGCTGCACTGTGAAAGGCTCTTTCCCTACTCTTACTTCACCCACATAATTAAGCAGGATTTGGGTCAAGTGTATATGAAGTAAGCTATCCATATGGATAGAATGTCTGTGGGAACTTGAATGTTTAATCAGACATTAGTTAGCAAGCTAAAGAGGCAATGTTATGTTAAGCACTCTACTGTCAGAAAATTCCTTGACTACTGTTGCTATGGTAACAGCCAACAAATGCTTATTTTGTGTTAGCATTTGAGCTGAAGGGAAATCTTTAAGTGATACAACTTGAACCTCTTGCGGATGGACTGGAAGAGCAAGGAACCAAAGATATGTAAGGGCACTACCATTTTCTAAACCTGTTTATCTGACTAATCAATTTCTTCTCGGAACAATTTCTGTCAATCAGCGAGGAGCAGAAATGGTAGCACATCATCTAACCAGCCACATGGACTGAGTTTAACTGCATGCACTTAGTAAAATTGTTCAACAGTTCTTAAACTCAGTTGGCCCAAAAATGTTCATTAAAAATTTAATTAAGAATATATGTTTTTAAACTCTAAGATACCATGAGCGAAGTACCTCATTTAAGGAATAAATTGTTTCCAATAGTAGTTCGACCAACTTTGCTGCTAGACCAACTTTGCTGCTAATGATCTGGCTGCCATGTTAGTAGTTTTCCAGCCAACCACAGTAATAAATCTGCTGGACTACTTGAAAATTCCCTCGTGTGTTAGAATTCCAGCGTTTCACGGCACATCCTTGTTCAGGCATGGATGCAGAGCTGTGATAGATAGTCCTCAAGCAGAGCCCTACCCTGGAGCACTCTCTTTACAAAAGCCATCTCCATCTAAACTGCCTCTCAGTGAAAAATTGGGCAGTTAGCTTTGACTGTATCCTGGATGTTGTGCTTCTGCATTTCGAGTCAATGCTTGTATTCTTTACAGCAGTGCCTTTTTCCTTTCTGGTCCCCTGCGTCTTCTGTGAAAGAGAGTATCTCTTTAGAAGAAGCTCTGACAGAATCTTTCAGAAGAGGAGTTAATGAAGGGAGATGATTCCCAATGGCCCGTCTGTCCTTTTTTCTTCACAACAGATCTGTGCGGGGTAAGAAGTTACAGCATAGTGAATGCTTCCTTCTCTCCCCACCACCCCATCTGTCTCTTGCCGATGGGGAAAGCCCAGGAAAACACTCTGCCTGTGGGAACATTATCTCATCAGGATCAAGGCACAGCTGAAGGATTGCAACCAACTGGGCAAAACTGGCTAGGTCTGGTGTAAAACCTGCAGAGGAGGCAGGGTCATCTGGCCTGCCAAGTAGGTGTTGGTGGAGGACTGCATCTCTGGGAACTGTTACGGTTTTAGACTAGAGGTTTAGCCAATGGAGAAAAGATGACTACCTCTGCAACAAGGCTGCTGTGTGTCTCACAAAAATGCTGCGCCTGGTAAAGCTCTGTCTGATTCACATCAGCTCTAGCACTGACTGACTGTCAGAGGAACCTCCTTTTCCAATGAATGTGGTCTCTGGATTATTGAGACAGAAATACTGTTGAGATAGTTAAAGACAACTACCTTGACTGAAATCACAGACTTTTATGATTTTTCATTTCTCTGGACATGCCAAAGTACATGATATTCTGTCTCTAGAAGGAATTTAGTGGGTACTATTGTATTTTGAGATAGTATTGTTTTGAAAACTCCCTGTTGTAACCTGTCTTTGCAATATTCTGAGACTAAGGTGAGAAGCTTATGTATTTTGAGTGGGATATATAGATATAATTTTGCTTTTGGAAAATTGCAGGGTCAGAGAAAAGCCAGTCCACTGGCAGGGAAAACTATGAGGCTGTTTTAGAGAGACTTCCAGAAAGTGTCAAGTACATCTTATGTTCTTGGTCTTGGAGACGTCTGTTGAATTTATTTTCTTGGACTATACTATACTGCACCCTGATCCTCTTCACAGAATCCCTCAGAAGGTTTGCACAGTATCAAATAGTTAATAATCCACTTAGGTAGAAGATGAAATAAAATGAAAGCCTGTTTGTGTAGGCAATTCACCATGCCTGTTTCAAATGTTCCCTTCAGCATTTATTGCTAGTGTCACGTGCAGCTGAGAGGATAGCATGTGCGTGCTGTGACGATAGCAGGTTACATGCAGTTCTGTCATCTTTAGCTTCTAAATGGTTAAGAGGCAGCTGTGGTCTTTGCTTGGTATTAGACTACTGCAGTGGGACTTAGGGAAGTAAATACACAAAGAAGCTGGAATGTCTGTGCTGGACTGTGATCTCTGTTCGGGGAAGAGGCATGTCAAGAGCATGACTCAACAGAGAGGTCACTTTGATAAAAGTAAGCTGAAAATTTTATGTACTTGATCTCCAAAGATGCAGCAAACTAGCCTTTTTTAGGTATTTTAAAGTCAATGGTTGACTACTATTAATTGGGTAGGTGACACAACTGGAAATGACTGCTCACTCTTTCAAATGCCTGTTGAAAAAAATAAATTTTCAGGAAGATAAATTTAATAGACCTTCAAGCAGCTAAACTTTCTAGGGTTTTCTTGTGTGTGTTTGTATTCTTGTTCTTGTTTTGTTTTTTTAACATAAGATAACAATGTTCAATCACAGAAGCCCAAATACAGGTACCTAAATAAAGGCTAGGCTGTTTCCATGGAAGTAAATGGCACATTTCATTGATCTGACCTGAAATGACCACACTTTCCAAAAGTAACTTCAAAATGAACTGCAGCTACATAGTCTTTTGAAAAATCAGACTGATTATTTGATGGTCTAAATTTTTATTCCCATATTGAATGCCTCTGCTATATTGTTATGACTGTTAAAGACAGTTGTTCCCGAAGGGCAGTCCTTGAGACTGTACAAAGAAATTCAAAGATGGTCCACAGGGGAAACCAATTTATTGCGCTTTTCATGAAAAACTTGATGATGAGGGTAGCAAGTGGTTCATGAAAAGTGGTCACGAAAAATAATTCATAGTGTTTTTTCCAAAAATTTGACAACTACTGATCAAAGGCAAGCTTATCAAGCTCTTTCCTCTTTTTGATATGACAAGAGTTATGAGGTGACCTTCCTGAGAGTTTTTCTATGTACAGATAAATTCCTATGTTTGTGTCTGCATGCTTGTGTGAACTTCCTGTACACATTCAAGAAAGGTGAGAATAAAATGACTCTAGAATGTCATCTTTGAAAGAAATAGCTGATGATTATTGTGTACTGTATTTTAAAGCAAACAAGACTCATACTCTTGTATGTATAGTCTGTGCTGGCATTGTTCTTTCCATACCTGTAAGCAAAAACAGACTGTTTCTTGCTTTGTTTTAGATTCAGTCTAATGTACTACTTCACTTTTAGAAGGAGTGTTCTTCAGGTATTTTTTAAAAATCTTTCTAACTCTCTGTCTTGGAAGATTTGAGAACTCCTAGATGAACTTCTGACGTGCAGGTCAGAAGGCAGCCATAGTCATTCTCGTGCTGATGGAGTGGGCCAGCCGGCACGCAGCCAGCATACGCGTCATTTTGAATTCAAGGTTAATGGAACAGGGAACTTTCTCGGGCATTGTAAAGAACTCAGTATAAAGAACTTGGTTTTTAAGCAAAATTCCTCTAGTTGTGGGTTGGCTGTTCTCGGCACACAGAAAGCTTGTTTTAGGGGAAAGAGAGTCCTGTTAAGTCTGATAGAAGTTGTTACATACATATCTGATGGCGTTAGAAAGCCGACCCCTTGCAGAAGGGCAGGGAAGTTTGTTCTTGTTTTGCACAGTGAAGTTGTCTGAACTCACAGTGCCTTATTCAGCCCAGGTTAAACCTTTACAAAGTCCTGGTTGAGCGGATTCCTCACAGAAGCAGTTCCTTAGAAGGAATTTTTTTTGAGCAAGTTTCCAACAAATAGGAAATTGCCTCTGGTAAAGCTGCTCACAGCCAAATAAATATGGATTACTACTTCTGTCTGTGGGCCTCTAGCTGGCATTCCTGGCCTTATCAGACAGACTGGCCCAAAGCTACTGTGAATTGGCTGAATCTCCTAGTCAGTCATCACATCATCCCTTGTCCCTCGTGCTTTCTAGTCACCCTTTTTCTTTCTAAGGCTGCCTGGCTAGCAGACTCTCCAATATTGCTGCGCTATTGTCACAACTCCAAAGGCAGGTTCGATGGAATTGTTTTTTTTTTTCTTTGTTTCTTTCTTTCTTTATATATTCCAGGAATTTTTATGCTAGGAATGCTTGCTGTTTTCCTGAGAGCCACGCAGAAGAATGAAAATGGTCACACACAATAAAATTTGCTGCTACAGCATAGCTTCATGAGAATTTCTGTATGTAAAAGAATCAGGGGGAGAAGACAATACATCTCTGTAAACATACAATTTGTGGGCTTGTATCTTTCATAGACATGTGAAATTTGCATGTAAAATGCATTTGGTTTGCAGTCTGGAAACATGAGAGTTGTCTATGCTGCTGCATAGAACCCAGGGAAGTACGGCCCACGACTCCAAGATTTAAGTGCAGGTCAGTCAGCCCCAACCCTTGCATTATATTGCTGTTGGCTGTGATTGCATTAAAATGGAAAGTGAGAAGATGCATTTGATTTTTAACTGTGATAAAAGCATTGAATAAGCAAAAAAGAAATTGGTATATCTTTTTTCTGCACTGAAGTTCTATTGTTGTGTTTCTCTTGCTTACTCTGATTGCATCCTGCATGCTGTGGTTCCACCTTGTACTCCCGTCTCGACTGTGACATATTTTTGAACTGTGGCATTTACTGACTAACTCTTCAGTATCCTCAGCCTTACCCCTGATCCTACAAGGGTGTGATTGCTTTGCTACTAGCTTGGCACTCAGTCTTCTATGCGAAATGCTGTTTGAGAAACAAAAGCATGAGAAGTAAACCCAGGAGTGGAGACAAAAGATAGAGAAGAGGAAAAAATCTGTCCATGGAGAAGACTGTTGTAGCACAGTTGTTAGGCATTTGGGAAACCCTTATAGAAAAATCCAGTATCAAAGCTGCAGAGGGAAGAAGCAGATTAACTGCAGTTTTCTTCAAGAGTAAAACTTCCAAGACCACATGCATTATGTCCCTAAGCTTCTGAGATGAAATACATTTATAAATGGAAAGTAAGTTAATTAAGAAACTTTAATTAATACTTAGTTGTTATGTTTTTGGGCCCTTGCCACTTATGAAGAAAATTTACATAAATTCCCAGTGTTTTATAACTATAGGATAAATTATTAGTTCTGCTTTATAACTAAAGTTACATATAATCGAAGCAGAAAGTTGAAGCTGACATGGAACACATTTTCTATATGCTCTGTTTGTCAAACTTTGCAATTCCAAATTATTCATCGCAATACATAGTGTGTGCATTTTCATTAAGCTCTCATTACTGACAGTGTTGCTGTTGATTGTTCTGTTTTACATCTTGCTGCTCAGTTAATAGTGATGATTGGAGAACATTTGCAGCCTTTTTATATTTCATCATATTGTTAATCGATTCTATTCAGATGGCTAACCATTCCATCACAGTAAAATGATGGCATTTCCTAAATCCTGTTTCAAGTTAAATAGGATTGATTAGAGACAAGGCAAAATGTAAATTGCTCGTAGTATTCTTTTTCTTTTTTTCTTTTTCTTTCCTTTTTTTTTTTTTTTTTTAATGTGTAGTACAGCATCTGACCAACTGGAATAAGAATAAAAGTTTTGGCCATGACTTGATCCACTGTTAGCTATTGCATTAATTATTAACCACTGCTTTTAGGCTTTTACATAATAAAAGCCTCTACAGAAGAGGTACCAAACCTAACTGCATTTTATAAAGCCATCCTCCCACTCAGTCATCTGCATGTCACTCATCAATAAATGGCTTTTGTCCCTGGGAAACCTAAGAAGGAGGGAGGGATTACTGCTTGTGTAAAAAGGAGAACGCGAAGTCCTGGTTGTCTTGTTACTTCCTTGCAAAATTAACCTGGACTTTTACTCAAATGCAGCCCTTAACCTTGGTTCCTTGCTTAAACTCTCTGATGCATCTGAATCTTATTAGGTCTTTTCCTTTACAAACAATTTATTCCATTACATCTTTAAAGAGAACAGTTATGTTGGGGTAGCCCATGAATCGTCCCTGCCTGCAAGGAAGGAAAGTGAGGGTATTGTGGTGGGTGTTGCAGGTTCTTACGTTGAAGGCCTTTGCGGGACAGATTCTTTCAGGGAGAGGGTTAAGTGCTTCTGGGGGATGGCCCATGGCTTGATTTTAGAGACTGCATATTCTAATCACTAGTATCCTTTCCCTTAGTTCAGTTCTTTTGTGTTGATGTGAAGCTGTTTTTATTAAGTTTCTTGTTGTCCTTTATACCACTGAAGATGGTTTAATTTACTCGGGTATTTCCCATCATTTCTGTTATATGTTTATTATTCAGTGAACTTTCTTTATGGTCATTGAGCTCCTTTTCCATTCAGGGTACCTTGATTTCAGGCATTTTTTTGTATTTACACTATTCTACATTAAAAAAAAATGTCAAGCTGATGACATTCTGGTTATTTTACTCTCCTTTTTGTATCACTTCACAGGAAGTTTTTTAAACGTGTTCTCTTGATCTGCTGTTGCTGTTAAATTCTGTCCTGATATGTGTGTAGCTTCAGCTGAGAGCTAGTAAAAATCACCTGTGTGTTTCAGATACTGGGAATGGATCCCAAGACCTGCTTAGGTTTTAAGTTATTTCAGTTCTTTCATGGAGATACTTTTTGGAGTGTTCAGCCAGTGTGTGGAACATGGTGACACTTAATAGACACGGTGGGATGTGCCGCACTGAGCGTCTGCAAGGAAAGCTTGCAGGGCATGGGTTTGTGGGGCACAGTGTCACTAGTGAGAACATTTTAGCTGTTGAGAACAGAAAAACCTTGTTTGTAGAGAGTAGTTAAAAGTCTTCTGCTCAAATCATCTTTAGACACTTAAAAGACTAGAAAAGATTTAAGCTGTCAAAATGAGTGGTATTTTTTTTTTTTTTCCTGTAATGTGAGTGACACCCCTTTGACCCTGACCCAGAAATGCTAGGAAAGCTGCTTATTTTGATAGTTTTCCAATAACAGGTATGATGATTAGATGTGACTGTGTAATCAGCATTTCCAACTGGAAGTCAAATTTCTCCTGCTTTCATTCCTTAACTGATGTAATGTACGTTGTCAGACACAGCCTAATTCTTTGATTTTCCACTTTCCACCCTTTCCTGGGGGTTTTATGATGTGATCGTGTCTTCAGCCGAAATGCTCAACAGTGTGGTTGGGGAGGCTGGATGTGTATACACACCTCCCTCCCTCGGAGCACGGTATGCAGAGAAGCAGGGGGTCACCTGGCTGCTGGCTTCCTTGTCTGGAGGCAGCCTTTGGCTGGAAGTCCCCGTGCTCTGGCTGGCTGTGCAGCTTTGGACTGGGCTGCTGCACTTCTACATCAGGCACTTGGTATTGGCTCCAGCTACGCAGTCGCTTGTCATGGCCCCTCTCTGAGTGTGTTTTTCTAACCACCAGGACCAAATTTTGAAGGCTTGTCACTGGTCACCCCTTTGGGAAAAGATGCCCCCAGTCATCCAGGGGAACGTTCCTCAGGGCAACTTCACTTCCTGTGGTTCAGGTACTTTTAATGCCGGCAAAGCTTACGTCTGTGTATGTGAAGTGGTGCAATACAGTGTTAGGCATATGGTACATTTAAGAACGCCCTCTCAAATACTAGACCGAACTCAGGCTTCTGATAGCAGACCCTAGCTCCAGTCATATAGTGGAAAGATTGACCTATTGGATGAATGATTGCACATATTTCCCCCTAGGGTGGGGGGCGAATGGGGCATGTGTACTGTGAGGGGACCCTGGTAGTGATCCTGAGAAGACAGAAGTTAAATACGCTTGTGTCCAGGGAAGTTTAAGAGCAATAGTTCTGCGTATTTTCCATAGAGGTTATCTTTGGACCTATCTTGATATTGCTGAATGGCAATAGCAGTGGTGAAAAATCAAGGTTCAGGGTCAGGTTGTCTAGAAATCACTTTGCTAATGTGGCTTAAAATGTTTAGACAGATTGAGATAGTTCAAGGTATCAGCATACAGTGGCGGATCCCTAGGGCATGAGGAGATTAAGGTTTCTTTTCGTGCCTGAGAGTTAGAATACTGATGCAAGACAATGAAAACATACTTAGCTCTCGGAAGGATTACAGAGACTTCCAGAGATTTTAATCCGTAGAGGATTCCTAATTATTACAGTAATGTTCTCTTGCAGTAGTTCAGAAATCTTTGCTGAGCTAAAAGGTAGTGTCTTTTATCCAAAGAAATTAAAAGGATTTCATTTTAAGTTACTGAGCAAAATTAACCTATAACTGATCATACAGTTGATAAAAGGCCTGTTGCATTGCAGAGAGAACATTTGTTATTTTGGAGAAGGTGGTGAAGGAGTCTTATGTAGTTTTCCGAAGTCACCAGTTGGGAAGCTTTGTTTTAATGCAGCTAATCTGACAAAAAAGACAGAGTCTGAGGATAAATTCTGAATTAAGCAGAAGGTGGAGTGATGCATTAACAGCATTTTTACTCCAGTCTTTTCTACTCTCATGTTAGTGCTTTTTAAAGGAACAGCCTATAATTGACTTTAAATGATAGTGCTCTACTCCCACATTGTGTAATTCTTGTTGATTCATGCAAAAATCCCAGGCCATAGAGCATGATTCATTTTATCATAAGGTTGATGAGTTTAAAAAAAGAAAGCGAGATGGCTTGAACTGTGGAAGTGCCTATTTGTATCCACTGACTATAAAGGTAATCCGGAAGACTGGCGCAGATATAGAACTCCATACTGGATTTGTCTAATATTGGATGAGATGAATCCCACAAAAAGTTATCCATTTTGCCACTTTTCTGAGTAGCAATCTTCCTTTTATTAGTTATAACCAATTCAGCTTCTTGTATTATATTGTAGATCTTCTCATGTGCTTTATGATGCTACTTATTATCAGATAAAATCCCTTTGTTCTGAGAAGAGGAACAAAAGGAACAGAAATATATAACATTATGGATTTTTAAGCTGGCTAAGTAGTGGGAAGTAAGGAAAAAAATATTTCATGGTTCTGAAGATTAGCTAACCTCTAATTACTAGGGCTTAAGAAGAAACATCCTTAGGAAGCAGGTCATCTGAAAACTGCAGGGTTTCCTATATCTTTTGATACTAGCTGCATGTAGAGACAAAGTATTACATGGAGTGCATTGGAAATTTGTATGCAATTTATTTTCAAACATTTTTGTAACTTTGGAGTCTTATTTCAGTTCAAGATTTAATTCATGCAGGTATTTGCAAAAAGCAAGTATCAGGCCTATGACGGATTTGTTTTAGAAAGCGTTTTAATGTGGTGTTTAATATACTTGCCAATTATTTCCGTTTGTATTTCTAGGCAAGTTTACAGATTAGGATTGTTGTAAGTATTGGAATCAGTGGTAAAACTGAGTTTTACATCAGCTATTTTCAGAAATTCCTCTTAAAAGTCTTTGGACACTTTTCAGTGCATCCAGTAGTTTTCTGTCTTTTGTGTGCGTTCAGATATAGATAATACATACATACACATATAAATAATACCTACATAGGGTTTTACAGTTTGACCCTTTGAATGGTTTATACTGCATATACAGCCTGGCTCAAATTTTAGGTTGAAACCTGCATGTTCCTCCTGTCCAAACTGTTAAAGCGCGAGCTGGGATGTACCCAGCTCAAGGCCTGGAAGCCCCAGCCGAATGGTATAGTGTGATCGAGTAGCTGAAATTTAACCTAACCATTGCTATGATAGGGCAAGAAGAATTAATGTTGTAGTGATTGCTGGAAAACACCTTCAAACTTTAGTTGTCATTAATTTCGGGAGGAGGAAGTGGTGGCATATAATCCCTGAATCCTTTCACCTCTTTTTTCCTAGCTTGCTGACCCTATTGAAGTTGGCTAGTGGCCTGCTTCTGTCCTTTCCCTCTGTGCTGAGGGTCAGGGGCCACTTGAATTCAGCCAGCAGTCTGCCAAAGGGCCTCAAGCAGCAGCTGTAACAAATACAAAGTCAATTTGTAGCAGAACACTAACAATATTTATCAGATGCTTTGTCAACTTCTCTGTGACTAGCCACAGTGGATTTACTGTACAGCCCCTCTGGTTCAGTGTAGAGGGCCTGAACAGAGACGAGGCTTTTTCTGTCCAAGAAGTCTGGCAGGACTTTAACCCAGGTCAAATACACAGCATGATCGTGCTATAAGCAAATTATGAATTCGTGAAGAAGCTAGCAAATGTGGATAATGCCGTAATAATTCATGTTATTATTTCTTTGCAGGAATTCCCGTATTTTATACATTAATGCTGAGATGTACAAATTGACTGCCTGACTCCTTACTTGTATTCTTTTGTTCTCTGAAGTAAATCTGGAGGCCATATTGCTAGTGTTTCTATGAGACCAGTTTGTTCATGCTGGTTATCTTTTGCTATGCTGGATGTGGCTTTTGTGTGCATATTGATTGAGCTGTAACTTAGAAGCCACCTCAAAGTGACCTAAGAGTTTCTAATTTATTTCCTCCACAGCCTAACTCCAGGCTTCGTTAGCATGGATCAGAGGGGCTTCGTAGCCATTCTGTTAGACGAAGACTGCTAGAGGCTCAGACTGTGGCCTCAGCAGCTAGAACCCCAAGGAGTTGGCTTTCACACCAAAGCTATGATCTGTTCCAAGGATGGCTTCTCTGTATGCTCTGTCATGCTGAATGATTTATCAGACCTCTCTTTCCACACACATACGGCTCGGTCTAATTCCATCTGGGAATTCCAGGTGATTTCATAGGTATTTTGGGGAAGCAGCATGCCTCATCACTTGTAAGATCCAATGTCATCGTCCTGGCTTGAGAAACAGAGCTTATTTTGCCAGGGCTTTTTTTACAATTATTATTATTCCCTCAATAAATGTAGCCAGCCTTTGCACTGAAATTTTCCCATTGTCAAGCAGATGTAGTTCTCAGGAATTTTGCTAGGGATTTTAGATGTTGGTAGAATGACTCATGCTCACACAACTTAGTATGGAAGTTGTGTTTTATGCTGTTTGAACATTAGTTTGCTGGAATCTGCTGTTAATTCTGGAAAATTTATTAACTACTTTTCCTCCTATTTTAAAAGGCATTATAGTGTTGTTCCATTTGAGTGCTAAATGTTTTGTCTCCTTGTGCTACAGCTTTATTTTCATTTTTAACTTTCTTTTTGTCAGCTTCTGGATGTCCCTGATTTATTCCAAGGATTTCAAGATTATGCTAATACGTTTCACCCGCAGCGTGCCTTTTGTTGTTGTTGTCGTTCTGGAAAGTCACTTACACTCTGTCTCAGTTTGAATGCTTTCATTGAGACAATGTGGTTTGTTACATTAGTGTCCTTGCTAAGACCGTTTCCATGCTACTTTTGTAACTTGTCTTTTTTTTAAATAAGTTTTAAAAGAATTCGTGTGTCATAACTCTTCCTTTCTTTTCTCCTTCCTTTAGCCCACGCCACACAATCATTTGGCTACTTTTCATGTGGATTTTCCCTTTTGATTTCCATTGGTATAGCTTGCAATGTCAGTAGAGCACAGAGTCCTCTTATGCCACACCAAGGTACAACTCCCAGAGAAGAAACAGACTTCAGTGAAAGCAGAAACAGAGTCTGTTCCAGCATGGGAATCAGCATAACAATGTGGGCCATCTAGTCCTGTGACTCTCCTGAGCTCAGAGAGGTGCTTCTTCATAAGCCTTGGTAGCAAGCAGCTGTGTCATACCTGAAACATAAGGATAAACATCCTTTTCAAATGTTGAATGCTGTCAGAAGTAACCATGGAAATTCTCATTGTCTATATAAATGGCTGATCCTCATTTTAAATCCTACTAAACTGTTGACCCTACCAATATCTTAGGTCAGTGAACTTCTCAGGTTAATTATGTTTTGTGTTTAAAGAGAGAAAAAAAAAAAAAAAGGCACACTTTTCTTCTATGATGTTTCAATTTTCTACTTTTGTCTTTAATATTATGCCCCTCTTCTTGCATTGCATGCATAAAAGGAGTGTTTCCCCATTTTACTCTCTTCCTTTCTTCAAGGTGAACTGACAGTAACTCCCACATTTGGTTTATGCATTGGAAAATCTTTTTTTTTTTTTTTTTTTTTTTTTCCTGTTACTACATCCTAGGACGTTTTTCAGGAAACCTTTAACATCCTGTGAGAAAGTGAGGGAAAAGGAAAGATTCCACTGAGTTAGTAAAATGCCTTTGTTTTATCCTTTAAAATGCCATTAAGGTTTTCCTGATAAATAACTAGTTACATATCATTTTATTTCACTGTTGACTTTGTTCTTCAGGAAAATTCTGGAGGCTTACCAAAATAGTTACTAAACACATGGGCATTCAAAGGCTGGACTCTTACTGACGCTGCTGCAGCAGTTTCAACAGCAGCAGCAAATGCTCTACTGGCAAGAGTGGAAGTGAAGGTGATGGGAACCAACCTGGAGCGACACAGGGATGGGAGCTAGGCATCTTTTAGATGATGGTACACGATTAATGACTTGGAGTCTCACTCTTAATTCATTTGGCAAAGTCCTTAGTGTAATTGAGAATCTGACTTGTGATATTTTCGGGAGCTTGCCTATCCTTTATTCTTGTTAGCATGTCATATGCTTTTTAAAAGTTTTGCTGCCTGTTGAGAGGTTGTCATTGATTGAGCATAAAAATAAGTGGCCATCTTTGCTGGCTCATTTGTAAGTAGTGAAACAGCAGCAGCAAAATGTTTAGTTTCTTCAGTGTTTGGTTTATGCCATTCAAGGGCCTTGTGTATTTTGACTAATGAACATGTATACTAGTATTTATTGCAATATTTTTTCTTTCTACAGGAGAAACAGAGAATTAGAATAATCCATTGGAATGTCATTTCTTTTTCCCCAGAGAAGAAAAGACATAGAGATTTTGGGAGGCACACTCATTTCCTTATCACATACATGAGTGAGGCAGACAGACAGTGAGGAGGAAGAAGGGACAGGAAGGGAGATGAGACTTACAAACCTCCTGCTAACCTAGGAAGGAGCTGTGGGTCTGTTTTGTAGGAGTTTCTTCCATCTAATGCAACCTGTGAGAAATACATAGAAAACATCGAGAGCCCTCCATCCGGAGGATAAAGCATTATTTTAACATCACAAAATAATTTAGGTTTTAAGTGACCTCCTGAAGGTCATTTGGTTCAGTCCCTTGCTCTGAGCAGGGCTAACTTCGAAGTTAGATCAGGTTGTTCCAGGCCACGTGCAGCTGAGTGCTGAACATTTCTAAGGTCAGAGATTCCACCGGTGTCTCTGTGCAAACCAGTCCCAGCACCCTCATTGCGAATTTTATTTTCTCAAGTGCGGTCAGAATTTCCTTTACTACAGTTTGTGTCCATTGCCTCTTCTTTGACTGTGCAGCTCTAAGAAGAGTCTGACTCTGTCTTCTCCATTTGGGTAGCTGAAGAATAAGGTCCTTCCCCTAGTTCTCTCCTGGATGTCCTTAACTTACTTCAAGAGTTTCAAGACGTTAGTTAATTTCTGTCTCCCAGATTGCAGCTTTTATTGTTATTTTGTTCTGGAAAGCCACTTAGTTGTCTCTTAGTTTTGTTGCTTTCAGCAGGGCAATGTAATGTGCTATTTCGTTGTGCTTCCTAAAACAGACACAAGAAACAAATATTTTCTCTCTCCGTGAGGGAGATGGCAGGAGCTGATCATTAAAAAAGCAGGAATGAGCTCCTGTGCAGTGGTAGCATGTAGGCTGGCATTTGAGGACATATACTTGTGAATTGTCCTATGTCACTTTTTCTATCAATTTTTCCTCTTCCTCGACTTGCTTTTATCCTTTATTTCTCCATACCCCTCTGCTTTTCCTTTGAATGTTATCGTGGAAGGAAACTGATCCTATGCAAAAATGAGTGGAGGCTTACAAGTAGCCTTAAAATGGTATATTGCTCACATTTTTACAGAGATTTAATCTTTTTAGCCTGGAAGGAGTGTGTTTTGATTAGGATGATGCAGTTTTCAAAGACATGGCTGGGGGGGTAGAAGGTTCTTATAAATTTGGCTGGCATGTGAGGACCACTCAAGTAATGGCACAGACTGCCTGCAGAGGATTTGCCTCAATGAGGGACTGTTTCTTCTTGGTCAGTGCAGAGATGACAGGGATTCTTTAAGGTCAAGGAAGCTGCAGAATGAAAATTTGTTGGTTTTCTTTCAAGTGTAAATAGCGATGGAATTGATAAATTGATTGAGGGGTGGAAAACGCGTCCTGAGATACAGAGGGAAGGCCCAAGTTGCTTTGCCTGGAAAGCCCTTTCACGACTTTGGGAGCTGTTCCTCTACTCTCGTCAAGCCTCAGTAGCCCGCTTGGGGGGCGGAGGGCAGCAGCAGGGTCTGCATCTGAGGGACTGAGGGATATCCCATAAAAGCCAGCATCTGTCACGCCCAGATCCATCGTATGGCTTCTTGTGGGTTTCTTGCGTTGAGGTTTCTGTAAGTTCAGAAACAAATTCCTGTGGCTCTTTAATACCAAAAGGAGAGCACTTTTATGGTTGTGAGCCCGTGCTTGACATGAAGTACATTGCCTGTGCTCCAATTCAGCTAGCCTTCCTGAGAAGGGAGAGCAAACCTACGGTTGGTGGCTGAAGAAGGCTGTTTCAGTGCTTGTTTAAATGTTTCCACATACTTAGACAAATGTCTCTGTCATAATGTGATTCAAAAACATGTTATCCTTGTATCTTGAGCAATTAGAGGCAGTCTGCATGCAGTTTATTCAGGTTTATTTTCTAATAAATTCACCAGCTCCTTCTGTCAAAATCCCGTGTCAGTATTTCAGGTCTGATGTTCTGTGGCTTTGGAATTGCCGTCTGCCTGTATACTCCAAAACTGCAGTTCCGCTATAGAGTCATCCTGCAGGGAGCTCTTGAGGCTTTCATGGCCTCAATTACACAGCGATAAATTCCCAAATCTCACTCAGGCAATGTTTTTTTTTTTTTTTTTCCTGTGACTAAGTATTTTAGTCAGCCACCACGTGAGATAATTTGACAAAGTTGAAGTGGTATGGGAAAAACTGTTATAATTAAAGGTATAATAAGCTATTAAGTGTGAACAAATGAACGGGCGCTTTGGTGAAAAAGAAAAAAGACAGTAGGCTTGTAAAACCTATTTTCTTAGTTACAGTAATGGGTGTTTCTCAGCCCTGGTCCATGCAGCGGCTCTGCCCGGCCCTCATACTGCAGCTGATCTTGGAGCGGAGGCTCCCTTCTTTTTAATTTATGGATTCTATTAAAGGCAACTCAGTGCCTAGAGGTAGCTTACTAAAGCTTAATTTTCATGCTAAGTGAAACAGTATTTTTCGGCAAACAGGTATAAAAAAAGAAGCTCATGTAAAATGGGAATTTCAGTGAAAACTCCTGTTTTCAAAATAAGAGTTGTTGTCTTTGTTTGTCTTTTTTCCTGAATTACCCTGAAGGCATATTGCTGCATGAGTTTACTGTCCTCTAAAATGTGCATTGCACACTGCATGCAGGTACAAGTTATTTTACAGGTGATCCTGAGGGCAGGATATGGTTCGGTCATGATCCCAAGTTTTCTAGAAAATGTTCCTGTTTGAGGGAGGGTGTCTGGTTGTTGCTGACAGGAGTTCCTCATTGAAATTGGCTGCCAGTGAAGATATCTTATTTCTATTAAAATTGATAATAAAATTAGAAGCCACCATTGCAAAAGCAGTTACATTTTTTTCTCTTTCTAAAATAAATTAGAACAGGTGTAATAGCTGTAGCTTAGAAAGCAAACTTATCAAAAGATATATTGTCACTGTAATTACTGTATGTGTATTAATTTTTAACTATTCAGTATATTTTTTCCCTTGCAAGGCAGACTATAGCTATTCCTGTCAAGTTCCTGTTTGGCACCTTCTTTCTTGGTAACACTTCAGTGTGTTGTTGGACTTGCGGCTCTTCGAGGGGTTCATTCAAGAAACAGGAAAACCACCTCAGCTGGAAAATTAAAGGGATATACTTGGTTTGGCCTTCCTTTTATCTCCATGTAAACCTAGAGGAGCTGTGTATGTTTGTATGACCGGTAACATTAGAATTGTCTTGGACAAATTTAGGGTTTTAATTCAGCAGGAAAAGATTCTAAAGCTCTCAAATTCATTATCATAATACATAAATCTTTAACCTGTTGCATTTTTTATTATTACTAATGCATTTTAATCAGTAACATTCTTTCAAGTTGGTTAATACCATGACTGCTCAATTTCCCTAGTGTGAACAGGGAAAGAGGAGGAGGAAGGAATATTGCTTAGCACATGGTATTGTCTTAATCTTGTATTCATCAAATTTTGTTCAGATAGATAAGCTGGGGCTTAAGGTTTAACTACTGTTCCTACTTCCACGGTTGTTGCACTGTGCGAGCATAAGCTTTGACACAGAATTAGCTCTATTTTTAGAGGTGAGTCAACATTTGCTAGTGGCGTTTTGCTCATAATAGCACTTCCACAGTAGTTTCTTCCCAAAGTGATTCAAGTGGTCCTGCGGTACATTCAGGGAAACTGAGTCACACAGCGTATTTTCTGTGCGTGTGTGTTTGTGAGTCTCGCCATGGTCAACGTGAGAGGAAGGGTCAAAAGGCTGGTCTCGTGCTTGCTGGTGCCCTGCCGGTGGTGGTAGGTGGAGAAATGCTGTTTTGGAAAGGGCATGTGTAAGTTCCTGCTGTCTGATCCGTTTTGCTTTTGGCAAAAGCCCTCCTTAGAAGGTCAGGGAGACTACATGGCAGAAGTAAAACTTCCCACAAGCCTGGTTACTCTGAGCTTTACTGCTGTGAGCATCAGTCTTGAAAACTGAGAAATACATTGTTTCTTTGGGGGACTGTTCATTGGGGGGGAAAAAGATCCTCTAGTCTTAGTATTTGACCGGGAAAATCACATAATAAGTCATGAAGTCTTCGAGCATCTATAATGAGGTGATTACCCCAGTGTGCAAGTGTCTCTGAGGCTCACTAGATGACTGACAGTGTTTGTTTCTTTTATTTAGGTAATTAAATATGTAGTAAATAAATAAAAATCTTGGTCAATCATGTGATTTCTTCTGTTCGAAAACAATCTTGGAATAACCATAGCATTTATTATTGCATTTTGGTTATTTTATAGTGAACTCGTATTTTTTAGAAAAATTATGTTGTTTCATAGAACAGCAGCTTTTGCCTTTTTTTCCTTTTTCTTTTTTTTTCTTTTTTTTGTTGGATGCAGTTTGCAAAAGGTAAGACATGGAAAAAAAATTCCAGGAGAGGAGCAGGGCAGTCAGTATCTGATAAATGGTGCCGTGTTTTCTCAATGGTGAAAACAGTTATTCTGGTTTTTCTTGAATATTTAGTTCTGATGTCAAGGTTATGAGTGATTGAAACTTACTGAACTGCCCTCAAGCAGACATATGTTGATTGTTTGACTTTAAATGTATCATAACATGGATGGGTGAGGATGTCAAAACACACCAGCTACTATCCCCACTGGTGCTGGGTCTCTAAACAGGTTGCCATTATTTTTGCGTGCTTACTTCATTGAGTCCAAGTTTTGGAGAGATGTTTCTGTGTAGAAGTGTATTTACAGAAAGTGTATTAATTAACAGCACCAAGTTTAAGGTAAATATATTGGACCTTGTGCCTTATCTTTCATGGAAATACTTAGCCAGATTACCCTTTTCCATCTGTATCATCTTTACAGACAAGGAGAAGCTTAGCAGATTGCGCTGCTGTACAGAGTGACAGGTTAACATTTAAGAGGTTTTTGTGAGCTGTGTTTAATATGGCAGATCAGGCTGTAAGTGACTCCTGCGAAGCCATGTGAGGAACCTGCTCCCCCACGTTGACCAGTCACGAGTCTCAGGGTCAGGGCGTTCAAAATCACGTCTCTGACCTCCTGTTTCTCAAATGGTTTAGCCATCCAGCAGCATAAAATAACGCAGGGCCCTAGGTTGAATATCACCTACTGCAGAACCACACAGGATGCCTGGCCCTGGTCAGTGGGGACCCACAGTGTCCTCTGAGTTATGGATTAACACCTCAGTGTAGTCCTCTGCAAGAAGTCTGTATTAAAGATGAAGGGAGAGTAAAGGTGCACCTCTACAGTGCTGCTCTGCTGACAGTGTTGGTGCACTTGACCATGGTGCTAATAAACACTTGTGAAATGTCTTCTGAAATTACCAGTGTTCTGTGTTGTTTTAAACAATGTACATTTTTCTGGGTTGTCTTGAGCTGCTTTTCCACAGTGCAGCTCTTATTCCCAGAAGTGTATGTCGTTTTGAACATTTCTTAAAAGAAAGAAAAGTGAGAGAGTGAGAGATGCCATATGTCTGCGTTATAAAAAGCAATGCTGGCAGGTGAAAGGTGCTATTGCTGGCTAGCATTAAATCAGCACTGAACACTGCTGAAAGGGGCAAAGGTATGTTACTATTTTCAGTTAAAAACCTGACACGTTGTTGTCCGTCCCCCTTCCCCCAAGTCAAACAGAGGCAAGGAAAGTGAGCAGGCGGTAGAGAGAAGATGATGGAGAAGGTAATGTCATTACGGAGCCTTTATGTCGTGCTTCATACAAACAAGCGTATTAACGTACAGCACAGAGGTCGTATGGCAATCTCCATTTTATATCACTCCTTTGAATTTCTTGTAATCTGCAGAAACTTTCGGGGTTGACTTCTTTACAAGTGGCTTTTTTTAAAGTAATTTGATCATAAAGGAAGGAGGTACTTTTGTCTGAGAAAAGGAAAGTCTGTACAACTACTTCTTAGTATTTGAACAGATGAAAGAAAGTGTGTTGGGGGGAAGAGGGAGATAATATGTAGGGTGAAGCAGCCTGTTCTGAAAAGCACTGTAGAACCTCCTTTTGGAGAAAACCAGTTTTGATTTCGTTATTGTTGGAGGCCTTCAGAATTTGGATTTGTGTACGAGTAGGTTTTCCTCTTCCAACCACAGCTAAAACTGGAAGAAACTGGTGCCCGGATCAGGTCACTGATCATTTACTGAACCTCATGGAACCACCTTAAATCAAATAATATTTTTTTTTCTTCCCCTTATTCTAGAGAAAGCAGGAAGTAAACAATTACTGATAGAGGAAAAATCTCCTGTCTGGTTTTACTATCTTTTTTTAATCCTTTCTTCTTACCTCCGCTTCCTTAAGATAAAAGGAAATGTTTACGTGAGGGTAGGGAGAGAGGGTAATTTGGGGGAATAAAAAATAGAGAGAAAAATGATTTATCTGATTTCAGAAGTAGGTATTTTTTTTTCCTTAGAAGGACCAGGTAAAGGTGAACATACACAAATTTGTGAGATGCTTGTTACATAAAGTCATTGTATGTGAAGAACAACATTTTGAACTTTATTATAATAAATAAGTATGAACCTAATCAATAAAATGCATTTCTCTGAGGAAAAAAGTAATTCCTATGAAGTATGTTATTCTTGTCATTGCTTCCCAAAAGCGGTAGAAAATGCATTTCAAATCAAAAGAAAACATGAATATTTTCTTAAAACAGTTTGTAACACTGCGAATGCTTAGTGGTTTAAAAGACTTGGAGAACTTCATATAGCTTTTAAAATATTCAGTGTACGTATGCATGAGATGGTGTGAATGTAAGTAAAGTCATTGAGAGGTATCCTAGTAATCGTACTTTATTCCTTTTTAGTCTTGCACCAATTTTCATGTTTTAGTAGGTTGTTTCTGGTGATGATGCAGTGAAACATTTAAATAGCCAACAGGCTGCTAAATTTTGATGTTCATTGCAATTTGCTTGTCAGTCTTATCCTGAATAAGACCAGGTTTCCAAACAGGCTAGATAACTTCATGCAGTTTGAACACTTAATGAATAGACTAGCCATTTTATTGTACCACCTTCATTCCCCATATGCTTGGGATGTTAGCAGAGATTGTCACTTGTGTTCCTGATAGGAGAAGAGCGATCTCTGATTTTCTGGCAGGTATGTGTTCACAGTTCCCACGCTGTTTCCTGGATTCTGTTAATTTGATTACTAATAAGACAAGTCTTTAGCGTAAGAAGAAAAAAGAATCAGCATGTTACCACTGCAGCTGGCACTGTTGAGCAAAAATGTCTTTTCAGATGTTAAAGTTAGCACTTGGTTTTCCAAAACTTACACTGAACAATGTATAACAGACTCACCACTGTGGTTTTCAGTGTTTTTTTTTTTTTTTTTCCCACGATATATTCACTGTAGAAAAGGTGTGTTACATGTATTTCATGTAAGTTGCCCCAATTAATTTTTAGAAGTTCTAAGCTACTTAGTATGGAGGTTAGTGCATAGCATCATGTTAAAATGAATTTTTTTTTTGGCTGCCAGTACAGCAGCTTGATGATCCAGGTATCCTCACTCATCTTCAGCATTTATTACCTCTTCGCATCTTTTCTTAAATAATGTTTTTTTTATTCACTTTCTTATGTTATGAAACTATAAGACAGAAATAAAGTTCTGAGATGATATCAGTTTCTCAAGCCTTTCAATTTGTCTCCTCTGTTTAAGCTCATTTTCTTGCAAGGATTCTAACATCATATTTCATAGACCAGTCATACTGCTCTGAAATATTAGTGCGAGAGTGGTTTGGTGTCTTGGTGCATGTCTATAAACTCCTTTTTTTTATGGCATTGATGTTTGATGATGTTACCTAGGGCTTGGTGGGTTTTTTTTTTTTTCCATTTCACAGTGAAAATATTCTGTCTCAAGTTGCATGTAATTTTGTTGTTCTTCAGCATACAGCGGTGAGCTGAATCTCCTGCTTGTCACTTAGATGTCAGCTCTTTGTTCTTGACTGGCGCTTTACGAACCCCCCCTAATCAGCGCCGTGCTCGGGGCTGCCAAAGCAGCGTTGTCTCTGCACGGCGAGGCACAGTTCAAATTGTGTTAGTGTAACTTCACAAAGGAGCTAATCTCCCGCTACAGCACTTCACCGTGTTCCCCATGGCTTAATAAAGATCTTTACACAGCTGTAAAGCTGGTTGTTTGGGTTTGCAGTGATTCTGGCAGAAAGTGGCTTGCTGTGCACATCTCTGCTTATATCTTTGTTTTTAGTGTTCGGGTTTCTCTTTTGTTGAGACATGATAGTTTTTTAACTAGTTTAATACAATATTTTACACACAAGCATAGCCCTTTCTCTTTCTCCCTCTTTTTCATGTCTTGGAATGTGAGGAATTTAAGGATTCCTTCCTTAAATAAGAGCATTATTCGCAACAGGTTGCTTGGAAGTCTCTCCTTCCAAGGCTTTAAGGAAATGCTAAGCTTATCTCTGGGCAAGAGCCTGTTTGGGTACGAGTGGGTAAAGGATGCTTGGAAGTAGGGGAACAGTGTTCAGGGTATCATTGTGGTTAATTCCCTACTTATAGTCTAGCAGACTGCATACTTCTTGACATAAACTCCAGGAGTTTAGATAGCTTTCTGCGAGTTGTGTAGGCTAATATCTCCTTGTCTTTGCTGGATGGAACCATCCATTTAAAAAAATATTTTTTTTCCTGCCTTCTTTACAAGTTGTTTTCAAACAGTGTGATTTAAGCATATTCAATTGTAGTGATGCACTCAATAATAGAAACAATACAAGTTTGTTGAAAAATGCAACACATACTAGTGGGGAGATCTGATGTCTTAAGTAATTCATTTTCAACAAGAGAGCATTTTGCTGCGCTTTCCGTCTCTTCAGTATTCTAGCAATTATCCAGTACTGTCACTTCAATGGAAAAAATAAAAAGTAGAAAAGTGTTTCAGGCATCCAAGGTCTTTGATTATTTGTGGATACAAGAGTTTATTTCAAAAGACTTCTGGAGTCTTGCAACTAAGTCACTGTTGCTAATGATAAATCTCTTTTGTTAGTGAGACCGTAGGACTCTTTTTGATCAAACTGACTCTAGGACAATAGGATCTAAAATACCATCTGGGTTGGAAGTAGGACTCAGCATAGCTGATGCTTAAGTTAGAAATGGTGTTGTCAGAAGCTCTTTTGTCTGTGAAATGCATGCAAAGGGAGTAATAGACTATAAAATACTGTGTTTCTGGTTTTTTGTTGTGTATAGTTGGAGGTAATGGCATGTTGAAGTCTATGATGTATGTTGGGATACAGAAATATTAAATTGTATGCATCCTCCCTCAGAAGGAGGTATGTGTTAGAGATGTACTGTCTTGCAGCTTAATGCAGTTTAAATATTAATCCAGATGGCTTGTATACTAGGCATTTTAAAAGGAGAAAATGATGCTTGCTGACATATACTTTAGAGAAGAATTGTTTAAAGGAAATGCAATTAGCTGGGGGTTGGAACTGTTATTTTTAGTTTTGGTTGTTTTGCTGTAGTTGATTTTATTATCGCATTTTAGAGTTAGGCCCTTAAGGAAAAGAAACATCTGTGAAGTTTCAGAAGGCTGAAGAATGGCAGCATAAACCCTATCATTCAAAAAAAGAAGAAGAAAAAAAAGACACTAACCAGCTTGACTTCCATTTTCAGAAAAATACTGAAACAAATGGCCAGGCCTTGCAAACACCTAAAAAATAACACAGTAGTAAGTAGCTGCCAATAATGGATTTGTCAAAAAGAGATTGTGTCAAGCTGACCTAATTTTCTCCAATGACAGGTTGATAGTCCTGGTGGGTATGGGAGAAACAGTAAGTGTAAGATACCGTAGCTTCACTTCAGTGAAGGCTTTGAGGCTGTGTCCCACAGCATTCTCACCGGCAAGCCGAGGGAAAGCGGCTGTGATGGAAGGGCTGTGGGACAGAGGCAGGAACCTCGCGGTAGCTGGCCCTGGCGCTTGGAAGCAGAGCAGCGAGGCGCCGCGGGTGCTAGGTACTTCGCAGGGGTCAGAAGGGTGAAGCGTGGGAAGAGGCTGCCTGTGACACTCGTGGTAGTTCCGTTTCTCAAGGCCTTTAAGAACGGGCTCGGTAAACATGTATCACAAATAGTTTTTGTTAGAGATGACCTGTTCCTGAGGCTGGGAGACAAACTTCATGATCTCTTGAGCTCCTTTCTAGACTTATTTTGTATCGTTATGTATCTCATAAAAGACGGGGTCACTATGCTCCGCTTTCTTCATCAGCGTGCGTTTCATCTGGCGGCATGTGTTTTCATAGTTCCAGCTAGTAACCGGGATGAGGTTGGCTATAAAGAAGGGCAGAACATTGATTATATTACGCCGCTTTTTTCTGTAGCGTACATAACATGAAAAAATTCAAGTTTATGAAAATCTTTCTTACAAAACTTGAATTTTAATTTCATTGCACAGAAGTACCCTAAGCAAAACTGAGCAAACAAAGACTGAACAAAGAGGGTAGCAAAGGACCAGTGTTGGTTGTATGTGACTTCTTTTAAAAGTAGTTTCCATTGACTGATTAGCTCTTTGCATTTCCCTGATGTTACCTTTGCATAATCTGTTCTCTTATTTATACTTACTTCATTTCCTGAGACTTTTATTGACTAGATACAAACGGAATGAGTGAATTCTCTGGGCTATATACAGAATGTTTACTAAGTAAATGTACTCAGTAGTTTAGTTTTAATTGAACCCTTGACCATTTCAAATATATCATTCACGTGCTACTTACAGTTCATTACTTTTCAACACTATCAGATATGATGCGTGCTGAATTTTAAAGACTTCCTCTGTGAATACAAGTGCATGTATTAAGGGACAAATTACAGCCTAATCTTCTCTCCCTCTCCCTCTCCCTCTCCCTCTCCCTCTCCCTCTCCCTCTCCCTCTCCCTCTCCCTCTCCCTCTCCCTCTCCCTCTCCCTCTCCCTCTCCCTCTCCCTCTCCCTCTCCCTCTCCCTCTCCCTCTCCCTCTCCCTCTCCCTCTCCCTCTCCCTCTCCCTCTCCCTCTCCCTCTCCCTCTCCCCAAAAAATATCCACAGTGTTATTCCCTGCCATGATGTTCTACACAAACCTTTCTACTCAGTCTACTACAGGAATACGGGGAGATTGAGAAATGTCCGTCTGTCTCTGTGCTGTCTTTAAATCAGCAGTGGTTCCTGTGGTGCCCATGTCTCCAGCTTCTTTCCACTGGAGTGGAGCTGGTGACGTGCATGTGAGATGATTTGGTAGTTTAGCGTAATCAATGTGCAGAGCGGTTGCCTGTCCTTTTATAGCCGGTAGCACTTCAGTTAGCTACACTGTGTGAGAGAGGAATGCAGTAGTTATTCAGCACCTTTGTATGGCTAATGGTCTGTTTTTAATTTCCACCTTCCTCTGTATTTCACTGTGAAGTTTTAGTGCTCTGGAGTGAATGGATGTAGGGGTAGCCCCCAAAAGTTGCATATAATTAAAAATAGTTCTGCACAAAGAGCAATAATTGTTTTTCCTTCTGAAAATTCTCTCTGCAGGCAAAGTGATGATTTTACTTTCATATACTTTTGTTCCCTCAATATTAACACTTGAACAAAGATCAATATATTGTGTATTTCTGCAGAAGTCTATTAGTTTGTTATTTTAACATCTCAGGCTAATGTTCTTTTTGAGATATCCGTGCTGCTTTGCTCATAATTAGAGAAGCTCTTGGAAGAATGTGCTTTGCAATCCCCTGTGGGTTTTTTGCCGTGTTAAAACAATTTCCAGATAATGATCTAAAGTGAATTAATGATTAGTTATATCCATAAAATTTAACAAATGAAATAGGGGAGGGACAATAAAGACTGAAAAGTTGAATGAGTGTTGCCACTGGGCACAAGAAACTGCTGTCAGAAATAACACATATAGCCTGACAGTGACTGTCACTTAAAATATTCTCTCTCCAAAGAAAAGTTTTTCTTCCTTCCATTAATATTCGGTAATGATAGTTGGGTTTCCATATACTTGCTAAATATGCCTGATGGGATGGACAGTACTTGGGGGGTTGTATTTTTCTACTTTGTTCCCAGTGACATGCAAGTTGTTTTAAGATTGTTCAGGACAGGGGACTTGCAAGGGCAAGGTGGTGCCTTTCCCTTGAGATCTTCTGAGCCTGCTCCAGGGGAAGTGGCGGCAGGCAGGGGAGCCAAGTCGCAGCGCCGCGCTCGGAGCCGCAGCTCAGCTGGGGCCAGGCGGAAGGGAGAGGCAGAGAGCCGGGCCCGTCGATGGCAGGGAGAGCTTCGGGGAACCCACGGGCACCCCATCGCTGGTTTGGCTGGACACAGGGACCTGTCCTGAGGCCATAGCAAGCAGAGGGGACAGCTGAGTACAGATCTGTGTTGCTGGTGGTGATGGTGGGTTTTTTTTTCTCCTGTTTTGTTATTCAGGAGCACTTTGAGTCTCTCTGAAGATTAAATATTGCAACTGCTGCTATAGTAAAGTGTGGCTTTTTCTGTGTTTAAAAATCTTCCTGTCCTCTTTCAGAAGCTCCCTAAATGGAACTATGTAGGCAGATCCATCTCCAAGCTTGGTGAACTTGGGATGCTCTGTGATTCAGCCGTGTTGTCTTGTTAGCAAGCAAACTGGCTTTGGGGAAACAGTTTCTTCTCTCTGAATCTAACCAGTGGAGAGCACAATGGTAGGAGTGTAAGATACTCCTAAGTTTGGTTTTATCAAAGCTTTTACTATCCAGGTATTCAGTACTTTACAGCTTACTTTCAGGCACTGATCTCTGTGAACTCTCCAAGCTGTGTTTGATTACCGGGGGAATGAGTTTAGAGGGAAAAGGGAAGAGTTGTTGCAAGGTCCCTGTCCAGTTGCCTCTGAGATGGTTCGTGGTGACTGCCCTGTGGTTTGTGCGCCCCAAATTAGCACTTGATCACTTGTCTCCACAGCAACGAGGAGACTACAGCTACCTCTGTGCTGTGTTTTGCAGTCATCTGGATGAATCTGAAAGGTAACCTAAAAGCACAACTGCTATGCTTGAAGTATTGGAATCATTCAGTTGCACAGTGAACATTAAATAACTACTCTATGTACTATGAGCAATCAGAGGGAGGCACAACAGTAACAACTTGGCACCGAGGAAGACATTTCCTGGGGCTGGAAAGGGACCTAGGGACTGAAGAAGGTTTACATATTGCTCTAACTAGGCCTTAACTGCTGTGACTTTGCTGTTTCATGTTTTGTCCTTCAGGAGAGCAAATTATTACATGTTTTATTACCAGATTTATTGCTTCCAGTTGCTTCACAGTGAGAATTTGCCAATGACGACTATTGACCAGAAATTTTAGTATTCTCTCATCCTTCCTCTGGTATGGCAGCACTGAACTGAAAAAGAGTGGGGGGAAAAAAAAGTACTGCCCCACCACAAAGTGGTATTTTGCCTTTATAAGGCAATACCTTTCCTGAAGCCAGGGTGATGAGACTTTCCCCCCTCAATCAGCCATTCTTAAAATTATCTTAAAATATTACCTCTGTTCATTAGATGTTTGTTTCCTTTGCTGTTCTGTCATTGAATATTTTTTTGTTTGTTTTAAATCTTAAAAGAGCACCTGTAAAGATAATGCTGCACATAGTTTCCTTTGGAAGTTAAGCAAGCCACTGAAAGGGTTTTCCAGGTTCATGCTATAAATCTCCTGAATAGGTGCTGCTGATTTTTGAAGAGGTCTTCCTGGACAGGGAATTTGCTGCTCTGACCTCCAGAGATGTTACAAAACTCAGTAAAAGGACAGTAGCATGGAAGAAGCAACAGCAGGAGAATATCAAATCAGAGGCTATTTGTTGTTGTTGTTGTTCTCTGCTAGAATGTACAGGGGAGTGTATATGGATTAAGCTACGTTATTTCAACTGGGGCTGAAAGTTGCTTTCTTTCTAAATTGAGAGTTGTTTGATGTGTCTGTAATAAAGGGGAGCTGAGGTGTATTACTGGGTAGATCTGGCAAACAGAATATGGTTCGTCAGGTTCTTTTCTTGGAGCGCAGTGGCAGCGATTCCTTACGCAGCAAGTAAACATCGCTTCTGGAACAGAGCAGGTCAGCAGCGGTGCCAAAGTTAACGAGGACGATGCGCTGTTGGTTCAGCACGTGCTTCCAGGGCATTTGGTCTTGTTCTGCCGCCATCACTTGTGTAGGGTCAAGATCATATAGCCTGTCAGCTCCCTAACTTGCAGTCAGAAAGTAATTGTTTTTAAATTAAGGCAGAGGAAAGGTATCATGCTCGTAGAAAGTGACTGTATTAGTTATACATTTATCGTACTTGTCATATTTAATGCTTGCACTGATGAATAAGGATCTTCCTCATACAGTATTGATTAAATGGGAGAGAATATACTAGCATAAATTAAAGCAAGGGTTTGAGTACACCGATTTATTACACCCAGGCTTCTTACAATTGAGTGATGGATCTACACCATTTACCTAGGCAGTGCAGTTTCCATTATATTTCTAGTATGTTAAAAAAATTGGAGGAGGACAGCAAAAAGAAGAAATAGCCAGGAGAGAAAAAGGAGGATACCAGGAAAACTAAGCTTAAAAATCCCCCATACGCTAGTCTTTATTTTATAAAGATGTCTGATGTGCTGTTGACTTGAGTTTGTCTCCATTCTGTTGTTTTGAGAAGTCGTTAGGAGTTCTGATTCCTCCATGTCAGGAACAGCAAAGTTTGGCCACTGATTTAAAGTGAAGCTTGAAAGTGTTACTTTTATTTAATTCTTCCCAGTTGCTCATCAGGTCAATGGGCACTGTACTTGTTCCACTCATCTATGGAGAGACAATGTTAACCTCAGGGATTATGTTCTGCCAAAGAGATTTTTGCTAGCCTTTTTCATTAGTACTGTGTTCTTTACAGCATGCATCTGTCTTTTTGTCTATGACAACAGATTTTCGAGTGGATTTTCCCCATCTTTGGATATATCCATTTTTAATGGATATAACTTTTTTATATTTATATATAAAAATATATAAATATGTATTTTTATTATATAGGCTTGTAAATAGTTTTGCAAGTTGACCCAAACCTGCTCTGGAAGGAAACAATCCATTCCTATGGACCAGTTTCAAGTGTACTCTGGGAAAAGGAAATAAGAGAATCAATATATTCTTTCTCTAGATTGTTATTCCCAGCTCTCTCTAGAATTATAGAATCAGCATAGCTGAGATTGGAAGGGCCTCCTGGGGGCCTCTAGTCCAACCCCCTGCTCAAAGCAGTCTAACTCAGTCAGGTTGCTTGGGGCCTTGTCCAGGTAAGTTTTGGATATCTCGAGGATTGGAGGTCCCTCTGCCCTTCCAGGGCCACTGCTCTGATGTTTGACTACCCTCTTAGTGAAAAAAATTTCCTTTCATCTAGCTGGTATTTCCCATGCTGCAACTTGTGCCTGTTGCTGTGTATCCTTTCGCCGCACACCTCTGAGCAGAATCTGGCTCCATCTTTGCTATACCCTCCCTTAGGCAACTGAGGACCACAGTGAGCAGTCTCTCTTTTGAAGAGAAACATGCAGCTTCTCATGAGGCAAATGCAACCATTTTGAGTAGTTTGTCTTAATTAAGCTCAGTACTGTTTTGCTAAAATGTCCCAACAGTTGACTGCTTATGTTCTTTCTGAATATTGTTATAAGCAGTGAGTGTTTGCTGATAATTAGAGATAAATCTCTTATAAAAGGATCTAAATTACATATAAGACACTACTTAGCTTACATACAGAAAAAAACACTAAATTTGATTTCCCTCTTGAGGCACACATTTAATATTGCTCTGACATTTACTTTGGCAAGCATTTATTAATATTTTTTCCTTAGTGTTAACTGTAGCAGTCAATAGCCACAGCCACACGGTGTTATCTGAAACAGATGCTGTTGAATGATAACCAGCTGCATTTTCAGATGTACTAGAGCACGAGTAGCTGTACTGACTCTTACATAACACATTCGAGAAGGGGAGCTGAATGAAAGTAACAGTTTCATAACTGTGTAATCCTTGTCATGTCAAACTAATTTTTAGTGAGGGCCAAGCCCAGTTTTAATCATGCTTCAGAAGTCAAGGTAGAAAAGGAGTGACTTCTGCTTGGTATAGAGTGGAAATATTGTGGGTGTTGAGGGGAAACAGTAGAAAGCACTGCAAGCATAGCTAACCACATTTGAGTTGCCTAATGCTTCTGTGGAAAGATGCTATTTTCCGTTGGCCTTATCCCACCTGTTGTGCCAAGTGGAATTTTTCCCCAGTTGGTCTCCTCATAGAGTTTGTGAGGTTGAATGTTCCTGAAGTTATGGTGTTCTTCAAAGATGAAGGGGAAAAATGGTGTCCGTTAAATGTTCCTGCTGTTTGTCCAAAAGGCACAAGGGCTGGAAGATTCAGAGCGCAGGCTTGACATCCAGTGTGAGGATCATTCTGAAGCTGGAGAGGTTCCATATTTGTCTCCACAAAAATTCACCAAACTTGGCTAAATGGAGAAGAATAATGTGTATCTCCTCAATAGATAGGGAACAAAATAGCTCCTAATTCACCTGGGCTATCTGAGCATAGGCCTGAGCCTGCAGATCTCCACGTACTGAGCACAGGTTCTTATTTATCACTGAGCCCCTTTTATGGCCGGTAGAGAGCTAATTCTCTGCATGCTGGGCAGATCGTGCCTGCAGCAACAAAGAATATGCAAACTCTGCCATAGGGAAGTATCTGCTAGGCTGGGATCCAGGAGGCAAACCATGAGTTCTGGTTTGTTCTTCTACTTACTACTTCATATTTTAATGCAGTCTACAACACTTAACTGAGAAAACATCATATCCCAATTTCTCTGTAAGTAGATTAGTATAAGCAGATATTATTTCCTTCTCATTTTTATCATCTTTGTAGAAGAGATGGGGCTCAGAAAGCAAGGAGTTGGCATAAGGTAAAGCTGAGAATCAAAATCTAGTGGCTGCAGGTTGTAATGAATGGCCGTAGGAAGTCAGTATTTGTCATGAATTTAGATTGCTTCTCCTTCTGAGCCAGAAATAGCACTTCAGATTCGAGACGTCATTTTAACTAGAGGTGGGACGTAGCTTTTGCATCTCTGGACAGTCCACTGCAGATACCTGTCCCTTCCAAATGATGCTATTTTTGCTTCCTTGTGGCATGGACTAGGAGTTTAAGTATAAAACTTGTCGGTGGTCCACAGGCAAGCCAAGATGGCTTTATTTTCACTTGCCTTTCTTTATAATTAACAGATGACATAGATAACAGATACTTTATCTGCTTTCACATCTCAAATACAAAGTTGTCACGTATTAAGAAGTTAGGTAGTTCAAACATAAGGCATATGTAACACTTTCAAAAATCCTACATTTTCTGACTTTTCTCCTGGTGCATCGCAGTAATCAACCACATACACTACATACACTACTGCAGGTTGACAGATGCCATTTTATGCACTGATCAGCTGAATGTGTGCAGGATTATATAAGTTGCAAAGTCTGAATTTAACTAGTGCAACCATTTGGTCAATATTGGTATCTTTTTCCTCATCAGCAGTTGTCTGTGGCCTTGGTAATACCTTTGCAGTTATTCTAACTGGCATTGCTAATACTGCTGTAAAACTAAAGCTTCTTGGCAATATAAGGATGATTAACTTCAAACTTAAGCGTGAGAAAAATGAGCATTTCAGATAGTTTTCACTTTTGAGTGTCTGCTTTCAACTTAGCATTTTACAAAACAGTGTATAATGTGCCCAAAGGCATACCTTGGCTCCCCTTCATAAAAGACCCGGTGGGCCTGAGGAATGACTGAACTGAGGATTCATCTATATGTTGCCTGAGCTGAGAAGAGGACTCTGGTATTACTGGTACAGAAGATCCTTGCCTTTTAGGTCTCTTTCAAGTTTAGATGGCAAACTGCTCTTGTAGTTTTCAGCTACAGTATAACACAGCTTTGATTTTGATCTTACGTAGTTTGTGTGTACAATTTTTCACTATGAGTTTGTCCTCTGTGCGCCATTACTTGCCGCATATGTGGTTTGGAAAACTTGCTGGAATTTCCTTATACTGCCTATTCTGATTGCAGGCTGGTGTGCAGTATGAATGTGCCTGTCTTAAGAAATCAAATCCTGCATCAGCAAGCATCATCGCTACAGCTATGCTGTCATTACATTTGACAGCATAAAAGCATGGATTGCATCAAAAATGATTTAAAATGATCCTCAAGGTCAGTAACAGAGGAGACATGATCAGTATTTGAAGGGCTTGGAGTTTTTTTAGTTTTTGGTCTAGAACTAACATTAGGGTAAAGCCCTCGCTCAGGAAAGCAGAGTCAGACCCCTCACCCCATTTGCTTTTTAGTGGACTTGCATGTCTCCACAGGAATACAAGTGGGATTATTTGAAAAACAAGGTGATGGAGATTTGAACGAAAACTAGTTTTAGTTTTGTCCCCTGTTGCTTCCAAGAAAAACTAACGCTGTTGGTAGATGTTGTTATATTGTGACTTACTTTCAAACGACAGGCTGCATTTCAGTCCGACACAGCTGTCTCCCTCAGTTTACCCAGTGGTATAGCCCCTCAGCACTGCTGTGCCATCTCCTTCCGCTTCTCTGCGGGGCTTTCTAACACGTACTCCAGCTGCACTCCACTGAGGCTGTGACGTGCTACTGTTTATTAAGCTCTAAGCTTCTTTCCGTCCAATGATAGGCATCCATTTAAATTTAGAGCTTGCATGTCAAAGGTTTCATAAGTACAAAGTCTGACAAAACCCGAAAAAACATTTCACCAACCTTTACCCCAGTCTCCTAGTGGACCTTCACTTTTGCAAAAGTTAGGGCTTTTAAAGTTGTGCTTCACAGGCAATGTCTGTCTCCTCTCTGGAAAAATTAAACCTAATAAAGGTGGAAGTAGCACAGTAGGTCCAGGAGGATGGGAGAAAACCTGCCTGGATGGGCATCAGAACAGACAGGGGGATCTGACAGGAGAGAGCGTGATCGCTGATTCCATTTGGTCTGTTTAGCTTGCCCCTGGGACTTGTTGAAGGGAAACAGCAGTCTTTGGCTTTTAAAAATGAATAGGGCCTGCTTCTTGTGCTAAAACTGTGTTAGTGACACTGGTGAGAGGATATTCCTGAAGGCCTGAATAACAAATAATTGTTGAGGGTGAATGGGAGGAGACAGAAGCAGCTGTGTATCAACCCGTAATCCTAGCTCTTACCATGTGCTATGCAGGTGAAGTTCCCTCTGATGAGGAAGGGTTGCTGCAAAAAGTGATCAAAGTTAGTGAAATGGAGTCAGACCTATTTGGTACCAGAATTATTATGGAGAGTAAAATCATGGATCCAGTTTCAGAGATGCTAATTTCCATTTGTGGTGAAAAGTTCCACTGTGGCTCTTGAGAAAGATTCAATTAAAAAGCTCCCCAAAAAACTAAAAGAAACCAACACCCTGTTGGTGAGCTGCTTTTATCCCCTATGTTGTGCTTTAAAATGGTATCTGTCTCTTAGTTATTTCTCTGCATTCAAATTCCAGCATACGCTAGAGTCAAACAGAAGCTGTTACTGAACTTGGGTCTGACAACTTTGCAGCAGGCGATATCCCTGTGCTGTATTTCTTTGCGGGAAACTGAAGTGAGTACAGAGATCTCTGCTTCTCTCTTGACTTCTGGCAGTTTTTTTGACCAACTATATCCCTGAACTGTGGGCTGGATTAGATCTGAAAACTACATGTTGATCTCTGATCTGGCAGAGTGAATCTAGAGGAAAGTTGCTTCTGGAATCACTGAAGTTGGAGGGAATTGGAGGGAGGAATATAGGGGAATAGGAATTGGCAGTGACTGCAAGCTACCTCTCTTGATTTCACTGAACGTTTTTCCAGACTAGGGATTAATTTAACTCTGCATCGGCTTTATAATATCAGAGTGCTGAATTACTTCTGGCTATGTACTGTAAAATTCATGAATTGATCTTGCTTTGAATGACTGGCACACAGCTTTCCGGTCAGTTAGGTATATGCCCTGACAGAGAGAGAGAGAGAGGGGAAGAGAGAGAGGAAAAAAAAAAAGTGTGTATATACATGTGTATATTCTAGCTGTCATTATATGAACTCACATCCAGTAGTTATCAGATCTTGTTTTGAAAGCTTGAGGAAGAAAAAAGAATAGGCAGATAATAAAGGAACAAGAGGGACTGTTAGCTTTTTTTTTAATTAATCTTTTCTAAGTTTAATGGACAATCTCCCCAAAAACACAGAGGAGGAAAGTGGAACAAATGAACAGGATGGTGACTTAAGTGAAAATTTGATAAATTAAGAGGCAAAAGGCTAATTCCCTAGCCATAACTGCTCTTAGCTGCTACCCTTGCATAAATGAGGAAAAGATGAGGAAATGGAATCAATCAGTGATTTTTAACCCTTTATGATTTGCAGATAACCTCTCCACTTCTTCCCCAAACACTGAATTAAGCCTACCAAGAGTGAGCTGTTTTGCAGGTTTCGTGGATCCGTTCAAAACAGTTGGGCAGACTGCAGGGATTGGCAAACAGAAGGTTGGAAACCACATCTTTGGGGTAGCGAACGCAAAATTGACATCTTGTGCTCCATAAACTCAGTGGCTTTTTGCTTTTGTCAGGGTGGCATTTGAACCAGAGCGTCCATTTAGACACTCCAAATCCTCTGTCTGGTACCTTGTATTCAGGAGACCTAGAGGAAAGGGAAAGGTTGATCCTAATATGTTTAGTGAGCTTGGTTCTGATTATACATCTCCATTGCTCCACTGCTTTGGTAGACATCACTTCCATTTATTTCTCTGACTTCAAAGTTGCGCCAGAAACTGATAATGGTATCACAAAAAGGAAAATACCATTAGGAACTAACACTCAGGACAAATGATAGTCTGGTTTTGGAAGTGGAACTAATTTATTCACCAGCTTTCTCAGCAGGGAAGCAAAAATGAGTGAAAAGGATGAAAAGTGATAACACAGCGATGAAAGCTGTAGCATCTTCCGTAGGCAGGCACTAAGGCTCCTTTTTAAAATGTGCAGTCAGGTTTGTGACACCAAGTCACCATCTTCTGAGAAATGTCTGAGTTTTTAAAGCTTGGCTGAAGGCTCAGGCAAAACAAAGAAAAAAGAAAAGGAGCATCTTTCCCCCAGTCTTCCACTTAGGTGCTGCTACTAGGCATTGGCTGCCAGCAGCAGGATCAAGGTCGTCAGGGTCCAGGGAACCCCAGTAAAACTGCTCAGCCCAGCTCTGCAGCTGGACACTGGCAAAGCTATTGATGCTGGTTGGGTGCTCTGAAAGTACCCCCAAGAATAGCCTTTCTGCTACCGCCTGGTAGGCAGCACCAGCAGCCTGTTTCAGATTTAGGGTTTCCACTCTAAACACATTAGCTTGAGCCCTTGCATAGAAACTTGAGAGTCGACTAAATTTTCTGATGCCAGTAAGTTAACTTTGCATACTGGCACATATGTATCAGCTTGGCAAACAAGATTTATGTTGAAGGGCAGCAAGTAACATGGTAGATAGCGAGCAGCACGCAATACTGAATTCCTCGAGTGTAACTCTCTGCAGCGCTCTTTCATCTGTTGAAACAAGTGTTAGGCCAGCTGGCTTCTTCCCCCACTGCAGTGACACGTGACACCAGTTGGGACTGGTAAAGCTTGCTGGGTAGCACGGCCGGATTTAAGCTGTTATTTTTGTGTGGTGACCTGCTTTTTTTCAGTGATACCTTGCTGCTCCGTCACCTACTGCTCTAGCTAGCTGCACCAGCCTTGCTAACAACTTTTCTTATTTCAGCTCTTAGCAAGAGGGCATGCAGTGCTTAGACCTACCACAGCCTTCTAGCACCCCAGCGACTGTAACAGCTTCTCCTGGCTCAGCCCTTGGAGCAGGCACTTACGAGAGCTCCCTGCCCCCTTTCCCAGGTTCTTGGCCTTTGTGCCCCAGCACTGGAAGCTCTTGGCTTTGATTAGGATGATCCTTCACCCAGGCATGCTTGAGCGCAGATTTCATAAGTTATTACAAATGGCAAGCTTTCTTCTGCCCTATGATAATCGTATCACTGTCTATAAGAAATATTTGTCATAGTAAAAATATAAGTCATGAAAAGAAGCATGTTTAAGACCTGCCAGTTGATCCTTTTTATCGTTCCTCCTTTTCACTAGGCGCTAATAGAGTGCACCTCTGTTTCTTGGCTCCCTGTCCTCTGAAACTCTTCAGGTTGAAAGGTGTTGAGCAGACTTTGCTTTATCCACTAGGCTTATGCAAGCAGTATATAAATGTACTTAAGCAGGACTTCACTAGAATGGGGGACAGAGAAGCATAAAGTATGTCAGATCAGAAAACCTGAGCAATCCACATCAGGAAATCCTTTTAAGGTGCTGGGTAGACTGGTAATCGCCCTTGGCTGTATCCTCCCTCTGTAAGCTGGGTACGACTGCAGAAGCAGCCAGCTCCTGCATTTGTTGTTCTCCTTCGTAGCATGGGGATTGGGCTTGGCTTAGTCCAACATCTGCATAGGTTGATCTCCCACTTGTAGGAGCGGCATGGGGTTTTCAGACACGGCCAGGTTTAGACCATTACTGGTTGGAGGACCAGTGAGGATTCTCACGTCACTGAATGACATTTTGACACTTCCAAAGTCAGTGAGGCTACTAATGCAAACTGCTGCAAGGCTGTGATTACACTCATAAGTTTTAAAAAAAAAAGAAAAGAAAAGAAAAAGAAACAAAAAAGTCTTGTGATTTATTCTCAGTTTTTGCATTCATATCCCAAGAAATCTGTGCTTTACCTTCTCACAGGGTATTGTTGGTCTGGGCTTTTAGAACAAAAGAACATCTTTTCTCAGAAGCAAAGTTGGCAAAGAGATACAGCTTGTAAACAATACTTCCAGTGCGGGAAATTCACCTTCCTTCAGTTTTACTGCTGGCGTTATTACTGGGCCTAATTGTTTCTCACCAGTTCCTGCTTCTGGAGCATCTATTTCAATGTCTCGCTGCATCCATTTCCTGCTCCGTTTTGCCCTAGAGTTTTCCATCTTGTTACGTGGATCCAGCAATGCTCGGGATACTCGGAACTGTTGAACCCTGTTGATTTGACCCAGTTTAAAATACTGTGTTTTCCCCATCTTTGCTGATAGCTAGTAGAGCCTTATTTTGCCAGGGCTGTTTTTTCTTGTGCGTAGTGACTACATTTGCATTATCTGTTTTTACTGCCGTGACATTCGAAGGCACCGCTCAAGAGCAAAGCCTTTTGAGCCAAGCACTATACAAAACAAGTGAAAGGGAAAACACAGTATGTGTACCCCACAGAGCTTTAATTCTCATCTGATGATTAGGCTTTAAGGAGTTTATAAGGCATGTTATCAGAACGTGGGGAAGACGTTGTCCGCTTTATGATTTAAAAAAAAAAAAAGGGTGGGGGAAAACCAATCTGTCTGGCTGTGGTTTAGGCCGTGACTTGCGTGACAAGCCGCCTGTCTCCCTCCTCCTCTCCCATTCACTTTCAATATTTTTGAGCAAATAGTGAGACTGTTTCCTGTGACCACAGAGCACCACTTGCAAACCCAAATGCTCTTAACTGGAAATGTAGAGAACTCTTGCATATAATTGGCAGGATCAGCACGCTGCAGATCTGCAGAGGTTACACATGCCACGTGTTTATCACTGCTATTTCTTTTTCTGTAATAGCTCTAGCATCTTGTAGAGTGCACAGCACAAGAAAAATGACCAGCATTACTGTTTCTCTAAACTGACTGTTATTAGCTGAAAGTGGGCTGTTACTGAAACATCCAAACATTATTTGTTATATTCTGAGATTATAGTACTCTTCATAGATGTTTGCAGATTGCTAAATTAGGACACTAAGCAATTATGAAATGGCAGTGCTTCATGAATTTAATTTCCTGATATGTAAAGCACAAGGGAAAAATACTAACATGAATACTGTAGAGCCTCTGGGATAATTTAGTGAGAGAAAGTTACTGTTAAATATTTTAAGTAAACTTTGCAGGAACAAAGGCACTTTTCAGTTGTGCGGCAGCTCAGTTAGAGTTTCGGCACCCATATAACTGAGAACTTAGTGAAAAGTTTCATTTGTAAAAGGATCTTTGAATCCTCCTTCCCTCTGCCGTTTTCATCATTCAATAACGGCCTTCACAGTGAGACACCATTTTCCTTCTCAGCCTCATCTTACTCATTCAGTACCGACAACGAGTGAGGCAGGTTTTCTACAGATACACTACATTGTAATTTGAAGTAAGCTTCTCTCAAAGCAGGGTGTGTTCTCTGCCTTTGTAGACAGGGATCTTAGAAAGGCAAGGATCTGATTTGGAAAAAATGTATATATGCATATAGCTAGCTTTTTCAGATTGTGTCATTAAAGCTTATATAAATATGAGCTCATATAATACTGTATTGATTGGAATTTATGTATGTAATGGAAAAGGTGTATGCCAGTATCCATACAAGTTACATCAAATAATGAGATAACATGAATGTACTTACCTGTACATCAAGGCATGCAACATGTGTGTACTGAATAAAGAATAGCTATTGCTGAGAGCATGAGTCTCGAATAACAACGGCGGTGACTGTTGTTGCTGGATGTTAGCCTTTCCTTATAGTCTGGAGTCCTTTGGTTTGTGAGCATGCGAAGGGGATAACTTGTTTACTGGAGCCCCCAGCTGAGAGGAGTGCCGAAGATATATGAGCGTGAACCCTGGCTTTTTAGAGAGGAGACTGTAATACGAATGTTCTGCTCTATCTTAAAAACCCTCCCATTGCTTTGGGTCTCAGGTAGATGGACCTGCCTGGAGCATTTTGGCTCATGCTAGTGCTCTGATTCTAATACTGTAATACTTTTCTTCCCTATTTTGTTTCCTCCCCTCAAGGTTTCCATTGACAGCATGACATGACAGCAAATGTGTTCTGTGAAAGGGGAACAGTTAATAAATAACCCATAGCAAGGAGCCTCATCTGGCTAACCAGCATAGCGCTCTCAGGTTTAGTTGCATGAAGATAGTCTGCAACACAGAAGAAAATAAAGGCCCTGTCCTCTTAAGACAGCCCTCTTTTCAGTATTCTAGTAATAGCCTGGCTTTAGTCAGCTAGTGCCTGAGCTTGTGTGATTCAGGGCATGTGTGCCCTGAGGAGACCACTTACAGGTACCTTTGAGCTGTCATGATTATGCTGAAGAGTCATTTACAGTCCTCCTCAAACCCCTTGGGCTGCATCAGAAACTCCTGTGACTTAACCTAACTCCATTGAAATGGATGGAGCAACACTGGTTTGTTTTAGCTTTATTTCAAACCAGTCCATTACATAGTTTGCTTTTTCATTATTATTATTTACATTATGTTAGTCTTTATTTAACATGGGTAAATGTGATGGAAATATTTGTATCAGAAGAAGGGAGCTGTGTACTTAGGTACTGGAGATGCCAGACTGGTATAAAAGAATAAGTAGCCAGGAACAGATAATTTTGCCCAACTTCATTTACTAATCAGTTTGATAATTTCACTTTCTCCAATTTTTCAAATTAGACATAATCAGATTCACTTAATAGAGTGATGGATCTGTGTATTAAATTATACAGAGCAACGTTGTTCCTTGGTCCTTTTAATTTCCCCATATAGACTAATCTTATTAATATTTATCTTCTAATCTTACAATTTCAGAGTGGGTAATCTCTGTCTAAATGAAGCTACTGTTCATACAGAGCTCTGTCATCTTTAAAGAAAAAGAAGAAATTGTAGCAGCATTTAACACTGTGAAAAGCTGATGCCAGGGAAAAAAAAACATAATTAAGTGTGAAGCATTATTAATTATGCTGATGTCCAAAATATTTGTGTTGTCATAACAACTGGCAGGAGGGATGATAGCGTACTGAAGGCAAAGCCTCAAGTTGAGTAACACCTTGCTATGTTGGGTCCCAAGCCCTGCAGTTACATTTAGATATAGATATACTCTTGGTAAGATTAAAAAAAGTGATGTTTGGGCGATGCTGCGTTTCCTGCTGAGGTCCCAAACAACCTAGTATCTGCCTCCTTGCATCCATTGGTTCTTTGCAACAGTAGCAAAGGGGTGGAAGCAAAACCAGGTATCTTTAAACACACATAATGTGGCCTAAAGATGGCTGCACCTTCTTCCAGTTCTCTGGATTGGGTTTGGTTCTCAGAAACTGAAGAACTGCACCTGTAGAGCCAATCAGGAAAATATATTCAGTGGTAAATAAAGCGTTCTCCTTGGGTGCTTCTAAGTGCATATGTGAAGGACTTCATTTATTACTTGCACGATCTTCAGTCTCTGTGCATGGTCACAAATGGGTTGTGGAGTACTTGGGCACGTGCACGTGTCTATCCCTATGCAGTAAAGTGCTTCAGTGTGCTCCTAAGCCCATTGACTTCTGCTTCTGCTGGTTTTATATGCAGGAGGTTTTTCAAAGGCAGCAGGCTCTCATGATCTTACAAATGGGCTAAGCTGCCCTATGGCAGAATAGTCCTCAAAAACTCTTTGTTATATAAAACGTTAATTTTCTTCCCCCTCGCCGGCTCCAGCACTCAGTGACCTGGGAATCAGTCCTTTTCTACCTTCATGTTTGGTAAATAGTGCCCTGATTCTAACAATTTCACTTCTGCTGTTTACTTACTTGAGCTGGCGTGGAAAATGCCCTGTCTTTCCCCCATATGGAGGCATTTGCAGGTTGATGCCTCCATGCCAGTCATTAACATTGTAACTTTTCAGATTTGTTCAACACCTTGGTTGGGATAGTTCTTCTGGATGTGCATGAATGGAGCAAGGAAGATCAAACAGATTTTAAAGCACTAAGAAGTGCTCATGTTGCTTCCTAAGATCTTGTCAGGAAGGCACCATATTGAATGAGATTGCAAATTTTTGCAGATAGGCAGAAGCTGCTCCTCTGAATAACTAGACCAGTTTTAGAGGGGAGACAACGCCCCATCCAGGTCTCCCTTCTGCAGCTCTGGAGCCTACAGAGGTTGAATCCACACTGCAGAAAGGTAGAAAATTCTGGTAAAAGTCAGTCTTATTCCTGGGGTTTTGTTCTGCTTGTTCTTTTCCTAGCAGGTGTCGCTGCAATGGTGCCTCAGTGAGTATGGTTATGTAGAACGGGTGGCTGGAACTAAGCAGGATCAATGGCTGGTTTCATATATGCGATTACTGCCACATACTCTAGAGCACCTGGATCAGTTCCTCACTACTTGTAGCATCCTGCCATATCCCCTTTTCTGTCTCTTAGTCCCATGTAGCAGGTGCAGCTGGTCAGTTCTGTCCTGTGTCTGGCATTACAAAGCAAGAGAAAGACTGCAGTGCCGTGTGTGTGACCCTGCGCCGTGCTGGAAGAGCTACTGCTTATCTTCAGCATGGCAGTGAGACCCAGCCCTGTCCCGCAGCTCAGCTGGCGTTTTACATGGCAGCTTGTGGCATCTGTTGACATTTGGAAGAAAGGCTCGTAGGAGACGACGGTTGGAAGAATTCTCTGCTGTTTTGGCCACAGAGCAGATTGTTTTAATGTTACAATTTTAGCAAGAAAATCTTTTCATTTGATCGTGCTGTCAAGCTGCTTCACTTAAAAGAAATGAATACACAAAGACCCTCCTTGCAATTGTTTCAGCTCACCTGTACCTTCATGAACCTTCATGGTAGAGTAAGAAAAGCAGTATTTGAGACTGTGTTGATGTTAGTTTTGTGGTTCTGTAGATACTGTTTATAAAGTGCATGGGGCAAAACATGCTTATCGTAATTTTAGGGATCTCACATAATGTCTAGGGCTCTGCTTTGGTAAGCATGGGAGAGGACTGAGTCTCAGGTCTTCAGGGAGTTCTAGGAAAGAGAAACTTTTATCATCTCATCCCTGTGTTTCATTGCCTTTTGGTTGTTAATGGGCTTATCTTCCTCAGTGGGAGAAAACCCGCAAGTCTGTGTTGCATTATGATTAAAAATGCAAAAATTTAGACTCTCATTGGATCTTTGCTACCACATATTTTCCTTTCCAGGGGCGATAAATAACCAGTACCTGTAAGGGTGCAGGAATGGAAGGGATGGTGGTGGGAACCCAAGGGATCTTAAGGTGTCTAAGGAGTGGGGAGGGGGACTTCATAAGCTTTTTTCCCACAGAAAAAACAGTTGTTCGCCATGACTAACAATTCTAGTTTCTCCATTTTCTCTCATGTTAACATAAGGATACACCAAGATCTTGGTTCTGAATTACAGTGATGAGCTTGGAGCTCATCGCTTTATATGTTAAATTTAAGACTTTTCCCTTGGGTATCCCTTTATATTTATTAACAGTGAATGCCATCTGCCATTTTATGGCCACTGAGAATTTTAAGGTGGTCTTGCTTTTCAGATTCTGAATGAGTTAGTACTCTTTTTTTTGTTTCTTTTACCATATTTTACATAAATATTTTCAAGATATTTTTAAGAGCAGAGTTCCCAGCACAGATCCCTGCAAGATTCCACAGATCTCCATCTGCTCTGAAAAATGAGCATTTCCTCCATTTAGTCTCTGTTTTCCTTCTTCTAACCAATTGCTGATCCATACAGGGACAGATTTTCTTATCCTGTGGCTCCTTTTTTGTCCTAAAAGACTTAGGTGACCTTGTTAGATCCATTTTGGAAATCTGACTGCTTTAGCCTGAAGATGATACCATAGATTCTTGACATTCAGACATCATTAGAGTCATCTAGTCTGATGTCCTTTATAGCACTGGCTGGAGTGTTTCATCCGGTAATGCTGAACTAAATTTTCTCTCCCTAAAAGTACCCATTCTTAATGTAAAAACTAGAAAGCGTAAAACATCCCTCTGTAAGCTGTGCAAGAGTCTGCTCTCATAGTATAAAAATATGCGCTCCCAAGTCATTTTGTCTGGTTTTTGGATCTTGTAATGAGGATTGGTTGTTTTTCTTTTTTTCTTTTTTTCAGCCAGATCAAAGCACAGTGACTAGGGAGGGGTAAGAAGAAAGAATGAGGATGTAGAAAAACTTTGTTATGAAAGAGTGAAAAGATTGATATTGTTTACCATGGAGAAGCAGTAAATAAAAACAGATATGAAAAGGTGTCTATCATTTGTTATTTTGAAGCCAGGAGTGGTCATTGCACTTGCTTATTCTCTCGTGACATCAGGACATAGAGGTATTCCTTTAAATAAGAGTCTTAACATCAGTTTGGGAGGAAATTACTTGGTTTTTTCCTAGCGCATACTTTTACTCGTTTCAAGATGTCACTGAGACTAAGAGATCAGTGAATCTTATTTAATGTCCATTTATTAATAAAGATGGACAGAATATACCATTATAAATCCAGTGTGACAGCACTACAAATGAAAAAGCTTAAAATACTTGAGACATTTGGAAGGTTCATAGTATTTCAGTGCCATGGATTGTAAGGAAAACTCCTGTGTTTTCAGGCGTTTACCCCACGTAACATAGAATGATGTGAAGGGTGAGGGGCATCAGAGACAAATTTAGGAAATGGTATCTCTGGATAATGCTCCCTTTGCATCATGTTCGTAAATACATAACCTATGAACATCTAAGACAGTAAGAGAAGTTTCACATGGTCTGTGGGCTGCATGCTTGAGAACAAGTTAATCTATGAGCTTATAAAGAAGAGTTTATTGTGTGGTTTATTGCTTGGTTGCCTTGTGCGAATCATGTTGAAGTTGCTCCAGAGCTTCTGGTGCTGGGCACTTGGCCGCAGCATCCTGTGTTAAATGGGCCAGTGGACTTCGGCAAAGCAATTAATGTGTTCTGATGTCCTTTGGCCTGCTTTTCTTAAGTGTCGGATTATTTATGTTTCAAGTAGCTTGTCTTTTTCATTTGGCTCTTTGAAAGCTTTTCTCTGTGATCTGAAAAGTTACCTGAAACGAGGGGTAAATTGTGTCTCCTGGCATGCATATTGGTAGGTATTTAATTGAGATAACAGTAGTTTTAATGTTTAACTTGCATGCTGCTTGAGGTTTAGTGTGTGGCGCTCGGAAAACTTGTGTGATGTTTTAATTTTCTGCTGTCTTCCTGGCTTAGCAGTAGAGATGATGTGGTACTGCAATTCTTAGCATGCCTGGGTTTTCTACTGATACATGGGTAATCCAGGAACTTGTCAAACTCAAACCAAAAACATGAACCCAGCATTTAAGTGAACCGTAAATGAGAAGTGTATCTGGTATACTTAGAAAGGTGGCTCAAAAATGACTATCCACTAAGGGATGAAAAATGAGTTCAGTAGAGCCTGCTTGCACACAAGGCTTGACAAGTGTGAAAAGGCTGGCAGCAGACCTGTCAGCAAATGCTTTATCCTACATCATGTGTTGCAAGAAGCACTACAGGTACTCTCTGATTGCTTTAGTGTCCTGCTGGGCTCTGGCGTTTTGGTTATCCTGTCTAGATCCTTGCTCCCATAGAGAGCATTCATTTTTTCTTTAATTTAGCAATCATCTTCCTGACTCGCAGGTCTGTAATGTAGAGGACTTAGTATGCAGTAATTAAATCTACTGCCTGTAGATGCTTCAGGCAGCTATGCGAGTTTTCTTTTATTTTTAAACTGTCTAATATTGTGCTGCATTTCTAAAGGGTTTGGCAAATGAGGTGGTAGAGGCAATAGGAGGTGGAGAGACTGATGGAAAAGTTTGAAAAGAAAGCAAGCACATCACATTATGCATTTTCCTTCACCCGCCCTTCCTCCCAATGTAATTAGATTATCAAGTGAAGCCCTTTGCAACAAGTTTTTGCCACAAGTTAAACTGCGCAGGTATCATCCCTGCCACAGGACTCTCAGGGCTGCTCTCGGAGAGAATTAAGAGAATTAGGAGGAGAACCGGTCCGGGCTGCGAGCAGCCTGTGACAGCCGGCAGCAGTACCACGGTCACAGGCGTAAGCTGTGGTGCTGGCCTACGGCCTCAGGAGCTTCTGTCTCTCACTGGTTTTGTTTGAGGCAGCAATATGAAACTCTGGTGAGAGGGGTATTTCTACAAAATATTTTCCATTCACCCGTGACGTTTCATAAAGTTTTCAGACTGTAGGCTTCAGTGGCAGGGTAGAAGGTACTACTGTAAATTGGAGTTTGTTTTGAGTAGGCTTTTCTGCGTGTGTGTGTGTGTGTGCACGCAAGGCGACTGACAAAGCCACAGTGTAGAATTTTGAGTGGTCTGTCCCTAAATTCTTTCCCTGTTTGAAAATAGTAAATTGGTCTTATTCTTTTTAAGGTAGCAGTTCTTCTTAAAACATGAGATGTTTTACATGCTCTTGGAGCTGAATTTCAGTTTTTGACAGAACTTGTGTCAGGTAACTGGGTTCTGCTTCTTTGATAAAATCATGTTGCTAAGGTTATTGGGGTCCAGCTTACATCTAAAGAGCACTAGGTTAAAATTTGTCACTGAAGACTTTAATCGGAATGCGTAATTGGAGCTTTCAGCACAGAACACATCTCTAAAACATGCATCTTTTGAAACATCTTATAAAAGAAACCATAAAAGATGAATTAAAAAAAAAATAGAGAAAGCTGCATTTCCTTGTACAAATAAGTGTAAGGCATACCCATGAATATTATGGCTTCTTCTTTGGTGAAAAAAACAAGTCTTCTTTAAAAGACCCTAAGCATTTCAATTATTAATATAAGTAACCTGAAACTTAAGCTGGTATGTTCTAATCATCTTAAATATGATGAGGCTTCAGTAAGAATGGGAAGATAGCAATTTGAGGAAAAGGTAATTATTAGTATATTATCATTTTATTTTATTGCTGTGAACCAAGTGTTGTGACTTAGTTTCTGGTTGTATTTAGGCTTTAACCCTTTGGCGAAGGAAGACATAGGAGACGTATTGAATTCTTACTAAATTTTTTCAATAACATTAAAAAAATTACACATTATATTCATATATTTGCCTGAAAGACTTATTATTAACAGCAGCATGCATGTATCATCTAGAACAGAATAGTTACTGCAGGGATACAATAGGAAATGAAGAGGAGGCAAAGAATTGCCTTCTGCATTCGCATGCTAGTCTCCTTGGAGGAGCCACGTTCACGTAGACATAGATCCTTGCACACCCTCTTTCATCCCTCCTAGCCCCTTTATTCTTGCTCTCCAGAGTATAGACAGCACAGTTTTGAATCCCTTCGCTGGCTTTTGCACACTGAATCATAACAAAATATGAAGCTTCTCAGGGAAAGAGCTACGTCATGAAGAACGAGCACTGGGATCCAGGAGAAAAGAAGGCAAATTTGCTGTCTTGTTATCTCCGGTTAGGAGCTTGGTTATTATTTGTTCAGCTTCAAGAGAGATCAGGCTATGGCCCCTCTTTGAAAGTGGAGACTTATTTAGGGAATGTGCATCAGATTTCTGCAGCTAACATGTAATTACCCTAACAATTGCTTTGTCAAAGGCAATTATGCTGGCCACATCTCCTCTCTGTACCTAGTGCTTGCTGATACCAAGGGTCCTGTCTTTCACATTCCTTTTTGCTGTATTTTGGGTGTTTTCATAGTTCATATCTCCGCATTATTTGGTTAATAGCTCCTACAATGCAGCTGGATTATGCATGCCAATTCCCTTAGCAGTCTAATTGCTGACCTTGTGTGCTAATTTTGCTAAATATATGATTAGCTGTAACCAGTAGCAATCTACCCATTGAATTCCAGCAATACAAAAAAAAAAAAAAAAAAAAAAAAAAAAAAAAGAGAGAGAGAGAAAAAAAAAGAAAAAGAAAGAGAAGAAAAAAAAAAGAAAGCTTGTCATTCCACTCCTTACTTCACTTACAAATCAATGAGAGCTTGGCTTCCACTATTTGTGATTTATACAATGTCTGGAATTCTTTTCTGCAATTTTTTTTGTTTGTTGTTTGTTGTTTTCAAGTAATAGTATTTCAGCAGCTAAAACAACCATGAGATTTAGACTAGGATTCAGGCCTCCAGGCTTTACTGGCAAATCTTCAGCTTGGAGAGGATGATGAAGGAAGACCAAAATGGAAAAAGACAAGAGAAATTTCTGTTTCAAAAAGGAAGGGTATAAATTAGTTTAGATACATTTCTGGAAATTTTGGCCCAGATTCTCAGCTGGGCTATCGAATGAAGTCCTAAAGAGAAATGAAAAGAAAAAAAATAGAATAGTTTGTCTTAGGAAGTAGTATCAACCACTGTGAACAGGAGGCTGATACCAGGGAGCCTTTTGTGGAATGAATGAGAAGAGGGGAATATTAATCCTGAAATACTTATTATTTTAGACTTTTTTTAATCAAGTATGTCTGAATTCACAGATTTCACATTTATTTTCATTTGTTGTCTTGATCCTGTTTGTTTTTTTACCAGTAAACCAAATATATTTTTGTTCTCTTTCAGTTAATCCTCTGGCTGTTCTGGAGTCTTCATGCATCATCATTCAACTGGCAAATTGGAAGAATGACAGCAGCAGCATAGTTAAGTATGTATACTTTCTTTCTTTCTCTCTTTTTTTTAAAGTCTTTCTCAGGTTGGAAAGGCCATTAGATTATGTACTCAGATAAACTAAATCACTGTACTGTATAGTTTTTGCACTGTACAATGCAAATATATAACAGAGGGACTGGGATGAAATCCCAGATCATGGTGGTGTGTCTTACGAATGTTGTAATTTGTTTATTATCTTATGGTTACTTTAAATGTAATACATACTACAGTTGTTTAGTTACTTGATTCCTTGGAATATCTGCTGTAACCTTTAGGTATGCTTCCGCCTAAAATGCATTTCAGCCGAAAAGGCTGTTAACGGGGATTATAAAAAGTTGTCCACCAGTTAGGAAAAAAACCAACTTTGCTCTGCATTTTCTGATGAAAACAATGAGCCACTGACCAGTGGAGCAGCCACTGCGGGGGCAGATGCCAGGGCTGCCCTCACCAGCCTTCCCCAGAGAGGAGAGGGGTCACCCCACCATGGTTGCAGCAATCGCTGCCGAAAGCTGCCGACATTCTCACAGTTAGCTTATGCCCAGAGTGAAGATGGCTCTTTTGCTTTCCGTTCTTAAGAAAACATTGCCGACCAAGAAAACTTGGGCTGTCTGTTCTGCACGTAGGCCTGAGCCAATTAACAAATTAAGAAAATGTGTGGTTTGTGGACAGAGCTGCACAGTATTGTTTTGTTCCTTGATTACAGCTTAGTGTGATTGTTAACCATATAGGAAAGCGCTGCAGGTGAACAATCCTGTGCAAATGTAAGGTGCCACAGGAAAAGCTTCAATGGAGAATGTGTGGAAGTAATGGGAGAAGATTAAAACAGTAGTGGTTGAAAACTCGCGTGTCAGTCCTCATAAATGGCAAAGATAGATCTATTGTTTCACTTTTTGAATTTGTTATGACACTTTTTGTGGCTCTAACAAGATGCCCCATCAAATTGTTGTCTTACAACAGAGATTTATGTCTAAAGAGATGCCAGCTTTGATATGGATGCTTGGGCACGTAGAATTGGAATGTGCTTTCTCCAAGTATGTAAGTGAGAGACCTTCTTGACTGAATGCTCCCTAGGTGTATGCTTCCATTGCCAAAAGCAACTTGCTTAAAAATCCAAGTGACCTGTTTGTGGTGTTTGCTCCATCCTGATATTTATCTTACCAAAGATGTCATTAACGTTAATCTTGGCAACTCTGCATGTTGTTTGTTTTTTTTCGTTAGGCATTTAAACCTGCAGCTTAAGCTTCTTTAAGTGAATTAATATAAATGATGTCTTTTAAAAAAGATGCCACAATTAATGGCAAATCTGCAAGCTCCTTGTCTTCCTAGATAAGGCTTGACGTATTTAAGGCCTTCTCTCTGTCTTACCTGAGCACGCCTGCACCTGCTGACGCCCAAAGGAGGGGGCTACAGCAGAGGGCCCATTCAGCGACCTGGCCAAGATGGCAAAGGACATCTGTGAGGTTGGACCCAGGTCTCCTGGGTTGTCCCCACACTGGCATGTGCTCAGGTCTTTGTGCAGCCTGTTCCTCTGTTGTCATACACTCAACAGGTGACATTAACACCATATACTGCAAAAGGAATGTTCTGTTTCTGCCATGTTTCAATAATATTCAGGATATACTTGTTAAATTGTGTCTTAAGGAAGCAAAATTTCAGTTTAATAAATTACATAAAACATCTGCAAATTAAAAAGACACTTGGACAAATCAAAAATAAGCTAGAATTCCAGAAATCAGTTTATTTTCATACCTTTTGGCTTCATGGGTCTGCTGAAGTGGAAACACCCTTTTCCTTTATCGTATACTTCTACTCAGCAGTCACCTAGTAAATCAGAAAGCTGAAATATAAAAATCTCCTGTTTGTTTCACTGCAAAATATCTCTGCACAATATTTTATGTATTTTTGTAGAACTGTTGGCAAACTACCACTTTGTCTCTTGCATTAGTTTTTAATGGTCGTACAGGTATTGCCATCTCTCAGTTACAAAGGCAGCTGAAATTTAGCAAGATATTCTGATCAGGAGGAGGCCAGCGTTGTAATTTGTCTGGTAGTATTGTTTTTACTTTTAATAATCTGCTCCTGTTGGAACCTAGACAACGTTTCGAGTAGCATTCCATACCTTAGGTTGATGATTAATTCTTTGTTCAGGCAGGCATGCTATAAAACTAAAATATCGCTTGTGTTTTAAGATGAGCAAGACGTAATAAATGAATTAAGTGAAAGCTAGTCTCTGTTTCCTGTTTGGAGAATATTAGTAAGCATATCACTGCGACTTTGTGTTTGCTTACTGCATTTTTTACCCATTTGTGGATTGAATACAAATATGGGAAATTTGGGGATGTGATGGATGTTTGTAATTGCTTAGATAACTTCCTCTAAGGAGAACTGAGTGCAATTTCTACTTTGAAAGTCTTTTTCAAAAGTGTAATTTCTTTTAAAAATTCCAGAACAATGAACATTCAGGGGAAAACAAAGGGAGAGAACATGAATGTGAGAGAAGTTGGTTTATAAAAATATTCAAATATTCATAGAAAAATATTGACTATGTAATCAGTAAGGTATTCTTTGTTTTACAGTTCCCCTTTCATATGCTAACTGAGAAAGTTTCGTGCTCTGTATAATTCACATTTCTGTATATATGCAGAATTTTGGCATTATTAGGAAATTTAGCAGGTACAGCGCACCACTGCAGCAAACGTTTGGTTGTCAAATTTGTAGTTGGAGCATAGAATAAATCATCTGGTGATTTTATTTAAAGAGCTTTTGCTCACATTTTGAGCAAGCTAAATACTTTGGCCTCAGGAAAGCAAGTTGGCAGTTCTGTTAAATGCTGTAAATGCAGTACGGATTTTCCCAATACCTGTAATACGCCATTGCAACAGTACTTCACATGGGCTGTGTGTACATGAACGCTTATGCCATTGAGAGCGACAGGTGCCCTGAGAGCCACCTCTCAATCACATTTCTAACCTTAGAAGAAGCCTCCAAGAGCCCAAGTAGAGAGTTCAGCGTGATTAGTTGTTGCTTTGCGACTGCATAATGTTACCCTTCTACCAAAATCAATGAAAAAGCTTAGTGATTAATGTAGGCATCAAAAGAAGGCTTCGGAGTGGTTCCCACTTAACCTATTTAGTCTTAATCACAGTTTTATTCTGCTTCAAGAAGGGAAGCTGGGGGAGAGGAAAACCTCAGCTTTTTGGCAGTTGTGCTTCTGACAAAATACGTCAGTCCTTGCCCGCTGGGTGGAATTTCACACCATTGTAGGTAAGGGTATATTTGGGTTTCTTTTTCCCTGGAAGGGTTTGGAAAGCTGAAATGGTAATGTGCCCTTGAATAACAAGGACCAGTTTTCCAAAGACATTTTTTCCCCCAAATGGCAATTTTTGGCTGAATAATTTTCTCATGGAAGATGAACTGAAGTCAGGAGAACAGATGCTTGGTTAATGGTCATTTTTATCAGACAAATTGAAGAATATTTTGGCTTGGGTCTTTTAAAACACAGTTGCAATATTTCACTAATAACAAAAAACATTTGCTTTCATACCAGTTTAGCAGCATTTCTCTTTTAGTATTTTGTTACAAAAGCTTTGGTTCATGCCCCTGTTCCCTCGCCAGAGCCAAGGTCTATCCTAAATCCTCTGCTGATGCAGCCCGACTCTCGCCTCCGACTGCACTGCATGGGGCATCCTTGAAAGGGAGGCCGAGCCCAGATGGGAAAACCACGGTGTCCGCTCCGGAGGCATCCGCTCCGGAGGCTGCACGCCAGGCCAGGCTAAAGCAGAGCAGCGCAGGGCTGGCACGGGCTGTTCTGGTCCACAGCAGTGACCCGAACAAAGTATTTTCCATATGGAAGTCTAAACAATTAGCTCTTCCTCCCAGTAAATACAAATAAATACCTGAGTGTCAAAATTTAGATGGGGTGTAAATCCCATATTTTACTAAGCTGTGCTGTGGAGGCACTGGAAGACAGAGCTGGATGCCTGAAGCACCTGTCTGGGCAAGGCGCTGAAATCCTGCTAATCTGTAGCTTGTTTAGTGTCTTTTGGGAGTCCCAGGAGGCACATGTGTCTATGACATCAGGCAGCTAAATGTTCGGGAAATCCTGATGCTGTCTGAGTCTTTCCTCCCATGTAACTATTTTCTTCTGGTTCTCTGCAGAGCAGAAGCGATGGACGTAGTGGGGAATGCTGCCCAGCTTTCCTGGGCTGGGGCTGTGCCTGCAGTGAACGCTAGGAAGGAATGAGGATTGCATGGTGTGCTACTGGCTGAATTATTTTGAGAAAAATTACCAGTAGATTTAGTCTCTTCATTTAAGTAGATAGTTTCTTCACGTCTTCACTTAAGTCGCTTTTATAAAGGACATACGTAAGAAATCACTGATTACATATTTTTATTATTTACTTTTATGAGGCAAAAAGGCTTACTTTTTTTTTTTAACCTTCTAAATACTAATGTTGGCTTTGAAGTATATTCACAAAAAGAAGTTTTCTTTTGGAAAGATTCTGCCTTTGCAACATTCTCAACAAGCTTTTTTTCTGTCTTTCTCCTTCTTCAAATATGGGCCATTTTGGCCCCAAATCCCCTAATTACTGCTGGTGTTAATGTAGGCAGTTATCTGTTCCACTTTACCACTTATCTAGAGCACAATAAAGGACGCAGGGAATAGATCATGCACAGTCCTGTATTAATTTCCTATGGAAGGCCTGTCTAATGGGAGAATGAGAAGCAATTTCAACAAGAAGCAATGGGAAAAGTTGGTTATAAAATAACGCAGTAAATCAAGTGCTAATCCAGATTCCCCTCTGGGAACACAGTCCTAGGCAGGGTTTTCTTTGCGAGGTTCGATGGGGGCAAGGCAGTACCCTGCCAGAAAAGAGTGCTGGGCAGTGGCTCGTACCATCTCGGTGTCGGTCAGCCCAAAGCAGTGACCTTGCAGCCCTTCTGCAGCGTGCAGGAGGGCAGAGCGTGGCCTGGGCACGCAGAATCACGTGTAAGGGTGTAGCGCAGACCGCTCTGCTGCCCAGGTTTTCCAAGCGCGGAAGTTTTTTTTGTTGTTGCACTCCTTTGCATGCTTGCCGTGGCTGAGATTTATAGTGCATTAAGTATTTGGGATCATCCTTTATTGCCAGCTAGTTAAATGTAATTGTTGCATCCTTCTGCTCGGCCCACCTGTTTGTTCCCATTAAGAAAATACTACCTTTACAGAAGTGCTCGGCTGCTCCTCGTGGAGGGGAGGACTGTGCCGTGTGCTAGCACAGCAGCACCAGAAGTCAGGATTGAGAAAAGTGCAATAGCTACTAAGAAAAAGAAATTCAAGTCAAAATGGTGAAATTAGTATCAAGGCTGCTTTTGAAAGTGGACTTTGGTGGGAAAAGTGTATGTCTTTAATGCTCGGGTGGGCTTGAGAATGAGAGAGCACTGAACCTCTCTGTAGTGGCATGAGAAATGACTATTAGGAAGGGAATTAAAGAGCATCTATTATTCAGTAACTGAAAGATTTGATGAAGACATTGCCTGTGTTTAAATCAATCTTCTACACCAATTTACTACAATTCTTCAAATTTCAGCAGCGGTTGCCTCAAGAGGCTATTCAGGAGACTAATAGTTGGGGAAGAGAGATTAAGCGCTGTGCGGATTCCAAAGCGCCAGTAAAATAGAACTGGTAGAAGCTGTCAAGTTACAAAAAGTTAGGAGTGTCTTAAGGTACTGTGCTCAGAGCTAGTGATCTAGTAAAATGTGATAATCACTCCGTTGTTCTTTGCCTGTGGCAGAACAGCGCATGCACGTCAGGAGCGAGGCGGCAGGGAGGAGCTCCGGGGGGACCTTGCAGTGCTGGGCGCAGGAGCAGCATGCTGGCTAGTCTGAAATGGAATGACAGTATTATATAGACTGGGTTTTCTTGTTTTGTTTTCTGGAATTGATTTCATGTGGAATTACAGGCTCAATGCAGGTCAGGTGCTAAGCGATTTGGAAAAGGGATGAATAACCTGGGACATTACAGTATAGCCACATCCTCATGATCCTGAGGGAAGTACACAAAGTAACGGTGGGCAAAATTAGGCATTTCTTTTCTATATTCCTTTAGGATAGAGTAAGGAGAATTCTAATGAATTAAAGGCAGTGCATTTCAGCAAGAAAACAATTTACTAAACATGATTAATAATTGAGATTTCCTGCCTGCAAGATCACTGCTTCCAAAGCAGTGACCTACTGGTGGAAGGAAATACCTGGATAGATTCACCAGACACCTGGTGGGAGCTAGCACGTAGCGTTTCTCTGACGTTGCCTCGTCTCGACAGCTGCCTGGTGGGATTCATCGGCGTTGCTACCCGTCTCCTTGGACCCAAGGCTAATGGGATTTGTTCCAGAAATCAAATGCCACTTGAAGGCTCTAAATCATTAGCTTGCAAAGAGCAGTTCCAAAAAAAGTGAAAAATCTTCCATACTAGTCTCTACTTTTGATGAAGTGTTTGCATGCACAAATTGATAACAAGAACATGCCTATACTGGCATGTCATGATTATCTGCTGGTGCGTTAATATCAAAAAAATTAGGTGGCACTTTAGATAATGAGACATCATGCTGTTTTGCGTGATGAGTTACTTGGAGGAGTTTATGTTGTGTTTTTCTTGACTGAAGACTTATTTGTTTGTCTTAATAGCTGCTATAAAAAGGATGTCGTACAGTGAACAAAGGAAGCCTTGCCAAGCTACCCCAAAACGACTCAGGCAACTGACAGAAGGCTGTGCTGTCTGCGATGAAGACGTTAGGAGCGCTTACCATGCCTTTCTTTCCCCTCTATCTCTGTCTGTCATCCACGTTCAGTTAGCTTTGGAGACTGGGTCTATCTTTAAATATGAATCAGCTGGTGTTGCCGAGACAACCTCTCCTCAAGGGTTTTGTCTCACCCCCAGCGTGTGCTGGACCTCCAGCAAGCCTTCACCCAGAGTGATTGGTCACTTATTTTACAAGAGGAATTTGATTGGATGAAGCAAAATATTCCAAGTACTTGATTTTTGGGGTTCTTGGTGAATTATTCTAGCTAGTTTCACTTGGCTCTGTTTCTAATGCTGGGGGAAGATGATCACACTGGCAGTTGGATTTCCAGCGTATGAGACAGAAATATTTGGCTTAAGTTACAGGTCTGCCGTCGATTACTGCTTTCTTATGCAAGACGTGGGGCTCCGCAGGGGTAACGCACAGCCAGCGGCAGAGCGCTTCCTCTTCGGGAAGTTTTACAGTATTTCCTCCAGAATAATGATTCTCAGTGAAGTGAGTGATCCTATGTTTTAGGCTATTAGTTATGTTTACTTTGAGTTTCCTGCAGATGTTGTCTTGTTCCAAGATACCTTTTCATACCAGAAATGACTTTTATTGCTGGGCAGGTGCTACAGCAGTCAAACTACAAACTGGCTGGCATATTGCTGGTAGGATGGAGAGAGGCATTTAGATTTTGTTGTTTGTTGTCATTACGTCCTACTGTGAAGGCTTTCAGGAAGGTATTTCTGTATAGGCTTTTCCTCCTGGGGGGAGTGAGCCTTGCATCATATTTGAATAAATGTGGACTCCCTCTGTCGTATAGCAATACTAAATTCCCTCTTTGCTTCTTATGATCTTGGTATATTTTCATCCCCTTTCACTTTTATTTCTTACCTCTTCATCAATAGACTCCCTGTTTCCCCAGGTATGTCTCTGCACTGTCATCCCTTTTGGCTTTATTAAATAATGGTGTCTTAAGTTCTGTCTTAAACTTTCAACAAAAAAGTTTGTGCAGAATGTTTTAATTAAACATAACAGTAATAGTGGCTTCAGCTTCCATTACTAAAAAAGGAAGGAATATTGGATAAAAGTTTTTGGCTTTTTGTTTGGGAGTTTTTTACTTCTTCACTGCGAGAGCAAATTTATTTTCTCACGAAATGCAGTAGGATCGGTGGCAAGATGATGGCTGAGGCTATCAGCTATATAGCCTTGACTATAACAAAGCCAGCAGCAGGCAGCACCCCGTCCTTGGTGGAGGTATGCAGGTGGGACCCTTCTGTAGAGCAGGGACTTGGCGGCGATCCAACGAGCACCCGTGTTTACCTCTGCCTTGACATTCAGAAATTTGAGGTTGTTTACCGAGAAGCAGCTGAAAGATGAGAAAGACAGGAATTCATCATCCTCGCTGAGAGGAGAGTTTATCCAATGACAGGCTTTATGTGATCACTGGTGCTCTGAACAGTTTGAGGTTTTTCACTGAGAGAAAAACAATTTCCCCATGAAGGATTCTTTTTACAAATATTTCCAATGTTTCAATTTTTTCTAGCTATTACACCCCTTCTTTCCAGCAGAGAGGCACAGAGAGAGGTCTAAATTGCTGCGACATCCATCTCCTACAAGTCCTTTCCATTTTCAGAAAGGTTTGCTGGGGTTGAGGTACTGCGTTTCTTTTCTACAGGTTTATTGTAGCTTTCCCAGTGTAGTTACAAATGTGCAATCTGTTGATATTTCATATGAATTGTATTGACACAACATCAATAGTAATATTTATGCTGTATTTTTTCTATGCAAACTATGATTTTTTTGTTCACATTGGTCTATATCTCAGTTATTTGTGTGTGAGAGAGATCACACATCAAAGTCAGCCTGTACACTGGATAAAGAAAATGCAGATTATATTGTGGGCTGCAAGATACTATAGTGAAGGGATTCTTCTAAATGCAATACATTAAAAGTTATTTCAAGCCGGGATGTAAATGACATTTCAGATTTTGAAAAGAATAATTATCTGAACTGTCACTTGAAAGAGAAACTCTTTATCTATTAGTTTTTATGTTTCAACCTGAAAAAGACATCCATGGAGTTTATTTTTAGCATATGAATAAATTCGATGGAATAAAGTAGAACGACTAATAACATTGGACTATCAGACGCAGTCATTAGCTGGTTGTCCCAGAGGCACTATGCTCATGTACTTTTTTGTGACATGCTAAGCAAGTCCAGGCCTTGAACCTGTTTTATTTATTTTGTGGTATCTTTGTGACTTGAAAAATATGCCACAGACAGTCGCACAAGTGACTACTACTGCCACTTGAATCCTAATATCCCTGGGAGGTAGGCCTGCGCCATCATTCACTGCCACTGTTACGTCTTCCCCAGCACATACCAGTTTGCATACCTGTAAGCGTGCGTGTAACTGGGAGGAACACAGTTGCCTATAAACTTTTGAACTGGGCTGTATCGCATTGGTTGAAATTAGTCTATTCATACCTTAAAAATGAAGCCTGCGCTTAACCGCTTTGTTGAATTGAAACTCGATGGACTAATAGCCCTGAACAGGTCATGACTATAAACATAGTCTCCAAGCTTTGTCTGCCTGTGCAAACTGGCTCTTCCGCTATCAGAATAGGTGAATTTCCTTTACTTTCTTTGACATCTTTTGACAAACACAATTTCAGATCCCTTTGGAGAATATGGAGAATAAAAACTGTACTGCGCTGAACTCTTCAATTTTGCAGCTGAACTGTGCTCTGAAGTCTTCACCTGTTCTCTCACTTTTTCTCTTGCACTTATTTTTTTCTTTTAGTAGAAAACTGAATTTGGAATGCGAAGATGTGGCATGCAATTCCCTTGATAAGAAATTACCACAAATAATTTGAACAGATTCTTTCTCAGGTAGTGGTTCAGCAAAGAAGTGCTATTAAGAACATTAACTTTGCTATGAATTCATTGAAAGAAGAGGAGCAAAACATAGCTAACTCATTTTCTATTTACAAGCAGTAACAAGCAGTTCCCACAGTTTGTTATACTATTTAAAGGGTAAAAAACTTAAAAAATGTGTATATATAGAGATACAGAATGGGAATATAAACTGTACAGTTTAAATGCATGATACTAGTGAGTATAGATAAGGAACTGTAATCATCTCTCAAACAGAAGATGATATATGAAAATTTTGTGTATTAACTGAAGTAGACATATAACCAAAAGAGATTACATCTAGAGCTTTTTTAATAATTATTCCTTCCTCAGCTTTGTAGTTTAACTAAGCCACAAGGGAAAAATAAGAACTTGATGCCTTTTCTATGTGCTTTCCAAAGCAACTCCAACACATGGTTTTAATTTTTCCTATTTGTAAGAAACTTAAAGGATTGTTTTAATGGGGAGACATGGAGACAAATGTCCGCTACCCCAATAAAAGAATTCGCTCTAAGCCTAGTATTTGCCAGCTCTCCGGGAAAGTAGAAGACACAGGCTCAAATCTTCTCAAGTGGAAGGGCACGGGAGAGGATTTTTTCAGTTTTATTGACAAGTGCCTTAACCAGAGACATATTGGGAGTGCTGCTGCCACATCTAGCTATGCGCACCTAGGTCAGGACCTGGCCCACTGGTGGACTCTGAAAGAAGTGGGAACTTGGAGCCATTACCTCTCTTAAAACACCTTTTCCTGTGAAATGCCAGAGGATGCTGAACTGGGTGAGAGCTGGAAGACAGTGCATGCAGCTCCCTCTGCCAGAGGCAAGCCCCGAACTCTGTGGAAGGCAGGAGCCCCTTGCTCTTGGCTCCTGCTGAGAGGAGCTGCGAGCTCTGCTCCTCAAAGAGGGAAGCTCTTTCTCTTGGAGAGGCAGCTGCTAAATCTTGAGTTCAGCAGAAGTTGGATGGTTCTTCAGGTCTCTTCTCAGCAGTGGATTTTGTATCTTTTGATGCAACCTTCTTTGGGTTTCCACTGAGACCCTGTGGCATCGCAAAGGGAGTCTCTTCCCCACAAAAGCGGTAGCAACCCCACTCTGCTGCAGAAGAATTGGGGTTGCTTAGCAGCATGTTGGTAAGGGACAGCAGCAGAGCAGCTTTCCAGTGCAGCAAATACTGGTGCAGAGAGGAGGGAAATAATCCATTCTCCATGGTGGAGAAGGACAAGACCAAGGGAGATGTGATTGGCCTCCAGGCCTGCCTTTTGCCTTCTATTTTCTCTTCGAGAGAGCAAAAGTTTTATTTTACAGGGGGCCTGTGGAAAGTAATGCAAACCAAAATCTCACTTCTAACAAAAATTTCATATGAAGTGTAAACAAGAGGGAACTGATTGTTTCCGATGTGTGAGAGTGGGTGAAAGTGCATCATATATCCCAGTTAAAGGCTTTCTGTAGAGTCCCAAGAGCTGTGCTCCCCAGGGCTTAGAGAACAAAGAAAAAACCTTGCATCTGGTGAAATGAAATCCCTCCCTGATCTTTCCCTAATCAACCTGACCACTTCTAATTGTGATGTTCACAGGTCCCTCTGGACTTGGTTATGCTTTCCTTTTACCATCTGTTGTCATCTGAAATACTCCCCTCAATTTCCCAAAGATAAGTATTAACTAGGTTTTGAAGAGTTTCCGGATAGTGATGAAATTCAAGTATTTACAACATTGGTGAATATGAAGAAGAATATTCTTCAGTGATAATAGTTGTTGCTTTCTTCAGAATTTCACCGCCTGGCTTAGAGCAGTCGTGCTGTCTAGCGCCGTGCAGGCCTCCTGACGACGTGGGTTGCCTGCTCCTAGTAGATTGCCCTTGCAAAGTGGTCCCCGGTTCTGCGCTGAGCCCTGGGAATTCTGCGGGTTTCTAATCCATTCTCATAATGTTACAATGCTTTCCACGTTTAAATAAGCTTGTGCCCTATAACGATTTAGCACGTAAGTTATCATGATGTCACTCGTTGCTGTATAGCAACCAGGACAAATGGATAGTAATTATCTAGTTTTCAACCTTCCTGGAAGGCACAGAGTCCTCTGGCCACAGAGCTCCTATACAGAAGTCCTGCATAATCCTTACATGCCTTTGAAAGGTTGTTTTAAATTAGCAGTGTCAGTCGGACTGCCTGAATGATGCTACTATGCCTTAGACATCAGAAGAGTCAAATAGCTGTTATTCTACAGATGTTAGAAACTAATGGCTTGTATTTCTGTAATCTTTGCAACTAATTTCTGTGAACATAGGAGTGGGAGCAAATTGAAAGATGAGGAAAGATGCTAGTAATTAGATGTTATTTGGTTTGCAGGATGTAGAGGTATATCTCATTGCGAAAGGCTGCCATATGTTACATTTGCTGTTCACCTGGAAGGGAGAACACATCCAGAACAAAGGAATTGTTTTGCAGCTAACTAGCTCAAGCCGAAGAGCAAAAGTCTCTCCCATCCCTTTCCTTTGCTTCAAAATTAAGCATATAAAACCCCTCCAAAATAGCCTGCCTTTGCTTTTAAATGGAATAAAGTTAATTATATAGTATGTATCACATGCTCGCATTATTTATTACAATTGCATTTGGAAGCCATGCTTAATTTAAATTAGTTTTGGTTTTCTAGCCTCTCAGTTCTCCATTACCTTGCTAAAATGATGGGTAGACCAGTGGGTGAGGACTGTGTTGTTGTTTATCTGTCTTACAGAATTCAACATGTCTGCAGACCTGGCAGCCTTAAAGCTATATAAAACAATTTTCCAAGTCTATGAAACAAACTTCAAATCCTGCTTAATCTCAGTATCTATTGTCCGCAGAATACATATACTATTTAAAAAATTTAATTCTTGCCTTCTTGCTGTGTTCTTACAGTTGACATTCCTTCGGATCTAAGTGTGACTGCAAAGATAAATTTATGTGATTTGTAAAAGAAAATTTTATGTATTTTTGCTTGCTAAAGCACACAGAAGATTTATATGTGACTGTGAAACCTTACAGAGAACATAGTTGTTGTGGTAATACTTCTTGATGTTTTCTGCAAATTTAAAAAAAAAATACATTTTGTAGTCATTTTCGGTATTGATACTGTTTTTTTTAATCAAACATCTGTTTCCAGATGCAGGTTGTTCAGTTTGTCCAGGATGTCTCGGCATTTATTTCAGCTGCAGAACCACCATGCGCAACCCTGCACTCAGCCAATTCAATAGACATTTTTTATTTTGTGATTCTTCATGCTTTTTTAATGGCTGTCTAGTGTTTTACCCACAACTTAGACTTTTTTTCTTTTTTTTTTTTCCCCTGGAACCAACACCATGCTCATAACAAGTCTCTCTGAACTGTCACAGTTCTCAGGTAAAATGGCCTTTCTAAGCTGTCTTATGAGTGTTGTAAATCTCTCTGTTCTCGCTTATACTGCAGAACAGAGTGTTTCCGAAAATGGCTCTTTGCAGGACTTTTGTGGTACTCAGTGGGATGGTGGAGGGAGGTGTCTGAAACGAAAGCGACTTGACAAAGTACTTGCGTTTTACCAGAATTTATATACTTTTAATGGCTTTGGAAGTTCTTCATGCCAGGAGATTGTGATAGTGGCATTCTGGTTCAATCTGCATAAAAGGCAGTGAAGGCAAGCGGGACACAAGTGGTTAGTGAAGGGGCAGCATAAACTCTTGGTAGAGGAAAGTAAGTTAGAGGCAAAGAAACTGAGAAGGGGAAATCTGAATTGCCCTGGGATAAACCTGCTGGAGCTAGGAAAGGGATCTTAATCTAAATCATCATCAGTAGCTACGAAATGCATCAGTAGCCCAGACAAAGTCTTCCTGGAGATGCTGCCCCTTCACTCTTTCTTTATGCAGCCCTGTAGATGACACTCACCTACCTTTCCTGTCCCTCTTGCTTCCAGTGCAGTTGTCGTTTTTGGCCTTTCTTCTCTCTTTAATTACCTGCACAGGAGAGCATGGGTATATTGCTGTGCTAGAACTAATTGAACTTCCATTGAAAATCGGTTACGTTCTCACCTTTTTATACTTCAACTTCTGCAGGGCTTGAGGTTCCCATGAACAGGATTCGCAGGATTTACTGTTCCTCAGCCACCTCACCCATTCTTTTTACTTTCTTCCATGTCAGTCCTTGTGCATAAGGGAAAATCGTTCTATGTGGCTGCCCAGCCGCTTCTGTGTCCTTCTGCAGATTCTCCCTTATGACTTCTCTCGACTCGTTCCCTGTGAGTCACAGCCAAGTGCGAGTGTGTGAGGGATGAGATGCTTTGGCCTTCTTTGCTTTGCTTCTCCTACAGTTCCTTTCCTTTTTCCCCTTTTCAGCCATTTCCATGTTCTGACTCTGGTAGAAACTCACATAGACACCTAACCCCACGACATGTCCAGCAGCATCGCTATGCTTGTCTTTCATCTCGTAGACTGCCAGTAAACTTGGAGTTGGGTGGAGTTGGATCTTATGATTAACGTGTAGCTGGGGTAGGGGGAAATGTATGTAATACTTTGACTGTGGTTAATGAAAGTACATTTTCTGTTGATATACTGAGCTCCTCATCCTCTGTGAGGAAAGATGATCCTGGGACACCAGACTGATGGACCAAAAATTCTTTTGTATTACCCTTTTTGAAAACTAAAGGTATTAACAGTAGTAGCATAATAATATTTTACTCTTTTAAATTTAGGTACCTTAGAAACTAAATTCTAATGCAATATTTGCGTAAGTCTTTCATGCAGTACACAGAATTTTCTTTTACACTTTTAAAGACATTAAAAATACCTTAAGCTGCAGAATGCAGTAAATCAATAATGCATATTAATCCTGAATCCTAAGTAAATATGCACACTTCATTTAACTTTTTCTTCATAAAAATTCAGAATATAAAACATGAAAAGCCTAAAAAAAATCCAGGAAGATACAATTTTGGTAATATAAGATATTCAGAAGATGTCTCCTCTGGATTCTCTCCTTGGAAGTTTTGTAATATCCATTTGATTCCTTTTTTATTTTGTAAATTTAACAAAGGTGGTTAACAATTAGAAGTTTTATATTTATTCTTAAATGCTCTTCTCTTGGTAACCAGTGTTCTGTATCTAGGACTTGACAGTGTTGTTTAACTCTCCATTGGACTGTTTCCAGGGTGATGTCCTGCTGTTCCCCCTCAGGCAGGAGTCAGCATGAGAAAAAAGTGTTAATAATGAAAAAGATTGCCACTGTGATGTTTCCACAAATTAACTAGTTGGGCTGGCCTCAGATCTTATTAACATATGCCAGATAGCTTTCAGATAAAGATGTGTAAGAGAAGTTGGGACAGATACTGGTCATCCTTTTCCATGCTCAGTATTAACTTCTATAAATGAAAAAAGTTTCTAAAATGTACCTGCTAATGAAAAATCTCTAAAAATCTACTGTCATATATCATATCATAAATGCAAAGCACAAGAAAATTATCAAAATAAAATCTCCAGAAGGTAGTGAAGAAATCAAAATCTAAGAAGTTAAGCATGGAAACAGACTTCTCAGATATTTTTGTTTTCTTCAATGTGTTCAAAGGACCTATCATAGAGAAAGTGCACTTTCTAGACTTCTAATTGTGGGGCATTTTGTCTTTTTCAAGTAAATTTGGAACCAGTTGCCATGTACATTTGTTTCTTCAGGTGTTTTGAAATATTCTAGAGTTGCTTCTCCCATGCAAATTCTGGCCATGCTGTAAACTTCTGGTAATCCTGAGGTCTGTGTGTGCTTTAATTATTGGAGAAGTGGACTCTGTTAGCATAATGGCAAAATTATAGTCCAAATCATCTTGCTCTTTTTTTCTATAGGAGAAAAGGGCATTAATTTACAGCAGAGGTAAAGAATGAGAGCATTTGGCATCCTCTGCAAAATGAGTGTTCTAGAACCTACATTTTTAACAGAGATTTTTTGCTTTAAAGTATTACAGTTCTCCAGATAAGAAGCTGAATGTGGTCTCACTTCTTGAATATCACAGGTCGTAATGTTATGCCTATGTGCTTTATAGCAGGCGTAAAGACTTCAGGTAAAGTTAAAAAAAAAAAAAAATCAATTTCTCAGGTTAGAAACTGTGTCATAAGCAGAGAACAGGGGTGCGACCAGTACCTGAGGGTCCTTACCGATGGCAAGGAATTGATACGATAAGATATGCCAGATCTGTCAGCAGGTAAATTATTTCTTATTGTACAGAAGGAAAGCAAATAACCTCAGTGCATTCTTCACCACGAGTAAAATTCCTTCCTGACCCCAAATCTAATGATCAGAGTGACTCTGAGCGTGTGAGTCAAATGAGCCGATCTGGCAGCTGTGAGTGAGGAGTTTTGTCCATGCCATGCAGCTCTTTCACTGCTGGACTGAACTGCTGCAGAGAAGAGGAGAGCTGTTATATAGCTTAGAAGAGAAAGGCTTCCTGGCTCACCCTGAGTGAAATGCTCGAGCCCTGAAGGTTTATCTTGGTGCAAGGGCTAAAGGTGTGCTGAGAATAATGCAGAACTTTGTCTTCTCCAAGGCTCATAAAAGGAGAGGATAAAAAGGGTTTATAGCTTCAGAGCCTTTTGGTCCAAAAGATCAATCATCATGAACCACAGACAACTATTTTCTCCCACAAGTTAGACTTTTAGACAGACTTTTAGGGCATGAGATGCCCTAAGGTATGAGGCATCAGCATGTGACTTGCAGCTAGGACTCAGGCCCTATGGGAAACTGGTTCCTTTCTTGAGGAGCAGCTGGATGGCAGGCAGGGATACCCCCGGACAACAAAAATAGTGCTGGATGCCTGTGTTTAAGCAACCAAATCGCACCAATGTTTTTTTGTTTTGTTTTTTCCAGACTCCAGACAGTGTTTCATTATTCTTTTTGGTAGCCGATCACATGTGGCTTCACAGTTCAGCTTGCCTAACTTTGTCTTCTAGCTGTTTGATCCTCTATCAGCCAGGTTGAAAGACTCCCCCTGTTACATGTATTTTGGCACGCTGCTCAGCTGTGTCTTTGATAAAAGTAGTAGGAACAGTCACATGATGTGCTTTGGCTTTGGGTTAGTCCATCTACCCTGTTGGTGTGTTCTGCTGTCTGTTTTCAGCAAAACCTGACTCCTGTTCTGCTCTCAGGTAACAGTTACCTTTCTGGCACCAATCCTTTTCCTGATCATCCTATTTTTGAAATGTCCTTGCAAACTGAGAGTAATGGTTGATTACATTTCATTTGGCAGTTCTGATCAGCAGTCTTTGAGGGTTTTTTTGGCCCCTTTGAAACCCTACATATCTGCTGTAAAGAGATTGAGATGTAGCACAGGTATGCTGTATGGCTTGCATGTCAGGTATGTAGGTATTTTGGTTCTAAAACGATTCCTTTTTAGCTTCAGACTTCCCATGCCTGCTGTGGCCCCCTGTGTCTCCAGTTACTGCCCTGCAAGATGAGGCTCCCCGGGCAGACAGCTTTGTGTTGTCCACCTTCAGCACCTGCACAACTCACTTTTTTCTTCTTCCTAGCAAAAATCACAAGCTTTTTCTGTTTCCCTATTAATACACAGCTCAAGTCATTCAGTGACCTTGACCAGGGCTTTGCAAGCCCTTACCATCCAGCCCCAACAGATTGATGTCACGGGTACATGGCCATGAGGCTACCTTGACATTCATTTTTACTCCAAAGCCTTTGTTTGCCATCACTGCATCTCTCAGGGTCTCAGACTAAACATCCCTTTGAACCAGCTGCTTTACCGTGCGAGTAACCTTGCCTGCCAGCCTCTCCTATCTGCACATTTTTTACATTGTTTTTCAGCAAGTCTTATGCTCTGTAATGCTCTGTGAGACTAATATTAGTTCTGTATCAAGTCACTGCTGCTTTGGTGATAGTTAGCTGCTCTAGAATTCGCCACTGACTTCAGCGTTCCAGTTTTAAGACACACAGTTGTTGTTATATTCTTCTGCTCTTGCTTTTGTGAGATGTGTGAATCTCCAGCCACTTCAGGGAACTTGCATTAGTCACCTGACAAAACTATGCATTGCATTTTGTATCTCTTTGATATTTCAGCAGTGAAATAAGAGTTTCCGTCAGTGCCCAGGCCTACATGTGAATGGGAGCAAATTCGCACAGTTACTATTCAGAGTTCTAGTATTCGACACCACTTAATGATATTTGGAACAAGTGGGATCAAGTACTATCAAGTCAAGTGTGCTGCTTTCCTGGTATATGGAAAAAATATATTTCACAAAAGAACTTGGTTCATGAAATATGACTCACCAAAATCCTCTTCTTTTTCACACAATTGCATGGCAGTGCTGCACTTTCTTTATCCTCATTTTTAATTTGGTATTATTCAGATTTATTTTGCTCTTTCCTCCAGCCACGGAGCAAAGATAAGAAGAGAACTGGAGACTTTCCTATTTTATTAGCTTTCTCTGAATACCTTTGCAAAGCAGGCAGAGGTTTTGTCTATTGTAATTCAGCTCCAAGGGTTGCCAGTCTCATGTATTTTTATGGGTTTTGCAATAAATATCTATTAATAATGTTTTAAACATTTCACATTGTTTTGTGTTATTAGAATTGTCCCTATGGCTAAGCATAAGGTATTCTTTGATCTGCATCCTGGGGGAGGGAGGAATTTTGAGAAAGCTGTGGAAGAGGAAGACCCGTCATTGTGCGAGGGTATAAAATCAGGAGGGAATAGCTAAAGCTGCACACACTTTCACAGTTTTTCAGGCAAGGTATTTCCACTTATTCTCATCAGAGAGCTGACTCTGCCCCTCGTCTGGGCATAGTGGGAGCATTTGCCTAAGGCTATTCCACCCGAGGTAAAATACCCCAGGAGACTCTGCCTCCAGATGCCTTGAAAGTAGTGCCATTGCTTGCCTCCCTAATTGCTTTTGGATTTCTCTCTCTCATTATTTATCCCTTGAATTTGTCTTGCTTTTCTTGTTGTCTTTGGGGAGTATATTAAAACAGTAGAGGCTTTTTTCTTTGTAACAGACAGTGTCATGTGTTACGGATTGAACTTCTAGAAAATATTCTAATTGAGATATTGGAAAGTAATTTTTCTGCATGTCAGGCGTCCTCAGTGGAGTTCTTCTCTTTTCTCCAGGTGAAAAAAATCCGATGTTTTTCTGTGTTAGTTAGTATGTGTGGGGTACCTACAAGTGCGTGTGTGAAGGGCAGCTGGGGGAGCGAGCACAAGGCAGCCGTTCCCCCTGCTGCTGCCAGATAAACAAGCCGGTGCATGCCTGGGCAAAGCCCCTGAAGCCCCGGCAATCCCACGGCGCTGCTTCTCGCCTGCGGCTCCCGAGGAGCTGCGTCCACTCCCTGGAAGAGGTACCCTGAAACACTTTGAACCGGGGGCAGAGGTGCCTTCCTGAATGCAGTAGTCCCCCCGCCCTGCCTACCCACTGCCCTTTTTAGGAACATAGGAACTTGCCGAAGTACCAAACACCTGCTTGCCCAAGTTGGCTTTTGTTGTCTTGAGATGTTAAGATTGGCCCCGTAATCAGCTTGTAAACCTCTGGAAATAGCAGAGTGAAACGCTGTATTTCAAAAGAGGAATTAACTTCTGAGGAGAAAGTGCTCATTCCTCTGGAGACATCCTCCGCAAGCAAAGAGCCGTTTGGGCAGGGCAGGCTGCAGACTACACACGAGCCAAGCTGAATACTAACTGTTCAGATAAGGTGGCTGCTAAGCAAAAAAAAAAAAAAAAAAAGAAAAAAAAGAAAGGAAGATGCTTTGGTGCATCTCTGAAAAAAGAAAGGAAGATGCTTTGGTGCATCTCTGGCATTCTTCTTGTGGTGCGCAGTAGTTTTCCAGGGCTTTACAACCAGGGATAGGAGATGGGTAGAGAAGGAAGGCCAGCTATAGCTTCCCCCCTTTGGTATCTTAAGTATTGATATTGCTAGGGAATTGGGAGGAAAAAATGGTTTTTCTGGCTCTCTTTTGAGATATTCTTGGCTGAGTGATGGGTGGGTGGCTTAATTAGTGAGGGGCTGAAAGGTGGCTCAGTGAAATCGCTGTCTTCCAAAGAATCTCGTTTCAGAAGCAAGTCTCCTCCACTCCTGTCTCTGACTTGGGTAGTTTGCAGAAATATGTTCATGTTTAGCAGGGAAATTTAGGATTGTCTAGCCTTGACTGCTTTTGCTGAAAATCCCTGGTTTGTTCACTTTATTCTTAATGATATAATCTGTAACTGGTTACTTTTCCACTTTCTATTTTGTTTAACTCATTTGAGATTATATATTGTATGTGCACGTGTGTGTGTACACACACACATGCAGATGTATGCAAATGATTGCAATACCTAGTATTACCATGTTTTTTGGTGAAAGTAGTTTTGTTAACCATAAGGAATTAAGTCACTTAGTTTGTCATTCTGCTAAGGGAGACCTGTGCATCTTTAGGTGACGTGACGTTAACCGACTGCTTTGTCCTTGAGGAGAAGCACTGGTGTCACGCTATCTTCTCTTTCCAAAACCTTAGTTTCTCCACAGCGTGTTTGGTCTAGAGCTGTTCCTGGGAAAAGCCTTTACATTACTGGCAGAAAGCGTGTGCCAGTTTTGTTACCACCTAGGGTTGCACATGCATATATAAAACATACCCACAAATGTAATGTATACTATATACAGTCTTGTTACTTGTCATCTATCAAAAATACGAATGCGCCTGTCCTCTCAATGCTTTAGCAGTGAAACAGGCAATTCTCAGGCTCTGTGCTGTGTTCTGAAATAACAGAGTGGGGCCAGTGTTGTTTGATTTTATTGTTGTTAGCTTGGTGGTGGTGCAAAAGTGAATGGGCTTCCTTTTCTTTTTAGGAATGTGCTTTAAGCAGTACTGTGTTTCTTTTAGCTGAATTATATATGTAATGTTGCATCTATAGTATCACGTTTGTTACTTCTCCCTAAAGGAGGCGTGATCTTTTGTAGGAGTGAGCAGGGTCACTAGGACAGTATTTTCTTTGTCTGCCTCATTACCCATCGCCTAGAAGAGTTTGCATGGCTCCTAAGGACTACTGTAGTGTTGCCCAGAAAGATCTTCCCCACGCGAGTTGGGTCTAAGCTGTGAAGACGCTTTGCTGTCAAGCCTCTTGCTGCAGTGGTCAGCTGTTTTATGGATTGCCTTTTGTGCCACCTCTTTTCCCCTGTGCTTATCCTGTCCAAGGGCATGAAACCTTTTTGGTATGATTTGTTTTCAACAGATCCTGCTTAATTTCTTAATGGCTTACTAATTGGTAGGCATTTACCAATTAATTATCGATTTATTTTAATCAAGGTTAGGCTGACTGGTCTATGCTTTCTCCTCCTCTTAAGAGCTGGAAAGGGACAAATGAAGCCTTGGGCTGTGGGTCCCTGCATATCTCCTGGAACTGTGAAATAAAATCTAATAGTTTAGAAATTGCTTTGCCTGGTTTAAAGGAAAGAAGCTTTTAAACTATAACTTGGTTTTGTGAATATGTTTATAAACATTAAAATCAGTCTGCTGGGAAACAAAGCTGGAAGAATCAATGTCATTTTGTTTTGTATTTCTTTGATGATACTATGGTGAGGGTTGGCTTTTTTTCTTCCTTTTGATAAAAGGATGGGGCAGTGAAAGAACTAGAAATTGATTTGGTGTAAAGTAACACTGATGTTTTTTTCGAGCTGAGCTTGATATTGAGAAAATATATTCTCACTAATAGGACGTAGAATGCAAGTGAAGATTTGATATTGCAACGCTTTGTGGGTTTTATAATTTTATGATCATTAAAAGCAGCAGTTTACTGCATAAGAATAATAGCCTTGATTTCTTAAAACATGTCTTGAAATTGTCATTGATTATGTCATACTGTGTTTCAGAGCACTTTCAAGGTGCCAAACTGAAAAGTTGTCCCCTGTCATGATTTTGTATTTCTGTTTCAGAAACTTTTACATCTTACCTTATGTATTGTGTAGTGTCGTGTAATGTGGACATCGTTAAGTTGTGGTATAGGTTTAGTATTTGTTACTTTCAACTTGGGATAAGCAATTTTTGCGCCTTTTAGGCTCTACAGATCTAGGAAACTATTAATTATGCATTTGTGATTTGAAAGTAGTCAGTAATACTTCCACTGTAATTTAACTATGGGATGGTTGCTGTGGTGGTAGTTTGCTAATTAGATGAAACTCTTTTTTATCATAGCTTTGGGGTACAATGCACTACACAAATGTGTTGTTGTCAAATGCACAGTGTTTGAATAGATTTGAGACAATATTTTTCCCATGTCTGTTCTCAAAAGACACTGTACTGCTGTACATCTCAATACAGAGAGATTAACTTTCTTTGTGCAAAGCTTCCTACAGTACAGGAGAAAGTATGAGAGAACAAGATCTAAAATACTTCCTGAGACTTTGAGAAGTCACAGGGCTTTCCCCGCAGAAGGAAGCCTTTGCCTTGGTTACCGTTGTTGTACACTCAGTGCAGGCTTGCAGGTGCAGTTGATAGCAGTTCACGAAGACCCTTGAATAATCACCATTGCTGTCACTGAACACATCCTCTCCATAATCAGAAAGCACCTCTGCATCAGAGTAACCCTCTCCTGTGTGGTGTACAATCGGCTCACTCCAGTTTTAGTTTACACAGTCATGGGTTTCTAGCGATGCCCACAGAATCAGTGTTACGGCAAGCAAAGTCTATTCTAAAATTCATTCACTTGCTGTTTTCCCTGATAATTAATAAGGAATTGTGTGTGTAGCTGCACTCGCAGGCTTTATCAAGAGGAAGAAAAAGGGCTGCCTCATCTCGGTTTGGCTATGTTCAGTCAGGAGGGAAGAAGACACAGCTGAGTGGGGGAGCCTCCTTGACAAGGTATGGGGGAAGTCACAGGGCTGGATGTGGGAAAAGAGTAGTGCAAGGGGGAGAACGTGATACAAATGGAGCAGGGAACACGATTTTTTCCTGTATTTCTTTCTTTCCCCTTTCCTTCTCGCTGTCTGTGTTCGTAGCCCTTTAGTTGTCCTAATTCTTTCGTTTCCCTTGAGGACAGTCAGCTGGGCTCTACTGGCAATTAGAGGAGGAAGGCAGAGACTGATAGCCACAGGCTTACGGCTAGCCCAAGCGGGGAGAAGGCAAGCCGCGAGCGGACAGATTACAGCAGCTCTGGACTTTTCTGGAGGAAGCTAGGCTTGCAGTGTTTATACTGGTGATTTTACATTTCTTTAATTTTTGCTTTGGAATAAACCATTTCTTCACTTCTCTTTACAAAATGAAAGAGCCTGAGTTTGAATTAGGCGGACCTCCTTCTGTAAGAGGCCATGCAATAATAAAATTGTTAAATACAATACAGGGAAAAAAACTTCATTAAAATCAGAGGCACTCAAGTACTTTTGCCAGGTACTGAACTCCTGTATTTTGGAGGTATTCATCTGCAAATGAATGCATGTTCGAGTGACGAGGAAGAGCAGATATTGCTGCTCGCCTCTACTTCTGCTTTGGTATAAAGGAAGTAGCAGTTATGTGCGATATCTATACCTCTCCTTGGCCCAATATTTATCCTACCTTACTTTAGATACTAAAGGCATCTAGACTAGGATTCTGTTTGCCCGCAGCCCCCTCTGTGGAGGGCCAGGTAGCACCAGATGGCAAGTTTGATACGAAGGGGGCTAAACTGCTGTCTTAATGCGCTTGCCTTGCCCCTGACAGTAGGAGGAGGGGCGGCCAGGCTCTTGGCTTAGACGCTTCGACATGAGCACCTACACGAAGCTGAGGATGAGCTCGGCTTTTTTACTGTCAGCTCCTATCAGACTGGAAAAAAAGATTATTTTCTCCACATTTCTGCTTTGGAGAAGAATTTGAAGCTTTCCCCTCTCCCCTGCATGAGCAATAAAGCGTGGAGCAAGAAACAAGGGGGAGTTTACCAGCTTATTGTGCTTGTTAGAGGGTGTGCAAAGATCAGCTCCATGTGCTAGATGAGACTGGACAATATATATATAGCATTTTGATAATGAAGAAAGCCACTGATAACTTTGATTCAAAAATTTATGCTGATAACATTTGAAATTAAATTTAGAATAGGCAATGGAAAAATGATTTCTGTTAATTTATAATCTTATCTTGATGCCCTAATCATGAATAGGTTTCTTTGAACTAATTAGGGGCCTTTTTATTACCTTAATATTACCAGTATAGTTGAAATACAAACAGCTGAATGTGATGCAAGCTCACAAGAAATAAAACTAGAATCATAAGAATATTGCTATATATTCTCTGCCACACACATAATGCGTGTATTGACCTCAAGCTCATTTAACTCATTTAGTAGCCTGATTTTTTCATAGGTAAGATTCAGATATTTAAACACAGACACCAAAGAATAAGTCATCCTTGTAGCTGTCCTGAGTAGCTATTCACCTTCTTTGGTGTTAAGAGCTAGCAGAGAAAGGATTATCATTATTATAGGCAGAGCACTAGTTTTGCTGTTGTTAAGGTTGTGAACTCCTTTCTGTTTAAAGGTTGAATCTTCTCTACATGCTTTAAAATACATGTGCTTATACAGATTGCCTTGCAATTGAATGCGTCTTGTGGCTGTGTAGAACAGAGATGTTCAGTTTTAGGGTCATTAGAAATAGTTTTTTTCCTCCTATTTTAATCCCAACAAAAGGGTACCAAGGAAGTTGTTTCTATTAAGCAAAAGAACATCATATCATTTTTCTTGCTGAAAGTCTCCAGTTGTTCACCTCTGTTTGGTTTTATTTCTGTTCATAAAAGTGGGATGTTGGTAAAGCTGGTGTTAGATGAATGTTCACCTGCAGTGCATGCATATCAAAAGGGTTTGCTGCAGAAAACATCCCAAAGGCCACATGGTGGTCCAGACTAGTCTGGAAATTGTACAGGTTTTCTTTGGAGAGTGAAACTACTTTCTCTCCCTAAGCAGAGATGACATAAGGAGCTTTTCTGGTGGGAATCTGTTATTGCCACATTTGCTTTGGAGTGGGAGATTGTGATGGACTGCATTCAAATATTAATGTAGTCTGTAAAGAAGAGCTAACCCGTTTATTATAAATGTTGAGAGGAGCCATTCTGGATGGAAGACTGGGGCAGGTTCTCTTCTGCTAAATGTTTAACAGTCTTCTGCATTTCTGAATGTCAGAAATTTCAGAGAAAGGATGGCTAATGATTGTGAACTCTCAGTGAGATAGCCATCAAAAATACAGGAAGAATCGTCTCAATCCTGTGAGAATTGCCCTCCAAAAACCAGATACAGGTTTCTGTTGCAGGTAGAACAACTTTCCTTGTTGGGTTTGAGAGGTTTCTGTTGCTTTATTGTGTAACAGCCTTACCAGCCTACTATAGCAATAGGTTCCTCATTTCGTTCCCATCACATTCTCCATCGGTAGATTAGTGTATGTAGGGTCACTAGATAAATGCTTCAAATGCCCTGCTGTTCTTAGGAAATAGAAGTTGCATCCTCAAATCTGATTATTTATTGAACCAGCTCTGTTGGAGCTGATGCTCTGGAAAAAAGTATTTCAGGCCTCTTTGGTTTTCCTGGCTATTATCACATTGAGCTGTGAACCCAACAGTCACATTTTCCAAGATAACCAACATTCTTCAAAGTTCAGCAGGTACTTCTGGGTGATGCTTTTCTCTTTACGATGAATGATAGGTAGGTGGTTGCCTTGCTTTGTGCTCTCTGCACCAGGTCCCGCCCTCCTAGGCAATGCATCCCGTGGCCCAGGAAGTCTTTTATGCTGGGGCTGCATGTGATCCAGAAAGGGCCAGGGTCCTGTCTCCTGTATTTCTGCTGATGTGGATCACTTGTGGATTGTGCCAACTGGATCATTTTGATTGAAGAGTTAAATGTTTGGTGAAGAAAGAGTAGATAATGTGGTCAATCTAGAGCAGCGTAACATTCATTCCTGAAATAAAGGTGAAGAACTAAATACTATGAATCGGTCATCTCATGCTCTGAATTAACCCTAAGGAGAAGAGTTAAAATATATATTTCTTATGTCAGAAACAGAGCTGGGGTTATGGGTATTTGTGAAAATGTCCATAAATTAAAAAAAAAAAAAAAGCAACCAAGCAAAAGCCACTCAATGGCCAATAATAGGAGCATTACAGCACAAAATCACGTGCAACCATTTATAAGTCTGCTGGCAATGTGTGAGAACCCTTTGAGCAGAGTACCCTGCGCAGGCGAGTCACCAGACTGTGGCACTGACCTTTCAAGAGCGCTTTAGTTTTACTCGGGGCCCTACCAATGTCCGCAGCATCTGTTTGAACAGATCCAGAGTGTGTATGTAAGCAAAACCACTGGTAAACAGAGCTCCCTGAACTCAGCTGGCATCATAGCAAGCTGGCATGATTTGGGGTTGTATTATGATGTGTTAGTAATGGGGCCTTCCTCAAAGGCTTGGAAACGCTTTAGAGGTTGTGAGCGCTGTAGCGTAATGCATACGGCAGGGCACAGGCTGCTCAGTTTATTGTTGTCAAAGCAAAACTAAAGGAAATAACGTGCAGACACAATTTTCATCATTTGTATAAGCAGTAGATAGATCTGATTTCTCCTAGAAAAGAGGAGAGAGAATGTCTCTAGCACCTACTTCACCTTCAGCAACAATTAAATTACGATCGTCCCTATTGCTCTTGTAGGGGAGAGCAGGCAGAACGTCAGACTGTTTGGGGGAACACAAGTTCTGCTTAAAGATTATTAATACTTCCACTTAGGCATTCTATAGATGACTTTAAAATCTTTTCTTAGACTCTCTAATGCTAACATAATAATAGAGAGCAGATGATAGTCTAGCATTTGGATTGGTAAAAGAGGCTAAGGCAACTTAAACTACCATTGGCTCCCTAAAAAGTCCCTTGGTTTACCTTCTCAGAGCAGTGCAGGTGAAAACAGACCATTCATAGCTTAATTAAGTCTCATCACAATATTAAAATTGATTTATTCAGTGGAAGATTCGATAAAAAGCTAATTGTGAAGTTGGCTTTTTTTCTCCTTATTGTAGTCAAAAAGACAGTGTTACCTTTTAGTTTTTTTTTTTTTTTTTTTTTTTTTTTAAGATCAGATGCTACAATGAAAAAATGCATGCTGAATAGAAATTGCGCAGTGCTGGCATGCCTGTTTGTGCTTGTTGGAGGAATATGTTTAAAATAGTAACAGAGCTTCCCAAAGAGCAACTTGAGAGGGATTTCATATTTTTGGGCAGCTAATTATGCACAGAAAAGGATGATAGTGGTGGGGTTTTTGACATAGCTGAGAAACAGAAAAAATCAGTGGCTGAAATCAGGAAATTAAGATAAACTCTGTATTGAAGGAAGCTGCAACATGCTACCATGAGGGTAATTAAACTCTAGATTTCTGGAGAAGGTGGTGATCTCATTATCACTTTGGATCTTTAAAGCAAAATTGATTATCATGATGAGATACATTGCCTGCCCTAGATTTTAGAGACTTTCTGCAATCCTTCTTTGTAGGTGTTCGCAGTGGTCCCTGCTGAGCCTGGAGCGTCCTTGCCCATGCAAGTTCCCGATGTAGTGCTCTTTGATGAGCCCTGGGGAGAGCAGGATTGCTCCTGTCACTCCCAGGAGACTCCTACTCGCCTTCGGGCGATTCTGATAGTCCAGCCTCCTGCCTAATGGATTTCACTGTCCTTTTATAGGATCTGGGATTTTTTTGTTGTTGTTTTTTTGCCTAATTAGCGAAGTGTGTTGGGCCTAGGGAGGGGGTTGGGTTTTTTTAATGCACAGATTTTGCATATTTTGATTTCACTGAAGCATTGGTAATTTGCCTGAGTCAGTGAGAAAACATAGAATTGGGTGGACCGAGTAACTGAGGTGGTATAGAAAATCTTCAGTGGTTGGCAAAGTTGCTCAAGGTTGAATTGAGAAGAGCTATAATGGTATTTGGAACATGTAGGAATAGTCTGAAGAAGGATAAAATCCTCTGATGGGTCCCTCTCTTAACAAAGCTCCTAGTAAAGGCAAGTGCAGAAAAGAGACAGTCAACTCAGAAAAGCCAAGCAAAACTCGGGTTCTCACTTTTCATTCATAGAGTTTAAATTTTATCTCATGCATTGACTTGAGATTGGTGCAAACTAAACATTAAAAAAATAGGAAAACATTAAGTTTTTCTTGCTTTTATGTCAAAACAGGAGAAATCTTATTTCTAATGGATTTATTACATTTAAATTGGAGCAGGTGAACTGAGATTGACCCTGGCGTAAAACACATGTAAGGAACGTTGTCTGTCTTGATTTAATAGCATATTCCCAAAGGGGATGAGTTTAGCACTTTCCAAGTTTCAGCATGAAATTTGAATTAATTCCATGTTTTTTTCAAAGAATGTTTGAAGAATTTCCTCTCTGGTTAGCTGGAAGTTATAGGTGGTGTTAGGTCACGTAGGACACTCAAACTTTAATACTGAAAGTAATAGCGATTTCTAGAAAAGAGTCCAAATACCTTAAAGCGTAGTTTGCTTGATACCTGCCTCCCTGAAAATAGGTACAATTTTGTAGGTTGTGTGTTTTGAGAAGGAATATATCCCTGGCTAATTTGTCTTAATCGAGAATGGTCATTTCTTTGGTCCTCTCTAGGGGGCAGACAGCTAGGGGGCCTGGGTAATACTGTTTTGACTAATAACTATAACTTATGTCAGACCTAGTTAGTAGAGTCAAATCAATCAAAGTAATTATTTCACAGACAGTTTGGTCATGATCGGTATCAAAATGATTCTACAGCACTAGAAAGGAACCCAGCTTTAGGGACTAATCATTTCATTCATACATTTTATTTCTACGAAAGTGGGATTTGAAAGAACATTCATTACCTGTGAATCATAGTGTGAGGGAGTCGCACCATAGTCTGTGGAATCCCTAAAAGTTATTGAAGAAAATCGCTAAAGTAAGTGACATCCAACTGCAAATCTGCGATGAGATGGAATTCAGTGTCTGCTACTATTGAATGTATTTCCATAAATTAGATAATGTTTCTTTTCATTTATCTTTTTGAATATATTAAAGTAAAAAATGTGGTTCTATACTTCTAATATTTTACCAAATATTTCCAGTTTACTCCGTATAATTTACATAAATAGATGGAATTTCCTGTGTCCATAGCTTTATAAAGTATATAGAAGAAATAATTTCTTTGGCAAATGTTATGCTGGAGTAAGAAACTAAAGATGAAATTTTTAATTCGTATATCCTATGAAAATACAGAGGAGTATATATTTTCCACACGTCAAAAAAACAAATGCAAGGGGAGATTCAGTACCAATTCTTGACTTCAATCTAGGGATAGAGAAATCAAAGCAAAAAAGCTACCGTAACTGGAGAAAGGAGAAAAATAAAGGCGAGTAACGTAACTAAACCTCTATCTGCAGGAATTAAAGTACTCGGGGCCTGCTCTAATGCCCGTTCAAGGCAACAGAATGATGTTCACTGACTTCAGCGCGCTCTGGAGGAAATTGCTGAAACATTTGGCTTCGCTGAGGTTGTCCTGCTTAGGTCAGGTTGCCCTCATTTTGCTTGAAACGCAGTCAGGCATTTGGAGGATGAATAGCGATGGATATTGAGAATAATCCAGCAAACACTCGGCTGGGGATTTAGAGCTTTTGAGGTGGCTGTGAAAGCCAGAAAGCCATCGACAGAAAGGAAAAAAAGTGATTTGGTTTTCCAGCGCACACTGAAGAAGTGCCAAGATGAGTGATTCACTGTCTTAAATTTTAAATTAACAGAATCTGTCCATTTTGGAAAGCAGCTTATCAAGGCTGCGGTTTTCAGGATAGAGAATTCTACTGCGTCCTCCAAGCTTTTGTGATCCTGGCAAATACTGGTGGGGAGGCTAGAGAATGAAGCAATTTATATAGTAGAAAAGGCTGCCTCTTCCAGAATGTCAGCATGGTAAAATCCCAATTTTTAAAATATATTCTTTGCCTTAAGGACTACGTTTCCTGCACTGGGTCTTCTCCTTGTGCTGTCTTCAGAAATTTGCACCCAGAAACCAGAAAATATAATTGCATCTTTCTGTTTCCAGTAATTACAGCACAGAGACTGACATGACTATGTATACACATTAGTAAGAATTGAGCAGATTGTTTTGAATTCTGTTCCCCCCATGTTTAGTGGAAACAGTCTTATTTAATCTCATAAAGCCCATGCAAGTGTTTTAATAACAAAACAAAGAAGAGCTCCCATTTCCCACTGTGACAATTACCAAGTCTCCTCTGGTTGTTTAAACAGTTTTAGATGCAGAAAGCATCTTTGCTCTGCTGGAGAGCCCCCAAAGTGATTAAAGAATCTCCTTCCCTTTGCGGTTGTGGGAGAGGCACTGGAAATGGAGGGGAGACAACTAGGCGCCTCTCAGCACTTCCCAGCTCTTGGTGCAGTAGACGTGCTCCAGCAACCAGCGCAAGGGCCGGGATTCCTCCCGGCGGTCCTGCACGGTGCCAGGTACCGCGCTGCTTAGCAAGAGCCTGTGTCTTTAAGGCACGCTCTGGGCCATCATATTTTACCTAACTGTCATCTTTATCAGCAACGCAGGCCATGGGAGAACCCAGGCAGTAAACAGTACCAATCTTGGCATGCGGTGGGGGGACTGGCTGTAGACGGGAGTGAGTTTGTGGGCTTGCTGTCGTTACTGCCGCCAGCAATTATTCTCAGAGTCAGGAAAGGAGTCAGCTAAAATTGGGATGCCAGGATTTGTAAGCTGCTTTGTGGGGTGTAAATGTGGTGACAGGATGAATAGTGTTTGGTAAGAAAGAAATCCTTGAAGAGAAGTCGTTTGTAACATTATGGATTTAAATACAGCATGCTCATCAGCTGGATCCTTTGCAGAATACCAAATTTTATCTAATTGCATAAAAATGCCAGTTTATGTGAATTTCAGCATTTCTTGATAACAAGTAGTATTGGATAAACTGAATCATGCTTAAAAATAGATCAAGATAGAGAAGCATTATTATTGCAGCCTTCTTTACAGTTAATGAGACTGTAGCAAGCTCTGATCTTATAGCATTACATGCATGTTTTATCTTTAAAGTGTGAATGGTCTTCTTTACGGTTGGATGGAGACATATTTTTCCATTTTCCAAGAAGAAATCAGAAACCATTTCTGTCCTAAAGCAGACTGAGAAGTCAAAACCTTGAAAGCTTTTGTGAGGTGAAGACGGAAAAAAAGTCCTTTTACTAGATATTTTCTCCACACATTCATAAAAAGGCGGGAGTTTGGATTCTTACTGGTCACTTATTTTCATATACTGATCCTGTCTTTTGAATTCTCTCTGTAACTTAGATCACAACTTTTATTGCCAAAAATATTCTGGTCCAACGCTTGGCTTTAGAGAGTTAATATATCCATTTCATTTCATTTCAAAGGCTAATTCTAATGAGTCGTTCTGGAGTACGCTGCAGGGAAGAAGGAGCCAAAGCTTAGCAGGGAGGGGCCGGGGGCTTGCTCTGCTTTGGTTTTCCTTATATTTGACTTCCTAAGCAGCTCCGAAGACTTGCTGTCTCTCCCGAAGGGCATTTGTTGCATTCCTCTCCATAACCATTGCTTATCGGTCATCTTTTTATCACTTTCAGCTGCAATGAAGTCTTAAAACAAACAAAAGCGGAACTGGCTGTAGCTGATATATCTCAAATGTGACCTGAGAGGAATTTAGCAAAATAAACAAAACCCCACAAACTTACCCACTTTCTTGATGCTCTGTGTTGTATAATGGGGTTATGAAAGTGTTTGTTTTCAATGATTTTTTTCCCTCTATGTTCTATCCTCGCAATACCAGTGATGCTACCTCTTATTTTCCTCAGTTTTTCTGCAGACCTGCCGAGCTTTTTAGAAGGTGTGCATTACCCTTCCTAGGTTAATTGGGGTGGCCAGCGTGTTGAACGTACAACAAAGATGTGCCTTCCTCAGAAGGTTAGCCATCGAGCTAAATAGTGCCAAGGTAAAGCAAGTTACCTAGTTCTGCATGCTGACTAAAGTGTTTTCCCTACATCTTCCTGTTGCTCATAAATGACTTTCTTAACTCTTATACAGTCATTTTTCATTCTCCACAACTTCTCCAGTTTTCAGAGTGGTGTTTGAGCTAGACAATGACTTGAGCTTAAGCATAAGAAATAAAGCAAGCTGTGTCCAGCATTTGGTAAGCACGTGAAGAGGCACAAAAGGATGCAGTCCCCATTTAGTTTCTTTTGGACTTTGATTTAAACGTTCAATAAGAACCTTGAGGGGTGTTAATGCTGCTTCTCTGATGTGATACCCGATTATGTTTTGCCCTCTCTTGCCGTCAAATGATTTGTGTGCATGTGAAATGCTGCTATTGATAGGAAAGGAACAAGAGACCCTATTCCAGTCTTGTATTGCAGTGCGTAATTGTTTTATATATATTTTAACATTGTTAGAGAAAGTAAGAAAAAAACAGTCTGAAATCATCATTTGTTTGTATTTCTTTTGTTAGAGTCTTTTAGTCTTCTTTTGCACTTTCCTCTTCTGTCAGTAAGCGCCACGGCAGGGTGGCAGGATTGAGATAGGACAGCGGCACGGGAGGCTAATGTATTTTGATGATACCTGTCTCATGCATAGATGACTTGTCCATGGAGGTGCAGGCTCTTGCTGAAACTCTTCTCTTGGCTGAGGCATATTTGAGGTCTATCTCCCAGGGGGAGTTTCTGATATGAAGAAAACTCATACTGCAGTGCTTCTATATTCCGCATGCTTAAAGGGTCTGTCTCCTTTACCCACTTGCGATTTTCAGGAATATTGCGGGAATCTAACGGTCTTTAAGCTGTCAGTCTCTCTGGCAAGGCTGGTGGAAAAGCTTGCCTTGGTCGCTACTGACTTTCAGTCATTTTCAACTATCAAGCAATATTTGAATAAGGTGCCAGCTTCAGTATTTGCCTTTGTATGAGTCAGAGCTAGGAAAGGGAATATCATTGTTGTAGATGGGAACAATAACGTGCAATAGAAACAAGGGTAAGAAGATAGTATTTGCTATTTAACTTAAAAAGGAAGGAATTGCCTCTGGAAATCTTTAGAAAACTGGAATTGTCAGAGATCATGTCCAGTACTAAGGCTGAATTAGAGAAGGGCATGTTATTATGAGGAAAATTAGCTACTTTTCAATTGCCAGTCCTTTAATTCTATCCATCTCTATCATTTCTCATTGCTGATTTTCACAGAGCATTGCTAAGGAAAAGAACAGTTGTTCGGAAAATAGTTTGGATTAGTCTCGTAGTAGCTTCTAAAAATCTAAGGGTTTGGCAATGTTTTATGAAAGCGCTAGATAATTTGAATGCTTTGGCGAGTACTGTGTAACATTTTTTACATGTCAGGAAAGCAGTACTTACAGAAGATCCTTGTAAAATGTCAATTATATTGTCCTTCCATTTGTAGCTGAAATATTTTTTTCTAATGGGGGTAATAGTGTTAGATGGAGAATTTCTGCTGGAATCAGGGATTAGATTAGATTAAATTAAAGAAATTTACTAATTTTTTGTATTTATAATTTTATGGTAACTGAACCCTTCGTTAAATGGAAATGTTTTGACTAAGCAGGGGATCAGATCTTTCTTCATAATCCAGTTTGTGGAGTTGTTATAAGGAAGAAATAAATTCAATAAAAAGTTTAGAAAAAGTGTGTTTCGCCTTAGGGACTTTATTCTTTAAGTGTCTTCCTTGTGATAGTCTGTACTCCACTTGGTTTTTGCCGTGTTGTCTAAACGAAGTTTGGAAAACATGGGTCACGTTTTTGTGAATGTCACGTGCGCACAGCTTTCAGCTTCCTGCCAGCGTTGAGAAATAGAGGTCACTTCCCCAAAGCTCATCTGTTGGTTTTCATGCTTTGGTGGAGCAGAGGGTTAGGAAAAATTGCAAATCTTTTGTTTTTCTTTCTTTATGCCATTATTTGACCTTGAAAACTCAGTCACGAAACGATGCTAAATAGCATATTTCTTGATTTTGATGATTGATCTAAATGGCCATTGCAGATATTTATGAGTATGTCTCACCTTTCTTTTAAATATGGTGGTAATGTTGCTCTATCCACATAACAGGAAAAGGGAGCTTCAGGCCCCAGATTTTACATTCTGAAATGATTTACCTGCTCTTATGATAAACACAAAAGTTTTAATCTGAAATCTCAGTTTTTCATCTTAAAATCAGCCATAAGATACAATTTTTTCCCAAGAATTTGACCTTAAAAACCAAGGTACATACTTGAGGAAAGCTGGATGCCAAAAGAATATGAATGTTGCAGTTGTTTTACAGTTACGTCGACCTCTGTAATTCTGGAGATAAAGAAAGGGAAGAGCGTTCCTCCTCCTTGTGCCTGGGGCAGCTGGACATGGTGGGGCGGTTGGGAGCCTGCTGAGCCAGGCTGAGGATGGTGATATGGGCAAGTTCTTTACATATTTAAAAATAAATTTAAAACAAAGTCTTGCATACGGAGAGACAATGGTTTTCCTGTAAATAGAGCAAAATTCATCATAAATTCATAATATTAAGTTCTTCTCTGTACGTACACAATTTTAGGAGAACCTGAAGGTTAATGGAAAAACGTATTCATCTTGTCAGAGTTTCTTTTTACCTTTCAGGGTTCAATATATTGTAGTTGGACGTTTAACAGGGCTAAAGAAACCCACCTAACCTTTTGTCTGCTTCTCGCTGTACCAAGTAACACAGCCTTGGTAAGCAGCCGGAGCGGCGGCAGCGGGGCTGCCGCTTCACGCCTGCTGCCGAGGAGCAGTAGAGGGAGCTCCCGCACCGCCTTTTCCCTTGCTGCCGCCAGCTCTGCGGTCGGAGACAGGTTTTCTTTAGCTGATGGAGAGCAGGGGATGGAAAAGAAACAAGCAAATGATGTGTTGATATCCCCCACTCTTTGGTGTGTGACGCTGTTAACAAAGTTTAATCCTATGTATTGATTTTCAAAATCTATGTTAAAGATGGTGTTAAAGCCACCTTCAAGCATACAAGACTGAACGAGGTATTAGGAAAGGAAACCCTTACAGCCTTGCAAAATATGGGCTTTCTTCTAAGCTGTTCTGATCAGCATGTTGCTCATATGAGTTCACAGCTTGGGCGTCTGCCTGGCTCACAGGTAGAGAATGCAACAGTTGCCGAAAGTTTAGTGAGGGGAAAAAAAGTAGTAAAAATTATGTGGGGAAAAATTGCTTTTGCATGTTGCTATCATGTTTCTTTCTCCATTTTGCTCAGAAAAGCACTTCCCTGTTCATCCTGTATATACAAAATTAATGTCAAGCTGTAGAAAGCTTTAGGAAACCTTTCTTTAATTTTAATATAAATTATTATACCATTTAGTGTAATTATGTAAATAAGAAAACATTTCCAATCATACAGAAAACTTGGACATATTTCATTCAAAGGTAATACTCAGCAAAACTAATGTAAGAATTTATTCGAATTTGCTTTATTCCCAAATTTAAGTACAGAATGAACAAACAGAGTCCATTTGAAAACTGAGGGTTTTTTTAAGGCATTGCAAAGTATGTAAATTTATAAAGTGACTTGTTTTCAGAAACCTCTTGAAAAATGGTTTGCAGGCAGCAAGTTTTAAAAGAAAGTTGGCACCTGACATGTATGCCATTTTTTAAAGTATAATGTTCCTTCAGCTGTGTGTGAACATAAAATTCTTTCACTGACATTAATAGCTGTCTTTCCCAATGACTTCAGTAGGCAGTTGGTTCTCTCTAAGATGGCAAGCATTATGACTGTCTCATGGGAGTAGGAGTCCTTGCATTCATCTTGTAAACCTGCTCCTCTCCGTCTTTGTAGCCCTTTGACAGAAGGCAGAGAAGACTTCCTGAAGAAAACTAATAAAAAGTAGCCTCAAGAAAAAATCCAAGGAACATCTTCGTTGAGGGCTTCAAGTGAATTTGGCAAGAGCGGCTGGGTATCACAGATGGGGAACTATCCAGCAGAGCTCTCCTTGCAGTCTTCGGGAAATCAAATTAGCCTGACAAATGTCTGGCTGCACACTTCAGAGCTAAACTTGTGAATGTTCTAGCAACATCTGCTGTTACTTATGCGAATGTGACAAAGAAAATTGAACATAACATTTGCTAGTCAGCCAGTAAATCCGACTTTGATCTTTCTCACTTATTCAGGACAAAAGGAGGGAATGAAGTACAAGATGTTTCTAAAATACAATTTTAAAATTCAAATGATGACTAAAAAGATCTACAATGTCCTTTTTCAAACCGTGCAATCAGCGTGCAGCAGATCATCTTTTCTAGGCGTTCCCATGCTCAGAACTGTTGGCCATGCCATGTACAACAGGAGCTCCTTTTCTAAGTTGACCTATTGCTGAAAAGGGTATATTCTAGAGACTGGGTATTTTACAGAGTAATTCAATGAGCTGTACAGAGACAAATTCTAGCAGCAAATATCATCATAAAAGCTACTTATTAACAAGAATAATAAATAATTAAAGTGTTATTTTCACAATTAGAGGGGAGAAAAAGCATGCGCAATATAAATTTGTCACAATCCATCATTTTGACCAAGGAAGTTCAATACTGTGTTTTTTGGAGGAAAAAATGTGCTTTTAACTTGTAACATTTGCAGAAGAATGATTTCAAGAATCCTTGACTTACATTAAGGCTATTCAAGCTGTCATCACGTTTACACACCACTTGGCAAATTATCGCATCCTTGTATTCATTTTCAACTTGCTTCTTTCCCATATGTGGAATAATTGTTGACTCCAATTTTGACGGCAAGTATGCAGATGCATGCTCGTCGTAGCCATTGATATGCCATGCCGTGCATACCAAACTCAGTATTGTTTACAGTCTTGCTTTCTCTAGTTTTTCTCTACTAATGATGATAATTATGGGAGAAAAACATTTTACTAATGATGAAGTGGTAAGAGCAAGCATTTGGAATATTTGATTCTTTTTTTTATTAAGATACTATTAATTTAGGTTTTAAAAACATGTAGTAGAGGAATGGAAGGAACAGACTGACTATTGACCTGTGTTTTCACATGGGATACAGAGCAGTACTATGAATTCCCATGTGTGCAAGCAAAACAAACTGGCATATAGTTATCCCGTTATCACATTTAGGCATGGATTCCCATGTCTGTAATGTTACGGGCAGTGCAGAAGTATAGAAAGGTCTTTTTAAAGCTAGACGAACTTGGTATTCAGTGCTCCAACTCTTAACCTGCCAGGCTTGAGAGGGCTAGCGTAAACATCCAACATCACTGAGCCGTGCCCTCCTCCCTAAGATGACCTTTCTGCTCTTCTCAGATCCTTCTGGCTGTTGAGGAGAGGAGAAGAATCAGTGTGTATGCAGCTCCCCAGTTTTCCCATGAAGCTGGGGGAAAGCACAGGGAATTATTGTTGTTAAGATCAAGAATCAAGCATATTTCTTTTGTATGCCACTAATAACAATCAATTTAAGAACACGGAGCCAGTCAGAAAAGTATCATTTTATAACTTTACCTGGTTATGTGTGCTTTCATAAGGTTCTAGGTGAGTTTGCTAAGATCTGGACTATGATTTGGGTGTCACTGTGGAAAAACAAACCTCTGATACATCTGTAAAGCTATTGGCAGTTAAGTTCTGATTCCAGTAGTTTTACTGACATGGCGAATGGTATTCTTACTTGCATTTCTGGGACTCGGTTGAGCCTGCAATGCCATTAGTTGACCAATCTTGTTTTGATTTGCTCATTTGCTTTGATACAGAAGCTTTCAATGAAGGACAACTGTGAAAGGAATAATGATGTGTTTCTTTGGAGTAATATAGTGGATCATAGCTGTACTTAAAATGCTGGCATTTCCAGTTTGACTTTCAAGAAAGCAGAGGTAACTCTGTAGCTAGATATACTGTACATCTAGGAACTTGATTCACTGCAAGATACTTAATTGGAATTACCTCTCAAAATTTGAAGAGGTTTTTATAAATACAGTTTTGTTATCTGTGGGAAGATTTTTACTACAGGCCCTTAAAATTCGAAAGTTGTTTAATTGGGCACACAGTTGATTCATTGGGGCATCACAGCTGTAAGTGATCTGCTGCTGTAACACTCACAGGACATAACAGCGCAGCAGGGGCCTCACCTGTGTGAGCCTGTGAGAGCATCGTGGCCGGTTTCCCGAGTATGCTGCGGGACTTGCTCTTGTGTAGAGGGTGTCTGCTGGTAGCTATAAAAAGACCTCTGGTTGTCAGCTCACGGCAGCTGTTTTAGTCGTGTGTCCTGTGCTATAGGGTTGTATGCACTCCTAGACAGATGGAGAAACATCTAGCAACTTATTGTAGCAAATTAACTACTTTGTTCTCTGTTTCATGCACTTATTTTCAGAAATTATCTATATTATGTGATTGATGGCTTGTGTATTTCTGAGCCACTTCGATACCAGCTGCTTTGTTCTCTCTCAGAGTGGGGAACGGGGTCAAGGTGAAAATGTCTGTAGCATGTTTCCCCTTCTGTGCGTGGGCTTTCCCTGATGGGCTCTGCACCCCAGAATTTGGAAGACAAACCAACACAGTGTCTGTGCTTGTACTTGGGTTTCTTTTCCAGTTGGCTGCGGGCCTTGCAACAGTGCGCAAGGGAAATTCCCAAAGTCCGCAAGATCTTTAGGTTTGTGGTAGCCAGGAGTTGGAGATTTTGGAAGACTCCTGGTTGCCACCCGTGCTTATGTGAGGGGCAGCTGTACAGAATCAGAGAAATTCCCAGTGAAGATTCTAGATGTTTTCCTCAGCCGTTTCCTCTGGTGGCTTTAGACTGTTGTTCATGTTTGGTGGTGGTCTTTGCGATATGAAAAGATTGCTCCTGGTGGGGAGAGGGGCTGCGTTCTGAGACGGAGCGGAGGAAAGTTCTGGGCTGCAGAGTAATTGTAGGATAAAAGAGATGTCAGTGAAATACTGATTGATGTGTTATTTCTAATCTTACGAGAACAAGCTAAGAAAACATATGTTATCTTTAAATTAAGCACTTCTATTTTTACCTGGCAGCTTACAATCTTTTACTTAAGAACATGTGCCTCTTAAGGAAGGTATTCTTGAGAAGTTTCCAATACCCTCTCACATGTAGGCTGCAGTAACCAAGGGCCAGAGTCTCAGAGGTAATTAGCTGTTTCAGTACTCAGCGATGTCTGGCTCTGCTGCTGAATTAGGCAGCGTGTCTATTCAGTGTGCAGGGAAGGACACATCTTTACTCAAAGGAAGGTAAAAAGGTCTTTAGAAGTACTTCAGAGCCCAGCCATGGACTGCAAGCTGTTTGTGCTGTGTGCTATAAATGCAGAGCAAAAAGACTGCGGGAGACCAAATAGAAGGTATATAAAGAAAGCCAAAGGCAAGGTAATGATGTTAATAGACTTACATAGATCATTTGGAAGGCTTTAAGAAATGTTCTGCTTTGTCAGCAAGGTTTTTCACTGAGGCTACAGAGAAATATTAAGAGAAGAAATATTAAAGGAAGTGATCACAGCTAGTAGTTGGAGAAACAGCGAACATTTTGCCATGAAGAGAGTTAACCACCAGGTAAAAGATATGGGTGGTTCATGGGACTTAAGTGAAACTGCAGTTGGAGTGTTGGCATGAGCTGAGCTGCTGTATAGCTCCAAGGCACCTATGGGCAGGTTTGTGATGGTGATTGGTGGAAACCTGTGCGTGTGGGGAAAAAAAACCATTAGCAACTGGGGTGATTTTTTTGAGCATACAGTTTGTGGTTATGTGCTCTGCTCTGCATTTAAGGTCTGCTTAAGCTGTATGTAAGGGTCAGTCAAGCACAGGACCAACTGGAGATCCAAAAGGCTCGTACTGCAGAGGAATGGCATGACTGACAGTGGAATGCGTTTCCCAGTCTTACTCTGGTCCTGTTCAGAAAGGCCTCAGGTTTTATGATTGTGAGGTCTTGCATTAACAGGCAGATGGATAAGAACTGATTATATTCTTTAATGCATATCATTAATGATGTTCCAGCTCATTAACATAGTACGTGTGTGTGTGTGTGTGTGTGTATGTGTGTAGTGTCCCTAGGCCACGTGCTGGAGTTTGGAATACTTATCTCAACACCCGCTCCCATCCAGAACTGTTCTAAAGAAAGAAATCCGTAGAATTATGGGTAAATAAAAGCTTTTCTACAAAGTATAACAGAGGGAACAAAAGTCTAAATGACAGGCCTGGTATGTTCCTTTATAGCTGGGTGAATCAAGATTTATTTGGTTTTTATGGCCACCATTGAGCCTGTCTGCTTTGCTTTTTTTCAGCTGGCAGTGTTGTTCCTCAGAATTTGTTGCTGTTGTCTACCTAGACTTTTTAAGCCTTCTCAAGTTACAAATGCATTATTTTGGCTGGCAGTCTATAGAGTGCCAGTATTGTCAGGAGTAGAGCATTAAGGGAAAACAGGTATTCCTCTTGATATTGCCAGTTGAATAAAAATGATTAAGAGAACAAACAGCTGAGTTCTGAAGATGCATCCCCTGACTGTAATTCATTCTTCCTTATGGCTTCTCAACATCTTGGCTGTGGCCTATTCTTACCTGAGATTTACTGTTTTTGTAAATGATATACAAAGAGCAGATTATACAGTTGACTTGTAATGGCTTAAAACGTATGAATATAAATTTTTTTTTTCTTTTAAGGAGATTAACAGACTCTAACACCTTCTGGCCTTTCAGTATAATAAATAGTCATTTGGTGTGGGATTGATCTCACCAGCTTTTAATGTACTACGAGTTGAGCTAAGCTGGTAATCAGCTCTCGTTATACTCTTACTGGAGAGAGGTAGCCGCCTCCGCAGGGTGATCCATCCCATCTATTCGTCCAAAGACCATGCACAGCGAAAGAAACTCGAGGGCAGTAAGCATGTTAAAAAACAAAAACTCCATCAGTCCTTGGGCGGCTTTGACGCTTGCGGCCAGCGAAGCAGCCAGGTGTCTCCAGCTCTAAGGGGATTCTGAATGCAACTGCACCTCAGTAGGTTGCTTTTTCTGGCATCTTTTACTGCTTGCAAAGATGCTCAGTAAATAAGATACGAGCAAGAGTACAAAACCATTCTCTATCATTTGCCACCTGCAAGAGCTAGCGAGGACGAGTGTGCTGACTGTTCACATGCTCCTGACACGCAGCGAGCCCCTGCTGGCCAGGCAGTGCCAGACTGCTGCAGGGGTGTTGGCCTCTTCGGCTTCTTGGAGTGGGCTGCTCCTTGATGTTGCTGAGATGCTGTCTTCCATCCTTTGAATTTTATACATCTTCACGTCAGTATTTCTTCTCCTCAGATCCTTGATATGACAATGTTACTGTTGCAGCGACTGCCCCTCTGTCAGCCTGCTTACTTCTCTTATCTTACATGACTTTAGCTCATATACTTTCTCAGCACTGTTGCAAGAAATTTCTTGGTAGAACTGACCACACGGTTTTGATGCACCGCTTAGGCGTTCAGCCACAGACAGCCCAACTCGTCGGCCAAGGGTTACATGAAGATGGGCAAAGCAAACTGGAGTGGGAAGGAGAAAAGCAGACTCAGTTGCGGCTACACTGATGCAGGAAATAGTGGGAAAAGATTTGCTTATAATCAAATTGTGCTGGGCCCTGTGTTGTGAAGGGAAGGGAGTCGAGTCAGGGAGGGCATGGGGAGCAGGAGACCCAGAGAGGTGAAGATCGCACATAGGCAGCTGATTCCTGACATATTTTGTCTTTGAGAAATATACAGGTAGCGTTCGTCAGTCACCACTTACTTTTGAGGGGGAAAATGAAAATTTTTGGCTTTTCAGCACTTCATAATATTTTGCTGTATTTGCTGAATTGTTTGTACTGGAGAAAGAAAAAGCCTGGAAACTGAAATGCTACATTTTAGTGCTGTGAAATGAAATACTTCATTGAACTAATTTCTCATTTAAAATGTCCTTTGCTTTTATTGTATGAAAACATAAACACAAAATTAAAAGCTCAGTATTTTTTACGAGTATTTTTCCAGTTTTCAGTACTGCCAGTAACTTAGATGCTGAGCTCCCATGTGCATTATTTTGATCTGGAGTTGCTGTCTCTCTCAAATTTGGACAACTGGTCTAACACAGTGGTACCTGTAGTCAGTTTGCTTTTCTCTCTTCTCCAGTTCTTTTTCCAGGATAACTGTGGAGGGCAGTTTTCTTGCCTGCGCTCATTCTTTGTAAATCACAGAGAAATACAGCCTACTTTAGTTAGCGGTTTTCTATTGTTGTCTCAAATTACCCGCAAGAAGAGTGAGTGGCTGGATAACACAGGCAGATGTAAGCGCTATTGGTCTGCTGTAATTAAGATTTCTTAAGCTTCTGCCTCAGCACCTGTTCAGCAGCACGCAGGAGACATACCCCAGAAAAAGTCACGTTTCTGCGCGGTCTGTGGAGTAGCGACAAGACCTGTGCAGCTCTTCTTTTAGCATATGTGCCTCCTCCTTCACTCCCAGGGCCCAGAACTTCAGAAGAAAATCAGTCTTCAAGCAAAAGTTTTGCTTTCTGTGTTTCCCCTGCTATGAGGAGCCTTTTATTTGAGACTGTACTTTTGTTTGTGCATAAACTTAACTTTACCTGTTTCTTTATGCCCCAGTAAGTAGACACGCGTATGCAACTGGAAAAACGAAAGGATTCCAGTAGCAACGCTTGAAAGATTAGGTCTGATGGGCAGGAAAGACTTGCAATACATGCTGTTAAGCAGCCAAATAGCTACCCAAGGTGTGGTTCACAAGCAGCGCAGGTATGTCTGTACGTGTGACTCTCTCTGGGGTGGGCCTGTCCCCTCTCGGGCACATCCGGGCAGCCGGAGCCCTCAGCCTGGGGGAGGAAAGCCCAGAGGGGCTCCGGGGGCTGCTGACAGCCGGTCCCCGGGAAACGCTGCTCTGTGCCCAGCCTCATGCACCCTTGCTGGGCCCTGGGGGGAGCCATTGCCCTCTCTCACTTGTGAACCCCCGGTTTCCATCCGCTCAGCTCCCCAGGTAGCAGTCTGGCAGGTGGTTCCAGGCCATAGGAATATTTTGCCATGTGGTTCACAGCATCAAGGAAGCTTGTGGTTTAGATTCAGCTCTAAGCAACAACTGTTATAAAGGTGTTAATCTGTTACAGATCATTTTAAAATTAAGTTCCTTAAAAAATGATTATTTTACAGCAGATGCAGAAAGGTATGCTAAAGTTACCACGCTACAAAGGTATGCTGCATATTTTATTTCCCTGGCAAACAGTCTATTTATTCTTGGTAGGAGGATGTTTGACTTGAGAAGCAGTCTTCAAAATACAGGTCCAAATGAATCTTTAAACCTTTGGTCTATAAGCAGGGTTTATATAACTATAAACTTAGGTTTTTTTGTGTGATTTTCACGTAACTCTCAGCGATAGCTGTTTCTTTATCCCAAGCTACGTACGGACATTCAGGTAAAGCACACAGGCACACCCATTTCTTCCACACGCACCCCGGCAGACACCCACGAGAGCCTAATGGGGCACAAAAAGTAATCAAGAATGTGCTCTGTTAGCTGCAGCAGAACAGTCTGGCAACTGCACAATTTCAGTTTTAGCCGCTAAAGGTATCACTGGAGAAGAAAAATATTTGAGCTGCTTATTTTAACGTGTCCCAAAAGTATACTCCAAAGTGTCTTTGCCATTATGCGTGATCAGCTGTTCAGTATTCTAAGGTATAAGCTACATAAATAGAACAGGCTAATTTTAAAGACTAATTCTACTGTTTTTGTCTCATTCACAAAATCCTCTCTTCTAAAAACCTCTCTTTTTAATGTTTGGAAATGTTGGTTGTAAATTCATAACCTGTGAAGTACTCACAAAGGACCAATTCTTTGACCTTTGTTTACCTTGATTTGAAAGTCAAAAAAACCCTCTGGTCCCTCATGAGGGATGGGCTAGAAGGAGGAAATAATTACAGATCTTTAAGGATTAGAGAACTGGAGAATTTCAAATAGAACTTGAAGGCTTACAGGCTTGAAACGAGTGTTGTCCAATATCTGCACTTCTGGTAGCTCCACCTGGTATAAGCAATGCAGTAAAAGAATATGTCAATGGAATAAATTGCTACTGAATAGCAAAAAGGAATAAATTGTCGGATTTGCTCAGTCAGGGGAAGGAAAATGCTTACTTTTTGATGAGTTTGACAGAATTTTGTATCATTGGAGTGTAAGAAGATGACAGCTTAATATTTCATTTGCTCTGCCAGAGTAGAGGGTGGTGTTGGAATGCACGTGCATTTTAGGAGTGTGACGGACACTCGTGGTAAGCCATCCTGGTGTCACCGGCAGTTATGGGCTCTATAAATATCTTTCGGGGAAAGCAGAAGTGCTATTGCCGGAGTTGCAGTTACAGCTTGTGCCCAGGAAAAGCATCAGGGCCAGTAGTAGTCACCATGCCTGGAAGCTGCAGTCCAGTCTTTTGAGATAGGGTTGCTCCTGCAGGATCAGCACTCCTCCACGCTCCTCATCGTAATGCAGGCTTCGATAAAACATGCTAACCCGAGACAGAAATGTACATTTGTTAAACCAAGTCATGTGCTCAGTACCTGAAAATATCAAAAATTGCTTGTAATAGAAGTAAGTGCTGCTTCTGGGCATCACGATGGGAAACTTGTGGTGTTTTGTTTATACTTGTGTGAGTGTTTGTTCTCAATCAGCACTTGAAAGTAGAGTTTGATTTACAAAACAATTTCAGATGAGATAATTAACAACAAAAAAAGCTAAAATGAGAATAGACAAAAAGAGTGACTTCTTTCGGGCACCAGCATGATAAATAGGAAAATATATTAAGAGAATATGACTAATACATGTGGAGAGTACAATGCTTGTCAAAGGCGTGTTTGATCCATTTTAGGATCAAGGAATATCTAAGGGGCTCCATTAAAGCTAAAATATATTGACCCATTTCTCTGGCATTCATATATATAATGGAAAAGGCATGAACAGTAATTTTTGTATGTAATACTCAGAAATTAAAATTAATTTTGACTTCCTGAAGTATTTCTTGCTGTAATGATATAATTACTTAATGTATATGCAACAAACAGAAATGATTGCTTCCAACAGGGTCAGGCCAACATCCTGTGTTTTGATGGAAATGAAGTAATTCCGTAGTTTTCCAGGAGGCACTGAAACACTGTGAAAGAGTTTGGAATATTTGTTCTCGCAGAAGAGAAGAGAATCTTCTGTGAAATTTATTTTCCTTCATATAATGAAACTATCAAAACTACTGTTAGGAAATTTAACTAAATGAGTGTTTAGTATTTTTAAAAGATTAATATTTGTAAAAGATTGAAAATATTTGTTTTACAACTCGTTAACAGTGAGTAAAACTAGTTCATGAAAATCAAAAAAGTTAATTGAAATATCAACAAATATTTACTTGATAATAATGCAGTATGTTTCCTCTCGGAGGTACAGTCCTTTTAACTTGCTTATAAACAGTTAAATGAGCCTGTAAACTCACATACCCCCACACAGATTGCCTGCTCTGCCTTGCTTCGTAGCGTACATAAAGCAGAGATACCAGACTGTTTCTTTTTCAGTATACACTTCCAGGCTAAAGACAAAGAAAAATCTCTGCTGTCCTCTGTTTGCTTAAATCTGTAATTTTTTTAAAGCATCTTTATATTGGGCCAGATTAAATTTGTTCTTCAGAAAATCCACAAGGGAAAGGTAATGTCACTTCATTCTCTGAACTTTTCTGCTGGCTCTCAAGCATGCTATAACCTCCCCGAACTTTTCTCCAAGGACTGTGCACATTGATGTCCATCTTAAAGACCCATTTCTGTCATGCTGCCTACAGTGAATTGAATTAACTTGCATTCTGCTTCTGTTCTCCTTCCCTTAACCGATATCTCATTCTCTATTGCTTTCAGATATTTGAGCATCTTGAAACAGGGACTGTCCTTGAGGTTTCTGGAAGGCGTGGAATTAAATGAAAGAGTTTGTTTGACCAATTCCTAAATAGGTGGCAGGGATTTAATAAAGTGAGGAGCAGTTTTTAGTGTAGCAAATGATTTTCTAGCTGTCTGTGGACTCGCATGGTCTGAGTTCCTTCTCTTCTGCCATGGCATGGATTATCACAAACAAGAAAGAAGACGGTGACAGGCACTCTAGAGCTGCTTGTTTGTGCTTTGCTTGTGCAGTGGTTGAATCAAAAGGGGTAGAAAAGACCTGGAGAGACCATTTAGCCCGCTTCTCTTTCTGGCAGGTGGATATCTAACCTGTCTCTGTTTAATTGAGGTTCAGCAGAATATCTGATCAGTTTGTTCTGGTCCGTAATTATCCAAACCAAAAGACCGTCTTAATATCTAACTTAAATCTACAGCAGCTTACAGCTGTTTTTTCCAGTCAGTTTGTAGAGCAGGGGATGGCAATCCCATTAGAAGCCCTGCCTGCTCTCCAGATGGGCAGAAGTATGGTCCTGAAATCTTCTCCTGGCCTTTCAGGGTGAGGTCAGGGAGCTCTTGATGCCTGCTCTGTGTTGTGGGGTATGTGCAGACTGGTATTTCTGGTCTTCTCTTCTTTGTTTGAGTCAAGATGCACCTAACTTTGCTGGCTTATGTATCTCAAATATATACGTAAAACACTGGTTAAGCTGCTATCCAGTTCCTAGTCTGTACTGTTTGAAAATGTTGACTAGAAGCAGAGCTGAACATGCGTTTTACGTTAACTCTTCCACTCAGTGTGTTTAGAACTACTCCAGCATATTTAAATCAAGACTTGGTAAAAACAGGAAGTCTTCTGGTGAATCTGGCTGAGGCAATTGAAGTATTTGTGTGATTACTTGTAATTCTTTTCATTTAAATTCAGTTTCATAGACTTTTGTCCAACTGAATATAAGGAAAAACTTTATCCCCATTAGGACTGTGGAACAGATTGTAGTCTCCGTCCTTGGAGGTTTTTGAGACCAGACTGTCTCAGGTTTCGTAACCAGGTTTAACCTCATATAGCTGACACTGCTATGAGCAGGAGATAGGACTAGAAACCTACGGAGGTCCCTTTTGACCTGAATTATCCCATGCTCCGATGACTCTTATTGAGCTCATCAGCTGAATGTTTTTCCCCCCTACCTTTTTGTATGAAGATAGAAAGCAAGTTAAAAAATACCAAGTTGCATGCAGATATGTAGAAATTCATTATTAAAATGCGATATATGGTCTGGTTACCAAATTCACTTGTACAGCCCAGCAGATCTGTGAAGTTAATGACTTCAGTGCAAGAAAAACTTCAGTATACCAAACATCAAGAGAAGCAATTATTGACGAAATTTTTGTTGTAAAGTGCTTATGAACAAAAAGCATAGGACTAGAGGGGCTCACCTGTCTGGTGCAAGCCTAGTCTCCTGCCAGGTTAAACCTATCTGTCCTTTGCCAGCACTATACTTCTTTCACTCCCCCAGTGTGCTTACTGAGCGCAGCTGGCAAACAAAGAAATCTTTTAGTCTCTTCTTGGGGGAGAGCCTAAAATTGTCCTCCTACCTCCTCTGCATCTGATCCTGTTTGACAGAACCTGGGAAGCAGCTTTGCAGCTGTACTCCAGAGAAGGAAGGTCTCACCACTGTGCTCTGTTCTTCCATAATTTCCAGGTGCTGAGCTCCCAACATTTCCCAGGAGTTCCTGTTATTAGCAATAAATGTCTGACCTTGCATTTTTCATTATTTCTCTCTCTCTCTCTCTCTCTCTCTCTCTCTCTCTCTCTCTCTCTCTCTCTCTCTCTCTCTCTCTCCCCCCCTGCTTTTTTTTTGGGTTTTTTTTTTTGTTTTTTTTGTTTTTTAACTTTTTCTTAAAGATCAGTCCCGCCATTGTGGTCCTGCTCTGCTTTGATGGTTAAGCCCCAGCTTGGGACTCCTATTATCACTTTGCAGGAGTACGAGCCAACTTCTTGTGGTAAGATCTTTGATGAAAATATTACATAAGAATGGTTCTTTTAGAAGTTTTGCTGGCAGTTCTCCACTGAGCCTGAGAGTTCCCTCTGTCCTTTTGACCAGTCCCTTGTTTGTGTTGCGGATCTCCCTAATCTCCACGTTCTCTGTTTTAGCTATTTTCTCACAGTGGCGTTATTTTAAATGCTTCACTGAAGTCCATATAGATTAGATCTATCGCATTGCCTTTACCTTGATAACAAGACAAAACAAAACCAGAGTTACCTTCCTGCAGAAGGCCATCTGTTCAGTTTGGTATGGTCTATCATCCTGCATCTCATTGCTCTGTTTACCTCCGTGTTTTCAATTATGCTTTCCTTCAGAATGCGTTCAAGAGCTTTGAGTATCATTGAGATAAAACTAATGGATCTGTTGTTGCTTGGTTCACCTTTTCCCCTCTCTCTGAAATGTAAGTATGATTTCAGCTCCTTTTTGGTCAGTCTCTCACCTCCATTTGATAGAGGCCTCTCCTATTTCACTTGCACTTCATCTCTATATGCTTCATATATTCTGGAATCAAAAATATCTGGTTCTCTCAATGTAAGCACATTAAATTCTTTGATCTGTGTTTCTTTTTTGACAGTGGTAACCTCCATTTCAGTATCTTTATTCCCATTAGAGAGTGCTGTTTTTGCCTCAGATTCTTTGGTTTCTCCTTATTGAAAGGAGAAGGCCAAAAAGGAGGCTAAAGTATTCATTCTAAAAAACAATCTTAACTCCATCCTCATTGCATAATATAATCTTAATCAATTTTCTTCTTTTTTATGTTTTTTGTTATAGGACTGAAAACACGTTGCTGTTACTGTGTAAAGGACCAACTCAGCTTGATTTGGGGCAGTTCTCAAATTATTCTTGCACTTTTATCTGAAAGATGTAGCTTCCTCATGCTGCTCATTTTCTTTCTAGCCGACTTCTAATATATCTCTGATTGTTATCAAGTCAGGGCCGGAGGCTTTCTGAAGTTTTCCTTTTTCTTTAGAAAAAAGTTTTAGGTGGTTTGAATTTTTGAGTCAGAGAGATGCTGGATCTCCTCTTATTCAAGTCCCAAGGCTCTTCAGTCCATTTCGTTTCATGCGCTAGTTCTTTTGTTTTCCAGGTTGTTTTATTAAAATTGAAAATGTTTGTTTACAGTCTGTTTTTATTTATGCTTTCACTGACCATAAACTGAATCAACTCATGATCCCATCAGCTATTTTCTATGCTACGTAATAACTTTATTACTAAAACCTCATCTAATAGTTTTGATCATTATTGGCTTAAGGTATATTTCGTTGGCTGAAAAGTTGGTGAATTATCTCAGGAAATAATGAGGTCCTGCTATTAACCCAGGAAACAGCCAGACCCTACTGTTATTAGTGACACATTTCTCCAGAGCAGACCAGGGGAAGCTACTGCCTCCTATAATAATGCCAGTGTCTGTTGCTGGTTTGCAGTAGCACCTTATAAGAGCAATAGCTACTCACCAGCAACATTTCTCCCGAGATATAAGTCTGCAATATACTGTATTATCCATTTTGTAAGACAACAGCCACTTAGGAGCCACATAGCAGCAAGGCACTGATCTCTTGCTGCTTTAGACTATGTTGGCATGTGTTTCTTCCATAGCATTGGAGACCTCTGCCTGTGTCCCATGAGATTTATAGTGGTCTTACAGGAGAGCTTCTCTTACCAGCCAGTGATATTCTATCTATTCTTTTATTTATTTTTTCGCAGTTTACCCAATAATATACTTAAAAAGCTACGCCCTACTGCCACCTTTATTCCCATTGTCTCTCCTGCAAAGTATAAGCCTTTCTCTTCTTGCATCCCCATCGTGACAGCCTTTATCTTTATTATCTAATTTCACATCTTATACGTTACTTCTAGTTTCTCTGTTCTGTTCCTGAAGTGCACTGTGTCAGTGTACAAAAATTATAGTTTTATCCAGCCTTGCCCAATGCTTTAATTAAATTGAGTATAGGCCCTGGAGTGATCTCGTTGTCCATCGCCCTTTTACTTTCATGTCTGTTAATGCATCTCCCTCTTTTTCCTTATCCTTTGGCGTTCTGTATTCCATATATTCTTGCATTACTTGAGTTTCTTCTTCTTTAAAAAAGAATAGAAAATCATCCACCTCATTCATAATTTTAAAGCTCTTCTTTTCCACTCAGCCAGCTTTGATTTTTAGAGGAGCGAGAGACTGGCTCTCATACAGAGTCTCTCAGCCTCTTTCTTGCTGGGACATCTTGGAAGGTTTCTTGCAGAAACAACCATGAGCTGCAAGTTAATCTGTGTTCCTTTGCAGGCCTTGTTCGTCCCTCTCTAGAGGCCAGAACAATCTCACAGAAAATCATATGAATCCTTTCTTCTGTCCCTGAGATCATATTTTCCCTCCACTTTTTCTTGGTCAAAAGGTGCTTCTAATTCTTGAATTACCTGCTGTCTCCCATGTTCTTTTCTGTCAGCTGTATCTTGAATTCATCTGTTTCCTCCAGCTGCATCCAAACTCCTCTGACCCGTTCTTGTGAGAGCCCTGGCAGGCATCGTTTCATACAGAAACATATATTTATGAACTTTTAAAAAAGGACAACATTTAAGGGACAGTATTTAATAAATTAGATAATATTAGTCTTTGTGTATTTATTTGAAGAAGTTGCACCCAAATTTATTTGTATTGCCTGATAAAATCCAGCATTTGTGAGACTGGCAAAGCAATGAGAAGGCAGAGAATATTTGATTGAAAAAGGAATAAACCCGTGGTATCTTCTTTGTAACTACTTTTCAACTATTGTAAGTGTTGATGTTTTTGTTGCTCAGGAAAATCATATTTCAACAAAGTTAGAAAGTTGGGTTTTACAGGATGTTTCCATGCCCTCTGACTTAGTGTGCTCGTTACTGGGTTATGCCCTGTTAGATCATAGTTCAGCGAAAAATGTCATCTTCTACCCTTAGTTAGGCATATGCCTAAATACCTTGTTGGGTTGAGCCTGGAGGGACCTGTTTCTACTCTTTAGCTAGCCAAGGCCCCAAGGCTTGTTGCTGTGGAACCGATTTTCCCTACTGAGCAGACTGTGCCTTCCCAACTAACAACAGCAAGGAGACTGGAAGGCACAAGTCACTTGCAAAACCCCTTCTCGACTTGCCTTTCAAATGACACCTCAGGCTCTCCCTAAAATATCGGAAACCTTAAATCTTGACACATTCAAAATTTTCAGGATAAGAATAGGAAGCAGAACAGAAAGTGTCTCTCTGCCACTGTATGGGACCAGAGTGTTCCTGCGAGGTGAGTAAATGGTGGATGTGGTTCTCGTCCCCCCAGGCTGCAGAAAGGATGCTGTGCAATTAGAAGAGTGCAAGAAGGGAGACGAGGGTAATCAGAGCTCTGGGACAGCTTCCATACAAACGAGAGGCTAGCTAGAGTAGGGCTCTTCAGCATTGTGAGGTGACCTGCTCCAAGTTCACGTGTTCTCCAGTCCTCCTCTGGGTTCACAGCTTCAGGTGCTGTAACCCTAGAATTACAGTAGAATCTGTGACCAACATAAAACATTTGAAAGTGTAATACAAAATGTTCACATTTATGGCAAAAGATTAAAATGAAGATTGATTTAAAGAACTAATTCACAAAGTAGAGAAGCTATAATGATGTCATTTCCTTTCCTCGGACTGTAATAGCTAATGCAGTTTCCCCATCAAATACACCGTGCATTTATAGGTACACTGTGTAAAACAGAAATGAAACTACAGATTAAGCATTCAAGGACCAGGAGGTTATCCTGCAGTTTGTGATGCAGCAGTCGCTAATCTTCCTTACTCTGTGTTCTGTCTGTGCTGTACATATTTCACACTGATTCTTTCCCTGCGGTCAAGTTGCCTCTAGTTTGAGAGAACAGAGAAACCACGTGGTTGATCAGCTGGAGAGTCTGCCCAAGAATTTAGCATGCAAGGATAACTGCACTGCATCCCATTTTCCCCACCGAGAACTTACTGTGTTGTGTGTGTTATACTGTGTTGTTCCATCTTCAGTTCTTTTTAAAAAGCCATGAATGCTCTGCAGTGGAGTTTCTTGCACCATGCCTGTTGCTGCAGACTCATGTCCCTTCTAGTACTGTATTAAGCAGCATGACTAACATCTGTCACAAGTTGGCTCTTTCAGCTTCTCCGCAGGAAGAGGAGTGTTTGCAGAGGAGTAGTTTACTCTGGATTTACCTTGATCCGTACCTACACATCTCTCTGCACAGGCAGAGATAGGAGCACACATGCCTTGCTGAGTATTTGTTAAAAGACCTGGAATCAAATAAAATGTGCCTACTAGTTAGGTTGGAGAGTGGTGACATTTGAAATGTTCGGTAGTTTCTGCGGGAGTTCATTGTGTAGTCTTACGTTACTTCGCAAGGAGGCTACGACAAGAATGAGCAAAGATGAGACATAAAAATCTTTATGCCCTGTCTGCTGTACTAGAGACAGTATCGGCTCACGACTTTAACCTCTTAGCAATTCTGTATTTTATTTTGTTGGTCATTTCATCACTTTTTCATCAGTGCTGAGAGCATAAAAGGAAGAATAAGAAAGACCATTGAGTAAAATTGTAGAACATTGAAAAGGTCAAAGGAATACTGTTTACTGTTATCTTTCAGAGAACAGATGAGGCTATAAAACTGCAATACCTCATTCTTGTGACAAAGATTATAACAAGGACAGAAAGGCCTGCATAAATCCAGTCTTTTGGCAATGACTATAAGAGCAGGAAATAGTACAATTTAATCCATCCTTGTTTCAGCATTTAGATTGTAATCAGCCAGTTAACAACCACAAAGTTTTAGATGACTCTTATTTTCCTTCAGGTGAACTAATAGTTATTTTGTGGCTATTTCAAGGCAACTTGCAAGTGAGAAAGTGTAACTTTTTAAAAATTTTACTCTAGTCAAGAGTCCCGTGAATTTATTAAGCTGAAACTGCAGGATGTCTGAACTCGTTCAGGTCAGTTCTCAACTCTTACCTCGCACAAGGAGCATTTCCATCCTTCACTTCTTATGCTAACTGAAACAGTGGTACAGCATACTCATTTCCAGAGCCATCAAGCTCAAGCTATCTATTTTTATGGCCTTGTCTGTAGCGGTCTCTGGATCCATCACGTGCTGTGCCCAGCAGAGCTTTTGGCTCTTGTCTGGGTAAGCGTGAGACTGCAGAATCTGGAAGGACAGTACAGCGGGGATGCTGCCAGGGCATTCGGGGCAAGTGCTTTACCTCCTTTCCCCTGGTTCCCGTCCCTGGGCAGCTGCTGTTGACTAGTTTGGGGAGCAGAATAGAGACTAGGTGGGCGCCCGATCTAACTCAGTGAGGCTGTTTGTGTAGGATATATCTCATCTCCATCTAACTGAACCGTCTTAAATATTTTCTCTTCAGTAGGCATTTGGATTTCTTCTACAGCTGAGGAAGGCAAATGGGTGCATCACTTGTCTGGTAGTTAGTGCCTGTGGTTGTACCAGAAGCTTTCGTAGTAGGTATTTACCTTTTAGAGGGCCAAGTTTAGGTGAGATGAATACCAATACAAAGGATGTAACTCGGGTCCTACTTCCCCTTGTCTTTATTAGGACTTGGATTGAATCTTGCTTACTGTTAACTCCAAAATCAGTTTGAATTAAATTCATTCTCTATCTGGTACCTTTATGAATGAATTGGAGGGCTCCCCCTCTAAGTAAATCCTACTGTCTATAATGAAAAAAATGTATTGTTATTATAATATTCCATTTAGGAATCCTGAGCGCTCTAAAACTTTGGGTCGATATATCATAGAACAGCATAGACCAACACTGAATTGAATGTTACTATTTACTCTAGAGAGTTTCAGAAGAAGTACAAAGCAGCAATCAGATATGGACAGACAGGTCGGAGAGTGTAAGAATGAGATAATACCTGGTCAGAGTAACAGGCAGTGGTCAAACTGGCTAATAATTGTCCTGTGGGATTTTTGTTTTATCAGTCCTGAATAAAAGGCAATCTTGAAGCAAGTCCTGGAGGAAGAGGAGATGTTAGCTTTGCAGAAGCTTATTTGGGAGCACTTCTTCACAACAGAGTATGTGGGGAAGGCACAAAGCCTTTGCTTGAAATTCCGGCAAGTGAGCGATGGGGAATTGTGGGCCCGTCGGTGGCGAGCGTTGGCTTTCTGGTCCTGAGCAAGAGCTGCGAGACGCGGTGGGGAGCCAACCTGCGGGGCCCTGGCAGTGAAGGCAACGGGCTTGTGCCGGGTGCCATGCGGGAAGGGGCCGGGGAAGGGGCAGGATGTGTACGGAGGCACGACATGGTCCAAGCAGTAAGTGGGAAGTGGGTTTTTTTATAAAGACGCGCTGGATAGACGTCAAGAAAGCAGGGTTACGTTTACCAAGGTCACAGAAAAGACTGCTGTAGCAGCTGAGACACAGTATGATGAAACTTTAACTGCGTGGTTAGATAGGATATGTACATATATATTTTTAATTTTCCTCTCCTCAGCTTTCTGAATAGGTTGATCTCGTGTATCATCTTGCTTATTAAATTTAATTTTTAAATGGCTTTTTGGACCTAGATTTTCTCAGTATTTAAGTTAAGAATAGTTTTTTCCTCACCGGTTTATTTTCTTAAACTATTTTTTAATCCTCAGTTGATCTGAGCAGGTATTCACATATCTAACATGCTCTCATTCGTTCAGAATATCATGCTTTTTTCATTAAGAAGATTTAAAATGAAGTTATTTTAAAAAGGGACAGTGAAATACTCTAAACTGCTTATTGAAATTCTGGTTTTCAGATTTTTATAGATGGTAAATATAATACCTTTGATTGGTGCATACAAATATTAGAAAACCAATTAATCTTTTAAAATAAGCTTTACATATCTTTAGTACAATTCAGTATTTGCTTTAAAAATGAAATTCTAATAGCTGGCAATATAATGAAAAGACTATACCATCTGCTAGCTGTATATAATTATATTAAAAACATCAGTCTGTACTTGATTTGACAATTTTCAAGAGCTTGTTAACCTTTCAAATTAGATTTGTACTATCAATTATACTTAACAAGGAACTTTTTATCCATGGCTTTTATATTTCCTTAATTAGTTCCATAAGTCATTTTAGGCATTTTTCTAATACAGCAATGGCACACAGTTATATAACCGCAGCAGGGTTTTCGGGGATGTCTTGTTTTGTCTCCCTCCCCCTTTCCTTTCCCCACTACTGCACTGTTACGCTTTGGTAGTGATGAATGTTATCACCTCCATCTCCGCTGCAGTCAGCCCGTGTCTCCGTGTGGCTCTCTTGGACTGCTCGTAGGAGGCAGGTAGAGGGCCGGCCTCTGTCTGCGGGAGCACTGGTGTGGGCAGGCACTGCTGTGCTACCCGATGCACACCGGGGACCGAAAGCAGCGTCACCCTCATCTCGGGAGGATGGATTGTATGTATTACATTATATACCTTAGCTCTAGGAGTATCCCTGCAGTTCTTAAAAAGGCATGCGAAAGTCTTTCTTGCCTTTGAAACTTTCAGGGGATCCTTGCAAAATTGTCCTCGCCTTGACACTTTAGAGCCCAGCTTTAAGCACATAGTGTATGTTGTAACAGTTTCAGTGGTACCTTGAAACGGGGCGATGTGCCCATGGCAGATAGTTCTACCTCCCAGCCCTTTTTAGGAAGTCACAGAGGTGATGGAGTTGCTGTCCAAGGGCTCTTTCCGTATGGAATACTTGAATTAGGCATTGAAATGAAGGAATTCTGCAGCCCAGAGCAGCATCTTTCTAACATCACCTTCAGTCATGAAAGGGGAAGGGTCCTCCCATTGCCGTATAGATGGCGAATGCCGCGTAGCACATTGCAGTCAGCTAAATGGAAGAGGAAGATTAATTGCCCGCTCCCCCAGTAAAGTGTTATTCTTGGGACTAAATCTCAACATAGTGATTTTTAGGAGTGAGACAGAAGCCCCTCCAAAGCCACTGTTACGCTTAGGAAACAGGGAAAAATCACTTAGCATTAGAAAGTCTTTTAAAAATCAAAGTGCCAGTGCAGTCTCTTACAGAAACCGAAAGCATAAATCAGACATAGTTCATGTGGATCCAGATGCTTTGATGCTACTTCTTTTTCATATTGGCAAAGTTCTCAGCACTCTGCAGACAGAGTCTTCATGCAGTCTCCCTTTACACATAGTTTTAACACCGTAACTTCTTAGCATAATTATTTTCATAAGTGTTTCCAAAACATGTTACAGAAAATATACATTCTATGTTTGAATACTTTATTGCAGCCACTGTTACTGTTGAAGTCAAAAACTGCTGCCTCTGCACAGAGCTATATAATTTTTCTTTCTGGATTGCAGCCCATTTGCTGAAACCTATTGCCCAAGTTACTAGCGTAAGTATTGGAAAAGTACTGGCCATATGATGGACCCTGCAGAACTCCGCTAGAGTCATCTCTCTACTTCTATAGTTGCCCATTGATAATTAACTCCTACCTGCAGGTTTTCATGTAATTTTGACACATCCTACACATTCACCTCCTTTTTTTTTTAAAGAGGTTTTGTTTGTGCGTGTGCCTATTTTGGGCCTTCCAACACCCCATCCATCTCCCGGCAGTTCTCTAGAAAGACCCCGGTGACTCTCGCCAGCCCTGCAAGTACGTAGGAAAGAGCTTACCAGGCCCTTCTGATTTGAAAACTTACGACGTATCCAGGTATGCCCTGACCTATTTTTTTTCCTTCACAGAGGCTGAGATCTTATCATTTTGCCATGGGTGTTTCTTGCACTCAGCTATCTTTAACACTTGCCTATTTTAAGAAAAAATGATGCAAAAAAAGGCATTTAACACTTTGGTCTTCAAAATGCTGTGGTCTTAAGACTAGTATGGAAAGATGAGTGATCCTGCTTAAGCCATGGCAATTCTGGGCAGTGGCCTGGAGACTTTACTGCCCTGCAAAGGGAGGTGGTTTTTATGCCAGCCAGAGGTTCAAGCTAGCTGGGAGATAGGCAATGGAGCAATGTTCCCACCGCTGTTCTCCATTCTGCTTACCTGATTGTGCAGGGAAGCACTGGGGAAGTGGTCCCTGATGTGTCCTTCTGCAGCTCTCTCTGAGCAACTCTCAGCTGGTGGCTGCATGATTAAATAAAAGTTAGGAGAATGGGCTCAAGGGAAAGGCACGTGGAACGTTTCCAAGAGATTATTGAAGGTCTACAGCAATGTGCAAAAAAAGAAACTCTTAATTGTTCAGTGAATGTCATCTCTACCTCTAGTCTATTATTTCTCTTGCAATATGGGTTTGGATTTTTTTTTCTTTTTAAACAAAGGAAGTGCTTGAAGATGGAATAATACTAAGTGCGTTTAGTCACTTACTTTTGTGGTATTGTTCCCTAAAAAGCTGCTTCAGTTCTGGATATCTTGATAGGCTGCAGTATGCTTTAAGTGTTTTTAAGTTCTGTACCTTACTTGTAGTCTTAAGTAACCAGCCAACTGCTGTAAACTGATAATTTGCAAGAGAGCTTATCCTCAGCTATTTCCAAGTAAGAAACACAAGAAATGACGCTGAATTATAAACACAAGCAGATCTGGAAGTCCTAATCTTACAAAATTGGCTGGTGCTGCCAGTATGTTGTAAGCCAAAGTGGAACAAGTCGGAGTGTAGCACTTGTGGGCCTGATGGAGTAGGCAGCAAAGGTCCCGGGGTTTCACACGTCGCTGCAGGTCAGCAGGAACCAGGTGTTGGGAATGTGCCTGTTCAAAGGTTGGTGCAGTTACCCATAGCTGAGGTTGTTTCAGTGCTGTTATCCCGAGCAACATAGCAGCACCAGTGATTTCTTTCCCATAGGAATATTAGCCAGCAACAAGAAAAACTTTGAAGTAGAAATAATCTAATGTATCAGTTCCAGTGCCGGTATTTATAGGGTCAACATTTAGTCCTCAAAGGGAATTTGTGGATGTGAAAAGGCAGCATGCAAATGCTTCTGCTTCTGAAGGCAGAGGGAGCTCTGCACTGGCGTTGGAGGTTATGGTAAGAAAAAGATACTTTACAGATGTATTGGGAGGGATAAACTGTGTGCCAACAAATCAGAGTTTTTGTTGTATTAAGACATAAATGTACGTAGTGTTTTGCTAGCGAGCTGTTATACTGCCTTTGTTTCACCCAGACTCTAAAGAACATGTGTAATACACTTAGATTGACGGTTTCTAGTGATCCACACATTTACTTTCGGACCTGTAAGCTGATTCTAGAGGAAGGTTATGTGTGTAGGTTTATATCATTATCTTGATCATTATCTCCTTGATCCTCTGTGATGACGATCAAGACGATCCTCTTGATCATCGAGGAATTTGTCAACTAAACGTTGGATAGTATTAAGTTAGAGCCACATGACATTCAGAAATAAATCAAGGCGCATACTCAAACCCTGAAATGTTGTCTCAGTCCATCTTTACTCACCATTTAGAAAGTTATAGGAAAATAACCACGAAAATGAATGTATTGCATGATATTTAGCTTAACTTATGGCGAGGCTAAATAATGTGTAAAACTAATTTAATTATTAAAGGCAGAAATTAAAAGAACACTATCTAATGTCTTAGAAGTTTTCCAATGTAGACATCACATGAAAGTATATTATTATTTGGTATTATGAATGTTAATTGTAATAATTTGTAATTATTATGTTCTTTTTCCCTGTCTTCTTTTAAAATAGTCAATGTAATTTTACTTGTTTGCGAGAATACCATCATTTTCATAATAATATTTTGCAGTAGAACTCAGCTTAACTGACACTGAAGGGCAATGGAGTACAGGCGAACTTCATTAAAGGAGACATGGGCAAAGGGAAAGGGTGCACGGCACTCGTGGCCGGTCCCATGGCTGGCAGGATTGTGCCCTCAGCCTGGAGGGGAATGCGTCCCCTCTGTCTGCTGGCAAATTCCAGAATCAGAAGCATGTCCCCAAAATGGATTTTTGTGCGACTTTGTCTCCTTCACTTGAATTCTAATGAATCATGTCTATAGCTAAATTAAAGCATTATTTTTGCTTGGCAAATTGATTCCATTTTAAATAAAAAATAGTACTTTAACTTCAAGTAGTCTTACAAAAGTTCCGCCTCATTTTTCCTATTACAGGAATTAATAATTCTGCACTGCATTATTTAACAAAGTATATTGGTTCCTTTAGTGGAAAAAAAGGGTCTTGGAAGCTTGTCTGGCTTAACTTCTCCATTCATTTTTGCCCTGCATGATACACATTCCTTAGTCATTTGTATGATTTTACAACACCAATGCAAGTTTCATAAGTATTAAACATAAATGTATGCAACAGAATGCAATTTAGTTTTGCTTTGTACTAAGCATAAAGACAGTTAAATGTAATGGAAAAAGTAAAAGCAAAATTCTGATGTTTAGTACCTTAATTTTTGTTGCTGTATAAGGAAGTTGGTGCTTCTGATCTAGATATCTGTTTCTGAAATAAAACTGAAGCATAGGTTTTGAAGCAGGTGGGTGCGTGCATGCCAAATTCCAAAGGAAGTGTCTGTGTTTCTTTTAAGAACAACTATCCAAATTTATTTTCAGTAATATTAATGGCAAATCAGATGTAGACTTTATTTGGATTAAATCCAGGCCCTGTTGGTAGCTAAATTATTGGCAGAGTCAGTAAAATGACACCAAGATTTGTTTGTTTGTTTGTTTGTTTTTGCCAATTAAACAGTTAGATAACTTTTCTTCTCTTAAAAAAGCAATATTGAAGACACATTTCCATATGAATACTGGATACAAATTATATAGAAGTTTTCAGATTGGTTGCTTGCAGAAAAAATGAAGTTCTTCCAAAAAAAACCGCTGTGAGAGTGAAATCGGTTACTTTGACTCGTATATATTACGTGCTGGCCGATGTTAGATCTTCGTATAAAACCTAGAAAGGTTACACTGCTGCAGTGTGTGATGGACTACTTGTAACTTCCTTGTCGTAACTTCTTACCCATCTGCTTTCCTGGATACGGGTTTCCTGGCTGAAAAGGCCTGGTGCCAGATCTTAATTAATTTAATTTAGGAGGAGCAAAGTGCTTCTGAGCTCTCAGGAGTCGTCACCTGGAGAGTTAGCATTAATCATCCCCATATAGCATGAAGCCCCTTCTCCCCAGCGGTGCCCTCTAAAGACCCTTGCTGGAGCACCGCGCTTCCCTCCTTGCAGAAAGCCATAAAATAAAGCGGGCAAGGGCAGGAGCTAGACCGAGAGCTTGCTTGGGAGAGTCCCTCTGGGTTTCTTACTGAAAGGGGACAGCCTGAGCTGATGTTTGCTCATATGCCCTTCAGATACCAATGCAAGACAGTAAATCTGCTTTCTTTGAACCAAAAGAGGAACAAAGAAGAAGTATAGTACACTGAGCTAATAATAAATACAAAAAGTAGGACATAAAGGACAGGACAGAATATTTCTTAAGCTGGATATCTCAACCCGTTTCAGTGAGTAACAGCACAAATAAACTGTTATTTATTTTGAAAGTTTAGCTGTAATAATAGCTTTAAAACCCTCAAATAAAGTTTAAATGCAATCTATTACTTACAATAAAGCATTCCCAATGTTAGACTCAGCCCCTTCCTAAATTGATTATATTCTCCTTTGAGCAGAAAAGAGTTTCAAGCACCTAATTCGAGAAGAGTCATCTGTCTTCCTTTCTGCTAGTCAGACAGCTCAATATTCCAGTTCCTTCAGAAAGCCCAACTTGCCAATGAAATGGATATTTTTTTTTTAGTAATGCAAGCTCTTTTTGAGTAGTTCTGAGCCTGCTTAGTATTTATGTTCTTCGTGACAGGCATTCATTTCAGAAACAAACTCATATATGCATCAGAAATGAGAAGTAAGTACAATTAAAAAGAAAAAATGCACGAGACTAGCTCACACTGAATTATTTATAGGGGCATTTTTAAGATTTTTAGAGATTATTAAAGACTTTCTTAAAAGATTTACAGATATTTTATAGGTAGTTTAAGGACAAAAAGCAATTACTGTAACCTGGGAATGTATCTTATGATTTTATATTATGTTAATTTATTGTTTTATTGTTTTTATCAGTGATAAACATTTGGAGATTATGGTCATAAATCTCATTGGGAATACATCCAGCTAATTGCTTAGAAAATGCTGTTATCTTAAGAGTTAAGAAAAATCATTCTTCTTACCTAACCCTGGAATAACGATACTTGGTACGGCAGAGCAAATAAAGTACAAAAGTGAGGAGGAGTTGACCAAGTAACTTCAAATCACAAAATCATTCGGCATCACTAATGCATCCATCAGTGATGTCAATCATAAAACTGGTATAACTTGGCTTTCCCAATAAACTTGGCCAGGGTACTTTGTTTTCTTTCCAAACACAGCAGCCAAAGGAAGAAATGCTGTTTTCAAATTCCAGAGTGTTCTAACTCTGTATTTTTCACACTAAAATTGGATATTTCAGTTGGCATTTAAATTCTTTAGTGTCACTGGATATGAACCAAATACATCCTGACATGGGCTGAAAATCAAAATACGAAGACTTTTCTTTCAATGAGCAATCACCTGTATCATTAGCGTTTATGGAATTTATCAAAAGATAATTGAACTTGTCAGCGTTAAGCTGCTCCTGTTTTGCTGCAGGATTCCCCAGCTGCTAATGCGATCAATCCTTCCCCAGCAAAGCTGAAAAGATGACCTTTTTATTTTTCTTCAAGTACAGAATGCAAAGCAAAGGTCATAAAACCTCTGTATACTTCAGGTGCAGAATCACCCTGAATAACAGCCCGAATCTAGCACTGCTGCTCCCTGGACTTGAAACATAGCTTTGTGACAGTACCCAGCCAAGTGTACCATCCAAGTAATAGTGTTATAATTAAGGTTGACGTGGCACTTTAATTTCGAACCTCTATTTTCATTCTTCCAAATTCTTGCTTCCGGTTTAAAATTTCTCATGTTGGTTCTGCCACTTCTATATGTGGATAAAAAACATTTTTAACCTACAGGAATTTTCAATTATATTTGATGGGGACTGAGATCACTGACAGTTTTTTTCTTGGAGGGGGTGGTCTGGTTTATTACCAAGGATAGTAATTGTGGTGTCTAAATATACAAACGGAAATTGTCTGTAAAACTCTTGCATCTAAGCCATACTCAATTTGAGTGGAAAAAATCAAAACCTCAGAGATAAACAGAAACTGAGCCAGAATTCAACACGGGTTTGACTTCTGGTGGACCCATCTTGTGTCACGTTTTCATGAATGACTGACACAGGAGGTAAGATCATGCTGATAACCTTTTCTGAGAAAGAAATTAGTAAAACAGATTAATCTGATGGACTGGAGTATTTGAAATAGGAGGAAGTTCAGGAGTATGCAATTGAAGGCCACTAATTTCGGGAGTAGAAATAATTTCAGGTAGAATTTGGAGCTGATGGAGGAGGAGCAGCAGAATTTGAATGAATGAGTCCTACTGCGTGGTGACTATGAGTCAAGAATGAACTGCAAAGCCAAAAAAAGGGTCAATAAATACTAGGAGCCCTTTCAAACATGACCAAAGGTGGGATAATGTGTGTTACCCTGGTTAGACCTCATTAGCCTGAGAAGTGATATAACTGCAGGATGAGAAAAAAGCCTCTTAAACTGGAAGCTAGTGCTGATTAAAGAACAGAAGGCTAAAATGTGGTTATGACTACATTAACACTAGGTGTTAAAGTAAGCTTTGTGACCATTTCTCTACGTTGGAGTATTGAGATCTCCGAGCTACCTTCTAACCAGGGGAAAAGAGGGAGCAAAAATAATAATTATGTTGTTGGGTGAAGTGGCTGAGCCTACAGAAGCAGTGAGATGATGCGATCTTCCAGCAAAATACCTTAATAAGCAAGGGAGGAGTCCCTTGAGGGTCCATATCCCTAATGCTTGGATCTGGGGTTTGTATTGGAATATCCCACATTGCTGTCAAGTGCCCTAAATACCATCTCTCGGGTTATTCTGCAGGGACGCTATTGCTCTTTCTCCCTTTGTGGTCCAGTCCACCCAGAGCCTAGGGCTCCTTCCTGAGCTCTTCAAAATGCTGGCTTGCAGCACACAAATATTTATGCCAGTAAGACCAAGGCATAGAGCTACATTGAAGTGCGTAAAATGTAGCGCAGATAACCCTGTAATTGTATGTAGTAATTTGCCTTAGTAACTTTGGTTTTACAAACATCTACTTTTAAAAGAAAAAGATTTAAAGGCAGATGTGCCTTTGCAGTGGCATCAGCTTTGTTTGCTTGCACAGCTGAAAAGTATTAGCATGGCACAGAAAAGGTTTAGACGAGCATGCAGTCCTTCTCGTTTGGTAGTAAGACAATGATGCTGAGCATATCCCAAAATATCCATTTTTATTCCTTGTCAGGACTTGTTGCTTGATGATGCAAAGTGCTCTGTAGTGCTTGAGGAAGCAAAATCTCTCCCCTCCCGCCCCCCCCCCCCCAAAAAAAACACACAGAAGGAGAAAATAGCCCTGAAATCCAGCAGAAGATTATAATGTCACAAGCAGAATTGTATCATCTACTCTAGCAAACATAGCAGGCCTTTCACTTAATGAAGGAATAACGTTACTGAAAACAAAACCAACTATAAAGCTGCCACATGTTATATACGTCACATTTAGTACAGTAATCAATTCGGAGACCCTACGGAGGTGTTTTAGATTTGCAGAAAGGAAAATTTAGACCTAACACTGCTTGATATAAGTGAACTGCATTTTGGGTTGGTTAATATTCAGAAGGTCTCCGGTTATCCCAGAAGGCTGAGCTGACCTTGTTCGTTGATTAAAAGTTAGAAAGAATAAAGGCAGGATAATTTTGTTGAACTGGAATGTTCAGTGGTAGTGATGGGGCAGGTTATTTTGTGATTATAATATAACTGTGGTGATATAGAAATAAAAATTATTCTGTAACATATTAGCTAGTGAGGTTAAGAAATGCTTATAACCTGGAAATGCAAAGTAGACAGAATGACTTGTAAAAAGCACATTTAAGGAAGTTATTCTTTGGAACTTCCCTTAGGGTCGTACTTTGGGACAGCATGCCATTATTTTGGGAGATCATGCGGTGTTGCTTTTTTTGGTGGACTATTGGTTAGGATCAAAGAACGTGAACTCTGCTGCTTGATTTCTGTTTATGTAAGTGAAGAATGTAATAACTTCAGAATAACTGTTTAGAGTGAAATGTGAGTAAAAAAAAAAAGAAGGGTTAACTAGGCTACCACTAATTTGGCATGTTCCATGTCATAGGCTATGGATTTGGATTTTCCATGACTGTTTCTGTGTCAGGCCTTGTGGCGGAAATTAGTTCTATTTAAAGATGATTAACACCAAAGTGATTTTTTTCCAGTTGTTTTTAAAACCAAGTGGCTTTATATATTTATAGAATATATCTAGGAGAATGAGTTTAGAAAATATCGGAGCCTTTGCAGAACTGACCCTCAACCCTAATTTTATTTAAACTAAGTTGACCAAATATGAAACTAAATGTAAGCTGTCTATATCACTGACACTGTTCTTGAAGTTTTCTTAGTTAACCCTGAAATGTATACATTTACCCTATAATCCCTTTACATTTGAATTAACTTTTAAAGGCCTTATGTGAATTCAATGGGGAAGTTAGCATTCACTACAAAAAAAAATTGTTCTAAATTATTTTGCTTTAGGAATAGATTAAATGTTTCCACTGATGTCTGTGGAGTGACACCGATCTATAAAAGCTGAGGATGTTGCCCAGTTGAATCAATCTTTAAAAAATGCAGTCCTAGAATAACATTTCATTACTATTCCATTTCAGTAAAACCCTTTATGAGGTTACAGGATCCATGCAGATGGTGCTAATTATGTCATCTTGATTTTTTAAAGATGTTTTCCGCTAGATTTATTTTTCCACCTGTAAGCAAAGCACAGAACATTGTTATATATAATGCATGCTAATTTAGCCAGAAAATTGTCTTAGAACAGTTAATTATTTAACTATTGTATATGTTATATCCTTGGTTATGCAGTTTAGAGAAAAAATCATTTAAACACACAACTTTCTTCCTTAAACTGCACATTCTAAGTAGCCCTACCTACGGCTTTCATTGAGATAAATGGAAACCCTTCCAAATGAAGATAAAATTCACATTTTAGAACCTGATATTTGGTTAACTTTGGTTATGCATAATACATGTAAAGAAAAGCCTTGAAATAATAGAAAAGGAGCTCAAGAAATGATCTACTGCTGTCAGCAGCGATAGATGTTTGCTTAATTTTGTCTAATTTGTTCCTCCTGTGGAAGGAAATTCCAGAACCTCCCTGGTAACCTATTCTAGGACTTCATTAGCCTCGTAGTTCAGTTAGGATTTTTTATCATGTTTGATGTACTGTCTTTCAAGTGAAGCTGTTGTCATCACCCCGAAAGCATGCAGACCAGAACACCCTCTCTTCATCTCCCGAGTCTCCTTCCTTCTTGCCACTCTCCTGACCTTTCCCAGATAACGAAGACTGCCAGGTCTTTTGCTCCCCAACTCCTGCCTTTCCAGACTGCACCAGGTCGTTTCACCCTTTCCCCGGAGGAATCGGGGTGGTTGGCAGTGGTATGCTACTTGCTGTGTCGGTGGGTCCCTCGCTGCCTGCCTGCTCCCCCCTCCTCCGCAGGACGAGCAGAGGGCACCAGCTCCAGGACGGGGGAGATGTGCCTAGGGCCTGAAAGCTGTTGCCATCCAAGAAGGTTGTATTGGCTCTTCCTCCAGTATCTGCTTCTCTCAGTGCTATAATTTCTTTAATATAGGCAAAAGTATAAACAGCAAGACAGCTCAATGCCAAGCATATTGCCAACCAAAGCACCTACCTGATCACCAGGGAGACCCTGCTCTTCCTCAGCTAAGGCGTTCTCAGGTGTGAGCTGCACTTCAGCACCTTGCATGGGACGTTGCTAATGAGCTACAAAATGCGTACTTGGCACACACGCACACACCGCTCAACATCCTGATATGCATTTGGCCATATTTGGAGCTATTCTGGCTTACAAACAGTGTTTGAAATAACAGTATGAGATCTTGCTGTCTGCAGGCTCACCTTGGCCCAGCTGAGCTACATCAGCATCACCCAGCAGGGCCCTGTAGGACTGTAGCAGGAGGTGACAGCTGCCCTGTCTGTTGTCATGATTTCTCTGAAGAGTTGCCAGTCTTCAGTGGTAAGAAAGAGGGCGCAGTGGATGTTACCTGCTGTGTTCGGAGTTACTGTCTGCTGTTGAGGGTTGTGCTTCTATAAAAGGGTGTGATGAGGGAAAAAGACCTGAGCTGCTTGTTGACTGCATCCTGCCCCGGCTGCTGTAGGCAGAGGGGCCGTGACGGGAGCACATCTTCCCTGCCAGCCCTCGAGCATCCTTTCCTTGCTAAAGTGAGAGCAGGGCTGGTAGGAGGATGCTGCGCTGTAAGGATATAGTGGACAGGAGGGGGATTTCCTAGCAAACTTCTTTCATTTCTGTTTGGTTTTAGTCTGAATTTTCTCTGCTTTTTAAGAAACACAATTGTTTTAGTTTGTAGTCTAATGAAACATAGCACTAGAGCTAAAGTTTTGGTGGTATTTGGATGATCTTACTTTAAGGATAATGCGTAGTTCACTTCAAAGCTCTGCCGGTTGAGGGTCACGTCCCAGTGAGCATACATCTAAGAGCGTGTGCCTGGAGTACCACCAAAGTCTCTTGTTGTCTCTTTGTTCCTAGAGATGGAAAGCTTTTAGTTTTTGCTAGATAAAAGATGAATGCTAAACCTTGGCATTGTGTTCAAGCCGTAATAAATCCCAGGGTCTCGTTTTATGGCCACTCTGGAAAGGAACAAGCGCCCAGTGACACTATTTAAAACTGCTTCAGAGCATGTACAACAGCTGATCTGGCCAAGCACGTTACACGTGAGCTTAACTTCGGAGAAGGTACTAATGTGTTTGCAGTCAAGCAAGTGCTTTTGTTGATTGAATTGAGACCTGTGTGTTGTCATCAGCACTGGTAAACGTGGGGATTAATTTTAATCTCCTGATGTAAGGAGAAAATCAATGTCATAATCAGTGACGGTCAGTGACAACTAATTACAAGTTAAAATCTGTGCTTGTTCAAAAGCACGTAAATATTTGTGTCAACAGGAGGGGAAAATACCATCAGCATTTCTGACAGTGGTTTTGCTCATCCCAGTCTGAGTGGTTATTTGGAGCCATTTCTTGCATGGAGAGGAACTGCCCCAACTGCAGATGGATGGAAGAGAGAATGAGCTGACCTGGAACAGAAGTTGCTGTTAAGCCCAGAGCACTGTTGGTTTTCTCTACTACGTGACATACTTTGTCATTATCGGTCTGTATTATCAAGGCAGAGTGGCTGCGCTGGCATCATGGCATAAAATGCAGAGCATGGAGATACTGTGCGCAGATGTGGACCTCAACTCTTACATGGTGCTTAGAGGCACCTGTGAAATAAGTAATGAGGAAGTACATAAAACCATACCATAAGCAATAAATTTCTGTTCTGTTTTGCACAAAAGAGTTGTAGTTAAAAGTTAAAAGGTCATAAAATGTGTTGATGATGTATAGTTTTGAAATACTACTTTTTTTTCAAATATGTTTCATTCTCTAGATATCCTGGTAATTGCATTTATCTGATCTGCATTTCAGCTGATTTAAATAGTGGGGAGGGGGTTCACTTCAATCTAAAGAAGAACTGAACAACAGTTCTGGCCCTTTTGAATGTCGTTGCAATTGCAGGCCCTCAGTGTTGTGCAGGAGTTACAAGAGTTGCTGAGCACTTCATTAGACCAAGCCCTTCTCATTTGCATTTCCTCTCTGTCTCATAACGTGTTTTAGATGCTTCTGAAAGACATGTAAGATATACAGAACTTGTAAAAATATCTTTAAAAATATGTTGTGTAGTGTTTTTGGACCACATCCAGCTTAAAGAATGTGTCCTGTTTAAAAAGGAGAAAACCCCCACAGCTTTGGCGAAGTAGGATAGATATTGTTAATGGATTTTATGAGTGCCTTCAAACACCACTGACTGCTGATGTTTATGATATGAGTGTAAATGGTTTGGTGTCTAATGCTGTGAAATAACCATAGATTTGAGTGATGAGAGTACATCCGTACTGAATGAAAGTGCCAGTAATGTGGATTTTCATTTTGATTGTGCACACTGAAATCTAAGGTGGGCAGAGAAAATTGTATCACGTGAAGAACATTAAGCTAAAAATACGACAGTCTGAATTGTGAAATAAACATCAACAGTGCTGTGATCCTTTGCAACAGTATCATACAGGTTAGGAATCAAAAGATTTGTCAGATGATGATTCAGACTGAATGAGCCAAGATTTCTGATGTTCTCAGTCTAAAATTGGAAACTGGAACTTGTCATAATAATATGGCTGAGGAATTAAATCTGAATGCAAATATGTATGGCAATCAATTAATGATAGGGATAAAAATATTATTTCCTCAATTGCAGTGAGAGTGGATGATACAGACAACGCAGAAGTGGGAGGCGGATGCGACAGTGGAGGAAGAAGGAAGGGAGGAACAGAACTCATCTGCCAAAGGTAGGGAGGCAGTCCTGCAAAAAAAATTTAGAACCGGTGTGATTTTCCTGTGCATAAGCAAATGTAAAGGGCAAAATTAAAACAGATAGTGTTGTTTAAAAATCTGTGTGAGGTGGATTTAGAACTGTGGTTTGATAGCCTGTCTTTACTTGGTAGGATGTGGGTTGCTATTTCATAGGGAATGGAATATGGTTAGTAACTTCCTACGGATGAAGACAGCAGTCTGATACCAGTAACCTTCAGGCTCTCCAGATCTCGGCTGCATCTGAAACGATATTCTAATATGTAGTTGCATTGCTAGTATACAATTCCCCACAGGCCTGTCTCCACACAGTAGCTGTGTTTTTTACACTCTCTGCTATTTTTCTCTCACATCATCTTTGGCAAGGACCTCTTGGGGTTTTCCCTTGCTCTGTAGTCGAGGGAATGGTCTGTTTCCTAGGAGCAGCTGGAAATTGAATCTGAAAATTTTTCTGTTATGTCAGGGCCTTGGGACCTGGCAATGCCTGTGATCTCCTCTGTTTTCTCGCTGTAGCACCTGACAGCTTTTGCAGCTCTTGGTCTTTTTTTGTGTAGGTCTCAAGTGTGTCTTCCAACTGGGAGTTGGAGAGCATTTTGTGACCTGTTGCAAGCAGGTGTTAGAGGAATGTGCTGCAAACTCTTCTGAGCAGAATGAATGTCTGTTAAGTGGTTGGAAGTGGATGCAGCATCCTGGGATTGATGACCCTGATAGTCCCAACCAGCCCTGCATGCCTAAATCCTGGGGAGCTCTCGGAATGATCAGACTTCAAAAAAATATATACATGCTATGAACTGAACCAACCAAACATGCAGAAAAAGTGATTCCAGAAAAAGATGGAAACCATCAACATCTTGATTTAGAAAAAACCCTAGAACAAACCAAAACCAAACGCTTGCAACTATTTGTAGTCATAGTCCTTGAGTTTATCTTGAACTGCAGTAATATATCTTCTGATATGAGCTATGCAAGTCATGTGTATATTGATTTATGGTTTCAGGGCTATTCTTTACTTGTATGGAAAGGCCATTATGCAGTTAATATGTGCTAAAATTGATAATTTGGCTTTATAATATGGAAACTGCTTTTAGTCTCTGCAGTATGCTCAACTCACAACAATGTAAGACGCTACTACCCATCCATCTAGTGTTTTCTTTACACATTTCACCAATGTGGTTCACAGTCTTTGGGTCCCAGAGATGTGCCTGGCTTGTCCAGTAGTGACACAAAGCTGTAGTTTCTTTTTCCGTTGTGTGGCTGGTCTGCAGTGTTATGCAATGTGAGGTGTAATGGTTTGTATTCACCAGCTCTCAGGTAACTACCTTAATATATTCAGTTTAAACTTATCCACCCACCAACTCTCAGTCCATGCAGAACACAGCACGTAGTCCCATGAATTTAATTACATTTTATCTGATTTATAGCACACACCCATAAGAAGTTATCCAGCACAGTTGTGGTGTGGTGAACTGCAGATCGAAAGCTGGTGTGAGTTTACTTTGTAAACCAGATTTGCCAGCAAAATGATGCCCTGTAGAACCAGAAACTCCTATCTTCATTGCTGAGCTCTCCAGGAACACATGCTTTCTCTCCTTGAAGTCCTGCAATTCTTTGGAACCCAAATCTGGCAAGTGTTTGGACAGAGTAGATGTATGAGTTCAGTTTGGCATTTTTTTGGTTTTGTTTATTTTTAACTCTTTTTTGATTTGGATTCTATAAAGGACCAACAGCTTCATGGCTCACTTTATAATAATGCCTCAGCAAATTCCTCCAACTGCTCTGATTTCATGTAATTAATCTAAACTGTGTTCTGTATTTTAATCAAACATCCTGCAACTACAGCAACTGCTGGTCTATAAACTATTAAGAAGCAGTTGGGTCAAAGACTGTCTCATTGTGGCTAACTCCAGTGTATTGATGTTTTCATTATTTTTATTAATTTTAATATTTTGTTAACTGAGAGCTGCAGAAGATGCTAATTTCATTTTCATGTAAGTCCTCAACCTTTGACTTGAGGCATTAAATCACTGTCTTAATAATATTGCAGTTTCTCTAGCAACACTTTCCATAAATTGTCTCCAGTGATCACCATACCAAGCAAAGGGTGTTACGCATGCGCACACAGGTTTGCTCTTCTGCCGCGAAGGTTTTGTCTCTGCTGAACACAGCAGATGGCACAGGTCTTGCAGGGCAGGTTCTTACAAGGGAAGTCGGATGTGAGTGTAGAGTGGAATAACTTGTCTTGTCTGGGGAAGTCCTAGACTCACAGACAGTATTTCAAGAAAATCACCCAGAACCGAAGCCTGATCTTTCATAATTCAGCTTCAGTTAGTGACTCTAGTCAAGCAAAGGCGAAAAGCTCTTTCTGTGATTACATTACAAAAATGTTGCGTTAGTGTTTGCTGCAGGAGAGTCTCAAGCAAGAGAAATGATGCAGTTACTCGGTGAACAGCGGCATTTCAAATCTCTCCCATGTAAGCCAGAAGCCAGACCTAGCGCAGAGGCAGAGAACATACCACGGCCTCATCCTTCAGTCCGCTTCCCTTGGGGGAGTCATTTTAGGCACTGGTGAAGCACTGCTCTTTGGCATGTGTTTCTTTAGCACTTAATCTGGATTAACAAGCTAGACACTGAGCTTTGTGTTTTCTCTTAACAGAAACACTAATAGGCTGCAGTTAGCCTTGATGGCACAGCAGGAACAGGGCAATAAGTATTGGTAGAGCTAAGTGGAGACTGCCGAACACGCACGGTCGCGCCAGCACTTGGAGGCCTGACTAAATGACCAGGCTTTTAATGTTACAAATCCAGGAAGAGCTAAAGAACTGCTCGCTTACCTGCAGTGCAACGAGTGGCTAGAATACCTTTCTGAGAGCACGAGCTAGAAAAGCCTGTGCTGGGTGGCGTAGTTGCAGCCTCCATAAGAAACATGCTCGTGGATTTTCTCAAGGCTTCGTTTATAGGGGAGCACTCACCGGGACAGAGAGATTCCCACTGGAGACATAGGGTAGACTGGTGATGGGAAGCAGAGCCTGACTACAGTTGATACAGATCAATTGAGGGAGGAAAAAAATTGACAAACTGAGAAGCTTTTTTAAACAAGAGACCTTTGGAATGAAAAGGTATAGACCGAAGTCAAACACGGATGGTGGGACAAGTGGCTCTTCATGCTCCACTGTATCTGAACTGTTTCCCAATTTGTTACAGTGATGCATGTCTCTTGATAAGTTTTAAAATCATTACCACAAGTACTCTCCATCCTATAGGGAGACTGGGGTAAATTAGGGAAGCTCCGTCTTTCCTGATTCTACAGTCCTTTTTTCTTTGAACTTCTAGAGTTTAATTCACGTGTGTCAGATGGTGAGCTCTGAAAAGCATCCATTGAAAGTGAATCACAAGTCATTTCTGTTTGTTTTTCTTAAGTATACCTTATGTAAAGAAATTTAATTTTAGTAAATGCAACAGCGTTTCTTCACAGAGAAGCAAAGGGATTAACAGATTATTTAAATTGTTACAGTTATTTAAAATGTGATAGACTAATGCAGTTAGAGAAATAGCATTCTATTAGTCTCACTGATAGCCATTAAAATGGGCCACATACATTCTTTGTAACTAGTGCTACTAGAAGTCTGCATTTAACATTTATAGGTTTATAACTTATTCAGTAAATTACCTCTTTTGGTCACAATATAGTATAAGAATGCATGTGAGATGTCGTAAGGACAGCATTTCCCCTAAGTGCTTCCAGTACCTCCTGGCTAAGGGAAGGAGACACGATGGCCTTTCCTGGGGCGTTTTGTTTCTCTCTCGGGTACAACCTAGCCATGTCTAAGAGAGGTAACAAAACATGAAGTCCAGGCAGACTCAGTTCAGTGTCGCTGTGAAGGCAGCGATTGTTATTTAATCCAGATCATCGTATCCATCTCCATGGTCCCTAAAAGAACCAGTCTAAACTGTATTCCTTCTATCTGGAGCTCCCTTTTTCTAGTGACTTCTCTTTGCAGCACATACATAAACATACCTGAAGCTTAAAAGCCAGATTTAGAAGAGTGAGTTCTTACGGGCTCTTGGCCTCAGGCTGGCAAATGTTTTATCGCGGGCAGGAGTCACGGGGATGATGCAGCGGAGCCTCGGATAGCATGTCCTGAGCGTGCCAGCTACCGCCGTGTTTGCTGTAGAAACACACAGTACAGTTACAAGTGAATAAGCACTCTCTTACATTTAACAACTGGCTTTTCTTTTTTTTTTCCCCTTTATTAATAAGAAGGCAATTAACCCTCTTGGTGCTTTTATCCTATCTGTTGTCTCATAGTGGTGTACAATCTGAAATATTTTGGTGGTGGTCTCGGAAACCTGCAACTCCAAACAAATGGTTTTACATCTTCCTTGTTTTTAATGCCACAGAACTCTTGAAATAATCATGTATTTAATGGGCAGTTACTGTACTTCCAAATGTGGACACGGAAGCTATTAGCTACATATTTAATTGACACGACTGATTTTGCAACAACTCCAAAGTGAAATGCTAGAGGTTACGAACTAATCATAAATTTTTCAGAAAACAGCCTAGGGAAAAAATAGGCAACTTTGAAGGTTCTTTAATTCATAAAACAAATACTTGCTTTGAAATAAAAATATTTGTTGTTTACAGCATAAGGAGTCCACGTTTAAGATGTCTTTATCTCTTGTTCTTTGAAATATTTACAAAAAAACTGTCAGGTAAATAAAAGCTATGGGGCTTTCACTGACAAATGTTGCACTGTGGCCTCTTTCACGGTTGGTATTTACCGAGGGATCGGTAACCTTTGGAAGAATTGCTGTTGTAATGCAAGGAAGAAAATAACATAGTTTTATTTTAACAAATTGAAAATATAGAGCAGAGAGGTACAATGAAAAGGAAAGCAGGGCCCAGGGCTTGTAATATGATTAATTTTGGTACTCAGAGTTTCAAATGGAAAAGAGCACATAAGAAAGAGAGAGCCACCAGTTAGCAATGCAGATAGTAAAGATATCAGTTATTTGGGATTCAGGACAATTTGATTCCAGTTTTCCCATGTTACTTTATTGAATTCTTAGGCTTGAAGGTAAACTAATATTATTAGTATTTTCTTCTACAAGTTTCAATAACTAGCTCAAATATTTTACAGCGTGTATGGGTCTATATATTAGTTTATGCAACATTTTTTTAAAAACAAACAAAACTTTACTTGGCTCAAATGACTAATTTATTCTGCAATCAGTATTTTCCAATTACAAATAAGTGTGTGGGGGCGGGGAAATTTTGGAAACAGCACTATGACTATAGTGTTGAAGGACTAAATGGAAACGATAAACACAAGTACGGATTGCTGGCATCCAACGTAGCAGTAGGACCTGCTTGTTCTGCCTGGACGTGGCAGTGCTTCTGAGTGTCTCCCCTGGCTGAACTGCTAGTAGTGGCGAACTCCTTGAAGACAGATACATAGAATAAATAATTATATGACTACTCTCAAAGAACCTTTACGTTCTGTGCATAATTATTGACTTTCCCATGAATCCTGGTAAATTAGCTTCGTACTACTTGCCTGTCTTCCCCAATGGCCATGGTGTGTGCTAACAAACTGGGCATAGCGCCCTGTTGTAATGCAGGAGGGTGACTGCAGAGAGCAGGTGTTTTATGGAAAGGTGGTGGCTCTCTGAGTGGATCTGTAACACTTGGTGGTCTGGGGTTTTAGCAAAGGGTCTCAGTCCTTCTGGGAGGGATTCAAATATTTTGTCTCCGTAGTCTGTCCATAACCTCTCGATGAAGTCAGTTTTCCTTCTTCTGTGGAAGTAGGTTTCTGGGTAGGACTAAAGGTGTTTTCTGTTTTCCATGAAAATACCCTAACATCACTTCCATGGCTTGAATAAATTCACAATTCACTCATTATTTCCAAATATATAACCAACTGTCATGCAATTTTGCTGCCTAAATTGAATGTTTTATAATTTTAGGCTGAGTTTAGGCTATTCTTCCAACAACATCCATTTAAACTGAGCAACATCAAGCTTGCAGGTGTTCCAGCACTGGTCACAGGAATAAGCACAGAGTCCTGTGCTGGATTCTTAGAAATGCTGTCCATTTTCTCATAGAAAGATTGACATTATTTCTGTATTTTGACATCAATTTTTTAAAGTTAATTTTATTAAATTGTTCTTTCTTTTGCACTTCCAGTTAAAAAAGAGAGTGGGGTTTCCTAAAGTAGAGGAGATAATGTCTTTGTGCCTCTTAACCATTTAGCTATGAGCAGTGAAAGAAATACAAGTTTGAACAGTTTTCTGCAGGAAAACAAAAGCGGCGGCACGTAGCAGCGTGACGGCGATGCTAATTACAGATCGGCTAGCGAAGGGCGTTGTGTCCAATTAGTCTCAACTGCATGCATTTGAATTTTTCATGTATGTAGAATATTCTAATACTGGAAGACGCATCCTGGAAGAATATTTCTTCCAGTCTGACACCAGGAAACAAAGCTGTAGCTCTTCAGGAGTGTTTGGATCAGTATTCATCTAGCTGAGATCCCGCAGTGTTGCTAGAGGTTATTAATATGTGATTAACAGAATGGGGTGTTACAGAGAACTGTCTTTCACCATCTCTTCTGCACGGAGCATTTTGGCACCATTACATGTACGTACATGTATATTGTGCACGTCCAGCACGCAGGTCTTGCTAGAATTTCAGCAAAAGAATGATCACAACATTTTATGACTGAGTGGTTTAAATCCTATAAATATGTGTAATAAAAATAAGTCTGTGCCACACATTAAAAGCTAAGGCTCAAATATTCATAGTTGTGTAAGTTTAAGACTCAGGTAATATATTATTATTACTGAGGTAATATTAAGGATTTAATTCTAAAAGTATTAAGACAGCAGCAACATAGCATAGCCATAGCATTTGTAATTAGCTTTTTGGCTTGTTTGGGTTTTTATATTCTGTCCGTATATGATTTCTGAGGGACGCAGATTATTTGGATACCCTGGCGATGGGAGGATCAATCCGGCGGAGTGGGCTAGAGCCGGGCAGGTCAGGTAGCTCGCCCCCGGCCCAGCAGCCCCAATTATACCTAAGCCGGGCTTGACAGCTCATTAGCCGGCCCGCTGGCGAGCCCCTCGCGGGGCTGCCCTTCCAGGCTCCCTCGGCGTCTGATTTTGTCGCGGCGCTATCCTGACAGCCACAACGACTTCCCCAATGTCGAAGCTAAATTTCTCTTGCTGCAGTTTAGCCCTTCTTGTCCTGTGCCGTGAAGAGTAGTTTTGCCGCGTCCCCTTGACAGCAGCCTTTTGTGTAATTGAAAACTGTTGTTTTGTATCTTTCCAAATTAAAAAATCCCGGATCCTCCAGCCTGTTCTCCTGGCTGCTGCTTTCCAGCTCGCCGGTCCTCCTTGCTGCTCTCCTCCCGGCTCTCTCCCGCTGCCGGCCTGCTCGGAGGCCCCCCCAGAGTGACGGCTGACGGAAGGTGCTCTCTAAGAGCTGCTACCCTTCTCCTCTTACAAAACCATGGCTCTGTCATTCACATCACTTAGTGTGACAAGTACAAATCAACGCACATCCTGCATATTTTTAAAATGTTCTAGTTTTACTATTTTATATAGTTAGGGAGTCTTTGAAATACCTTAGGACATGTGAATGTGTTAGGACAAAATGGAGGTGGTTGGAAAATGCCAGCCCCAGACTCTGGTTCTGCCCTAGGAAAAAGGAGAGGTAGGTCGATTATTTAAGCAGGGCCTCGAGATGGTGATGCTGCTTAGCTTAGCAATGGCGTTTGCGTTTGGCTTTTCCTCCCGAGCGCTTTGTTGAGACTGGGGATGTTTCTTTAGTTGTGTGCGGAGCCTGAGCTTTCTCAGTGGCCTGCTGCAAGCCCACTGGGGTCGGTAGGAACACATTTCAGCTACGCTTTTAAGCACCTATCCGTTGCAATTTAAGTAAATCGGGTTTGTCCCATCTGTTTTATTCAGAATTGAAAGATCCTTGCAAAGAGCAGAAGTGTAGAGGGCAACGATGAATACGAGTAACCTTGACGTTCTTTTTCTGAAGTTTTTGGCAAGATTAAAATCAGCTATCAGACCAAAATGTGGGCTGTCTTCATTGCAAGATTTATTTACAGTAAATATTTTTCCAACTTTGCTAACTATTGTTCTAAGAGGAGGAGAAATTCAGCTCGTAAATGACAGAGCCCGTATTTGTGATTAGTTGCTCTCCAAGCTTGCTGTAAACCCAGGCGCAAGTTGCTATTCTCAGAAAGCAGGCCAGGAGAAATCAGAAGTTTGGTGAAAGATTGAGGTTGCTAGCCGTGGCGTTGTTTGCGTTTTCCAGAGTGCTGCAGCCTCTCGGAGAGGTCAGGCAGCATCTGCTGGGGGAGCGTCGGCTACGGCTCCTCTCGCCCTCGCCAAAGCCTGCGCTGGCAGTAGCAGACCGAGTTGTGTACGTGGTCGTCTTGGGAAATGAACAGAGAGCAGGGAAGTGGCAAGTAAAATGAACAAGAAAAAAAACCCTATTCCTCAGTGAAAGAATGTGGTTAAACACCTAGAAAATCCATTGTTTCACAATGCATGTAATTTAAATATTGCAGTTAAGGCAAGCTTTATATTTTTTAAGTAATTTGCATGTTATGCTGTTTTGTTCACACATCTGATGCATATGAGTGAAAAATATATGGATAATGTATATTTTAACCCCTGGGTTTCCCAATCTGTCCATATGCATCCACATTTTTCAACACCTTGGCATAACTAAGCACCCCAGCCACATGAAGGGTTGTGTGATGAGGGGACATATGGCAGCCTTCACCAGGCACGGAGCTCTCCCTCGCTGTTATTGTTGTGTGTCACGATCTTAATGTTCTTTTAATGGGGTTTTCGGAGGGTGAGCACTGCCAGCCCCTTGTCTCCTCTGCTCAGCGCAGAGGAAGGAGAAGTATACGCTCCGTGGAAACGGAAGAAAATTAAAGCAGGATATCATTAAGCTCTGGGAGGAAGTCTGTTGGTGGACTGATGATGCTGTATGTTCTCAGGCATGGATTCTGCCAGTTTAGCAGTGATTTAGGCAGGAATCGTTTTTCATGGTGTTTGTACCAGTAGGGAGGCCTGCAGTAAGGATTTGGAATGAAGTGGTTCCAGAAACATAGTGAAATATTTTGTAAATATCATAATTCACTGCATTACACACGAATCATTAGGATGAGCCCTCTCATTTCTCTTTAAATTTTCTCACTTGAGAAAATTTCATTGAGAGGAATATCAACACTGACTTCTAAGGCCTAAAATGATCTAGAATATTTCACAGGAAGGTCTTTTGGAACAAATCTGCTTTTAAATGAACTAATATGTCTAGTTTATTTAATTCCCTGTCCAGCAAATCACTTACGCTCTTGACTTCTGTTTGACAACTCATATATCTAAAGATCTGCTCAAACTGCTGTGTGTTGCTGGAGTGGGGCCATACTTGGCTGAGTAGGTCTTTAATGTACGATCTGCTGTTTTGTTTTGCCTTTTCTTCTTGCTTTTCCTTCTTTTGCCTCTAGTATACCAAGGCTGCTTGCCTGTTTGATTTTTTGGCTTCCTGAGTATCATGCCGCTGCTCCTATGTTTCTAAAAAAACTTGGAAAGCGTTTTACACTGCTTGTATACTAGATGCAGGCATGTGGAAGATGGTAAATTTACAGCAAGAGGTAAAGGTCAGAATTTCAGGGCACAGCTGTCTGACAAAAAACAGTAAGTGGTTACATTTAGTACAAAGTGAGGAAGAGATGAAGGAGCAAACAGATTGCTTTTAATGGCTCTACATGATATTTCTAGATTATGCTTTTGGAAAATTCACCGCGCGAGCTAGCCTTCATAGCTGAAGATGGCCGGTTTATTAATCAAGCCTAGCACACGTACATACAGACCTACCCATAATTCTGGTACAAGCCTTGAGTGGAGAATATAGAAAAACACAAGCGCTGTTGACTGAGCTTGGTAAGTCTGACATGTAATTCAGTTTGAGGAATTGTTTGTAGCTGGAAATTACTTTACTCTGAATCAAAAAGTGACCATCTCGCCATCGACTTTACTGCAAATAGTTGTTGGCTGTATTAGCATTGTAGCAGAGCTATGGAGAGTAAGAATATAATTAGTTAAAACTTGCATCAAAGAACTTAAAATCAAACAGAAAATCAAACAACCTAAAAAATTTACACAGGCCTTCATTTACAGACTCTATGTAATTAACATTTATCAATTACGTAGCCAAAAGAAATTTAACTAATGCCTGAATAATTTCTCTTTACCGGATACCAGTTCTTTAAAAATGATTTAAGACATTATCTACCAAAGAACTATATTTAAGGCAATTACTCTTACACTAATATGTAGGTGGAAACTCAGTGGTAGGTAGCGGTTGATAGGAAAGAATTCACTGATTCTAGCTGATCAGAAAATGAATGTGAGTTAAAAATGCCACGTTGTCGCAAAGAGGACTCATATCCTAATCGGATGTATAAACAGGAATGCCACATGCACGACGTGGGAACTGCTCCTCGCGCCGTACTCAGCGCGGCTCAGACTCGCAGCCGTCTCCCACTGTGGAGCCTGCCTTGTACGGAAAAGGGAGTTTAGAGGGCAGCGGCAGGAGTAATCAGACATTTAGGACTCGCGAGGACAGATAGAAAGAACTGGATGTTGTCCATCTAAAGATGGGCTGATGGAGGGGAGAAAATGAATGAAACAGTGCTGCAGAGCACAGATAACAGCCTTCTCCATGTTCACTGCAGACACGGTAGGAAGTTGTGGGCTGAAACTGCCACAGGAGAGCTTTGCATTAGGAGAAACTTTCTAGTGATTTCTACTGGCGCACAGGAGCAGACCGGCTAGAGAAGTCACAGAGGATGGACTGTGCTCTTGCCTTGAGGCAGGGACCAGGCTAGGTGACCTCTGAGGGCGTTTCAGACCTTCCAGTGGCAGTTCTGTGATGGGACTCCTGAGGTTATAACTGCTGTAGGACCTGCGCGGAGAACATGCGACTCTGTGTAGGTGTCTATGAACGTACACATACGTGGAATAGAGCTGAATTTTAGAAATGAAATTACATGTTTTTGTTTTATTACAAGTTTATGGACTCAGAAGTTTCATGGTTTTACAATTTGCCTGTGTTCGTAGCCACTATAAATAGAGGAGTCTACCCCTCTCCAGAAGACTTCCCTCTCGAGAATATAAAGTTTCTACCTGAATTTGAATACCACACAGAGCTTTAGAAATGCTAAGATATGCATGTTTGATCACCAGTTGCGTATGTCCATGACTCAAGCACATCAGGAGTAGTTTGTTTATCAACCTTGAGTCCGGTGTTCTGCTCTCCTCAGTGCCCTTAAAAAAAAAAAAAAAAATGCAAATTGTAATTGCAGGTTCTGAAAATAGACACAGCAATTTGGACACATGGGCACTGCAGAGGTTTTTCAAAGGCGTCCTGTAGTCGTGTGTTGATGCATACACATAATCTGTGATTCCTCTTCCGTCAATGGTTGTCTCTGTATCTTTAAAAGAAGTATCTAGTTATGTCTTTGCTATGACCTTGATTATGCTCTTCTGCAAAGAAAAATAAAATGTGGAAGCGATTTCAGTGAGAAGTTGTCTCTGTGAGGGATATCTTTGTCGATATCTCCCACATCTGTGAAAAGGCTATGGGAACAATTCCTGAACTAGACAAGTCTCCAGTTTGTTTTCTGTAATTGCTTGTTCGGACTCCCCTAACCTAATTACCATCTAACAGCTGGCCTTGGCAACGGCTCTGGGCTTGCTCAATAATCGATAGAAAAGAATAGGCTCCTCCAGAGGATGGCTTTTATCATGCTAAGGTAATTAGCTAAAATTGGTGGGCTGAATCACCACTGGAGGTATTTATCGCTTTCCATCTATTACAGCAAGAGTCCAGATGACTGAGTTAAACTTAGTGATTAAAGAGATGAATCCGGCTCTCAGGTAACGTTACAAGAGGTCTGTTTCCTACGCTGCCGAGCTTCTCAGCATTGTGGAAAATCACCTTTCCTGCAGCTCAGCAATGGGTTACAACAGCCTCTTTTAAAAGCCTCTTTCAGATGCAGTTCTCCACTCCCAGCTCTGAATATTACTAGTTTCTGCTCGTTCCTTTTAGCACTTTGTGAGTTGGTGTCCGTGGGAGCTCTGCGATCGGTGGCCCATATCATTGCGGTGGCTCCCAAGACTTTCAGGGTGGTGAAAACACTACGGAAAGGAGGATACAGAGTTCAGCTTCAGTCCTGAGATACTTGAGGTAGGGATAGAAAATGAGTTACACCATGGGGCTCTGCAGTCGCATCTGCTTCCGCTTTATACATGCCAAATGCTTTAATAAGCGTTTCTTCTGTGTGGTGAGAAGCTATAGGGTAACTTCACATCTGCATCATGGCAACACTCAGCCCCTCCTCCACTGCCTCTGGCGGTCTAATTTGCTTCGGTGTGCCTCCTCTTGGTTCTCTCTCTCACCTTCTGGGTTGTACCAGGCAGTCATCTACTCGCGCAGCTTTTGCATCAAACTCTGACCCTTTCGCCTAGCATTGCAGGTGAAGTTACCTCCCTTAACTGTAGCCGTTTACAAGTATGACGCCTGTTCTGGACCAGCAGTTTACATTCTCTGATAATCAGAGAAGAGAGAGCTATCGCTGGAGGACGTTCAGCCTGCCCAAGTCATGGTCTGACGCTCCAGCTGGGCACGTCAGCGTACCACCCTCTTCTGTACAGGGATCCTGTGCTTTGGCTGAGTGTCTTTTAGATGGCTGTTTAGTTGACAGTGTTGCATCTTATACTCTGATCCTTCAGGACTGAAGGGTGCCATGCAAGACCCCTTAGCTTCCCTCTTATGAGGACGTGCTAACTGAAGAGCAGAGGACTGAGGAGAAGTTTTTTGAGGAGAGTTTCTTCTTCCTTGGTTTCTCCTAATTGCAGGGACACCACAAGTATCTATGGGGAGGCTACTGCAAATTGGAGTGGCCACTAATGTTCGCTAACGCACATGCTGAACTTTACTGGGGCGAGAGAGAGAGAGAGAGAGATGAAAAGGACCTTTGCTCCCTGTATCTTACTCACCCTTTCTGTTCTCCTTCTCTTTGATGCGGTTCCCAAGGAGCCTAGCCTTGATGTTGCTGTATTCCTGAGAGTTACGTTGGAAGGATATTTTTTCTGCCCACAGTAGGTTGTCCAGTCGAACATCGTTATTTGTTTTCTATGACCCCCCGTAAATGTAGCAAGCCAAAGCAGCATTGCCAAAAAGTAAACATCGGTTTTGTGTGTGCAAGGTCATATTTCAAAGGTTTGGCTCAGTTAATACATTTTCAACTCATATGAGGAACAAAATGTACTTTAAAGAGATTTTCCTCACTCTAGGTTTTCTTACAGATTTTAAAAATTGGACGTGCCCATAAAAGTCAGCCAAAAAAAGTTACACAGTCTCCGTGGCAGATTTTTATCATCACTTATTACCATATACCACAGTAATCAGTTCTCACTGGCATGTTGTGATGTCTCTGAATTTACCTGGGCTGAAATCATAAAATCAGATTTCCAAACGCAGTCTGTTTCTGTGTGCGTTACATTATAGATCAGTTTCATTTTGTTCTTGATGTTATCCTACTTCAAAACATAGAGAAAACACTCAATAAGTGAAATTGCATCTGTCTGATTCCAAAAATTTAGTAATACTAAAGGTCTTCAGCTGGAATAAATGTATTTCTGCTAGAAAGGTTTTCAAGCCCTTTTCCCCCAGTAAATCCTGAAAGTTATCTTAGCACAGATAAGATAATACTCTCAAAATAAGATTGTGAGAAAATCTATAAGTCTGGTATGACAAACTGTGTGTACTTCAAGAAATTTCTTTTGAAGCAAAAACAAATACACAGTAGGGTACATGTCATCCAAATGGCAAGAAGAAGGAACTACGTTTCATGGAGTAAAAATCTACCATCAGCGTGTTAATATATTTCTTAGTCACATCATTGGGCTTTGTAAATTTGGACTTGGGAATCGTAAAACTCCACTCCCTGTAAAGTAAATTATCTTCTGAGCAGTGCAGCATTTGAATTTGGAATATTTTCATCAGTGTGTGTAATAATATATCATTTCGTAATGTTTAAGTGACTTGGTAAAAAAATAAGAGGAGGAGGATTAGCTACTAAACTTGTCAGAAATATATGCCAGGTAAATATCAGGAGAGGGAAAAAATGATTGAAATTGGTATTTTTCTATAGCAACTGCACAGTGTGTTCTGTCGGATTTACAACATTCTTTTTTATATGGAAGCAAAACTGTTAATCTTATAAAGGCTGGATATTAGGCAACCTGCACATACAAGCGTTTTCTGTGCAGTTAGCACTTTGGATGCATATTCAGTGACATACTACACTGTTCTGCTTCTTTTTCATTAAATTTTTGTGTGAAAGCCACCATGTATTTCGCGTGTCTCATCATGCACATGTGTGTATGTTAAGATGGTGGTAAGTTGAAAGTTCTCCCATAGTAAAGGTTAAAATCACCTTCTACTGGCATGATCTTTAACATCCTGGTACTGGGCTGGTATTTCAACAGCAGTCTACTGGAGGAGCAGTATAATCTAGCCTTTCCTGTTTAAGATCCCAGCTTAGTTCTCCAAGGACTACGTTCATCTGTTTGGCAAACTATTGCACTGGGAAGTTATGTGCAATAAAACTGAACCTTTTAGTCCTACCAAGGACAAAGACTCCCTGTCTGGATATGGTCTGTGTTCCTTATTCCTGGAATTACGATTTTCTGTTTTCCCAGATTGCAATGTGTAGTATGGGCTGCACCAGGCTCATGAGGTGGTTCCACTTGACCAGGATCGCTGGATTTTGCTGTTATTTCCCTAGCTTTGTGGAAGCGTGTCTGGGATGCTTTTAAGTGTGTGGTAAAGCCGCTGGTCTTGTTCTACGCAAAACAGCACGCAGGTGGACTTTGTAATGTGCAGTTTATAGGCTTCTGCCTTAGGTGCCTGGAGAAAGAGCTAAGGGGCGGGTTACTCTGTCGGACATGGCTAGCAGCGTCAGGGCTGCCTCTGAGAAATTTGAGACGTTGCACGCTGTTGATCCAGGTCAGTGTTAGTTGTTGGTTTTTTTAATCATACTAATTGGATTTCCATATTTCCCTTTCACTTATTCAGAATAAGTCTCTGTAACAGACTATCTATTTCAGCAGCAACTGTGTGGATGAGACCAGACTGCTGTGCTTCTTGAGAGAAGTAGAGAGCCAAAGGAAAAAGCAATTCAATACTCTAGCAGCAGATCATATGCTTTTGCCCTGTTTATTATTTTCCTTGAAATAAAGGAAGAAATACAAAACAAAATAGACTTCAACTTGTATAATTAAAAAACTACTCCCACATCCCCTCCCACAAAAGCGCTACCTTTAAGTACGAGGAACAAGATCTGTGTTTGTTAATTAGGCACCATAAAATTGTAGTCTTAAACCATCCGGTACCTCGTATGTGACAAACTTTTTTATTTTTAAATAGTTGATGCTTTTTGGCCCAGGGACATCTTGACTGAAAAGAAGAACTCTTGTTTTCTTGATAAAGGCTGAGGTTTGAAAAATGTGGAGATGTGTCCTAAAGCAAAAACTAGGTTCTGTGGAAAATGGAAGAGTTGCACAGAGAGCTGAAGAAATACGCTTGAAGTAGTGCATTGTGTTCGGTATCTCTACTGAATCTTGCAATATTTTTTGGTGTTCTGAAAATACAGAGATTGGTAGCATAGGGGTACTAATGCAGAACAGTGACTGATGGCAGGCAAAATTCAGTACTGGCTTGAGTATGTCTCATGAGAAACCCTGTGCGATCGGAGGTGGTAAACTGTGCCTGGCTTCCTATTGATTAATATTGCATGTCTTTCCAGCAATAGCTAATAATTCTGTGTCAGTAGTGGAATCAGAATCTGAGAATGACTTACTCAATTCATAAAATTCCAGGTGAACAGTTTTTTAGTCCAAACCTGAAATTTTGAGGAGATTTGATAGGGGAGTTAACTGTAAAAATATGTGAATGGCAAATAGAAGAAGAGAAGAGAGAGAGAGAGCATTATCAATTTTGCATGAGGTGTACTAACAAAAAATGATAATCCTAGAAGTAATATTCTTTTCATCAGCTCATATTCCATCTTTCACTCAGCTGGACCACAGATATTTGTTAGTGGTTATTGTCTTTGAGAAGTCTGCCTTCTGTTTAGCTAAAATTCTGAAGAGTATATTATGACTTTTAGGGCCTCTCTAAGAAGTATCATTTCCAAAAGTGACCATTTTTCTTCCCTGCTTTGTTTATGGACTCCTTGGACTGAAAGCCTCCTGTTAGGTTTACTGTGATTTCAAGAAGTTTGATATTAAGGTGACTTGAGTCAAATACACGGAGCGGTATACCACAAGCAATAGTAACACATGTTAAGCGGTAAAGAAATTTGAATGTATTGACATTCGAGTAGATACAGAAAGACTCTGTCCTGGTTCGGATTAATTCTGGCAAAATTACCCATTATGCCAATTCCTGCCCATCTAACAACTGTTCTCTCTCAACATAGATTTCCTTCTGGGCTACTTGGCTAGCGTGGGGGAATTGGAAATGCATTTGGTAAGGTGGATTCAGACTCGGTGGCTTTTAAAAGCTTGCTTCTAAAATCAAGTCTTTGCTTTAAAGAAAAAGCTTGGTCTGCTTTCCTAATCTCTGGCTGTTTCAAGACAAATCAGGTGCTTTGAACGTATTACTTATCTATTTATTTGTAAAATCAGAGACCGAGCGGCATCTGGACTATAAGCTGTATTTGCTAGCCGTTCTTTACAAACCTTATACGTAGTCCTCATTTCTGAGGAAGATGCTGAAGTAGCTCTTCTGAGATATAGTAGAAATGCTACATTGACAGAAAATCACAAATCTCGCATGGACAATGGATAGAGAGAGTCTTGAAAAAATAAAATCCTTATTGAAATATTATAAGAAAGTTATGCCTATGCAAGAGAAGCAAGTGAAAACAAGGCTTTTATCTCTTGAAAACATCCTCAGATTTTCCTGAGAGTTCCATTTTTCAATTTAATAGCTGTGTGACATGTACTTGACGTATATCTCCTGTAATATAGAATGATTTCCAATCTTTATTTCCTGGGAAACGTGTCTCTCTAGCAGAGTTACATTTAAGATAGATGTGAGGGAATCTAGGTTTGTATATTTTTGCATGAAGAAAGAACAAAAAAAGCCACATAAAATTCCTTCTTGTAAACATCACTTGGTGTACATTATTCTCTTTGAGCATGAAACGAGTTTCTTTCTCAAAGACGGAATTTGTACCAGTCTCTCGTATAGCGGATGTGTTGTGCTCTCTGGAGGAAGCTCCGAAGTGCTGTCTGAACGCAGTTTTCCAAAAAGGACTGAATGGAATTGCATCCGCACCCAGTGTTTCTGAATCTGGCTAGTTGTTTCTATGTCTGTATTTCTAGATGTCCGTATTAAGTTTAGCTAAATCACCTTCAGGCCTAAGGGCTTCTCCTGGCTTTGAATTGACTTATTGCCCACGCAGTTCTTCCTCACCAACCGCAGTGGAGAGGGAAAGCCCAATGGTGAATCTGTGACCCTACTTAAAGGAACAGCTGGTGTACTTTGGCTGAGTTATCATTTTCAGTTCTGTAATATTAATTTAGTATTGCCAGCATAGTAATACTTTTTCCACAGTATAAATAGGTATAAAAGAGGACTTGGATATTTTATCTTTGTTCCCTCTGAATTGTACAGAATAACGCTGAATTGCTGGAGAAGAGCAGCAGTAGTCAGGGCTGCGGGTCTCAGGCTAGCAGCTAGGCCAGCTCTGCAGCAGCAGATCTCACCTGTCACTAGACCAACTTTGGAGTGATGCACGGGAGTCAGAGGGTCTGCAGACTGTAAGTCCTTCGAGGAAAAGCCTTGTATTTGTTTCTTAAGCTTAGGAAGCAGGTGTCTCATTAAATCCATCCTCTTTCTGTTTTTAGGCTTCGTAGTCTCTATTTCAAATGGTACTTTGCAGTATCTACTGGGTTACAATCTTTTTCCTACAACCGTTACAGCCAATGTAAAATTTCTCCTTGTACGTTCCACTCACTACTACAATCAGTGGCATTATTTGAGACAAAATACTTTTTGATGGGAGTTCACTTAGCACCATCTGTGAGAGAAGTTCCTCTATGGGATTGTACCTAGCAAGTGTTTATTGTCTATGTATAGGATCTACTAAGTGTGTTCCTTACAATTTTTTTTTCAGGGTTCTTAAGAGCTTTTATTTGTAGCCTGAGAAAGAAAGACAGTACAGAGGTTTTTTTAATGGTCTTTAAAAAAAAGTTGAGTAAACAACATATGTAATTACTCTGTAGGGAAATACTGCTTAATTAAAACACAAAGTCATTCTATTAGCATATGCACCTGCTGCTCGTATGGTTCATTTCTTCCAGAAATAACCAAATTACTGAACAGAGATTGTTCTATAGTTCACCTACCTAGAATGTGTGCTTCAGCATTTTGTCTTGTCCTCCTGCTGGTGATTCATTGCAGGCTTAAAAATAGTTGCACTCCATGCAGATAGAGATCTGCTGGGATTCAGCTACCAGCTGTGAAAGAACACAGTTTATCTTGACTGTTTAAGGGAGGGGGGAAAAAAAAAAAAAAACCAGAAACAAAATCTATATAGATTTCATAGACTTTATCTGTGGGGGAAGTAAAAAAAACCCACTATACATATAAATTGCACTTCAGATTGGACACAAAAGAATATCTACTTCCACCATGCACTATGCTATGAGCCAAAAAGTATGAGAAGTGCAGCTTGTAGAGAAGTTTGAAAATGCTTTGGAAAGCTGCGGCTGCTGTGTAGAACTTAGTTTTCTTATTACTTAAGGGCCCTGTAACATATTCTGGCTGACTTAATTGTAACGTATAAATCAGACAAACTACTTCTGGAAAATTTGAATATGTTCCAATACGTGCCAGGAGTGCCTTTTCTGTGTATATATGATGAAGCTGGTCTGAAAAAGAATTAGACTTTTTGGTTTAATTCAGTGAGATTTTAATTCAGTTCATCTACTCTTATGTTTTTTTTCTCCTTGCAATTTTGAAGTGAATGTGGTATACACTGAGGGAACAGGCCAGCAGGGAATGAAGTTTTTATTTCCTCCAAGTTATATAAGGATAGCTATAACTGAGGATCTGCCTCCTCTGAAGAGCCTTATATAAAGAGTATAAAAGATGGGACCAAGTATGGTCTTTGCTAATACCTTTCCTAATACTGCTTTCCACCTTCTGGCCATCAGAACCGCAGAGGTCTCTGGAGCTGGCGGCTGCATTTAGACTGCTAGATTTAAGAGCCATCAGTGTACCCATCGTCCTCCAATTTGGTGCATGAGCTTTCCACTGAAGGTCTTACTCCTTATTTATTGCTTTATCTTCTTTTTGGACAGCTTTGTGTACTGGGATGCATTAAGTATTGTAAAGAGTTTGATTTTGCTGTTTCCTACAAATTGGGTTTATACAAGAAAATAGAGACAAAATGCAGCATGTATATGGGTCTCTTGGTAAATACTGTTTATACGCCTCTAGGGCTGTGAAACTATCAGTATGCTGATGTCACCCTTAAAACTCGCATTATCTAAGTATGCGCTCCTTCTATCACATGCCCCTTTTGCTAAATGGATCTCCATCTAGTTATGATTGCAGTAGCATGACAGCCAGCTCTGAAGGATAAATTGTTTACTCACCGAATGTGGTTTACGGTCGGTACGCTGCAGACCTCATCAGGAAAGCTGTTCTGAGCAGCAAGTTTCCAAGTTGCTCATCTGCCAGCCAGCCACCCCACAACTAGATTAATGGTTTAATCCTGGTACAGAGCGAAGGCCACAGGACACATTAGTTTCCTAATCACTTCAGGGTGTAATTTAACATGTCCTTGCTTTTTAAAGCTCTACACAGCTTTGGTCTGGATATCTCAAATATTGTCTCTCTGCTGGTATCCTGTTAGAATAGCTGAAATCAGCTGATAAACTCAAAATTTCCTTTTAATGCTGGGCACAGTGACAGAGCCATTTCTGTGGAGGGTGCTTATCTCCGGGATTCAACTTCCCTCACAGCTCAGGCAAAGCACAGATCTGAGCCTTTCGAGAGTGTTGCAGATCCCTATTTTTCCCCCTAACTTGGAGTTTGAAAGCCTGAGAAATGAGAGAGGAGTGCTGGCATTGCGGTCGTTCCGTTGTGGAGCAGGAGCTCTGTCATTTGGGTTTAAGAAAATGCCAAAGTGTCTGGAAACGTTTGTAGCTTGTGCAGTGTAGCTGGAGAGATAAAAAAATGTCAATCTAAGAGTTTGTGAGTGTGTATTTAAATCAATTGATGTCAAGACATTGCTTAAGCTTTCTGGAAAGCTGTTTCAGCTTAGGTTTTCTTCCTGAGCGGCACACTAATGTTACTCAGCTGCATGTTACTTGCTTTAGCACATACAAGATTCAACCTATAAGGCAGGGGGAAAAGTTAAAAAATGTCCTTTTGTGGAAGACTTCAAATATAGTTTTCCGGTGCATATGTTTAATATGATCTACTCTAATTATCTACACAGTCAATGGGTTGGTGACTTTTACAATAACAAGATTAAATGACTTCAGTCACGCTTCACGTGAGTCCATACTGCAGAAAGTGTGAACACAATCTTCCACTTGATTCCTAATCAGAGACTGCATAAAGCCTCCTCATCCATTTTTAAGAGGCCTTTCTTCTCTGATCTTCATTTCTGTGAGAGAGAGAGCAATCAGGAAGAGCAGCATGAATTTAGGGTAGCTCTCGATTCATGACAGCTTCACTTATCTCCAGTTAGTTACTGCACACGTATAAACCCTCCTCAGCCCCGGTGTGGCTGAACTGCACAGCACTGTGAAGTGTGACCGTGTCCCTGGCCCCCCTTCCTCGCCTCCCCGCCGGCTACGGAGTTATATTGGTGGGAGGATGCCAAAATCTTCAGGCATGGTACTTTAAAGAGCAGGAACAGAGAGCAAGTTTTCACACGTGCTCTCAAAATGGATTAGAGCCTCTGAAAATTTGTCGTGAAAGCAGTGCCAAATTTATCCTTGTACTTACTGCCGCACGCTCATTCGGAAGAAAAAGGCAGCGGAGAGGTGCGCAGATAGGGAGACCTAGCAGGGCAGAAACATGCGTTCTCACTCAGGGTACCTGCAGCTGGGTGGTGTTTCGAATCCCCCACGTTACCTTTGCCTGCACAAATAAATGGACAAATAACTTGCTCAGCAAAGCTTTAACCCTACCTGATGTGACAGTAACTAAGCTTACAGCCACTGAGAAACCGTATTTAACCGATATGTCTGCCTTTCTCACAGAGGGGCTGTTTATGTTCAGACTTCTTTTTTTTTTCAAGTTTGCCCTCAGGTGCACAAGAGAGCTAAATTTTATGAGTCCTACAGAATATTTCAAATTCACTTTCCAAAGGTTGAGGCATGTCATTATTATGTGGTATTAATAAGGGCAGGAAAGTTTCTGGAAAAAGAGTAGGAGTGAGATGAAATTTATTATGTAAATTTGGAGTGTTAAAACACTGACAAAAAGTATGAGGAACAAAAATAATAGAGGGAGAAAAGAGAGGCAGGGAGAAATCTGCTTTAACGAGAAGAAAATAGAAAATAGCTCTGGCAAACTTTCTAGTGGTGCACTTGACTCATCAGCAAACTCCAGCCAAGGATGGGTGTTGTACTGCTGAAGTGGAAGGTATCAGAAAAAGTCCCAACTTCTGATGAAATACCTATGCACGAGCTGTTCTGTGCTCTGCATTCTTTCAAGCTGGACTGCGTGCCAAATCTGGTGGGCCCGATGAGGGCTTGGAGATCCAGAATGGCTTTGTGTTGTGCTCTCAGCTTATTCACGAGTTCCATCACAATTCCTGCGGCTTCCTGTTGTTCGGCAGGACTGATGAGCAGATGCACATTGTGTCTCCCTGCCCAGCTAACAGCTCATTGTTGAAGCTGTCACACGTAGATAATGTCAACATTAAGCATACTGGCATCCTGCCTGCTGCTGACATACCACAAAATATCTGGGTAGTAGTCAGGCTGACATCTGCACGCTTGCTAACTAGCCAAGTCCTCCGTTTTATCCAGTGGAACAAGTGGAATTCTTTAAAATTACAAGTCATGCTGCGCTCTATAATTTTCTTTATCGCCTACAATTTTTCATCCTAAATGCTTGAACAGAGCATTTCAGAGACTGGATTGAGCTCACCAGCAGTCCCCTCCCTTTGAGATGCCTTCCCGTAGGACTGAAGGCTTCCTCGGAGGAAGGAGGGATGACCTGGTGGTTCAAGCATGCAACACTCTGCTCAGGCGTCCTGGAATAGCCGCGGGGCTGTAGTCCAATGTTCGGGATGTGGAAGTCAGGCAGGAAGCCTACACCAGCACTGAGGCCTCCTCTGCGATGAGGAGAGGGAGACACTGACCGTCTTGCAGAGGGCAGTTCATCCTACCGCTGTTAGGCGTTTTGCAATGCGATGAAGCGGCCTCCCTTCATTAACTTTGGAGGGAGCTTTGATGATTAGCCTAGGGTAGATGCCCAGCTCTTACATGGCTCGGGCTCAGTGAAATTAAATCCACCCTTAACCTCTCTGTCTGCAACTGGAATCTATGTCTGTAAGATAAAGGCTGAGGTTCTTGGGTGTTATGATCATGGCAGCATATAAAAATAGTGTCTTTCAGGTCAGGTAACTCAAAAAATGCTTGGTGAAACCGTTGCTTGTGATGAGCACCCTAGAAAGGCAGTTCAGCTGCAAGTATGTTTACTGTATGCTGAAAGTCTATGACAGCAGGATTGGGTAAAAGATCAGAAACCATATTCATCACACATGACATGCAGTTACCATAAATTACCAATTAGTTTCACATTTTAATGTGTGCCATTGTACACCTTAAATAATTCTCTAAAATGTCTGTGTGTTGATTTTGTGGATGCCACTAAGGCCAGCTTGTTCCATCCTTTGTAGACTTGGCTCTTCTAAGGTCTTGTGATGCTTTCCTATTTACTCTTTGTCATAATGAAATTACTGCAAATATTTGTAATATCTAGGGTGGCGTATTTATCCATGCTTTAAAGGCCACATATCTTGCTGTATTTTTCCCCTGGACTGTACAGGTAATTCTTATGCACGTCTTTACGGGGAACTTGTTTGGGGCCACAGACCTCTTCTGCACAGCACTTTTGACCTGCGGTATCCCTGAGCAGCACAGGGTGGAGGTTTGTTCTTTTCTCCTGCCCTTGTTTATTGTTTCATTTCACTGGCTGTAAAAGCCGGCGGCAGATCAACTTTTTCCTCACCTTCTGTAAGAAAGCTGCCCTAGGCAATGTTTTAGTACTGAAATTGGCCTGATTCAGATACCCAGGTTTAATGCTTTATAATTGTCACAAGAATAAAGTCTGTTATCATGCTCCAAATTGCAGTAGGTTGGGAAAGGAGAAATGAGAATATATTAGTCCTGCAACCTCGTGGGCTAGGACAGCTGTATAATGCTGAAATGTTTCAGGGACGCGTCTTCCTCATTCCTCTCCGTGTCATGTACTGTAAGTTGTTACTACAGAAGGAAACTCACCCTTAGTACCAGATGTTCTTTGTGGCAGTGGCTTTCTTTCCCAAACAGAGAATGGGCATTTGTCTTGACATTTCCATCCTTTATGCTCTCCATGCGTGTCTCAAGTCTGGTGGTGTCGGGGATGTGCTGAAGTGAAAGCTGGGAGCCAGGCTGCTTCCTCAAGTGCTGTGACGGATTTCAGGAAGCTCACACCAGAGATGGACTTGACCATGAGTTCAACTTTCCAGTCTCCATGGCCATATTAGCTTGCCAAGCAGGAAGCAGGTGGTATTTTATAGCCGTTTATATACTGAATTTTCACATGCTGGAGACTGCATGGATAAGCTTTGTGGATTTTGCTGTTAAATTGTGTCGAATAGGCAGCTACTGCTATTACTCGGGTGGGAAAGCTTTTTCCTCTAGCCCACAGCGATGCAGAAGCGCAAGTTTCCCTGTGGCTTTGGCAGTCTGTCATCCAAAGAAAGTGATTCCAAGACGCCTCTCACTGGCGTCTGGTTTGGAGCACGAAGTGAAGCGTAACATATGGTCAGTGGTAGAGATGGCACAACGTTATCCGTGGAGCAGAGCAAAGCTCACCTGTGCTAATTGTGCTACCTTGCTTCCAGTTATTTCAACTGAGCAGGAAGCTACATGGGGAAGTGTGTTCCTCAACATAGACAGAACTTCAGAATCCGTAGCTGTTCACATCTGAATTCAGATACTTCAGATAGTCTGCTCACCTTTTATTCAGCTGCAGTTCAAGCAGAAGTATTTTAAACCTTCTATCAGCATGAGATGTATCTGTATAGCACATGATGTCAAATTTTACCTTACCATAGGTTTTCAAGGACCCTTGACATACCGGAATTATCTTAAGTCAACAGGTAAGTATGATTCCTCCATTAAATCAGTGTTTCTCTTAAGTGAATTCATAGAGAAAAAATATTCTCTCTCTTTGAAAAGGGAAAGATGTGACAGTGATTTATGGCGTGTTGACTTTGCAGTTGTGCATGTTGCAGTATTATTATGTTGCATATTAAGGTAAATGTTGGATTAGAGATACATTTGTTTTTAGGGATGGGAATCACCGGTTTGTATGGCGTGTGATATTGTTGCATACAAAGCAGTCTCAAAAGGCTGCATGAGCTGTGCAATAATACATTGAAACTGCTTTCCCGCTCCTCATTTTGGCACTCCATGTGCCCTGCTGGATGTGTGAGAAAGGTGATTTGTTTAAAGGCTGTATTATGAAATACAGATGATAGGAGATAAAGCACCCATCAGTCTGCATGTCACTTCTAGCAATAAGGCAATCAGTTAGCCAAAACCAGATTGTATTCAGGTTCACATCAGATGCTGTGTTGATAGCTGTCTGCAGTATAGAATAAGGAAGGCTCTCTGGATCTGGAGGAGGTCCCTTAATTTCAGATAAATAAATCCCTTTCAGCAGCATACAGGCTCAAATGGTGCACACGAGCTTGTTTCACAGCGAGTCTGTAATCTTCTCATAATTTTGGAAGGTTGATCAGGTTTCTGCTCTGGTTCATGCATTGAGCATCATTTCACCTGTCTGATGAAGGCAGCGTCAGGAAGGCATGCCTCAGCCCTGACCATACCTGCTGCTGCTTCTTCCATTCGTTTTCAAAAACTTCAGTCTGCTGTCTCAGAAGTACATTGGTGTAGGAAATTCCTCCCATACCTCTCATTAATTGTAACTTTTCACATATGCTTATGTAACTCCTCCAATTTCCCAAGCTTTTTTCAGAGATGGAGCAACCTGGAAAGTTTGCAAATATTCCGGTGTTTTCTTGTAAGTGGTACAGGTTAAGCTTTTATTAAGAGGCCCAGATAGCAAAAGTTTTTTCTGTAAATAGTCACTAATTTGATTATTTGTTGTTCTCAAGCTGTCTGATGTAGAGGGGTTTTTTAACATACACATCTCTCTGATATCTCAGCTGAATGTGGTTATATAAACTCAAATATTTTGAAGGCAAATTCAGAAACTGATTTGGTTCCAAATTGAAAAATTCTTCAGTATTATCTTGGCTGGAGTGTATGTAGCCTTCTGTTTGATTAAAATAAAGGGTTTTTTTAAAGATTATGCTGATTTTCTTGCCTTCTGCTAGGTTGGCTTATGTAGGAGGCTATCTAATCTGGTGGCTATTCTGAAGCTGTTTAGATGGTGGGGGGAGGGGGGGGGAAGAAAGGTAGTATCTTCTGTCTCATGGATGTAGATCTTTACTCTCTGGTCTAGGACACAGGAGTAATTATTGAAAAGGACCTACGGACTCCATAGCAAAATGGGCCCAGTTCAGACCGTCAGAGCTGAGCTACCAAGGAGAAAATATTTAGCTGGGTGTTTTCCAATGAGCTGCGCCTGAACAGGCTTCAGTCAGGGGGCGTTTCTTCAATAAATGACTAAAGCGATCCCAGATCCATTAGTAAATTTATCTGAGCTGTCAGGTAGGATGAGTGGGGTTCCAGTCAAGAAAAGCCTTGCTCATCTAGTGACCGTCCTGAAAGGGGTGGGAATGGATAAGCAAGGGAAAGTTCAGACCAGTCAGCTTAACTTCAATTCCTGAAAAAATGCAAGAATAAATAAACTATTTGTGAGAGCCTCTGAGGAGACGATTAACCTCAAACAGATGATCAATGAGAGCCAGCATAGTTTTGTCAAGAGCAATAGCATCAAAGCAATCTGATTTCTTTCAGTGATATTGGAAAAGGCCTTGCAAATAGAGGAAAAGCAAATTAAGTCACCTATCTTGATTCCAGCAAAATTGAAACTTTTGACCATGTTGCATATGGCATTTTCCTAAGGAAATTACAAGAACATGGACAGACACATGTAAGTTGGATGCAGCGTGTGTCCTTGAAGAGCAGCTATCACAGTGGCTCTCTGTTAAAACGCAGGCGTGGCTCCTGCAGTCTCTTGTCTTGGAGCTGCGTTTCCACGACTGCCCTGTGCGCTGGAATAGGTAGCACGTGTCTGCAGTTGCAGGTGGCACCAGTTTGAGGGGCCGCAGGTTTTAAATTCGGAAGGAAGCTGACAAGTTTGAAAAACTGTCCAGGGGGTAAAATGAGGACAGAATTCAATAGGAAAGGTAAGCTGTTACACTTGGGCAGGAGCGAGCATCTGCTCACATTCAGGCTAGGGGAATACAGTGAGCTACAAACAGGGAGGGAGGAATTTGGAGGATATAATGAATCACAAACTCCGCAATGTCTTCCTTTTGCGAGAGAGGCCACCGTCACAGTGAGATGTGCGGGCAGGAAGGCATATTCTGCAAGAAGTGGTCTTTTTGTTCTGCTCACAGCATTCATAAGACATCGGCTGGCACGCAGCGCTCGCTTTGGGGCACTGCACGCCAAGGGAAACGGGGCATTTGGAAGGACCGGAGGAGACTGAGCAGAACGGCACGAGGGTCGGAAGCACCGCTTGTTTAGTCACAACAGAGGGCTGACAAGAGGCGGTGTGAGCCATCAAACGTACACAGGCTTGCTCGAGGTGCAATAATCTGTTCTCGGGGCCCGGAGTATGTCAGACTGGTGATGGTGGGTTTAAAATACAGCAAGCGAGATGTAAGCTTGACGTGAGGAAAAGCTTTCAAAGACAAAGAGTAATCTAACACTGGAGTAGGCTTGCAAAAGAGTGTGTAAGATCTTCATTACATCTTCACTGAGAAAAAAATCTTCATCAGGACTTTCAAGAACAGGTTAGACAAACGTTACCCGTGAATCCCTTGCATTAGAGTTGGTCCGGGCTCGACACAGGGAAATAGGGCAAGTGGCTTTCTCAAGTGCCTCCTCTGTTCCATCCCTGTCAGTCACACGGAGACACTGATTTTCAAATACATTAGGTGTATACTGAAGGAGCTTGTTCCAAAATCCAGGTGATTGCTTCCTTTCATCTCTCTTTTGTTAAAGTATAAATTTGTCTTTTAGAGTGAACATTTTTGTTTTGCTTTTTAAGATAGTGCTAGATGAGTTGCTCTTGTTTTGCTTTTGTGCTCTTTGAAATATATTTTGCCAGTTTCTTTTATGCTATATCGAAATTGCTAACTGTTTCTAAAAGCTGTCTTTTCTCATTTTTCTCTGGTAGCTTTATGTAGGTTGGGGGTTTTTGTTGTTGTGGGTTTTGTTTTTATCATTTCCTGCGTCAGCTTTTCTGTTCTCCCAGTGGATGCGCATGCCGCTTCCGTCTCCATCGGATCTGAGCAACGGGAGGGAGCAGAGAGGGAAGCCAGCCCCTGGTGTAGTATAAGCATTTGACCCTGGCTCTTTGCAGCTTTATTTTAACAGTTTCTCTTCCTGCCTCTCCCTTCCCCCCCCCCCCCCCCTTGCTACTTTTGCAGGCTATTGCTCTGATATGTCTAAAAATGCTTTTTAAAAACAGTGTTCACCTTCATTAACTAAGGATCCTGACACTCTTAGTTTGCCCAAAGGCTTTGGCATGCTCCGAATTGCAGCAGTATATCTGTCACAAAGAGCAAACAGTGCGCAAGTTGCTAGCATGGCAGTGAGCAGTAGATGCAACAGATCCCTAATGTTAGCGGTGTCGTACAGCTGTATTAGTCTTCATACTGTACCAGCACCTAAAGAACTAGTCCTCCGTGAACGCAAACCATGAAAGCAGATGTTCAGGTGCAGTTGCCAAGCTGGTACAAAACGCTGATCACATACATATGCTCTGAAATACTGTAAATATTATCGTACAATAAAATTATGACAAATTAGCATTTGTACAGGCTCACACTGTTACTCTAATGCTTTAATAACAAAACACTACAATGCCCACGGTTTTCTTCCCACTGGAAATGAAACAGACTGCAGCGTAGGCTTTCACTGATAGAAATTAAATGTAGTATAGCATTAATTATTAACATTTAAATCACATTTTAAATATTAAGTGTAAGAAAAGCCACTTTATTTCCCTGGGAAAGCTAACTGCTCGTGGCGTCTAACGACAATAAAATTAGCTTTCCCTGCTGCTAGCTTTTAGGGCTCTTTGCCCCGCTGGGGCCCTGGAGGCAGGTGAGGTGTCCTGGCTGCGGCTGCGCTGAACGCATTTCAGATCGATTGAAACGTGCTTATTTAATCTGAGACATGCTAACAATGGCACCTAGGCAAAGGAAACTCTTTTTATGAAAAACAGTGTGTCTAAGACACTCGCTGGGGACAGAAAAGCCTTTTTTCATCTGGAGTATCTCTGAAGGGGCTGTTCTCATCTCGTGGTCTTTGGGCCGCTGCATGCCGCTCAACACGCCAGTGAGAAGGTTGCTGATGAAGGGCTGGGAACACAGATCGTATTTGATTTAAACGGGTTTTATTTCAAAGAAATTATTTCACTTAGTTTAACTCTTTTTTTTCATAGTGAAATGACAGTGCAGTATTCCAAGTCTGTACCCATATTGTTTCTCTCTGGATAAATAGAATTTAGTAATTCAGATGCCGTGGAGGCATGGCTAGCGATTTCCTGTCCAAGTAAAAGCCCAAATGTTTGGCATTTTAGCGCACTCAACACAGAGACCTTAGGTGAGCGGGATTGACTGGTGTGTGACTCTCTGAAAAATCAGCAAAGACTTGCCCACTCGCATGGCGTTCCACTTGAAAAGGAATCAGCCAAAAAAACCCCCAGATCTCGGTTTTACATTTACCATAAGGTTACATATTTAGACATCTGTGAGATTCTGTAAGAAGTGGTTGTAGTTTCCAGCAGCGCTAGCCTCCTCCTGATTTTCTGAGATAAGTATAAACTGCAGCAGTAAAAATGCTTCTTTTGGAATTGCTTTCAGGGTAAGCAATCAGTATTCAAAATATTTTTATTTACTGTAACAAGTCATTCACTTATTCATTCATTCATGAAGGCTTTGCTATTCTGTATTTATTAGAGCTCCCTTGGCTCACTTTTCAGCTCTATAAAGGACTCCCAAGAGAGGTTTCAATGATAGCAAATATCACAAACCGCAAGTGAGCAGTTCCTTGTATTGCCCACACTGCAGATGAAAGCCCTGTGCGACAGGGCGGGACGGAGGCGAGTAACGCTTTCTTCGGATAGAAAAGAGCACTGAAGAAATGTTCTCTATTCCACCTCCTCAGCAAATGGTAATGGAGCTGTCCTTTAGGTGTCATTTTGTTTTATAAATAAATAAATACGGGTATTTATTGAGTTTTCAGTATCAGCACCTAATTTGTCTTGCTTTTACTTCACACTCAGCTAAAGCAGTCTCGAGGTTTCTTAGTCTAAAGAAGGACTGGAACTTGCAGTCCAGTCTTAGAGCAAATGTTTCTAAATGTGGCTTTGGATGGCTGCCCGCAATCCCTGTCCTTCTAAGTGGATTTCACTGCACCGGGAACACTGACGTGCCCTGCAGCACTATGGAAAGGTTTCTCCTTTCTGCATGTTAAGGACACTCTTACAGCCAGCCCTGCTCCCGCGGGATCTTTGCCTGTGCCTGTTCCAGAGGTCTCCTTCCACCTTATTCATGGGGTGAAGTCGAGAGAAATGTCACCTCTGATGGCTTCAGTCAGAGAGGCCAGGGCGGTTGTTTGGATTGAAGTAGTCAGGGGTGTTGCTGCCCTGTCGAGGAGCAGTGCTGGAGGTGAAGGGTCTCTCACAATCCTCTGCCTTGGAGTAGGGCATTTTTCGGCACTTCGTCACTGTGTTCCCCAAAGGTTACTCCCCAGTCTTAACAGGTAAAACCTTTCAGGGAGTCAGCGGAGAAGTAAGCGAGAAAGTGCATTTCCAAGTCGTATTAAATAGCTAAGTGTATGTGAGGTATATGTTACCAGCACATTGCAGATAAGCAGAAATTAGACTGCAGCAAGTGGCAAAGAGCTCTTAGAAAATCCCCGGTAATGACTGGCAGTGGCTTTGTGTTTGGTGTGTGGAGTAGAGCCCTGGATGAGTGATCAATACTGTTTCTAATTTGCTGTGGTGTATCAGACGGGGCTATCCATACGCAGTGTGAATTCCCTTAGTACCATTATTTTGTTTCTTGGTTTGCTTAGCAGTGGCTGTACTTCTCTGTAAAGGACTAGTCCGTGCATCAGGGGCTATAATCAAGATACCGCTCTCCTAACTGGGTCTGCTGACTGTCACCCGGAACCGGCATTGCGACACCTACTTGTCCTAGATTAGTCTGTAGTACAAAGCAGAGTAACTTGGGCTGGGCACGTTGAGAGTCCTTCCCTGGAGTAAGCTATCATCAAGGAGCTAAGGCACTCCCCCGGGAAGCAGGGGACCAGTGTTTAAATCCTTGCCCCACATCCTTAAGAGGGGTTTGGACCAAGAGCTTGCATAGGACCTAGATGTCATTAGTCCCATGGGTAGCATTGAAGTTCCCATGTTAATCAAGCCTTTTCTTTCCAAATGTTTATTGCTTTTATTAAAAAGTATGGAATTGAAAAAAGACAGGGCTCAGAGTTGGGGTTTTGGCAGGGGGGAGCGAGGGGGTGCAAATCTTCTCTTTGCAATGTTTTCCTATGTTAACCAGAAACTCTCTTAACTGCTGGTGTGCTGTAGTAATGAATTATTCACATCATTCTAGTCTGAAAGGATTCAAAGTGGCTGTTTTCACATTGCTTAAAGTGAAATACAGTATCAGCCCAAGTTCACGGAAAATCTGGCTGAGGTTCACCTGAACGGTTGGGAACCTTAGCAGGTTCGTCAACAAGCATGCCTTGATTTTCAGCCGCGTCACGTCACGTAACACCAGCAGACTTTTATATGTGTTTGCAGCAGATAAAAAAAGTTTCACTCTTATGCCCTGCTGTATTAACTGTATTAATTAACTTACTCTGTTTAAAAAAAAAAAAAAAAAAAAGCTTGTAGTTGATCTCTAAATAGTCCAGCAGAGAATTTTCATTAAGTGAAAAACTGGTAACCTATAATGTGCAAGTGTTTTGAAGGCTTAAGCACTCAAAGATATTTGCATAAAAACCTATGCAAATCCTACCCTGCAGAGAGTGTTATTCTTACATTATTCAAATTATGAATTCACTGTTAGATTTATTTAAGAAATTATCTCCATCATCAAAAGCAACAGAGACGGCAGCAAATGCACAGGTGAAGCAGAGTCATGTAGCGAGGTCTCCCGAGGGGCTGGAGGCTTTGAGCAGGGGGAGGTCTGAGGGACTTGCAACTCATGAGCAATGAATGTCAAGCAGCACCGACAGCCAGCTTATCAATGCAGCTCTCACTGAACTCAATTTCAGAATCCAAATGGAACAGAAAAATGGGCACAATTAGAGTAAAATATCACTCAAGTCAACATTGAACCTTGTCTGAAGTGAACTATAAACACAGCATTGCAAGAAACCAGTGAAAGAAAAAGGATCAGAAACCCATAGCATAGGAAAGAAAACCATAACCATGATTCTGTCTTTTATTCAGGTTTTATGTCAAGCTCTAAACAACATATCATAAGGCTTTTTTGTACTGAAAATTGCCGCCTTTACATGAACAGTTTAGCAAAAGACAACCCTGTCACTGCTGCCCCTTCGTCAGCCCTTACATTTTGCCGTTCCCCACGTACCTATGGCAGGGAGGCTGATGCAGTTTGCTGGACTCGATGATGGAGAGTGAGCTGTGTAGATCACACGCTTTGGCGAATTTGTTGGGGAAAATAGTGTTCACCTTGAACCTTCATCCAAAACTGGCAACACTCCTTGACTTTCATAATGCTTGAAGTCACTTAAACATTTTTTATTCTTCTAATCTAGAAACTGGAACACCGCAATTTAGACAGAACTACAGCTTTCCTATGTATAAAAGACATAAAGGTTTGTACATAATAGACTTAACCTTTGTTTTGAGGAATGCTAGTATTCTTAAAAGGTATCAAGAGATAAATGTTCAACATTTTCGTAAATGTCAGAATACAATTTCTTCAGTTTTTCCATTCTAGTCTTAGTCTGAAGTAAAAAGAATTTCTGAAATAATTATTTTTTTCCAAAGAAAGTTTTATCAAATAGCAGTCTCTTTTTTTAAAATTAACTCCCACTCCCCACTCCCCCCAAAACCCAGAAAGAATGAGTTTTTATGTCAATAAAAATTCTGCTTTAATGTTGTTACCTGTCCTGAGCCCTGCGGCACACTGCTGCTTGGGAGAGTGGTGATGTGCTTGAGGGTCGGTTATAGCTTCCCTGCGTTTTAACTACTTGGATCCCCAAAAGCTCGATGGCTTCCTCCTGCAGTTACCACGCACGAGGGAAGGTGACACGCAAAGGGACATGCTGAATTTCAACCAAAATGGTTGCTGTCTGCAGAGGCGCTTTGCATGTGCCCAGACAGAGACAAATCCGGAGGCATTTTTCAACAGTTTGGCCCATATAGGTTCCAGTTTGTAAAAACCGCAGGGGATTGCGAGAGACACTAGATTAATTTAAAAACCTTGGCATGTGAGATCCAACTTGCTTGAATTTAAATATAGATGAGAAAAATGATCTGAACCTCTCATGTGCTGCTGAGCTTTAAACTTTCCTGATCCTTTGGGAAAAAGGAGTACTCAGTGTCACTGGTAGACTAGAAAGTAAAAATCTCTCCAAAATACGTCAACAGTAGACAAAGCAAAAAATCACATTAGTTTGTAGAGCGGTGGAAAGCACTACAGAGAAAGCTATGATTTTATAATCGCTGACAGTCGTGAGCCCTTGTTTGTAATTTGAATTCCATATTAAATAAAAAACAGAAATAATTCTGAAAAGGTACAGAGGACAGCAAAGAAGATGGCTTATGCTATGTTTTGAACTGGTTCTGGCTGCTCTTTGCAAGTCTGGTCTTAAACAAAAAGAAGGAAAAAAAGATACTGCATTAGAAGAATCAATCATACTTCAGTGTAATTGATGGCAGGTAAAAGAGGAGGAAATAAAGGCATATTTCTTGGCAGTACGTGTAGTCAGCTTGTGAAATTCACAGCCAGATAGGGTCAGAGCTGACTGTTATTGTTGTTTTTGAGATAAGACTAGTTTAATTTTTATGGACAGTAATAATATTCATAGTTACGTGTATTAAGACAGATGGAGAATCAAATTGAATATAGCAGACTATAAGTTGCTTGTAATGAGTATCAGCAAATATTTTTCCACCCGTCTATATGAAACATGATACAAGTTGTCATACCGCTGAACTCTTCCCCCTCTTTTCTGGTGCTTACCGTTATTTCCCACTCCGCTGTACTGCCTAAGAAAGGCGACTGTATTTCAAAGAAGCTGCAGGTGGTTCTGTGTCGCATGCTTGCAGGTGTTTTGGTCCCAGTACAAATGCAGCTGTTCGCTGCCGGGTGTTAGGTGTGCATGCAGTCGCACGATTAAGGACGGTTTTGTTCACGCAGCAGAAGGGTTGCCCCTCACTTGGCCAAGCTGCCCAAATCTCCTGTTGCACCTGGGCATGTCACGGGACGTGGATGGTGCTCCGATGGGTGGCCGAACGCGCGTGGGGGCTCTTCAGCACGTGGCAAGGAGGCATCTGCATTTTGTTAGCAGATGTGCTTACTTCTGGTCATGCGAAAGAAAGAGTCCGATAAGACTGGTCAGACCTATTATCTGGTCTTTGCTCGTGTCTGAGCCACCCATCAGAAAAAGCACAGCGAGGAGGGAGCTGCAGGCTGGATTACCTGATCTGCTGTGTCAGATCCAGCTAAGCTGCACCGCGTGGTCACGTCCTCACTGCTGCAGTGACCTCTTAAACCAGGACCCCCTGCATCGACAGGCTGCCCGAGCTGCGGGGTGACGAGGACAAAGACAGCTTCACGGGACGTGGTGGCTCTGTTTTGTCTCACATTAAAAAAATCCAAAGGCAAGAAGCAAAATCATCCTCCTGAACATGTTTACAGAGGTTTGGCTTTCGTCCCAGTGACATGTGTGTGCTTCTCCAGTATTTGCTATTGCCGTTCTTGTAACAGTGTATTATAAGTTACCTGAATATAGAGTAACTCCTGCACCTTCTTAAGGAATACTTTTATCAGCAGTGAACCATAAATGTTCCGTTATTAATCCTGATAGTTCTGAACTGTGGCTGTGAGAACTGAACACAATAGAGCCTCACTGAGAAAGAGCCAGAATTGCCATTTTACAGTAATGAATTATTACATAAATACTGAAAGGCATCTGCTTACGCTGTGACATCTCCAAATGCTCCTCCAGCTAAAGCCATAGATTGGGCTCAGGTAAACATTTCCACAGAAACATTTTTCAATCCTAGGCCACTGGATGATTTTAATTCACTAAAAGAAATGAAGGACAGCAAAATAATTAAACAAAATACATCACTGTGTTTGCGTTATAACATTAATATATCATTGCCATGCAGTGGGAATAATCATGTTATATTAGAATGATGTGACACGAAAGCTGAAGATATCTGTACATCCCTGCCATAGTGAACGTCATGTATTAATAACTATTTTAAAACATACTCTACTTTGGGACAAAAAAGTAAACATGCCGAAGATAAACATATCAAGGATAGCAATGTGCAGTTAGTTAAAATGATTTTTTGACTGCCCACCGAAACATGAGAAAACATTAAACAAAGTGAAATTCAGTGTATTTTAATATTTAGTACTACCCATTAATAACTTTAAGTGTATTTTACTAGAGTTTAAATTGTACCAAGCCATAATTACTATGGAAATACATATTTAAACTTAATTGACTTTGGGGCAAGCTTTGGCTAAGAAATGGCATATCTTTATGCTTGAGATAAATTGAGCATGTGAGTGCTTACTGCAGCGCAAGCAAATTCGTCATTTTGTTGGACTAAACATCAATTCTTTTTGAGGGATTGGAACAGTTTTAAGGTGGAGTCATAAAACTGTGTCAGGCAGTGATTAAAAGATTTGTTACCATCAAATCAAGATTTAGAGAAATACTTTGAACTGAGGAATACATTTTCAGTTCAGTAAACAAGGTAATGATAGGATGCATTCCCCGTGCTGCTACAATTAGTATTTATAGATTATAAATTTGATCAAATAAGACATTTATCGTATGCTAAGTTGAAGAATTTGGTGCAAACGCACATTTTTTCCTTCATTGCTGAGCGGGCTGCTGAGAGGCGGGTGCCTGTGCAGGCGGCACTTCAGCCAAGAGCAGAACCTGTGGCAACACCAGCACCAAAGCGGCGGAGGGGCTGCAGGAGCACCTGGTAAGGGCACATCTCCCCGGCATCGCTCTGCGCCTTTCTCCTGCCTTTTTTCCCCTCCGGCAGAGTACTTCTCGCCTCAGGTGTGCAAGTTCTCTCTACGCCTGTGGCCGGGGTCACCAGGAGGACGTGCCAGGCAGCGCTGAAAAAAGAGGTCCGTGGCAGTAGCCGTGACGGAGAAGGCAGCGTTGCTTCGTGTATGAGCTGCGCCCGTGAAGGCACAGGCACCCCCGCCCCGTTTGGCAGTTCGGGTGGTTCCTGCAGTTTTTTCCCCCCCAGAAATAGCAAATTAGCCATTTTTATTTTGTGAGCTCTAATTTGTAGTATTTTCCTGTCTGCTGGCTGGAAAGCGCCTTGCAGTGCTGTGTGCGTGGGAATGGCTCCCTGCCGCAGCTCTGAGACAGCGGCGCGCGAGCCAGCCCCGGGCGCCTGCGGGACCGCAAAGCCGGGCGGGAGGGAGGCACGTGCGCCTGACATCTGCCTGGGACCAGTCTTCTCCACGCCGCGACCGGGGCTTCTCCCTGCCACCCAGCGTCGTCAGCCTGTTTCTATGGCGATCTCGGAGGCGCTGATGGAGACGTTCGGAAGAGCGCCGGCTTCCTGCTCCGGATGCTCCTCCTGTTCCTGAGCGTGGCGGGGGCATCGAGGGGCTGTTGGTCTGCTTGAGCTTGAGCGCGCATTTAAGTACCGAGCGAGGAAGGCGGCCGGTCTGAGGCGGCCTTTCCCAGGCGTACGTGGCAGCCGGTGTCCGGTGCCTGCGGGCCTGCCGGGGCTCTGCCGCGAGGCCGCGGGGAGGCCGTGCTTGGCGGCGGCGGCGGCTCGTGCCCCTGTGCCCTGACGTGTCTGGCCCACGAAGCGCGTCCCGCCGGCTGCCCTGCCCTGCCCGGGCATCCGGCTCTTTCCTGAGCAGTGCTCCAGCTTTCTTCCCCGACCTTCGGCACAGCGTTATTTTCCTTCCCTTCTCTTCATTTTACCGACACTTGAAATCTGATTGTAGTTTTCACTGCATTTGGGGCAAGTAACTTTTTTTGAATCGCGCCATCCCCCTCCCTGCGCACACACACACCGTCTGCCGTTTGGTGGGGGTGGTTTCATGGAAACGTCGCTGCTCCCTTCAAGCAGAGGGACGTGTCCCGTTCAAGCGGTGCTGCTCTGGTATTGGTATTAAAAGCACAAACTCATCAGTGGTCATTACAGCGTATACTTCACACACCAAACGTGTTGCGTGCCGAGCAATACCACCAGTCTTAGCTGTAGTTAGAGCTTTTTAGCACCAGTGTGGCTCTGCCAAACTATTAAAATGGGCGGCAAGCGAAGGGAACGGCCTCTGCCCAGCTGGGTCTTTCCTGAGCTGAATGCAAGACCGTTGTTTCCGATATCCCTGTGTTGCTGCCGTGATGTGTCCTCATATTTTAATGTTGTAAATTACCTGGTTTTCTGCGTTTAATTGAATAATCTATTCCCTAGTTGCCTGCAAGTAAATACGCCGTACCTCTGACACAAAAGGGCAGTAAATACAGAGCCGGAAAATCATTTCTGTGTTCAACATCACCTACATTAAACCTGCAGCCTGCGTTAGTTCTCTAGGCCCCTGGGTCCTCCGAGCAGAGGCACAGGAGCGGGTGCCGGACAGCCTGGAAGAAAGCCCGATCGGGGGGATGGACACCCGTGGTCCGTTCTTTACACACCAAAAAATGATGCTTGCCTAAACCTTCTTGTGTTGCACACTGAGCTTGCCTGTCTTACCAACGAGAGAGCACCATTAGCAGAGGGAGATGCTAATTTTCCATGGAAACCGGTGAAGAAAGGAGGCAGGTTTCAAAATAAGCTCTCCACATACACTTGCAGCATCTTACTGCCGCTTGCGTTTGTTTTCGAGATGGGAAAGCAGGCACAGCGTGCTCAAACGCTCGCTCGGTGTCGTGCAGTATTGATGGCAGCAAGCTGAGGGCTCCAGTCTTCACCTGTTGGCCACAGCCACAGCACCTTGGCTTTACTTTTGTATTTTTGATGGAGTTTCTTATTTCAGAGTTTGCTTTTTTTTTCCTTGCAGTGTGTGCTTCAGCCTCTGTTGTGGCTTTCCAGGTGAAGGATGTGCACACACCCATGAATAGCAAAATTACTCATCATTTCATGAGTGACTAGATCATGTATGAAAATAGGGGGATTGAGGGGAACTTAGGGAAATGGGGGAATTGTCAGTGGATTTTTGAATTATACAACGGAAAGTGAATCTTCGTCAAAACTGAGAATGCATCTAAACTGAAGAAATATTTCCTGACATAAACAAGCAGGATGGATCTTGCTCACAATGGCAAAAATCTCCTAGGATAAATATCTCACGTGTTCAAAAATTACTTTGCCAAAATAGGGTCCGTGTGCTACCCTGGCAGGTCACTGCATGTCAGCACCGTTGTGTTCGTGTCAGAGGCTTTTACTCGTGTTTGGTCAGGGTAGAAGCCAGCTCCCCAGCTGATACTCCGCTTTGGAAAATAGGCCTGGCCTTAGCGTTACTCACAGCTTCCGTTTTGGAATGATTTTCCCCAGATCCTAATCACTTGGACGGGGCAGTCTCTATTATAAACATTTTCAGCTTTTCTATTAAGGATAGTCATGAAAGAAGTAGCCAGTTCTTCCCACAGGCTGATGCTGAAGTTTAAATTGGCCCTAGTTAATCATTTCTATAGCTGAGTTTTGGGTACGACACCCTTTAACAAAGGGCAGAACAGGGATGGAGAGAAAGGCAAAATGGCCTTTCATTTATGTTGTATTTTGTTGCTACTTGTTAACTATATTAGCGGATAAAAGCCAGGCAGCTGTTCATCCAATACTGTAAACAACTTTTGCAGCTTATTAAACACTGAAAAGCAGCTTTGGAGTTTAATCATTTCCAAAAGCAGTTTTTATAGCAGATAAAATCTCTTGAAAATGCTCATTTTCATCGTACCCTGACAGAACCAGCGAGTTGCAGCTCCACCTCTCAATGACACTGCAGCGCTGCCGAACCTTTCCTGCTGCCCTGCGCCTTGTCACCACACCTTGTCCACGCTTTGTGCGGTGGCACTGCCTCTCCGTGCCACAGCGGTGATGTCTGCGGCGCCCACGAACCAACGGGGGAAGATGCAGGCTTTGGCCAAATGTACGTTTTACCTAGCCAGGGACATGAATACCAATTGCGTACATAAAAATATAATTTCAGCAGTGCAGATGACATAATTGCAAAGACAAAGTTAGCTGTAATTAGCCACTTTAAAATAAGCACAATGAATATGGCAGGGTCATTAATTTGGAGGCACTACGTAACAGTAGCAATGATTTGAGGGAAAAAGAAAAAAAAAACATGATTATGGGATTTGAGAAATCTCAGCTGATGATATTCCAAAGTTGTCTTTGCCTCTGTCCCTTCTGTCAATAATCCTTCTAATCATCTGCTAGGAAGGACTTGTCTCCAGTTTGTGAGTGTGTGTTGTCAACGTTCGTTTCACTGTGACATTGTGGCACTGCTGCTGGCAGCTCTTAGCTGCTGTCAGACCTGGAGGAGTCTGTGTTTGATCTGCTCCCCCCGCTTCAGGTTGTTCGGAGGTTGTCTGATAGAATTGGTGCAGGAGAAGTGTTCAGGCCACTTTCTGTTTTTCTTTCAGTTGCATTAATTTATTTTATTGCTCACTGAGGACTGACAATTTTGTCTCCTCCCATTATCACAGAAGAGCTTTTTCTGTGCCTGTCTGATTGAATCTTGTTATTCATCCAACTTAAAAAAGAATTATAGCGTCATCTAAATTTTTTGTATATTCTTGCTTTTATTAAGTTGGAAATGTTGGTCCATTTGGCATTTTAAGGTTGCATTGAAGACTTTTCTCTCTACCTATATCCTTCTCCTTACAAAAGCTGTGTAAGATGTGTAGATGGCAGCAACTCTCTCCTACCTTCCCAGTTGACTCCAGCCCCAGTGGCCTGAAACGTGTGCGTTCTCAGTCTCGGGGAGGGCAGTGCCAGCGCAGGGCACTCAGCAGATGATATGTTTCCCCTCTGAAAGTAAATAACAGATAATTCCAGGAGCAATGTAGGCTGCCCATTTCCTGTGAATTTGTGTTTTTAGGCCAAGCTTCTGTATAGACTGTCTAATGTTTCAGGAAGGGGAGAACTCATGTGACAGCCTTCTGTCAATGAGGAGCACTAATATCATCTGTTTCTTCTGCCTGACGCCCTGTTTCCATAAAATTTGTGCAAACCCTGAAGTCTTTGAATCTCAACTTCTCTTTCAGTGTGGTTGAAATGGGCTGAGAGATTTTAAAGTCATCAGGTAGGAGATGCCAGCACGTGCACCGTATGTCATGATCCCACAAGCTTTGTTTCCTTAGGAGGCTGAGCTAGAAATGACCACTGAAGGGTAATGAGATTGGTTACAAATCTGAGATCTGTCTGCGTGGTTTCCCTGTGAATGTGGTCACTGATAGTGCCAGCCTGTCTTCAATTTGGATGCTATTTCCAGGGAACTTCCCGTAGCTAACTACAGCTAAACTATGCATTCAGTCAGGATTGCTGTGAGTGTCTGTCTTTATTGTTCAATATAATGCACCATCAAGGTAATTTGGCTTTTTTCTGCAAGTCATTAGCATAATAAATTGCCTAATATGCATCTTTTATTGTGAACTAATTCATCCTTTGAGAAAAAAAAGGCAATCGCTATTGTCAAATACTAAAATTAAAATAAGCTTGGGAGCCTATTTGGCAAGATAATGCTGATGAAAGTGGGAATCTGCGTTCCAACTAAAACAAAAATCATTAGCTTAGCTGCTACGTTTACAATAAATAAGTGTACTGCTTATAAACTGCCTCGTTACATTTTTATTCAAGTAATGAACACGTCTTTTTTCATGTTTGATACCTTGGTCTTTTTGCACTAAATGCTCTGGTTTCACCTTAAGTCTTTGTCTCATTGGTCTGCACACTTCTGATCTTAAACTAGGCTGCAGTGAGGCTGTGACTTTGTACCCAGCCTCTGCCCTGCTGGCCGGTTGTGTCATCTTTAGCAAATATACTCGTACCTATTAAATGCAAGCAGCAGCGGTGAGATTGAGCCAATATTTGATCACCCTTGCAATTGACAGTGCATCACCTTAATTAAGAAGAAGCTTTTCCTCCCCCGTTAATCTTGCGTTCCACCTTTAAAAACTCAGCTGAGCAGGACTATCTAATGGGAAGCACAGGAGCTCCATCCCGGGGAGACAGCTTTCTCCCGGGGTCCCCCACCGCATGTGGCACTGCGTTTGCCTGGCATTTGAAAGTGTAAGAATGAATAACAGGTGGAGGAGCGTCCTCGTGCAGGAAACCGTGGGGTGCTCGGCTATTAGAACGTGCAACCAGAAGTGATTTCTAAAGGACCCGCTGACTTGTACTGGGCGTAGTAGAGGGAATTAGGTGCGAGGAAAGGCTCTTTTAGCTCGTCAGTTGAATTTCTTCCTAGAGAAGTGTTCACAATTCCACACCTAAAGAGACTTTCCACTACAAGAGAAAACAAAATATTTTGATGCTACTGAGAAAACTGTAAACTATTCTTCCTCCATTCTTACATATATATGTATATAATCTTGTTTTTCTTAAAGCCTAAGCAATAATCCCTGTCGTATAGTAACTATGTCATTACTACATTACATACCCACAAAGCTCCGCAACCGCAGCTGCTTCCACCTTCAGGTTGAGGTTCACGCCACCGTGTCCAGGACTGTAAGTTGTACGTGCTTCTGGCTGTGTCTCCTTTGGAAAAGGTACCATAACCCAAGGCGTATGCCCAGGACTATTAGCTGTTTCTCATCCTGCTGGGCATAATGTTGTGTAAACAAACCTTGCACGCAGCTGAGAGCCTCAGGTGCCTCTCACGGTGGATGCCTTCTTGTCCAGATGGCTGTGGGCTAGAAAATAATAATCCTTTTATTTCCCTCGTCTTCCCAGGGGAGGAGAAAATTTTCCTGATTAATAGCTTCCGTGTGAACAAAAAGTTCTTTAGATATGTTACCCACATAGATAGCAATCTCTTGTTTTAAATTTTAAAATATTAGGCCAAATTTCACTTGTAATATTCCCTTTCCAAACCCAAATCACTCCCCCAAAAACCAAAAGGAAGGGTTTCAGTGAGCACATTACCTTCTCCCTGGTGCACCCAACCTTTGGAGGATTTTGGTGTGGGGGCTGGGGTGGGAGCGGGGGCTGCTTCTATTCCGTTTGGTTGTTCACTTGCTAAGGAAAAGTTAAGCATTTTGGGGGGAAGTCACAACTGGTATGTGATGGCTCAGTCTACAACACCGCTGCGCTTTTCAATGCATTTAAGCGGCTCTTCCAGCTTTGCCTTTGGAGGAGAAACTCTTCCGTTCTGGGCTGTTCTCATCCATTTCCATTTAACGAGTCACCCAGCTGCTACGCTTCTATGTGCAAAACGGGAAGGTGGTGCAGGGAAAGAAAAGCACGGGCATTACTGCCTTCCGAAAGGGGACAGATCTGTGTGCATCGCGCTCACAACTGTTTAGTAGAATGACCTTCACGCAGGGAGGAGAAAAACAACGTGGAGATTGTCATTAAAAAGCTTCATTAATAGACCAAGCCATGCCTGGAGTGCCTTTATGAAGGTGTTCAGGCCAGGTCCTATAATTCACGCTGCGCCGCTGCTTCTCGCCCTCATTCCTCTGTTCCCTGCATGTAATTTGCCAAGGCACCTGCTCGTGCAGCCGGGCTTGCTCTGCTCTCCTCCGGGCCCTCCTGCCCGCTTACTGCAGCTGGGGGGGCTTCGGCTCTTCTCAGGACTTTTGTCAATGAAGCCGAAGGCTTCAGGACAGGGAGTCTGTTTAACAGGATGGTTTAACAGTGATGTCTTGCTGAAACCTGCCTCCGCAGCTCCTCTGTTGGTCCTAATTCATCCACAGTAAATTTTACAGGGAGTCACTTCAACATTGTTGTGCAAATAAGCTCTTCAGCTGCTTATACAGACTCGTTGCAATAAGAAAGTCTATTTTTTGCTGTATTTTGTGGGTTTTCCCTGAGTTTCAGATTTTTCTGCGAATGACTGTTCTTCATCTCTTGTCCTATGTAAGACTTTTCACTATACATATATATATGAAAAACACTGTATACACTATATATATCTATATGAACACCAGTGTGTGTACATATATATATAGTGTATGTATGTGCACATTCTCTCTCTCTCTCTCTCTCTCCAAATATATACATCTAGTAGTTAACAACCTGCCAGCATATGAGGACAGGAGTGCATAATATAAGCACTCTGGCCCCTGAATTTGAATGAAATACAAAGACATTGAAATCTTCCCAAGAGGAAGATTTCGGTTTTAAAAAAAGAAAAAAACACGTAATACCCTAAATTATTTCATTGACCCAATTTTCATTCCCTGCGATGAAATTCATGTTGTCAAATTGCCCTGTACATAAAAAAATAATTTTGACAATTATGTGGTACTTACTCATGCATTAATCGCAGTTGGTTTTCTCTGTATGAGAGAAATTAGATACATCAGCTTTTGTGACCAACTTTAACTCCTTTTTTTTAAAAAAGCAATACACCCCCATTACAGAAATACAAGTGTTTAAGTGCAGATATGAGCACACCATTCCTGTCAAAAAAATCTACTTCTTCTAATATAGTACGTGGTCTTCTAATTAATTATGCTTTCCTTAGACTGAGTAACTGTTTCGCAAATTTCAGTGAAGAGCTGATGTGAATATGTGATGAGACTGGATATATTACCCGTACAGCAGAGGAGTCCTCCCCTGTCTGTGCTGGATAAACAGCACGAATCCGGGGAGGAATGAAAATAGCTTCGTCCCTTTGATAGAGCTGGAGCAAAGAATGGGATGCTGTAATTGCCCTTAACATCTCTCTCACCCTAAACCTTTTCTTCTCTATATACTCAGTCTGTTGGCTTGCATAAGGAGGCAGAGCCTACATCCATCCTTTTAAGACCTGTCAAATCCCAAATACGGGGGATTATTGACCATCACCTCTGTGCCACAGGATGGGGCCCCTTCTGTCCTGCAGCAGCGGCTGAAATGGGCCTGTATCTCTTTGAGCAGCTTCGCCGTCTTGGGAGCAGGGTTTATTTAGCAGGGCCAGGAGGAAAGGCGAGGTGCTTTCGCTGGCCTGTGTCTCGGCAAGGGAATGGTGCTGTCTGCCCGTGAGAGGCGTCCGAGGTGGTGCGAGGGTGGCTGCGGTGCTGCTGACGGCACCTGGCCTGAGGGAGAGCCCTGTTCTGCATGAAGCGGAGGTCTGCGGCCAGGGACGAACGCTCCGCTACCTGAATACTTGCTGAATACTTAATAATGAACGCACACTTTACAGCATCTTCCACGAGCTGTACAAATTAGCCGGCGTCACTATGACAATATAATTAAAGAAGCTTAATACTTAATTTATATTTTTTAACAAGAACAAAAGCAATTTCTAAGGTATTTATCCACGTGCCATAGGAAATGGTGACAGTAAGCTTAGAGAAGAAAACATTTTATGGTTAGGAAAGGTTTTAATTGACAAGGACACGAGAGGGATAAGTCTGTGTCCAGTTTTTGGCTGAATTTAAAAGAAAGGTAATTCGCTGTTAGTTTTGGTAACAGTATACCCAAGGAGACAGTCAATCCGTTGTCGGTGGCAGAGCAGCAGGAGGTGGGTGCCCGCGGGTGGGCCGAGGCCGGGGCCAGCCTTGGCCAGAGACGGAGGCGACCGAGAGCAGCGATCCTGGCGACCGTCGCTGCTCATGAGTCTCTCGCTGCTCATCCACTGCCCTTCTTGAACCCCTGGAGGCTGATGAGCAAAATCACTGCTTTCTCACAGCTGAAGTGAGCCGCTGGGATGTTACACTTCGAATATTACAATGGATTGTGAAACAGCAGGTGTTTCCCAAAGGCAAGACCCAGGTGCCCAGTTGGGCACCCTACACTGGTGGCTACTGTTTGTTTCTGGGTTTCAGTTTCCGTAGGCAGAGCTGAGGTGACAGCTCCCTGCATCAAGCTGTCTGCCTGCTTGTAAAGCAAGCCGGGTTGTTTTCCAGCCCGGGGTAGGATTCGCAGTCTGCTTTCTTTTAGTTGAGTTTTAATTGCTCACAAAACTCAAGCCAAGTCTCAAGCAAAACAGCCTCCTCACTGCAGCCGCCTGCCCTTTTTACAGAAACTTCTTCTCCTCATCCTCCCAGCTGCAGCATCTTCTCTCATCTTTTTGTGATGGTCTCAGCCCTTTGTAGAGACCAACTGATGGTTTCCTGGCTGGAGCTGGTAAAATTGATGGAGGGCTGCCTGCTCCCCGGTCCCAAACAGGCTACCTACCGCCTTGCGCACGGCATCATCGCACAGGCATGTTGTGCAAACAGGTACCATTAATATTTGAGAAGCTCTCAGACATTACGTGGTGAGTGCCAGAGAAAACCCTTTGAAGAAAATGAATAATTCTGTCTTCAGCGCAGGGGTGAGCAGCAGGCAGTAAATAAGACATAGGGCCTCACCCTGAACCTCTAGGAGGAGGCAAAAATACTGCATTGCTCCTTATTTGGGGAGCACCGTCCATTCGGAGGGACAGCGAAGCGAAGGAGCCTGCACAAAAAGAGGAATATTCACGTGATGAGGGCTCTCCCCGACTGCGTATGCGCAGGGTGCAGGGGCAGATTGCACAAACAGCCTAACTTTTTCAGAGCTTCTATTTGCGGCTTTAATAACGCTATTTTATTACAGTTCAAAAGTAGACCCTGTGTGTTTGGCTCTCTTTGCGCTCCTCCATTCCCATAACGCAGTTTGGCTGGAACCGCACGGCAGAGCCATTTGCTCTCCTGCTCTCCCTGCTGGAGCCACGCTTATAGATATATCTGCGTAACGAGTGAGGGCCCTTTGGTACCACTTGCATCCCATTCGTATGCAGAGTTAGAACTGGGCTTGTTCTGTCAGTCCTGCAGTCATCCCGAGCGATCACATCTCGGTGCTTTGTAACTCTCCCGGTTTCACATCTGATTGCGCATGTCTCCAGGGACTGAAGCTCCGCGACGTGGTTAGTGCAAGCCGTGGAGCAGCGTGCCGGTGCGGCGTGCTGGCCGGCTGCGGCTGCGGCTGGAGCAGGGCAGGAGCGGAGGAAAGCCCCTTGCTGCCCGCCGAGTGCCTGCCGCAGCCTCTGCCCTCGCCCCACGCGGACGTGCCCCCAGCTGAGAGCAGAGCACGCTGCGCTGCTGCGCTCCCGGCCCCGAGGAGGTTGCTGTGTGTCCCGCAGCCGTAGCTGCCCCGAGCGCCTCCGGAGGGGAGCGGCTTGGCAGAGGGCAGGCGCCCTGCGCTCCCTCGCCGGCTGCAGCAACGCTGTGCCAGCCTGGTTCCCCGCAAGTTCGGCTGCAGCTGTGCCTTTCTCAGTCTATCTCTACCCTTGCTCTGGCTGGGTGGCTCACAGTTCGAATGCCGTCATTAATTATGCTTTCCTTTCCGTTTTAACAAATTCATCCCGCTCTTCTCTGCCAAGCGCCAGCTGTACCTGCTCGGTGCCACCTCGGGCTGAGGAGCCGGGGCCGGGGAGGGTGGCCCAGGCGAAGCGCATCCCACGCCTGGGGATTCGGGTTTGCATTAGAAAGCAGCAGTGGCGGCTCTGTTTCAAACACTAAGCCAGGAAGAAGAGGTCGAAATGTCTCTTCCAGAGAAGCCGTTTCAGAAATACGTACTTGTAAAGTTTGGCTTTGCTGAGCAAATGCGGGGGGGGAAAAGAAGCAGGCCAGTGAAATGTCGGGGTGGGAACAAGGTCCTGAAGTGCTGAGCATCGGGGGCCTTCTCGGAGGTAGAGAAATCTCTAGTGCTTGGGGCATATTCTAATAATTCAGGAATCGTGCGATGTTTACTGCATTAAGGTAAATTTTTAGGATTGATTGTCCTCCGCAGTAAATAGCAGCCTGAAGTTTGCCTCGGTAACTATTTGGCTTAAATATTGATGTTCACCAAACCGAGAAATCGGTACATGCATTTTAGAGATAGTCTCAAAGTGTTAAGTCACAAGCACGGAGCTATTTTGCTGCAGGGCTTAAGAAGTGTAATGGATTTTACCTCGTTTGAGATCCAGAAGAAAATTATTATTTGCCCTCTGAGATGTGAATTATCTCTTTCCCTTGATTTATCTGCAACAGTTGTCGTGCCTTTTTCCTTTCGTGTGGCCAGACTAATTAAAGCTGTGTTCCCCTCTCTTACATTCCTAATCTCTATGGAGATGAAGAAGAGACCGTATCAATACCACTTAATTGTTTTTGGCCATTGGAGGGGCAGGATTTTATTGCACAAAGAAACCACCTCTGTTTACAGTTGTGTGCGTTAAGTTGGGAAGGAAAGCAAGAAGAGCTCCTGTAAATTTGGCACACCGAACACACAAAAATATGATACACATCCAGATTCTGAGAAGTAACACTGTCATTTGGTCTGTCCCTGAAATTACTTGCGCTCAGTATTCAGCGCCGTTTGCATTATTTACACTCGTAGTATTACAAGGCTGATATCATATGAGTAACGTCTGTGAGATACCAGTACCAGATTCATGAACCAGTAAAATAAAGAAAAACTGTATTATGAAAAGTCATTAAAATGCTATCTTTTGTTAGGTATGCAGAGCCTAAATTTTCATAGGTTTGCATAACCATTTTTTACCTTTGCCAGGTGAGAATAAAACAGTATCATGTTAGACTTTACCTGTGAACTCTTATTTTCACACGATTAACATTACTGGCATACTTTTACAATTTAATAGGATAAAAGCAGGCGGCTACCTCTAAACGTGTGCGGTAGGATGGTGGGACAAGGAAACGGCCGTGATCCCGTCGTGCGAGGATGGCTGTGAGGCTGAAGGGGGGGCTCTGCGGCAGATGGGGCTGGGCACCGGCGTATCCCATGCTCACGACAGCCCCTCCCGTGCCCGGGAGCTTGGAGCGGACTCTTGAAGGTTACTGCAAAATCGCCCAGTCTAAGTGTGTGTGTGCGTGCCTCTCTCTGATGTCTGTGAATCCTATAGAACAGCTGGGATTTAATCCTGGCTCTTAATTAGCTACTTTTAAAGTCTTTAGTATTCTGTAAGCAAGGCTCGAAAAGAGAGATCGGGAGGAGATACTTTGTCAAAGAAGGCTGCTCCGAAAGTGAGTGCACCGCGCAGGAATCCAAGTTACTAGTATGATTAAAGGGCTCATTTAAAGCTCTCAGGAAAAAAGAAGGCAGCTTTCCCAGTTTAAAAAACATCAAAGATGGAACAAAAGAGGATTAGGAAGTAAAGCTGGAAGGGTGTAATAAACAGATTAGAAAAGCATAAACTCTTAGTGAATGGAGAATTGCCCAGGGAATAAACAGAAACAATAAGATTGTTTTCCGTGATCTGAGTGGAAACCCGGAGTGGCCGGATGAGAAGTGCGTGTGCATGTGGCGGGGGGTAGGTGAGGAGGAGAGCACAGAGGGAGAAATGAGAAATTAGAATCGGATTCTGTGTGTAACTCTCGTTGCCTTTAATCTTTAACACCTACCTTTTCAATAATTTATGAGTAGCCACTGGATACTTTTAAAATATACCACATTATCTCCTTATTAGAAACAGGATAAAACAGTAATAAAAATCCACAAAAATAAAAAAAACCAGAGGAACAGTGCTACATTACACAATCTCCCAGTTCATCCCAGTAACCACCGTTGGACAGTGCTGCCAAATGCCATGTACGATGCTAAATTCTCCTTGGCATGATGTCCTAGCTAGAAAATGAGGCAGATGAATGTTAATGAAAGGCATGTTCCTGTGCTAGAAAGATATTTTCTCCTAATTTAGCAGTCTTCTAACAAGAGAAAATAGGAACATAATAGGAACATGCCTTTGTTTATCGTACAAGATTGGTACAGCGCTTCTCTGCATGGCAAAGCCTCCAGAGTTGATAGGCATAAATGGGTACGTATCATTCAACGATCTGTTTCTCCTTGGAGTAAGCCCAGAGGTAAGGGAGGAGGGTCTCGAAACCCTACTGACTACCCACTTCTTCAGGAAATTCACCTAGCCCTGTGCTTACTTCACTTGAACTTTATCAGGATGGTGGCTAAAAAGAGCTCAGCTGTGTCTGCCAGGGCAGAGAAACAAATACGGACAAGATGCATGCTTTGCTTCACAGCTCCAGCTCATCTTTTTCTATTTTATGCAGTACTTCATCTGCACAGTGACTCTGCTATCACAGGCACGGATCTCATTTCCCTCATAACTACCATCTAACGCAGTTTCCTGTCTGTATTATTAATAATATCTTTTTCAAGAGAGTGGGAAAAATGGGGTAATAATGAGAATAAATGGTGCTAGTAGGTTGCTATTTTGAAAGACTGTGGATAGTCATGTGCTCCCTTGCTCTACGTGGAGCAGGTAGCCCAGCACATCATATCCTTTTTTGGGGTGGGTTCAACAAGGAACCTCCGATTTAGTGTGCGTGCTGTCTCTTCACGTGTGCGTGTGACTCTAATAGTAGAGTTAAAGGCCAGAAGTGTGGTATTGTGCAGGGTGCGACCTGTCGTTGTGTGTCTCTCTCCGTTGTGGAAAGGCCGGAGAGTTTGGTGAAACAGTCTTCATCAGTTCTCAGGGCTGGCGGGAAGGAAAATGGTTCAAAAGCGCTTTTTCCACCAAAGACATGTTACCCCTAGGAGGGCAGGAGCCTGGTCATCACCAGGATAGTTTCCATTCTTCTTCCTCCGTTGTCTTGACTGCACTGAGGATGGGCTTCTTCACAGGGACAAACTCCTTGACCGGTATCGTAGGGACGATTTTCCGTATAGGAACTATGGCAGTGACAACGCCTGGAGAATATCCCCGCTTTCCTCCACCTCACTGTGGCCCTTTTTTGTCAAGACGACATTTCACACGACCAGATTGTGTTTCTAGCCATGAAATAGGCTCTCCTGCCCTTCCAGCCTGCCACCAGTAATGCTCTGGCTAAAGCAGCGTTTAGCCCACGTTCAATGCTGCTGAAGCTACAGCTGTAATTTGGTCTTTCACAGGTTTTTTTAGTAGCTCCTACTGAATCTTAGGGAAAGTGGCAGAGTGCAATTTCACAAGACTGGAAGAACTGCTTCAGTCCATATTATATCTTTGTCCTTATGAAATAGCTATTAGAGCTGATATGTTGACATCTGTTGAACTGAACTTTCTAGTAATTAGCCGTCTCTGCTGTAGTGGTGCCCCCAGATGCGCAAGTAGCTTCGTTCCTTTTAGCAAATTACAGGAAAGCCATCTTTCAATGATCATCAATTACACTATCCTGTTTGAAGTGTAATTATATGACATTTCTGACTCATTATCAGACATGTAGTGCAGATCACAGATAAAAAAGAGGAAAGAGAGAAAGTGCTTAATACAGAGCGGTGGTAGCATGAGATCTTCTTAACCTTTCACCTCTCAGGCTGTTGCTGGAGGCTCTAATACAGCTCTTGGTCCCCTTGAAGGTGAGGACGGCCTTTCACATGTGCAGTCCCCTGCGTGCTCATTGATTTCAGTGGTGTCTTGATTGCCACCTCATAACCCTATTGGCTTTGGTCCTCCCTCTGCCACAAATTTCTCTTTCCCCATTCCAGAAGGGTCAAAATGTGGCTTTTCTTACCTGACACAGTATACAACTTTTTTTTTCCCCCCCTAATATGTTACACCATCTAACACAGTCAACTAATTCCCCTCCTAAACTAGTCAAGCAACAGCCGTGCTTGTCCTTGTGTTTGCTCGGGAAAGCCAGCAGTCTCTGCTGCCTCACTTGTTCAGCCTCCCGGCGTACAGTGTCCTCTGCTGTGGCCCTTCTCTGATGTTTTCGCCTGGGAGGTTTATAATACTTTAATTTCTGTTCAAATTATTCAAAAATTGAAATGCATTATATTTCTCAATTTAGTGCCTGGCGGTTGTCTGTAGATTGGCTAACCTAAATTTCGAAAGATTAAACTGGACGGTGGTGGCATTACTAGTACTGCTAGGTAGAGTTTCTGTAGTACTGTCCCTTGTCATGGGCATTAATCGAGGATGTAAGAGGAATGGTAGAGAAATAGGATTTTAGGACGAGAGCTGGATATTTGCTTTTTTCACCAAGATTATAATGTTGGTACCAGATTACTCTCTGTCACTTTAGCGCAGTGCCAGCCAAGAGAAGATTTTGTACTGTGTGTTCCTGCATGTGGAAACAGGCAGAAAATGCAGATGAAGCAACCGTAGAAATAAGGTTTTGTGTTTAGGAAGTGTCTATAAAGTTGTTGCATAATAAGATAAATTATCCACCTAGGTTTGTTTTATTTTTCTTACAAGAAGATAAATTGTCTACATATGCCATAAGGAGACCCCTTATAACTCACATTAGCCTGGAGAGGCTTTAATTTCCCTTCTGGCTGCCTTGATGTCCTCTGTCCTGCTCCTTTCTTGCATTACTACCCAGTCATTAGTATCCATAGCTCTCCGTAGCCTGGCATCTTCACTTCCCCCGTTTGCTCTGCTCCCTGCTCGTTTTCTGGGACAGTATGTTCTGCAAAAGCTCAGCAAACCTCGGGCGGGAGGCGAGTGGCCAAGAGACCGCGCGAGTGCTGCACACGACTGATTTCCCAGATTTGCAGGTCTCAGGGCTGATCTGTCAGCGTCAGGAACTATAGTAAGACAAAGTGCTCTGTGCAAATACCAGAGCTGGGATTACCCCAGCTCTCCAGTGCTCATTAAATACTCTAGTAAGCAGATGTGGTTTAATTTATTTCATTGAAAGTAACAAAGGAGAAAGACATAGTGTTCCTGGGTGTTTTCAAACCGTTTTGCCTTCTATTCTCTCTCTTTTTTTTTTTTTTTTACTTTTGTTAGTGTTATAATTTAATTCAAACCAACTAGATAGCTCTTTTTCTACATTCTTTTTCTTTACGCTTTCTAAATGCCTGATCGTTTAGAAATAAAACATCTCCTATTTTGAGGAAGTTCCAAATTTTGGAAAAATTTCCAATATTGATTAGCCTATTTGTTCCTTAGCATGACTTAAAACATGGAAGACAACAGCCTTCAGCTGCCAAGTTTATCTATCCTTTACATTCAGATTATTTTCAAAGATACTGACTTTTTCATTCAAGTTTGAATAGTCATTGTTTTCAAAGCATTTCTCTAGATAGCAAATTAAATAATTGAGACGGGAACTGAGTTACTCAGTGATCAAACAGCATAAAATCCAGATTTGCAAACTGCCGGTTCTGGAATGGGAGGCGATGTGGTATTTACCATTTCACTAGTTGCCATCTCTTAGTGTTTCACCGCATCCCCTTGCAACGCAGCCTGCTGCAGTTCGGTACTGGGGGAAGCACGATGATAAACTAGCTGTTATTAGAGCCTTTCCTGATGATACTCTGTTGAAATCGGTATAGTAGCAATAGGGATAAATGCGGCTCAGTGGGATAGAGACGGAAAATTGCTTTTACCAAGAACATGCCTGTAGTAAATACAAAGTTCCACACTCTGTGGAAGTACGTCTCATCCGCCCTTGCGGTTAAGTTAAGAATTATTCTCCTTTCCCTTTGTGATGTCTCCGTTGAATTATGCACGCATTAACATTCAGCTTTATCTTCTCCATTTATTTACTCAAAGCAGGCTTCAACCCGCTGTGCAGTGTGCTCAGTGGCACTATTTCTTGTCGAGCCCCTTGAGTGCTTGCTGGGCAAGACGTTTTACAGCACAAAAGGAAAAGACAGCTCCTGCCACAGTCAGGCTTTTTACATCATTTAACTTGGCCGGAGCTTTGTAAGTCAATACTTTTTGTGCCTGATGTTTGTGCCTTTAAGCAATTAGTAAAACACGTGTTGTTCAGTGGGTGCGTTGCTATTGGAGTATTGCCTCTAGGTCCTGCCGCGCAAGGCAGCGTCAGGATGTGCGAAAAGCAACTGGTTTGCAAGGAAGACTGCTGTAAAAGTGGGCTCTGAAAGCAAAGGAGGAAAGTTCTCAGATGAAAAGTGGAAGCACTGAGCATCTCCGCTTTTCCACTTTGTGTATTTTGTTGACAAAGCAGATACCGGATTTCCAGTGTGACATTACCAGCTTTTTTTGTGCCAGCATCTCTCATGCAAGACATCGTTGTCTTAGCTGTCGGGTCCTCGAGCCTGCAACAGCTTAATTTGTCAGCATGGAGGCTGCACACTTGCGTTGGATGTATTGCTATTCCTGCTCCTCAGTGCAGGTTATCAGCCTCCTCCGAAGAGGCTCCCCTTCCCCGAGGCTGTTAGCCGCCCTGAATAGCTGTTACAGCTCTCCGCGGTTCAGAGCAGAACGTTCCAAAATCCTGATCCTGGGACCAGGCCTTCTCACCTGGTTTTTGTGACTGGATGTTCAGACACCTTACTACTGCGTAGTAATGACAGAAAGGCTGCTTTTCACTTTTTAAACGTGGTGGCTGTTGTTTTTATCCACAAAATGAAAAGTATAATAGACATTATACCAGAGAAAGTATTGCGTATGCACATCCAGTGTGTGGCAGCTCATCTGTCCCACCTCCAATTACATTGCTGTTTTAATTGTTTTCAGTGAAGACAAAATACAGAGCAATTTTGCTGGTTAGGATAAAGTACATTTTTGGAAAAGACCAGATTAACTTTATTTTAGTGCTTGGATCACCTGAAAATACTTCCACTTCTTACCACATTCAAAATTTATTTCATGTATTTTTTCTCCTCTGACTTTGCCTACCTGAGGCCTTTTCCCACCCAGCTTTGTGACTTGCTGTGCGATATCCATGCTGCTCGGTAGGGAGGCAGCTGTGTCGGCTCGGAGGGTGCTATGGGCAGCTCGTAGACCACGAGGAGCGGTCTATCAAGCTTTTCCTCAGCCCGCGGGTGCTCATGGCTTTGCTCTGGGATGGCAGAGGGGTGCTCGTGCGGTCGGGCGCAGCATTAGCTGGTAGGCGCAGGAGGTCTGGAGGGCTCTGCACCAAGGAGAGACGTGGCAGCCAGGGTGTCCCCAGGCGTGCCCTCCCCAGGGGCTGTCTGGGCAGTCGCACGGTGAGGGGCTTCGGGATTAGCAGTTTGGCTAGGCCTAAGGCAATACTCCCAGCTGCTTAGAGCAACCAGCAACTGGTACTTCCTTATTCTCTTTGTTGACTTCTGTTTTGTGAAAGAGGTAGGTTTTTGCAAAGGCAACGGAAAGGACCACTGTGCAACCCACCGGGTTTTAAATTTGTGACATCACTGTAAAAACAATGTGTCCTCAAGGTTTGTTTGTTAAAAACAAAAAATAGCAAGTGGCAGCGATTGGCAGGTCGCTGCTGTCGGTTCGGCGTGACGTCGCTGCCTGCTACAGCAGATGGGGAGCTGCGAGCCTTCTGGAGACCCGGGCAACTGGATTTCCCTGAGCTTGAGAAAGCAGCACCGTAAAACGCTTCTCTCTTTTCATGTGTAGGCTTTCTTAATAAATAACACTTTCTGAGGAAAGGAAGTCGGGCAGTGAGAGTGCTTTTGGGGTGAAGCCAGCTTTCTATCCAACAAGCTGCTCTTTCTGTTGACAGTGGCTATTTATGAAGCATATGCCAGGAACATTGCAAAGGCAGCAGCAAAAGTCGGTGTGGTTATAATAAAGGCAAGGAGTATGTTTACTTATTCTCTTGCTTTAGTAATTACAAGCACTGCAGAACCTTAAAAACATGTGGCACGTCTGAAGCTAGCTAAGCGTCAGGAGCTACATACCTGAGGATGTGCAAAAGCATAGCAGTTGGATGAGAGGCACTTACACCCTGAAGAAATTGCTGAGGTTCAGATCTTGCCAGCTTTATTCCACTGATCTTTGCTCTCGAGTTTATGGGTGTCACAGAGGTGTCACTATACCAGCAAAACCCCGAGGTATAACCATAGGCCTCTGGTGCCTCAAACTGATATCACTTAAGGGCAAAATGAACGGTTATGAATTATCGTCATATAAAAGGCAGCCTGAGTACTCTCTAAAAACCACTTGCTCTTAAGGTGTTTCTCCAGTACTGTCCTGACATACTGGGAAGGCCAGTAGCATTTATCTAAGGTAACAAATGTGGTAAGGGCTTCACAGAGGGCAGAGCATGGAGTTATTATTGCTCCACCAAACAGCACAGGGTTTACAGACTGAAAGTAACTCTGGAAACTCCTTTCCAAAGCCTGTAGGCACTACTTGCCCACTGTGTAGGCCCCCAAAGAGCAAAACCAAGAAAAACAGGGCAGGTTTTGGGTCAGTGGGGTTGACTAGTTGGGTTGGAACAGGATGAGATACAGGACTGAGAAGGCTTGGAAGGTCAGACCACTTGTTGTGGGCTGTGGAGCGTTAGGTGGGCCAGTCCCGTATCACAAGGAAGCAGACATAGCTAATCCTAGGCGTGGGCCTGACAGCCTGAGCCAGAGGAGCAAAGGGTAGAAGGTGCTCAGATCAAACCGACTTGGAAAAATAGATGAGATCCAACCCGCTGGACTAACTGCAAGCGGCTAATGGCACTAGTTAAGAGTATTAGTCCACCCCTGTAACATGTGCATATGGTACCAGGCTGGTCGTCTCAATCTGCCCCTTGCAGCCCCCTGGCTCATCTTTCTTGGGAAGGGGAAAAAATGTAAGTATAGAGTCAGAGAACAGGGGTGAATCTATTAGGGCTGAAAAGTACTTACCTTTCCAGTAGTGCCCTAATGGAAGTGATGGACCACTAAAGCTATCACTAGTAAAGCTTTTCTTCCCCCATATGCAATGCCGTTCATTTTTCCATGTCTGGAAAAGGTAGTTTTAAAATGCAGCAGAAGTCGTGTCCCCCTTTCCTCTGTATTTTATTTCTGCACCCAGCAGGATTCCCACGCCATGAGGAAAATGAAATTCCCTTTGCTGACTAACCACCCAGCAGTCGCAGAGGGTATGTCAAGGGGGCACAGACCTCTCCGCTCACTGCTTTCTGTTTTAGGGAGCAGTTATGCTTCATATAGATATATATGTGTGTGTACATATGTAAATATATTGGTATGTATATATGTGTATATATATTTAACTATAATCTCGATATTAATGCCTAAAACTCAGTTTGAAATTGGAATAAGCTGAATAAAAGGAACATTTTATCTCATTAATATCAAAGGGGATTGTTGCTGCATATGCAGAGTTGTTGTTGTTGTTTGTTGTATTGGTGTTTGTTATAAAATTCATCCACGTAACAGCTTCTTGTGATAAGCTGAACCATGATCCTACGTGCGTTTCAGTGCCAGTGCCAACTGAGGCAGCTCTTGCTTCTGTCCGTGTGCTCCTGTCCTCACAGCCGCTCCTCAAGGTGCACCAGAACGGCCGTCCGCAGGGCCATCTGATGAGCCAGATACGGGAACTGGAGAGAACCGAAAATAATCCTCTCTTTTTAAGGTTAATTTTAACATGGACCAGTGATGTGTTTGGACCAAAGTCTTAAGTGTCCAGGAAGTGCTTGTGCACCATACTGAGTCAGTCAGGGTGCGATATGGATCCTTCTATGAGCATGGTCCTGGCTCCTTCTGATTTCTCCTGGTTGTATTGGTGGGATTCTTATTACTGAGAAATCTGTTACATGAGTCTGTGTAGAAGAGAAGATGAAAAAATGATGTGTTTTAATGAAAGGTAAATATATAAATAGCATACCTATGTAACACATACATGATACCTTTTCAGTGACTTTGAAAAGATTAATCTCTTCTTTGTTGGAGGAAATAGAGGGTTTGGAATGATCTGTCATGAGCTGCTGTATGTGAATAAGACTGCCATGGAGCAGCAGTGAAAGACTGACAGTTAATCGTTACAGGTTTTTACTGAGCATTGGGCGAGGCGGGGCAGGATACTCGAAAATAGCTTGATTGGATCTTGAAACAAAAAAAGGATGTAGATGAACAGGCTTGATGTGTCAGGGTGGGATGGGTGAAACCACAATCCTAGGGCATCGTTCGTGAATTATGCTGCAAGTATTTCTGTCTGCTTTGAGCTTTTCTCTCCTTTCTAACATATGTTTTAACTTAATGGATGCTGGTTGCAAGTGGACTGCTGGAGGAGGTCTGTACTGGGACCCAAGCTGTTTTACATTTTTATCAGTGACCTGGAGGAGGTGACAGAGTGCCTTCTGATGAAGGTTGCAGATGACACCAGATGGGGAGAGGGGACAGTCGATATGCTAGAGGGCAGGACGGCCATTCAGAAGGACCTCAACAGGCCAACAGGAACCTTGTGCAATTCAGCAAAGAGCCGCACCAACTCCTGCCCCTGAGAAGGAAGGGCCCCTTGCAGCGATATGGGCCGGGGGTCTGGCTGCCTGGGGAGCAGCTCTGCAGAAAAGGCCCGGGGGGTCTTGATAGGCAGCGAGCCCAACATGAGCCGCGGCGCGTCCCGGCAGCAACCAGGGCCAGCAGCGTCCTGGGCTGTGTGAGCAGGCACAGCCGGGAGATGGAGGGAAGGGATTATCCCCCTCTACTCAACACTCATCAGACCACATCGAGATACTGCGTACAGTTTTACCAGTACAGGAAGGACATGGACAAACTGGAGCCAGTTCAGCAGGGGCCAGCAAGATGGTCAGGGCTGCAGCACTTGCCCTGTGAGGAGAGGCTGAGGGAGCTGGGCTTGTTATACCTACAGGAGGGTCATTGGGAAGGAGCCAGGCTGTTCACAGTGATGCATGGTGGGAGAAGGAGAGACAGCGGGCGTAAGTTGAAACAAGAGAGGTTCAGACTGGGTATAAGGAATAACCTTTTCCCCCTGAGGACAGGCAGGGAGTGGAGCAGGATGCCCAGAGAGGTTGTGGAGTCTCCGTCCTTGGAGGTTTTCAGGATCCAACTCGGTAAAGCCCAGAGCAACCTAGCTGGCCCTGCTTTGAGCAGGAGGTTGGAGTAGAGGCCTCCTGAGGTCCCCTCCGACCTGAATTATCCTATGATCCTATATGTCTCCAAGTACAGTGCTCCTGCTGCCTTTTTAAAAAGGCTATTCTGTGCCACTCCAGATTTCTGCTGTTTTCTTGTGGCTCGGTGCTCTTGTAAGACACTTAGAGCTCCAGCAAGGTGACCTGTGATGCTGAAGTCAGAAATCAGTTGTAAAGTAGCAGTACTGAAAGGCTTTGCTTGTCTAACATGGAAAGGTAAAGCACAGCATGCAGACAGGTACACTCCCTGGGAGACCGGCTGAGGCTGAACAGCCTTGACGAGCAGGTTTCACAGTCTCATCTGAAGCTGGCATGGATACCGCTGTATTTTTTATGTAGTCCAGGGTCATGTTCCCAGAGTCAGGAGCTTCTTTTAGAGGAGCTGCTGCCTTGCACCCTCTGAGGGTGTAGGTGCATGCTGATGGCCGCGATGTCCCCTAATGTGGTACAAGAATGTGAAGAGGTTTAGAGAAAATTATCGCAGCCTTACTCTTAAGGATTTCATAAACAGGGGCTAAGCAGAGGCAGAGCCAAGATAGCAGAAGGAGTGAGAACCAGCCTCAGCGCACCAGCGTTTGAAAGATAAAGATGTATTTATGGTTTATTTTATGTAAGAGATGGGAAACCACAGAGTATGAAGCTTGTGACTTTTGTGATTCTGTTCTTGAGTTTACTGTGTTTTTTTAATAAGCTTTCCTAATTAAGATCCACTCTTAGGCTATTCTAACTTATCTTGCAGTTCTCTGCTATTTTCTGTTGTTTTTTCTATTTATACAATGTCTTTGATGCTTTCTAGTATTAAGAACTGAATGGTGAAGGTGATATCAGGTAGTAACAGAGAGATAAAACAGTGTCAAGATCTCAGCTGTTAAGTCCTTTCTAAAATACCTTGTGAAAAACATTCTTCAAGGGGCGGGAAAGCTGCACAGAGTCAGTTTTGAACAATAAACATAAGCCCCTTGGTCTTCAGCGGTAATAGAACTTTCACCTGGGTGAGTCCCTGGTATTTATCACGTTCTTATTTCATGGCTCTCCAGCGGGCGCTTCTTGAGACATAGAAATTGCAAACTGGCCCAGGCCTGAGCTGCTCTAACCTGCCTCAAATGGCAGCTGATACCAGGCTCTGGCAAGGGCTTCCAGGAAAATCTCTTATGCAACAGTGCTGGAAAAACATATATCTGGAAGCTGTTTACTTCTGGTCTGAAACGGAGGATGAATTTTCAGACAGACTAAAATAGAGAGAAATCAGTGAACTTGTAAATAGTTGATATAAGCGTTGTGCCTATAGAAACATGCTGAAGAGAAGGAAAAAGAAGATGGGAAGTATAATTTCATGCTACTTGGAGAACAGAGCAACATATCTCAGTGAAGATCAGCAGTATTAAAAGTATTCTTACATAGTTTAGCATTTTAAAGGAAAATATGGAGCAGGAGAATTATTCCCAAGGCTTGGACAAGTTTTCTTCATTGTTCTGAGTCACCATACACACTCTGTGTCCATATGTATGAACTTAAAAATGCCCTTTATCATGGCTTGTGGAGACTTTGCATTGAATGGACTCCTTTAAGATGCATGTTCATCCTGTGTGGCTTTTGGTGTATGCGGACAAATGGGCCACTATGGCTGTGTAGACTTTTGTGTAATCTGTGTCACCTGGAGGACTTGCTTTCCCCAAGCTCTTGTGCTACGCAGTTGTCTGCGTGTGCTTGGAGCATGCGTTTGGATAAACGGAGCTGCCTGTTTATGTAGAGCTTGCGGTTGCATCTTGCAAGAGTTGCCAAGGACATTGGTGGTGTGCTGTGATGCACAGGTGAAGCAGCCAGGCCTGGTGGTCTTTTGGAAGACTCCTGCTTTACTTCTTTTATATTCGGCTGTAGCAGGCAATTCTCTGATTCTTGTCTTGTTTATCTGTCCCGCATTGAGGATGGCAGCAGATTTTCAAATGTCGAAAGTTCACAGGCAATTAGGGCAGAGAGCAGTCGACAAAAGTGGCATTTTTTATACTTTGTTACAAATTGCAATTACAATTCCAAGCAAAAGCCACCAAAGAGAATGGAAAGCTTTCAGAACATGATTTTTGGTTGCTGTTCTTCAAAACTAGTGCAAAGTCAGATGTATTTCAGCTGTCAAGGGTGGTAGGACTTTCCACAAGTGGCAGAATCGCAATTAAAATGGACTTCTAAGAACGCTGATTTTAGATACACACGATAATTAGGAGAACAGTGAATTCTTGGGCAGATAACAGATCTTGAGACATCCATCATTTTACACCTATTTGCTGATGTACTAATGGGATTTGAGCAGTGAACAGGTCTGGCTGTGGCCTCTGCACTCAGCAAGACAAACACTTCTAAAACATTTATACAATAGCTATTTTAATTCTCTGAGATATCAGTTGCTCCTTTAACCATGCAGCTTTATGTTTATTATAGTGGATAGTGGACCTGCTTTTGTATGCAGAATCTTTTCTCTGGCTGCTTTTTCTGTTGGCAGGCCAACTTATCTGATGTTAGTACATCACCAACCACCTGCTGTGGGCCATGTATCTGTTTTCTTAATTGCAATGAAATCATTTATGCCAACTAATGCCACATTACAACAGCATAATTTAATTTGGAGCTGTTCATTATAGTTCTATTACCCTTCAGTTTTGGCACCCTCCCAGAAAAGGACCCATGAGTAGTAGGTTAGACAGTTTTCTGAAGTGATAAAAATGCACCCCACACAGCTCACAGTCAGGTCGTTCCTGCTGCAGAGTTCTGGCATAATTGCATTCCGTGGGTTCCACTTGTGTCATGTTAAAAAATAGTAATAATTGGGTTTTTCCTTACACTTTCAAGTGCAGATTGCAATCTCTTGCTATTCTAACTCAACCGCACTGTGCTATGGAAAATAAAATAAAATCATATAAAGATTTTTAAGATGCATTACAAATGTCGTTTACTTCTAAACAGTGGTGCTTTTAACTTGAAACCTGTACAGAATTATTCACTACATTAATAGACTAAAGAAGCCAATAGACTAAAAGAAGTTCAGGGTGCCTCACAATTATTGCCTAAGGAGAATAGTAATGAAAGTTGAACTTGTGAGCATTTGGCTTTTTGTAATAATTTGAATTTAATGAACACGGTTTAAGGCATTTACTCGCATTATCATTTAAGGTGTTAACATGCAGAACCTAGTTTATCAACTGTTCCCCTATTTCGCTAGAATTATTTATAGTAAACGTTTACAATTAATCAAAAGCAGACATTGTAAAAACAAAAATCAGATTTATTGCCAAGATCATAAATGTCAAGTATACTGTTATGCAGGCTTTGTATTATCTCAGTTGCAACTTTAAAGAACATTTTAAGTGATTGGAAAAAGGAAGTTTATTAAAGGCTCAGCGGGTCTTCTCTGCACTCTACTGTTATTAATGTAAATCGTTACGTCATGTGATAGCGAGAGGAGCAGGCAACAGGGTAGCAGCAGTTTGTAATAAGGTTTTCACTGTGACTGCCAATACCTTCAGGAATAACCTGAAACACAAACCACCATATCCTCTGACAAACAAATGCAGTGAGATTTCTGAAGACAGAAAGGATCCCGGGCAGCGAACTGCTTCCCTTGTCTTGGAATATATCTTTAACTAGCAGCTGGGCAGTTAAAATATACAGAAGGGTTTCCGACTCACAGGCAAAATTCAGTATTTCTTCCTTGTCTTGGGATGGGAAGATCTTTGGGAAATCAGAGATTTTTGCTTCATTCTTTTTGGAGTAGAGTTTTGCTCTGTCTGTGGGGAAACCACCGTGGCCCACACTGAGGACTTCTGCTTCAGGGCTCCTCAGAGGCCACCCATGGAAAGGCAAAAGCTTCACGTGCAGAAAATGTGTGATGCGTGTGCACCTGGACGAAGAGCTGTATTTCCCTGCACCCTCCACCTCATGCTCACACCGTAAGGACTGCAATTTAATGCAGTTTGATGCAATACAGTACATCTGGGAGTAAACTACCCAGACCGTGAGAAAGAATAGGGGATAGTGAACTGGAGAGCAGCTCTCCGTAAGATCTAAGGGTCGTAGTGAGTGAGCAGTCCGACATGAGCTCATAGGTTGAGCCTTTGGCAAAAAAGTGATTCCCAGATATAAAGAGGTGGTAGGGAGCAGGGAGGTGATGCTGATCTCTGCATACAGCAATGATGAGACCACAGTACTGTGTAAAGGGTTTGTGCCCAGACTCTTAAAAGGAAGTAAAAAAAATCAGAGTTGGCCTAGAAGGACAAGGAGCTGGAGAAGATGTCTTGGAGTGAGGGAAGGAGCAGTGACTGTCTATCAGGAAGCAGTTTTTGGGATAACTTGGTAATAATTCTTGACAACACACGGAAAATAGAGACTGTGTATAAAATATCTTTGCAGTGGAAGAGGGCAATGCTTAGAAGGTGGAGCTAGAGAAATTCAAAGCAGTAAATGAGATACCTGGGGCTGCCTCCGGCTCCTCCGCTCCCTCACGGGGTGATGGGACGGGCCAGGCCCTGCCCTGCCGGTATGGGGAGCCCCCGCGGCCCCCAGGGAGCTGCCAGCCCGCCCGGCGCCCTGATGGTTGGCTTGGGCCATCTCAAGCCCCGAGCCAAGCGCAACGGCGCCTGGCCCACGGCCAAGCAGGGCCTCGTCCTCACAAACCCTGCTGAGGAACCGGCCTGGCCCTGGCCTCTGCTCTCCCCACAGCACCGACCCCCTGCCCAGCCCGGGCTCCCGAGGGGAGGACTCCCCCACCCCAGAGCTGCCGGCTCCAGGGCCCCTCCGGGGCAGCCGGGCCCCTTCCTCCCTCCAGCCCAACCACCTCTGGGGCTCCCCAGGGGTGGCTGGGACCCTTCCCCTCCAGCCTACCCAGTCTCCAGGGCCCCTCAAAGGCAGCCTGAACCCCCACTGAGCCCCCAGGCTCTCATCTGGGTCCCTCTCCCAGCTCCCCGTCACTGCCATGGCTCTGTGTCCCCTGAGCTGCCCCCCCCCCCCCAGCAAGTCCCCGCTGGGCCCAGGTCTGTGGGTGTGAGGACACCCCTGGCTGGGAGGGGAGGCAGCTGGCAGGGCCCCCAGGGCACTGATGGGCACTAATGGCCCTGACTGGCCTCACCTGAGGCCTCCCCCACCCCCACCCAAGGCCAACAACCCATTTAAGCAGAGACCGAGGCTGTTGCTTCTTGTCTAGTGATGCTGTAGCAGTGCTGCTTTCTGGCTCCCCCCTTCACTGGTTGGGGCCCTGCTGGTCTGGACCCCATCCCAGCGCCATGGAGGTGCCTGGGGCTGCCCCTGGCTCCCACCAGCCTGCCCTGCTCCCTCAGAGGGCGGTGGGATGGGCCCTGGCTGCTAGATCCTGCCCCATGGCCGTGTTCCCGCCCTCGGCTCCTGGTTGCCCGGCCCTGAGGGGGTGGCCGGCCCTCACGGCGCCCTGGCGTGGCTGACTGGAGTTCAGCGTCGCCCGCTTGTCCCGCCTGCCTGCCTGCCTGCCAGAGCACAAGGAGACCGAGAGAAGGGGGCATACACGAGATTTTCTGCTCTGTGTCATCTTGGCATTGCCATTGGGGGCATCCGTCCCTTCCTTTTGCAGTATAGGGATGTAAGAAAGATGTTTAGGTACCAAGCTCGGGCCAGTAGAGCGAACAGACTGAAGCGATGTTATTTGGCTAAGAATCCATGAGAGCCAACAGGAGAAAAAGCCCTGAGGAGCGCCAGCAACAAATCCCGTGTCGTCGTTGTTTGCTTTCACTGTGAAGGATCTGCTAGACTGCGTTCCAGCCGGCTGCTTCGTTAAATACATGTACCACACAACCCACAAACACTGACCAAAAAAGCAAAGTGGAAGATTTGTGTCTCAAAATACAACGTGTGACTGGGAGCAGGGGTCTGGGAGGAACAGGTAAGTTGCTGCCTGTACGGTCTTTGTATGAGACGCGAATGCTCCTTTGTGTTAGAAACTGTTAAGGAAACCAGGGGAAAAGGAAGGGTGTTTGGTTTTTTTTTTTGTTGTTTTTTGTTTTTAATGGTTTGAAGTAGGAATTTCTTGGTGAGATTTCTCTCTTCTCACTGGCAATCTAAAGTCTGAGCGTTCACAACCATGCCTACAATACAGAGATGTTTCTGTGGAGATATTTATGTTACCCAAGTCTATGATCTGAAGGACGCATCCCGCACCAAGCGGGACTAAAGGAGAAGCCGTAACCTTCTTCCCTCCCCTTCTTACCCCTTGAACACTGGGTCACGGCTTAGCAGAGGAACACCATGTCAGCTGTAAGGAAATTCAACAGCCAGCTTCAACACTTTTCCAGTACATAATCGGCTTTATCTTCACACTAAGGTGCATTTTAATGCTTGAGGCAAAGCTTGTTCTTTTGTTTTTCCTTGATGACACTGATACTGTCTCTGCAGTTACTAAGAAGAAGGTTAAGTTAAATCATTTTAGTGTGTGAGTTAAATTTGAACGCTGGTAGCTCTTGATTACTCCTGGCGTGATGAAGACTCAGATGTGATTTTGAGAGAAGGTCCTGGGCTGGGAGCCTGGTCTTGGCCTCAGCTGAGTGTGTGGCCTGAAGGATGACCATGGAAGAGCATTTTGCTTCTCCTTATTTCACTTTACATGTCTGTTAGAAGTGGATAAAGGCTGTCATCTGCTTTGCGAACCACTCTGATACTAGTAGATTAAAAGTGTCACTGAAGAACAGGACATTATTTTAGTGTTAATGTGCATTTAATGAAGTTATATAAAAGACTGAAGAAGGACGTGAACAATTCTTTTTTTTTCTGTTTCTGCAGTTGTGAATTTTAAGGAGGGAAGACTTGGGGTAGGTAGGGAAGGAGAGAGAAGTATTGTAATAGCTTTCCTGGAGACAGCTTGAAGTCTTCATCTCTGGAGCTCTTTAAAACTATGGCAACTTGAGATATAAGTATAGCCAATCCTGTTTTAGAGCAAGGGATGGATTAAATGAAGTTTTGAGGTTGGTTTTAGTCAGGTCATTATGGGAAATACAGATGAAGTAAGGTAATGGAAGAAAGAAGAAATACTAAGATTAAAAGCAAAGTTATCCTATCAAATGTTTGATTCACTTATTAGCATGCTAGCGTGTTTTAAAAATACCGTAGTCCGTGGGGTGTAAATGTGATTTCAAGTGCCTTTCTGCTTTGGGAAACTACTCATCGTTTGCATTGAAACATTAAACACAGTTTCACTGTCTAAGTGCTGGCACTGAGAAGTGTTAGCTAATGCTAAGAAGGGTTTTCTGCCTGCTAGTACTGGGAAATCGGACTAAAACCGGAGTGAGCAGGACACATGCAAACGACATGTATCAATCCAGAGCACTCCTACTGTTGGTTAGGCTGGTAGGAAAAAGCCCTAATGGGCTAGGGAAATGAAATGGCTTACTTTACCCAAACCTGTTATGGAAAATTTTTTAGCAGATGAAGCCAACTTGCTTATGACACTGTCATGAGAAGTCCCGTGCAAGTCACATGCAGGTGGTAGCCCACTTCTGCACATCTGGGAACTCCTGCTACTCCCAGCAGCTCCAAGGCCTAACCAGACCTGTTGCTGATTTAACAGATCCGCTCTCCTCGGCTACGATGTTCATCCCTCTCACACACTGTTTACAAACCAGCGTTGCCAGGAACTTAAACAAAACCAGACCCGTGGAACAAAGCCATTCCTGGGACCACAGCTGGCCAATTCTGTAGTTGATGAATACTCATACCAGCATTTGCCCTAATCCAGAGTGGTGCTGAATCACCAAGGAGGGATTTGATTATGGCTTTCCACAATGCCAACCCATATCCAACTAGCTAGCCTGTGCAGTCACTTTCTTAATCCCCAGGAGTTAACAGACATTAACAGTTAGGTTTCTGTTAGGTCTAGAAAGAATAATTTCTTGATAACTCTATGTCTTTGAGATGACATTTAGAAGATTTAATTGTCATTTTGAAATGGAAAAGATAAATATTTTCAAAATTGCCCTGCAATAGGATGGCAGCCCTGAAGCCAGCCCTAGGTTCAGCCCTCCCCACTTCCGAAGTTGTTATTGTGAGGAGCTGTAGTTCAGCTGAGTTGTCCTTGGCACTTCTTCTGTGGTGAACGAGTTTGAAACGACTTGCTGGATTTCAGCTGTGACAATATGGGATATTTTGGACTTTCAGTCCTTCAATAATTTGTTAGCATTTCAGCATCTCCTTCCATACAAATTAATCTCAACTTTTACACCTGGTGGGCCAGTTAGTGTCACACCTAGTTTTAACAAACCAAAGCTGGTTCGTACTAGCTTCCACTTCTCTCCAGGCTCTTCCCTGTAGTCTGCCGACTACCACAGAATTACCTACAAAGCGAGGTGTCAGCTGAGATAAGTAGAGGTGGAAGAAAATGGCCCTAGTTGTCTAAGATATTCTGCAATATTTGTAATCTGTGGATAAGCAGCAATCAGCAGAACTCACAATAAGCTGTAAGTGCTCTAAGTGTCATAATGAGCTCAGTCATTGAAATCTGAATGCCATTTATGTTGCCCTTTGATAATAATTTGTGATTGCCACTCAAGAAGGTAATCATGTTCCAGTACAGCTAAAAATTAGATATATAACCCAGGTTTACCATTACAGTCTGAACTGCTCTAAAGTATGCTGAAAGGATCTTTGAATGCATTCATATTTAGATGGCTTACATCCATGCCACATATTAAAAAAGAAAAAAAAAGAAAGAAAAAAAGAGAGAATCCCAAATAATGGGATTTATTTGAGGAAAATGTGTGTAGATTACAGGTATTCTTTGGAGAATTCTGTGGATGATGTTCTAGCACATAAAAAGGATGTTATGATGCTGAAAACATCTGGTCTCTTTCCTGCCCTCATTCATATGTTTTGAAGATCCTGCTAATCCAGATTTGTTGTACTAAGTACTTCATTTTGTGTATGGCTTTTTTTTAATTATTTTTTATTTATTGCTGACTGAGGTGTCTTGGCTTGCTTTTCAAACTCTCTGATGGCTTTGGTTTCTCTTTTGCTTCTAGAGGAAACTGAGTTTTGGCATTTTCTGATCTACAGAATTTCTTGAAAGTACATAATGCTGAGACTCATTTTTTGGCTGCTTTTTCTCTTATGTGCTAATACCAATTTAAGCACAGATGTAATATAAAAACAAGATTGATACTGATGGGCAGGTAAAAAACATGGCAGAGAGGAGAGGGCACACTCTCTTCTTTTAAGATAAAGGCAAGAGACAGAAAGAAAAGACTGGATATAGCTGATCCGTTACATGTCCCAGTGTTGATACGCCTTGTTTTACTGATTATTGGTAAGTAGCAAACCCTGTGCATGACACACTAAGTTGATGGCATGCTGTTTTACCTAGTGGTACTGATAACCGCTTGTTTACCATTTGGGGGATTTTAGTTTGGCTTATGATAGAGCAGTTCCTTCAGAGAGAGATGTAGAGTCAAATTGCCCAACAGATGCAAAGGGAGGACGTGATCCTCATGGTCACATGGCAGAACTACCGCACCCCACCCTGGTGGATAAATAGCTTTTCCAGGCCTAGATCTAAGCCTTTCTCGAGGAGCATGCAGACATTTTGCTCAAGTGGCTCTTCTCTAGCAAGCTCATTCTGTTCCCCGCATCGTACTGCGTTAGGATCTTCGCAAGAGCTCTCCATCCACTCTTGGCTCCTTTTATGCTGCAAGAGTGCCACTACACTGACAAAAAGCCTTCTCAGCTGCCAGGCTTGCAGACTTCAGTGATGTGACGCTGCGTATACGATACTTACAGCTGTCACGTTAAAAAACTCCCAGAAACGTATGGACCACCATACAGTTCAGACCAACAAGCTATCTAGCCCTGCCTCCCACAGTGGCCAAGATTAAACAGGCCCAGGATACCTTGAGTGCCTTCCTAATCTTCAAGTACTTTTGGCTCAGGGGATTTCCTCAAGTATGCCCTACCCTGCTGCTCCACGAAAGAGGAGCTGAAAATTTCATCGTTCCTAGCGTAACATTTGCCCAGTTTACCGGGGGCAGTGGAAGGGGGAGTTGCCTGCTCTCACTGCCACACTCCTCCCAACAGCTCTTCTTCATTGAGTGGTTGGAACTGGGCCTTTGGGAAAATCCGCTTGGGTTTTGGACTTCCTGCTCTTAGTTATCCAAGAAGAAAATTCTCCAAGCTACTTGGAGAAAGATGGGTACTACAGCCTTGTGGTGGTTGTGATTCTTGGTGTTCTTAGATACTTGGTATTGTCTAAGGCGATGCTGAAAGTTGCAGAATAAAGATGTAGTGAACAAGAAGGGACTCCCAAAGCAGCAGAAGAAAAAGGTTGGCGAGATTAAATCCTCTCTGTAAGAAACAACTTGTGCCGGGTGTATGATTTTTCTCATTAATGGTCGGCTGCTTCTTTGAGAGGTATGTATGGGCACCCAGCACTGCAGGGGTTAGAGGGAAACTGCTCTTTTCAGAAATCAGTTCTTTCAGGGCAGTTACAGTAAGCATTTCTGTGACAGCCACTGGTGGGTCAGATACCCTGCGTAGCCTTCTGTGCCTGGGTTCAGCACAGTATTTAAAGATAAAAGGATGTATCAGTAGATGGATAAATTTCAGAAGATGCTGAAATGCTCATGAGGGGAAGGACAGAGAAAAAGGTGGCTCTGAATTCCTGAGGTGAGCGTGATGGAGTTCATCTGTGCGACGAGTGCAGACAGGTAAGTGTTTTCTCTGTTCAGCAGCAATACAGCCATGGCAGTACTGTGCTGTATTCAAGCTGATCAGTCCCACACACACTGAGATGCATCAGGAAAAACGTCCAGAAAAGATCTGGAGAGCCTGCATGCAAGATGAATGGAGCTGCAGAAGAGCAACTCGCCTGTGTAGCATTTGCCTCCAAACAAGAAGGCAGGTATTTCAGTCAAATGGCTTCAAAAAGACTACTGCTATCTTTAAAGCAACACAGTTGTTTGCTGTATTTGCCAGTTGTTCATTCCTGGCATAACTGCATTTAGATTTTTTTATCACAAATCATGACTGCATAAAAAGCAGTCATTACTTTACATTTAGAGCAAAGAGAAACTGCGTGTGCAAATAGGGTGCCAAGCTGAGAGACAGAAATCTCCTCCCAGGCTATAAGGCTCATGCATGGAGCAAACCTTATTTTCATTCTTTCTGGGTTTTTCAAGGAGCCTTAGGGAAATTCTGTGTTCAGTAGAGACACACAAAGTGTGTGTCATATCAGGTCATTGTAAGCCACCCCAGATCAGAGCAGTCTAAACATTGAGGCAGCGCTCAACAAGTGAGGAAAAACTAGCAAATACAACTTGGGTACTAAGTCCTGACCACTTGCTAGGTTGCTCTGTGAAGTTTTCATCCAGATGATTGCAGCAAACCTCAAAAGAGACTGAATAAAGTAGTTGCGTTTAATACTGGAAAATGGGTATGCCACAGTAACAAACTATTGAAAGTGAGCTTGTAATTGTGTTTGTCCAGAGGTCTGAAAGGCTCAGGATTTATAGGAAGCAGTACTGTCTTTACTAGGCCAGCTGATTATATCTGGAAGAAGTGGCCGAACTCTGGGTCACACCGCCTTCTCATCAGAAAAAGCACCGGCAAACTTCAAGCCAAATGCTGATAGAGACAGACTTGAGAAGAAAAAGATAGCTAGTTCCTGCAAAAGAAACTGAACAGTGGAAGAGGTGACAGGCTGTCCCTCTAGTTAGTATCTGTGGAATAGAAAGGATGAAGTTTGTAGTACTGTAAAACTGATAATACTGTTGATTCTGTGAATTATTTATTCATTCGTTTTTTGATCTGGTTGTAGTTCCTAGGCTTCTGTTTCATTGATTGCCTTTAAAGATGAGACCTGAGCGGGCAGACAGGGTTTGTGACTTTGTGAACGTGTTCTCCAGCTCGCACATGGGCATTTCTGTCTGCAGACAACGCTCCGGTTCAGCCTCGTCGTTTATTTTCACATACATGCTTTCTATGGAGGGGATGTACGAAAAATTAGACAAGGAAATGTGCTGAGATTAAGACTTTGGAAACCTGCAGCTAGCAAAACAGGGCCTGTCTGCTCCTGAGATGAGGCAATAAACACTTGCAGAGAGCAAGAACAGCAGTGCCTGCCATGCAAATCACTGTGAAAATTGATACTGGCAGTCAGATCTGCGGCTTAAAACCTAGGTCCTAGTGGAATAGGTTGGGGTGTCTGGGATTGAATAAACAAATCTGACAAGTCTCTCTTCTCTTCTTCGTTTTTTTCTTTTTATGGGAAAACCATGGGAAGTAGTTGTTCATCATCAATCATCCATCCTCTGCTGAGTGGAAGTGGCCCTTAGGCAAATCTCCCCCCTTTGCTGGAGGAAAAGACCTCACCTAGGAGGGAGCTTGCAGATTCTGATGTTTATTTTTTTACATTCTTCTTAAAACCAGTAAGGTCTCCTTTGGTTGTTATGTGGCAGCTGCTCTAGGTGTGACAAAAGTCCTCTCCAGGCTCCACTGGAGTGAATTGGAGATAGGTTTCAATAAGTGAAATCTGAAAGAGCAATTCATCATCACTGGAAATGAATATTCTGGGCCTCAGTTTTTCTTGCAGAGGGATACAGAGATGCCTAAGATGTGTGTTCTCATTTTCTCAGAAACGCACAGGTAACAATAGTTAGCTGCTTAATCTATTCTTTGAGGGAGAACATGCTGTGGAGGCTCAGGATTGCAGGTGGCTTTTATCCCACAAGAAAAAACTACTAAAGGAAGAAAAGGCTCCAGCTACCTGGAAAAGAATCTCAGAAGTTTAACTAAGAAAATATTTTCTGTTTAGGTAATAAAAGGGATGAATTTGCTTTTATGTTCAATACTGGCGTGGTAGGTGCCTGGAGGGTAAATCCGACTATCCCAGCCACAGCGCTCCCAGAAAGCAGCTTGGCAGCACTGCAGCAACGTGTTAGTGGTGTACCTCCACAATAGTGTGGCTTGGATTCTCCCAAAGTCCAGATAGGCGTCAAAGATGCTCTTAGAAGACACTTGTTTATTATTTAATAGTGTGCTTCAGAGATGCTTTTGAGTTGTTTATATGTCTTTGTTTTTATTATATTGATTATATATGTGTATTTGCAAAAGCCCAAATTTGGAACTTTTGTCATGGTCCTGGTCTAGTGTCCAGCTCCACAAGTATCTGTTTTTACTTTGCTGTCAACTTTGACATATCAATTGCATGTGGAATTGATGGCTCTGGGCTCATTTTGGGGTGTATTTTGCAAACCACTAACGATAGAGCTGCTATGCCACTGCATCTATCAGTCTCTAAGCACCTTAATGCAACTTGCTAGAGGCTGTAGCTTTTCTACTGAAATTGTCCTACTCCTTTCATTACAGCATGTAATACAGGGCTATTAAGTAAGAATTATATTTTACAATGCCCAATATTTTCAAGGGATTACAAAAATTGCAAAGCAACCCAATATATGAAGTAAAAGAATACTTCAGAATCAGAGTTCACATGGTTCTATGAACTTTTTTAATTGAATTGAATTCATTATTACCTTCCACAAATGTAGTAGAAGCTGATATGCAGAATGGAAACAGCTGTCATTCAGTCTAGGACAAAAATTAACAGCCAGTGTGGTGGCTGGTCATGCATACATAGACTGTTATGGGGCAATCTCATCTTCAGTGAAATATTTAATCCAGATAGGTTGAATATGATAATGCACATAGTATTAAATACCTAACTTTGGGAATTTCAAAATATACATACTTTCAAGTATGGTGTCATGGATAAGATCCTGCCTTTGCCTTCAATGAAAAATACTGAGTGTTCACAGGGAGACTGGTAGCAGAGCTTTGGTAAGCTGTGCTCAGAATCCCTCACCTCCTGAACAAGGCAAGGTCTTAAAGTCAGAGCATATATTTTTTTCTTTTAACTTTTCCCACGCCCCTAACCACAAGTTTCCAAAACTGTCTCTGTGTTTCCACTTCACCAAAATTATTTATTCGGTAGGCAAAGAGGAAAGATTTGACAACACCAAGGGACCTTTAGGAAATTTAAAATATGTTTTCTCCCAAAGTAACTTTCCAGCCAGCTTAAGTTGCTGTAGATAAATGTTTGTTATTAAATGTCTTGTAATTACATACAGAAAATGGCCAAGTCAGGGGATTTGCCATTTGATTCCCGATATGGCAATAGACATTATTTTAAGAATTGATCTCCTGAGCCTATACTGGATACAAATGGTAAAAAAAATAAAATAAAATAAACACTGAACAGAACCCAAACAAAGAGCCATTCTTAACCTTTATTGATGATATTGGCTTCAGCATTTTCATTTTTCATTTTGGAATCCATTCCTCCTTCCATACTAGAATTTAGATTGATTTGTCTCTACATAGACTGTCCTTTTTAAAAAAAAAAAAAAAAAAAAAAAAAACCTTTTATTTGAGGGTTTAGTACAGCATTGTATCATGTGGCATTCTCTTTTAACATACTCGGTACTTGTGATTATCCTGTAGGCTGGAGTTAGGACTTGTCAAGTGCTCGGACTGCATCAACAGGTAAATAGTCATAAAACATATCAGAGCGAAGCTTCTTCTCATTATCAGTGTGTCAAGCTGATACTGTGACTTCTGTCCCCAAGGTGATCAGCTGCACGGATTCCCTTAGACAGCTTGGCGATCTGAAAATCAAAGCTCCTGTCTGGTGACAACCTGGGAAATAGCCCTCTGAAAGTAGCTGCGTATCACAGGGACCCTAAGTGCTTTGCTTGCTTTTTTCCATGTCTCTTTGCTGTTTCAGTCTGGATGTGAATAGAAGGGGAATTCTGGAATTGTCCAGTCAGTGTAACAGTTACTAAAACGAGATTTTTGCTTCCCCTTCGTGGAGACTGTCACCTCTAATTGACTCTAAAATGGTGAACTGTATATGGGTCCTGAGTTACAGGATACAAAGCTTATCTTTGTGAGTCTTCGTCATTCTAGGAGTCCACGTAAAACATTAAAATCTTGACTTCTGTGTGTAAGGTCTGTATCCTCCCATAAACTATTTAGTGATGAAAGCGTATCTCAGGACTAGCATATATAATCTGGAAGTTCTACTGGCCTTTAAGATCTTTTGATTAAAAATACATATTAGGATGAAATATTAATAAATGGGTAGAGCACACCAGAGTACGCTGCCCAAGACCTGGGGCTGAGATGGGCTGAGTGTGCAGAGAGCCTCGTGGGTTCAGCTGGGGCGGCGGGTGCCGCTTGCCCTCTCCGCTCGTGGTGGGGACACCGGGGTGGTGCCTCCGGCTGCACGTGGGCCTGGCACGTCCCGTCCCCTGCGTCTGGCTGTGGCGAGACTCTTCTGAATAGCTCCCCCACAGCAATGGTCCAGAGCTAGATGCAAAAGTTAGATAGTCCTTTGAGTACTATACTCAGCCCTAACAGGGCAAGAGTACAGGCTGGACCAATTCCCTGGTATTCAGACTTGTGGTGTTATAAACCAAGGGTTCTGGAGTCCACAGACCCCGCTAAACCGTTTCCTTTGAAAGAGTGGTTGAGAGGGCCAAACAGAAGTGATCGTATTTAACTGAGAGGGCAACATGTTGAATGTTGCACACATTTCTTTCCCTTGCCCCCTTCATCTGAAAACTAATAGCAACAGAAGGGAGGTATCGAGATACTGGCTGTATTCTGTATGAGGAGCAGCTAAATAAAGCTGGCCTCCTCGCTCAGAAAAAGGGACAACTGCGGTGAGGGGGAAGAGACTTGTCTGCTGGTGGTGAATGTGGAACGAGAAGGAAGGAGCACCGGATGAAACAGCACATTTAAAACGCACGAAGGAAATGTTCTTCCTTCAACTTATCATTAAGAAACTTCATTGCCAGAGAGCGTTGTGGATGCCGAAAGTCTAAATGGAGTAAAAACAAAAAAAGGTTTAAGGATAATTCATTGAGAATAGGTCCATCAAGGACCAGGAAACAGAATGGTTCAGATGGCACCTCTAGGTCAGTCTCTAAATCCTTTTCACCAGAAGCTGGGAACAGTATATGCTGGGAAAAATTGCTTTCATCTTGTCCTGTTTCCTATATCATTTTCCTGAGTGTCTGCTGTTGGTTGCTGTTAGAAATAAGGTGCTAAGACTGGGGGGGGGGCTTTTTTGGTGTGACCTGGCATGGTGTTTCTTATGCGAGGAGAGTTAGTTCTTCTCGAGCAGATGCTGTCAAGCTCTAGTAGAGCAATACATACTGCACATGTAATACAGTATTGTCAAAACATTAAATGAAGGACAAAATGGGTAGTAGCGAGGTATTACAGCAAGAGGATGGGAGACTGTTGGATGTTATGCCATGTATTTACGTAAAATAGTAATCTAACCTTATTCACTGGACTTTATTTTCAGGTTCTCCCTCAAATGTTCTCATTACTTGATGTTTATTTTACTGTGTCCTTTTGGTGGCAAAGGAACACTTGCAAAAAACTGAACTACTTTATGACATTCTTATATAGCATTGCTTTCTTTAACTCTGTGCTGGTTTAAATGAATTAGGTAGCTCCCTGGGAAGTTCGGGCATGCTGCTTGCCCTACAGCGATAATGTGTGTGGAAGCTAGATGGTCCCTAATACCGAGTCTATTCATGTTTAGAATCCCATTCTCAAGTTGTGGGTTGGTTTTTGTTTTTTGTCAACTGAAATTATGGTAGGATAGTAATGAAGGCAGGGGGCAGAGAATGAGAGGAGAAAGATTTAACAGTAGGAAGATATAGTTCCCAATGTTTTTGTCAATATTTCTGTGTACATAATGTGAATTTCTTGCCAGAAACCTCAACCTGTTTGTATCTATACTCAATGTAGAATGAAGTGTATTTTAAACTGATGAGATGTGATTTGCTAGGATGGGTGTTAATAGCTCGTAGTAACTCCTCCTTTTTCTCCTCCAAGAAGGTTCATTGCTATTAGAGAATCATGTTGCCTGCAGGGATTGTGGGTCTTCATTCATTCCCTAAATCCTTCTCTCCCTGGCTGCTTCATTCATGGCTGTAGTGGTTCAGCCTGGCCTATTCTGCATATTTCATGTTTCCTTTATGGTATATTAGAGTAGTATTCACACAGTTTAACACAGCTCGGTTCCCCTCCTCCATGTCCTCTGCCTCCCACCCTTGCTCTCTACACAGCCACCTCTGGCTTCTTTTATAATTTCTTCTATGCTTCTCTCCAAACAGCTCATTGAAGAAAGGACTGATGTGAAACAGGATTGAGAAATGTCCAGTCCAGAGCCGTCGGCTGTACAAGTTTGCAGATGGCTGTGTGCCTCTTACTCCTGGGATTCCCGACTCGACTCCAACGGCAGTAGGAGGTAATAGAATTTGAGTCCTATTCCTGCTGCAGCTCTCAGACCAAACCACTGCTAGAGACACAGGGGACTTCTCCTTCCCTGTTTCTTAGTGAGCTATCGTGTGCTCAGTGATCGGATACCTCCTGCTTCCCAAAGGCGGAGGTAGTCTTTGGGTTAAGCATGGAGGTGGGATGCAGGAATGTTGGTTTCAATTCTGTCACATAGCATGGAAATGCCATACTGTATCAGTAATGTTACGATTGGTTGCTGGTAGTGTCGTTAAAAATAAAGGCACTTAAATGTCACTTACTCAGTTTTACTTTGGGCGGTACAGTAGAATTGACCCCAGCCCGGAACAATGTTATCGTGGTCAGGGACACAGGCGCTGCTATGGACGAGCAGGGGTGATCTGCTGATTCACTTCTTGCTTACACCCAAGGGGCTGTTTTACAAGGTGTGTATGGATTTGAACCTCAGGGGAGAAGAACATGGGGATTGATGACAAAAACTTAAAAGGAGACCAAAGGTGATAAAATATAAATCAACTCAAATTTCATTCAGTAAAGAAGTATTCCTTTGTATCCTAATCAATAAGCTAGTAGATCTTGTGAAGATAGGAACACAGAAAGCTGCCTTATACTTTTTTCTTTTCTCTTAAAATTTCTACTATATTTTAGCTTTGGATACTAGAGCATTGATTGTCTTATTGGGGAGGGGAAGGCAGCCGAGTCTTTGCAGGGGAGTTGTGGTTTTGTTTTGGGTTTTTTGTTTCTAATTCCATCTTTTAGAAAATCTTATTTCAGAAGCAACTGATTTAAAGCCATTACAAGGTTTAAATGGAAGTGTCAAGAATTACAAGGTCTAAGGACCAACAAGTAATGCAGTGTGAAAGACAAGCCCTGCCTTCTCTTTTTCCTTTTGTTTCATCTTCTGTTTGTGTAGAGAACAAGTTAGAATTCTTGCTTTCCTTATTTGTCTGAAACTGAGGCAAATTCATTTGGTTTTTTTCCCCCCTGAGTATCACATTGACAATAACATATATTGCAGTTGCCCCCGTTTTTTAAATGAAATTATTACATTTGTTTGACCTTGAAAACAGGAGTTCTATTTATAACAGTACTAGTTTAGTAATCTTATTCCATGCAAACATTGAGCAAAATGAATTCCAGATTGTGAATAGCTATAAAAGTAATGTGTACAGTGAATGAAAACTGTTTCGATTGTCATGTCCTTAATCCAACCCAAATTTGCCTACAGCATTTTGCATTTTCAGTAAGATCTTTGTTCATGTAGTTTGGATAAGTAGCTATCTATGATCATCATGTATCCGTTAAGCATAGATAGTGCATTCATCTGTGTACCAATGAAATGAAGCTTTACAGAGAGCACCGACAAGAAATTCAAAAATAACCTTATTTAACATGCTAATGATTGTTAGAAACTAAAGGATCCTCTGCTGAGGACGTGGAAGTTGTGAAGCGGTGTAATGTAGGCAAGCTAACATTTGTATGCCTATCAAAGGTAGATGTGTACTCAGGAGTGAGAGAAATCAGCTGGCACAGAGGAATTGAGAGGTTGGCAGGAATCACTGGGAGTTAGAAGGAAGAGTGGAGAATGCAACACAGGCAGTTGCCTTCCAAGAGGACTTCCAAGGTTGAGGTGGAAATGCTCTGGGTTCAGGTGAAATACTGATAGGAGGTGACATTGTGCACAGTCTCACACAGCTCTGCTATGTGTTTTTGTCTGCGTGCAGAAGCATGAGCTTCGCAGGGCCAGGACTGTATAGCCAAGTAGCAGAGCCCTTTTTTCATAGTGATTCTGAGAAGCAAGAGCTGGGGCTTATTCTCTGTCTTTGTGGGGGACACTGAGGCCTGGACTCGGTTACAGTGGCATCCTGAAGGACAGCTACCCCCACTCAAACCTTACTTCTTCCTCTATGGGTTTTTGTGAATTTTTAAAATACCCCAAGTTAACTGAATTCTAATGGATGACAAAAATCTTCCTCCTTGGAAAGTTTGCTAACTAATGAGATGTATATACTTAAGAAACTGAGCAATCATTTAAGACTATTAAAAATGTTGCTTTCCCCCCCGCCCCCCGTGGCCAAAAGCGATGCATTTCCTTCTAATATCAAAGAACACTCGGCCCCACTGCTTGACACTCTGCAAGTGGTACACTGAGACGCTTGTCTGCATCAGCAGCAGGTACTTTTGGAGCTTTTTGCAAAGGTCTGATTCTGGGAACAAAAATATTGTAAAAATACACAAATATGAATTTTCTTCTGCTTTTGGGCATTTTACTTAATTGTTAGAACTCAAAAGAGCATATGTACATATTTATGGACGTGCTTTGAAAGTATGGCCTTGAATTCCGCCTTAATCCCTGTTCCTAGAGCTTTCTGTTGGTTGAATCCTGCTCAGCATCATCCACAGGCCCTCTTCCTGAGCAGCCTTGCTGTGCCTGTGAGCTAACCACACAGGCACAAGTGAGATTGAGTGTCTGAATTTGGCCAGCATCCTCTGCTCTATCCAAATGCTCTGCTCTGCGAGTGGGATTGCATTTTGCAGGCATGTGCAGACACAAGGCAGTGCTTTTTGTATGTTAAAAGACAGTTTGGTATGGAGAGTTTGTCAGAAGAGTCTCTGAAAGTTTTCAGACAGTTAGAGGCTACATAAACATGTTATCCTGAAGATGACAAATGTAGCAGTACAGGAATCTGTGTTTGTCCTCATGGTCTCTTTATGGGGGAACTTGGTTTCCAGCAGTAGCTGATAGATGAGGACACAGAGGGTGAAATGAGGAGAATCCCCAGTGACTAATGGCACGGTACATACTGTGGGAGAATTGTTTTTGCAGAGCTGTTTGCATTCAGCTCTAGTGCTAAGCACAGGACTAGGGAAGCTTGTTTAACTGCAGATATTATTCTTTCATTTCTCAAATATTTTAGCACCCCCATGGCAGCTATTTTTTGTCAGATGAACTATGCCTGTTCTTAGAAATGCCTGAATTTCAAGCTATTGCGACAGTTTTAATAGTACTGTGTTGTTGTTAAATGTAGCCCTATTGTTCAGAATTCAGTCCTGAGACACAAATTTTTCAGAGAACCTGAGCCTGCTGTGAGTATGAAACTTTGCTTCTACTGAAGAGAAAATAAAAAAGGAAGATCATATGAAGCAAGACAGATTTTCTTCTTCCTTTTTCTTGTTTGACATTCTCAGCTTTATACCAGTATTCCAAAATCACAGCATCTGTGCAGGGTTGGACAAGCATGTGGACAGGTTGCCCAGACAGGTTGTGCAGTCTCCATCCTTGGAGACGCTCAAACTTGACATGCTACAGCCCTGAGTAACCCGATCCAAGCTGGTCCTGCTGGCCCCGAGGTCCCGTCCAACCTGGACGGTTCTAGGATTCTGTCTGCTAATGCAAATTAGAAAAACCCAAACATATGATGAATCTCTCCGTAGATGAAATTGTGAGATGTGTTGTCATCTGAGTCCAGCTCTCCACTTTCAAAGATTCCCGGTAAGTGTGCATGACACCTGTGTGAGGATGCTATTCACACCCAACAGGTCAGACTGCAACTGCAATCTAGGCCAAACCTAAAATCTGATGACTTGCACCACTTCATGCCTTGAGCTAATACACGTCAGAAGAGAAATATACTTGAAGACTGGTGTACTCCTGTTCAGCTCTCTCCTGGTCCCTTCACTAGTCTGAAGGTTTCCAGCTTTTGCTGCTCATTAGCTTCTGCCTGTTGCGTCTTAAGTCATTGCTGCGAATGCATGGCCCTCGAGCCTTCCTTCCGGATATCCAGAGCTCTGAAATTCAACTTGTTGAACATCACACATGGGGGCTATTTCTATGTACATATACATATGTTTTTGGTATGATAATGTGGCAGCATGATAATGTATGATAGCATCAGTACTTTGCTCAGAATGCAACATTCCTGGCTTGAGTTGTAAGATAGGGTAAAAAAAGTAGTTACCTTCATTTTGAATAAGTTATTGGGTGGAAAAATGAGATGCAGCTATTTGTTATTAGCGTGCTGTCCAAAAATTGGTGAGATAATCTTCAAAAATTGTTACCTTTTCCTGTAGCTTGACTAATATTTGAATTTTTCTGTAGACTCATAGGTACTGCTAGTCCCTTTTTTTCTTTAGAAAGTAGGCTGAGCATTTCAATGGAATGGATTTTAATGAGACATGTCTCTTACCTTGGTGACAGTTCGGCATTTCTAGTTCTAGTTCTGGAAGTGGAGTGAAACGTGTATATATAGAAACACATTTGAAATAAATCTTCTGAGAACAAGCTGCTCTGACACAGGAGAGACACATTTCCCAGTGGGCCTCGTTTGCCCCAGTAGCCATTTCAATGAAATGGACACTTCCCGTCTCGTTTGAACCTAAGGGAGAGCTATCCATGAAATTGGTCATGTGGTGGCTGGAGAAAGGTAGCTCCTCTGGGAGAGGTTTATACCAAACCGAGCAGGGATAGCTCCAAAACAGGTGCTGAGGAAGGAGGAAGCATGTCTGAAGACCAGCTAGAGTCGGCAGAAACAGAGGAGTCTCAGGTGCGAGGGTGAACTGGGGTAGATGCTCTTGGTTTGGCTTAAACTTAAGAAGAGTGTGTTGCCTTAACAAGAACCTGGCATGAAAGGTCTTCCTGTGCTTCCATCAAGCCTTGCAGAGGGGGAGAGAGAGAGCCTCAAAGGATGCAAAAACATGACAGGTATTTATGGCATGTTTGGGGACTGCCTCATCCCTGTCCTGCTTGCCCATCAAGGAGAGCGTGGGGCCGGACCTGCTTCTTGGTTATGGCTCCTGAGCAGAGGATGGTGCCATTAGCTCCTGTTTAACCTACCCCAGTTTGTCTACCTCTCTGGCAACCCCTGTTGCCAGTGGAAACCAGTTATGCAAGAAAGATTTCTAAACTGCTCAGTAAGATCTTGTAGCAGTGAGATCCTTCAAATAAAAAGGCAGATATATAGCTAAAAAATTAGAAAATGAAAATTAGTATTAATGAAGTTGTAGTTCATAAACAGAAATTTCCTATAGAGCTTTTTCCAGCTTTTAAACTGTTTCACGCTTTTCACAGCCTATGCGTTCAGTGGAGCAGTCTGTAACCAAAAAAACTTTTCACACATTAAAAAAAAGAACAATATTTGAGAAGGCAAAAAGGTGGGTGCTGTTGTGGGTGAGGAACAAGACAGGGGAAGATGGTGTTTCAGCATAATAAAAAATGTGCAAAAATCCTCTGGAGCAGAACTCCTGCTCCAACCAGTGAGAGGAGCACTTCGTTTGGAGCGCTGCCGAGTTGTTGCAGATCCGTTTGCTCTTGTCTTACTGATTTTTGGTTGGTCACTTTTTGTTTTGTTTCCTTAATTTCTCAGTGGCATAGCTTTCAACTCAGGATTTCTTTACACTCGAGTAATGCAACTGATCTTTTCAAGTGACCCTGTGTCTTAGAGTTCACTTCTTTGCCAAATAATTCATTGTTGATAAAATTTCAGGTTTGGCTTTTTGTGCTTGTCATAGCAGCTGTGCCTTATCTGTTCATCCTGGTGACTAATGGCAGAGTTTAGAACTCTTGCTAATATAATTCTCTGTAGATTATGGTCATATATCATAATTTTATTTTGCAAAAGCTATTTCTTTGATAAAAGGGAATGTAGTATCATTTGTATTTATGGCCTCTTTCAAAGGAGTGATGAGAGGTTAATTGGAAGGTTAATTAGGAAAGGTTTAATCTATAGGCAACAAGTCTAATCTCTGCTTTCAGATTCATGAAAGAGAGCTCTTTTCGTTCAGCTCTTCCAATAAAAGCAATATTCCTCAGAGATAAAGATCTCTGACACAACAGGCAATTCCATTTATTTCAAAGTAGTATAAGTTTATAGGAATACTCACCTGGAAATAGGGCAAGTAGGGATCGTAGCTGAGCGTTTGCTATTCTGGCTGTGCTCTGCCAACCACACCAGTTCTTCTTCCCTGTTGTCATGGAAAATCAAAATATTGAAAAGAAACGAGAGTCAAGTTAGGCTTGTGACGAGACAGCTACAGGTGACTGTGACACATGTGGCACTTCTGGCAACCACAACAAAATTTCCAAGGTCAATAACAATGTCACCCTCTGGTACTCTACATTTTTTTAATCAATAAGAATGAGAAAGATGAATTGCTTTTAAGATTAATAGCCAATCAGCACTGTAAGTATAACAGTCAAAGTCTGAAAAAAATTACATGTCCTTCTGTTGTGTTGACCTTCATATGGCCCAGCCTTGCCTTGAGCACCTGTGGATATTTCTGCAATCAGGGATTAGATAGTGTAATGGTTCCTGTTAGGCCAGAGCAATAAATAATGTTATAACTAAATAGGGAAAATATAGGGCCTTCTGTAGCTCGGCAGCTTCTGCTGTGGTCTCTTCTGCGGGGCTGTCAGTCTTCCACGGCTGGAAGTGAGCCTGGGAAGCCTTGATCTTAACTTGCTTCTGGTGCCATTAGTGCATCTGGGCTAAAGTATCCAGGCGCTTTGATCACTCACCACCTTGGTACCTGTCTCCACCTCTTCCTCCTTTCTCACTGTTTTTGCTTCCCCCTTGGTTGTGAGCTCTTATGCAAAGTATCAGTGAGGAAGATTGAGAGGAAGGGAGAGGAGACGCAAACACCTTCTAGAGAGGCCGCAAGGAATGAGAAGAAAGCATGAATGGCACAGAAGGAAGAGTGAGGGGGAAAAAGGACACAGAAGAGAGGCCATGGCAGTGGGAAGAGGTGTAAATGGGGTGTAAAACAGAGCCTGCAGCTGATCGGTGTGCTGGGCCACTCCACTGTTTCTGGGACATGGGGGTTTAAGGTTCCAAGCAAGCTTTGGGGTCGCGCTCCGGGCCTTTCCGACTAGGTAGCTGGAAGTCATGTCTCACGCTTCACATATCATCTTAGTAATCCCTATCTCTTTGTTGAATCATGTAATTGTAGAATAAAGGAAAAGCACTTAGATTTTAAATCGCAAAAATCCAAGGTGGTGCAGCGCATGAAAAATGAGTAGACTCCTGCGGGCGGAGGAGAGTATTGCCCGCAACGCGGGAGGAGTAGAAAGATGGCTTTTCAGTTCGAGCATGTGACTGCTGCAGATGCGTGAAACCAGGCAGCAGGATAAGGAGATGGAGAGATGGTCCTGAGGGCTCTGGAGTCTTCAGCAGGATCTCTGCGAGCACACTTAGATGAATGGAGCACTCCAGGAAGTCAGCTGATGTCGGCATTGAGGAGGAGAGACCGTTTTTAAAGTGCACCCTGTATCTTTCTCAACAGTGTGTTAATTCTTTTGTCTTCTAAGTTTCAGGGAATAAAAACCCAAAAAGCGTCTCACTGTGGGCACATTGTTTCTCAGGCAAGAGCTTTCCTTGTGTTCTGGACAATTTCCTTTATCTGTTTCCATCATTTCTACAGCGTTAAGTTTAGAATAGCCTTGCCATGAGGTGTACTCCAAGATTCACGCTTACACCTTTGCCTCCTACTTGAACCTGATGGCTAGAGTCTCTTCTAATACAGTGGGCTCCATGTATTTTTTTCCCATGATCAGAATCTTCATTTTGTGCCTTTATTGACGTCAACATTAAGGGTTTTTTCCCTTTTTTGTTTGTAATTTCTCTATCAACTGTATATATACACCTTTAATTTAATCTGTTCTTATAAATTCAAGGAGATGGAATTTTTCAGAGTTTATTTCTCACTGACACCAGAAATGTGCGCTATATCTAGCATTGGTACGTGACAGCTCTTGGTAGGTGGTAATCTGTCTTGATGCTTTCCATGCAAAAACGTAGTAAGCGCATGGGATGTCAGTGTGCGAAGTACTATGGGAAGCACCAGGTGTACGGCAAAGTGTGAGAAGGTGTCTCTGTTGTGGCTCTAAGGCTGGCTAATTCATCGGCAATTTACTTGTGACCTACACCCTCCCTCTTCCTCCAGAGCATACTCAAAGCTCTAGACAACCCAGGCAAGTCCTTTTCCTGCACTCTTCTGTATTTTGGTGTAGCTCAAGTGTTGGGGCAAGCTCGTGGCTGTCGGAGGCTCTATACCCCTGCAGCCCTGCTTACACGCAGCCTTGCTCGCTGTAGCTGCCTCCTGCTAAGAGCACTGCAGACGCCGCCAGGCCTGGCCCGTGGAGGGGCACGCAGAACAGTTGCGTTGCAGAGCACGTGTGGAGAGGAGTGTCCCTTACCTGCGCACGCTGAAGACAGAAGCCCGGTTCACTTTCTGCCAAGATGGAAAGGCAATGCCTTCATCCTTCTCCAGACTCTGCTTGCCATCTGGGATGCCGCCCTGGAGAGGGATGTGTGTAGCTCGCTAGAGGTGCTGAACTGTAAATGCCACGCTCCTGCTGTGCCCGAAGCACCGTTCAGGAGCATCAGGGCAAACGGAAAGGGTACTTCAGGGCAGGAGCAACGGCTGCCCAGTTCTGGAATAGCAGCCATCTCAGTTTCCCCTTACGTGTGTGCAGTCCTGTGGCCTTTCTCAGATTTATCTGAAAGCAGGAGCCGAGACAACTTGAGAGAATTGCCTAGGATCTAACACTTAGGGAAAGGAAAAGGAAAAAGAAAAAAAAAAAAACCTCAGTAAACTCAGGGAGGTGGCTGCACTGAATGGTGGTTGTGAGCAGAAGCCTCCAGGTGCTGTCATCACCAAAGCATGGCCAGAGCAGGGCTTGGAGCATGCAGATGGGTAGCCTGGAGTATCTGAGCCATGGTGGAAAAGAAACGGGGAGCAGAGCGAGATCTCGAGTGGAAGCGGGTACCGTGGGGAGGGGTGTGCGGGGTGGCCAGAGCAGGCTGAAGCCTTGTCCCAGAGGTCAGCAGTGGCCTCCTAGTAAACAAGCTGTGTATTATCACTAGGCTGTGCGGGAGGACATTGAACTTTTTCCTTCTAACTTGCTTCAGTGTCTCTGACACTACTTTACTTTGGTTTTGAAGGCGAAAGTTTCAAGAAGCTCTCAATTCTGAATATCCATGCCTCTGTCTCCTCTCTTCTCCCATACAAGATGTCATAACATGTTGAAATTTCTAACTGGCTTTGCTTTTTTTTTCCCCCTGTGCATTTAACTTCAAGCATATGTTTTGTATATGAGCAATAGTGAAAAATGACCCCACACTCGGAAATCATTCTAGTAACTCTGATAACAGTAAAACAACAAATTTCAAGGATCATCAGCCCCTCCAACGTTCATTTTATTAACAGACATAACAGCGAAGTAATCATCATTAGAATAGTAATTTTGTTTCAGCAGCCCTTAAACTCAAGCTGTGCCAGTATTGCCAGTCTCGGTGCTGTTAGGAGTTGATGTAAGGGGGGGTATGATTCTATTAACTAAGTTTCAGACTAATTGAAAAAGGTCTTCTAAGATGTAAACTTTGCTTCGATATGGATGTGTCAAAGGTGAATGGAAGCCTCAAATGAGGCGCTGGGACTGCAAGGCCAGCAGGACTGCGTTCTTACCGGTGGGTAGCTCCTGACTTCAGATTATTTCCTGTAAAGACACTACGTTCCTGCTTTTCACACCAACGATATGTCAAAACAATAAACTTAATCTAATCAGTTCTCATGGATGCCATATGTAGCTGTCTTTTTCATGTTTTATTGTATAAACATGAGAATGCATCTTTGCCATTAAAATATATAAGTGAATGCTTTCCCCCCGCCCCTCCCCTAAAGTACTCCTCTGAAAATTTTCTACGTCTCTGGAAACCAGACTACAGAGATGGCATTATAAAAGACACTAATGTACACAAGACCAAAGGCATTTTGATTTTTAGACAGAGCTGTGAAAAGCTGCTCTGTAAAGGAAACTCTGCTCAATTGGTTCACGTTTTTTTGGACACGCAGAGTCTAAAACAAGACACACTAGCTGAGGCTTTGTCAGTCCTAAACACAGAGCAAGGATTAGCTAACATAGTGTGAGTTATTCCTTTGTATATGTTTTTCCTTTTTGCGAATGAGTGAAGATGATGTTTCCTGTTCAATTCGATATTAAGACTACTGGCAGGTGCTTTTCTGCAGAGCTGCTTCCTTGCCGGTTGAACCTCACTGCATATTTCTCCAGATGATTTTTCTTGTTCAGGTGTAGAACTTGGCAGTTGTTTTTCAACCTACTTTTTCAGACTATTTCTCAAGATTTTGAGCTGTAAGGCCATTCTTTATCATAGTGAAATCTGCTAGTTGTTCTGGTTATTAAAGCCATTGATCAGAATCAGGTTCATGTCTTATATAGTTTTTGTTTTGACATGAATCATTGCTAACTGTGCTGTAGGTACGGTTATCCCACTGGTGTTACACCCACCTTGTAGTTGATTTGTCTAGGTAATGTTTCTCAGGCTTGTTTGGAAGAAGGACTTCAGAGACGCTCCATTTTATTCTGATCTGCTGAGTCCAGTGCATCCCAAATACACCTACATTGAAGACAAGGTATGTATGTGACTTGTATGGACCTGGCCATTTCTGTATTCCAGTTATCATATGTACATTGCAAACGAGGACTAACAAAGATTCTAGTCTTTACTACAGAGAAATGTTTCAAATCTGCATTTTAATAAAATAGAACTAGGATGGTGAAATCTCTTACTTTGCCAAATATCAGCTGGCTGGCCACACACGAACACTGGCTACATCCGACTTTTTTTCCTTCTGATTTGTGTGGGTGGATTGAAAAGTATCTATGTACACTAATATTTTTAGTGTTCTACACGAAGCTTTTCTACCATTAGTATTGGCTTCATATTTTTCACTTGTCTTCGGAAGGGCAAGATTAATGAATAAACTCTGCTCTTTTGTATTACAATTCAGTCTAATTAGATGATGGGCCTAATTAAAGCCAAGCAGTCACTGACCACTGCGATGGCGTGTTTTGATGGGGGAACCAAAAAAAAGTTTGGCTAAATGTTTTGGAAGAGGAGGAGTGGTATGTTAGTGTTTTCTCGTGAGGACGGTGAAGAAAATGGTGGTGACTGTGATGAGAATAGCAGGGATGTGAGGAATGTGAGAGAAGGAATATGACTGGAAGAAGAGGCTGTTGGACACATGCCGCTCTTAGCGGGTTCCTCACTGGTGCAGTTTAAGCGAAACACTGCCTGATAGGGAGCATGGAAGAAAAAGCCCAAAGACTTTTTAGATGTAACCAAACATGATACTGGACTTGAGACAGCGCATTGAAGCTATGGATCCAGAAAATACAATGGCATCTCTGCTGCTAAGGGTATGGATATGATATTTGAGAGTGAGGCTGAAAAGGACCTTGAAAGGAAGTGGGAAGAACTTGTTCAATCTTTTATGTGGGGGCAAAGCATGTCGCAAGATTCCTACCACAATGCAGGATGCTTGAAAAAGTGGATGGTCAGGTACTTTCCCACTGAATGAATTTCCAGAGAAGTTGAAAAGGCTCAGAAGTCCACTTAGTCACTCCAGAATTGTTGCTGCCTGGTGTGTGTGTGTGTGTACATATACATATACATATACATACAGTCGTCTTCCACTTCTCCAGGCTTCCTCCACTACCATGACTTCAGCAACTCCACCCCGGGACTTGTTTCAAGGTAGACTAATTTCAAATCACTTCTTTCCTAGTCTTCCAGTTCAGAAATAAATGAGGTCAAATCGGGAGAACTTGAACCATCTTTAAAAGCTGCTTCGAACCGTAGTTTAAGTAACTCTTTAAGTCTGTCTTGATGTTTTCTTTTCGAGGAGAAGTCACAGCTATCAGAAGGCCACCCCAGGCCGATGTCAGACAGATGAAAGCTGAATCAGCGCCTTGTAGCGTTCTCAAGCGTCTGCGGCAGCTGTGCCATAAAGTAAATGGACTTGTGATGGTAACTGGCACGGTGTTAAACTATGGGGATGTTCTAGCAGCAGTATCTGCCGGAGACCTCTTCTCCAGCTGTTACCATTCCCTTTGAAGAACAGTTGTGGCAATTCCTTATGTATGTATTGCCTGCAGAAGAGTTGTGTGACAGGGAATTCAACAGCATCTTTTGTCAAATGGGTACATTTAAAAGATTTTCCTGCATTGGTTAGGGAAATCTGGAAGGAGGAGTCTACAGAATGTGTTTAGATAATGTGTCATTATGATCAATCGGCCCCTACTGTTAAATCTCGGTGGATATTGCTGTTTATACGTAGTGAACGTTGGTTTTGCATCCTGAGCTGCATTGGCGTAATAGGGCTTCAGATCACTGCTGTGAAACTGGCTGAAATATACATCTAAAATAAAAAGCGCCAGTGTTTTAATATAGAAATTCTCCTTTGAAACAGCAGGAGAGCATAATTAATGCCAGTCAAAAGTTCCATAGAAAAGAAATAGTCTCACAAACTTGACAGAACTTACATGTGATTACAAGTTGAGGTGATAGAAGTAATCACACTGACACAGGATATTTCGACCGCTCCAAAATATATTACTGGATCATGCATGACATCCCCTTAGGAGAGCTGTTCTTAATGCTATATACTATCTGTATTCATTTTTTTTGAGTCAAGCATGAAGTTGTTGCTAATAAATACACAGGTAACAGAAAGTGGTGGACTTTTTAGATAAGTTTTTGGAGACAGATCTAGATCATTTTATGCCATGCTAGTTGAAGTTTGATTACATTAGGGGATATCATGTCCAGTTCCTATATCTAAGAGTGCTGGCAAAACAGGAGAAAAACTGCAAGATTGAACTATGTCATGAAGTGGAAGGGGGAGAACTTTATCTTCTTAGTTAATCATAAACTACCAAGTCACAAGCTGTGTCAAGTCACGTGTAACAGGAAGGAAATTTAATTGTAGCTGAATCTCTAACTCAGCTGGAAATTGAAGTCCTGAACAAGTGCAGCATTTTAGTGGTGAGGAAAATTAAATACTGCAATAGTTTATATAGGGGTAGATTCTCCAGGGATGTTGTTGAGTCAGTAGTGGAGATCTTTCAGGACTTCTGTCAGAAATGATGCAGAATAGCTGCTACTGGGTGGAAAAATGGGCTCGATGGTGTAGCAAAGTCACTCCTAACCCTGTGAGTCTGCAAAGTCATAGATTCTCCAACACCTGAAGTGTTGTTGCTGGAGGCTGCTTAATGGCACATGCACCTGATTTGCTATCCTATGATGGTTCAGATCAGAGTGCTTTCAGTATAATGATCCAAAGGTAAAACCTTCAAGGGAGCATTTCAAACACTTCTGATACGCAGAAAATGCCCCCAAATCTTGCAGATTTTTATTTACTGTTCCTCATTGGACATCTTGTGTTATCAGCAGGATTTTCAAATGACAATATCATACTGTTCTCCCAGAGCTGTATATCAGCAGTGGACAGGTCGTATAGTTTGTAGAGATCTGGGACAAACTATTAAATCAGTTGAAAAATGGATACTGTCTAGCTGTGAATTCTTATTACCTGCAGCTCTGACTTTTTGGTATTTCTTGTATTTAAAAATTTAAAGCATAATTTCAAATTCCTAAAGAAATCATTAATAAAGCCTATTAAGCTGAACTACCATTTCCCTTGAGATGCTGAGCTGGTTCTTAGTTGATTTTTCCAATTTTCCATTTTTGCATCCTTTCCAGGAGATTCACTGCTTTTAAGTTGGGTTTTTTTTTGTTTGTGTGTGTCAGTGGCTAGGAAGGGGGTTAATACAATATGTGAACTTCAGGTTTCCGAACATGACCAACTAATTATGTTTGAAAATAGGTGCAGTGCAAGCGAACAGCTTTGAAGTTTCTTTGCACATTTCTCATGTTTTCACAGTTCTCAAACCAGATTGATTGTTTTCAACTGCGTGCAGATATGCTGTTGCAAAACACAGAGTAAATAATTTAATTACAGTTTAGTTAAAGTTTAGTTTAGTTTAATTATGAAACAAACAGTTTTGTCTGTTCTGAGGTCTCCACCTTGAAACCAGCAAAACCATGGCAGAGATCACGTCCTGCCTTCCAGCTATTTGACTGTTTCAGGTTTTGAAGCACAGCGGGTTAGATACTGTGGGTGCTTTTACATGCCTACATATAAAAGGATTTCATCTCAATTAAAGTCTCTGGAAACTAAAACAGAGTGGGTAACAACAACCCTGCCTAAGCAGGAACAAGTTGAAAGTGTATTTATTTTGGTTTGATACAGATTGTGACACTTATGGCTAGTGACAGCAATGCTTTATTTGCCATAGGTGGGACAACACGAAGCCTCTGAACCTCTCCTCTGCAGCATGGGTGGCATGGAGAAGAAATGGAAAGGGTTTTTATAGCCTACCTGCTCATTCTGAATTCCTATACGTACTCTAGATTGCAGATCAAATTTAGCTTGCTTTTCTCACTCCACTGTAATTATGTTCTGTCAAAGCCCCTTCTGCATTAATCCTGCCCTTCGGCCGGGATTGGCTGGAAGGCAGTCTTCCGAAATTGTTCTGCCTTCTAATAAGATCTGCCTCAGTCTGATTCATCTCTTCTCTAGAGTCCTCCCCGACAGCTTCGCTGCTCAAAACACCGCCTTGCTTTTACTTCGTCCTGCTTCGCCTTTGGCAACATGTAGCCAGGCGGTAATCCTGTTCGGGGGAAGAGGTGAAGGGAGCTGAAGGAGCCTGTGTGAAAGCACGCCGTGTCTGTTGGCTTGGGGGAAGTGGCTGCAACGACAGAATTGGCCTCCGTGTCCGCACGGGGACTGGGTCCCTTGTCCCCGTTCTGCTGGAAACCTGTGAGTATGAAGTCGGACCTGATGTGTAGAATGCCTCATCTTTTTGTCGAGATAATGTATATCTTTAGCCATGAACAAGTGTCAGTTCATAAATGTAGGAGGAAAAACATATTACTGCAGCTATAATTTATACACGAGTCATTTTGTGTCTCTCATAAGAGTAAATCATCATTTTTTCCCTTTTTTTCTCTTCTTATATGAGCAAGAAATTGAGTGCTCCCTTACATAGGCAATGAAAGGGCTCTCAGCATCTCTGAAACTCAGATCTCGGGTATATCAAAGCAGCTGCCTGAATACAAGGACATTAAAAATTCAGTGGATACCTTGTCAGCTCTCTTATCTTTTGGTTGCCCTGATGGAAAAGGACCTATCCTTATACAGCACAAAGGCAATGGTTCTTGAATTGAACTAGATGAGTAACTAATTGCTAATAAAAATGGTTTATTTTTGTAAGTTTTTTTGGTGTAATAATGTAACAATAAAAGAATATGAGGAAAGGGATAGTGAGAAGGCCTCATGGGGACCTGTGGAGAGTCTTATTTATTTGCTATCTGTTCAAATGAGACCTATCTCAAGAAGCTAGCACTTGGAAGACCTGCGAGGCAGGCAAGAAAGTGAAGCAGAACAGCAAATTAGGCAGTACAGAGTCTGGATCTAAACTGTAGTGTCTGCTGTACCAAGCTGCCTAGTTCTGGAGATGATAGAAGTTCACTTTTCAGCCTCTGCATTGAAAGAGAAGACTAAAGGTGAAGATGGAGCATGGCTGGAGACAGCCAAAGGGAGGAGAGCTGCAAGAAGAGGGAGGGGGGAAGACCCGCCAGCCTTGCCCCTTGGGCCAGCAGAACGGACGCAGTCCTCCTGCCGAGAGCAGCAGCCCTTGGAAAGGAAGGGCCGATGAGCAGGGAAGAAGAAAGTAAGTTGTACAAAGAGGTCTCGGGAGACAAGAGGGGAAGAAACTGAATCCGCAGGAAAGGAAGAGCAATGCGGAGGATCCTGAATACTAGGAATACAAGAGTACTACAGGGGGTCACCAAGAGCGTAATGGTAAAGTAATAGGCTGAATGGCATATGAAAGCAATAAGGAGAAGAAGGAATGCTGCTGTTCACGTAGGAAACGTGGGACACAAAAACAGAAGAGCAGCACAAAGAATGAAACAAGGGAGCAAGCAGAGAGACATCTCAAGTCACGCACAGCTTTTGTGTTGAGGAATTCAAGTACAAGTGAAGTGATTGCTGTGTGTTCTTAAACAGATGTGTGCTGCGGAGGAGAAAAAGCAGTTTTCAGCAATTCTATTACATTAATGTTGTTGTCTGCTCTTCCCTGACACTTTTATGAGAGAGCATCAGCTGCTTCTCCTAGACTGAAGAGCCAATTTGCAAGGCTTCCCCCCCCCATCTTAGACCCCGTATTTTGGTTCCCATATGCTCACCTTCCCTTCGATAAACTAAGTGGATGAGTAGCGCAGAGCAGTGTTTTCTATGTGAAGAGTTTATTAATTGAAGAGGGAGAGTTTAAGGTACTAAAACTATTTGCAGATCCAGGATGAATTGAGTGAATAGTTCAGATAAAGAAATGGTAGGACAAGGCAGGAGGGTGGGGATCTTCTTATAATACTTTATTTGCATTTTGAGATTGACTGAACACTAGAAAAGGGATAAAACAAATAAGAAAGGCTGAAGAATCTAAAGGCAGAATATTTGTTTTAGGCTAATATTATAAGCCCATCTGAACAGAATTTATTTTAATTTTTTGGATTGGCTATCATCTAAAAATAAATAGAGAAATCCTGTGCTCTTGAAACACTTCTAGCAAGCTCTTTTTAAAGTTATTGCTTTTTGGGATAGAACCCTCCATTTTGGAAGTCTGTCATACATTTTTTGGTCTTTGTTTGACTTAATATTTGGCTATATGGTAAAGCATGTCCTCAGGGTACCAAACCATCCAGGACGCTCTCTACCAGTGACTCATCCTCTGATGCTTGCCTTTCCACCAATGTTTGTGTCAAGTATAAGCTTTGTCACTTGTTATTTTGTTTTTTTTGCCCCAACTCAGTGATGATAACGTAGAGACAACATCCACCCTTCATGAGGTCTCATGGTGATGCCTGTTGATAGTAACAATGTCTTTTTTTTCCTCCACTTTGTTCATACTGTTCTCTTATGCATCTTTAATCTGTCGCTGCTACAAAGAAGATGGAAACATGCATAGTTTATGAGAGCTATTTGCAGGATTTGTTCCCGTCGCTTGGCAGGTTGAAATATCACGAAATATCACGACAATGAGGGATGTTCCAGACTAAGTTTTGGTGCCGCTGAAGCCCAGGGTAGTCTTTCCACTGACCTTTTAATGCCAGAATTCCACACTCGGAATTAAACCGAAACCAAATACGGATGCAAAGACGTGGGCAATGACTTTTAGGATTGTTTGTAGCAAAATTCGTTGTGCCCAGTGTTTCTCCTCAGTGCTAATAGCTAGTGCAAACAACGTGCTTTGCGCCATCAGTATTTTTCAGTGCGCTGCCTTGCTTTGTGCTTGAGAGTTAGTGTTATTATGTGCCCTATCATTTATTAAAAGAATATATTTCCTATAGAAGCACTTTTCATATGTAGGCATATCCAAGTTAGCAAAATGCTTAAATTGGTCGGCTTTCAGCGTGCTAGCAAAGGTGTTTGTCTATCTTGCAAGTTGGGTTATTGGAAGGAGGAGTTGCTGATGTGTTACTTAATCGTCTTTGTAAAAGTTTAAATAGATTTTATGTAAAAGATGCAGCTGGAGATTAGAAGAAATTCTTTCTAAAGTTGTTCTGAGCCAGTAATTGATGGAGAGCCTGCTTTGATAGCTTGCTTTTTGTATTTTAGAGTACAAAAGGATATCGTGGTGTTTCTTTAGCAGATGTTGCAAGCAACTAAATAGTTTGTTTAAATATTTTGTGTAGCGAAGCAAATAAGTCTTGAATAGATAGCTTCCATTAACAAATGGATCAGAATAGCAAATGCATCCTATTTCTAGTGGTTCCAACAGGTAAGGACACACGCAACCTAATTGTAAAGGTATCGCTTAGTTTTATTTTATTATCCATGAAGCTTCTTTAAGTAAGAAAGGTAAAATGGCCGATTTGGTGATGCGCCGGTAAGCTGTCCTTGAGATAGGTGCAATTTAGTTGTGCTAATGCTGGAAGAACATTGAGAAGGCACCCTTCTCTTTTTCCTTTATTGCATCTGGTAATTTCTGCTTTATTTCGGTCGTGTATATCACAGGTGTGATACTCCAGCTCCTCCTGAGTCGTACTTTAGTCTGCCAAGATTTAACCAGACCCTTACAGTTGAGCAGCCTCGTGTTATGGCCCTGCTGGCTAGGCGCCCAACGTGGGCACTGAGTGGCACGACCGGAGGCCACAGATTTAAAAAAGATCGTCTTTTCGCTTGAAATCTAGCCAGTGGTTAGCTGTCGGTGGTGTGTGTGTGGGGGGGGTGGTGTTTTATCCCCTAAAATGTAATATCAAGAAGAGCGTTCATTTACCATAATACATTATAAATCAATGTCCAGACCAGTCTAAAAAGTAAAAAAGACCTCTACATAACCCCTCCCTCCCCCCAAAAATATCCAAGGAAGATTTACTTCCAGGTTTGATACGGATGCTCTGCAGTTTATGGATGTATTTTCTACTTATCCTGAGATATCTCATGGCATAGCGTGTGTAAGGAAAGGGAGAGGAGGGACTAATTTCCTTGACCATTGCCTGAGACTTTGCAGATGAGACGTCTTAGTCCTGGCATTTGCATGTTAAAGAAATTTGGGAAGGCAAAAGGGCGAGGGGGAGAGTGCTGAATACTTTAATATAAAGTATAAGGAAAGATACCAACAGCGTTAGCAAATAAATCAAACCCAGATGTAGAATTCAAGTTTGTAAGTCAGCTCTTTAAATATTTACACTTCACACTCAAAACTGGAAAACACCTTGATGTCTCAATTTATCTTTTTGAACAAACTGTCATGTCTAGTCTAGTATAAAATTTATAACAAAGAATGGACTGATTGGGAAAAGTCAATTGTGCTTGTTGAATTAGTGAAAATTGCACTTATCGAAAAACTAATGCATCTCTAGAGAGTCTCTCTTGTTTATCTGGATACCTTGATCATTTTATTTATATGGGGTGATGCTAGCGATTGCACATGCTGGAGTATGAGAAGCTCTCTGAAGCTGACTCCCTGGAAAGTTAAAATCTCCAGGTCCTAATTAGAATTTTCTGCCTTTAGTCCAATGGGGCAAAGGATGAATAGAACAAACACTAGCAATGAAATCATTAAGTTTTATGATGTTTTCATCTGCATACAGAAAGGAAGGTGCATTAGGGTACAGTGATCTCCTGTTGGTCGTTATTGGAATTGGAAACTTTTTTTGGCAACAGAAAAAGACAAATATTCAGCTAATTAAATGCACCTTGTAACCACTTGTGTTAATAAATTCATTCCAATTTGATGAGGAAAAAAAATGTATTTTTTAAGACTGTGGTCTTTTTCCTCTCAAATCTCTCTTTGAAGCTCTCATGTTTACACTAACCAGATCTTTTGTTCAGTCAGGATAATTGTATCTGCCCTGTGATTTTCTTTCCAAATGGTGTGGGGAAAATAATGAGAGTCAAATGAGTTGAAATTTCGGTCTTAAGCGAAAGTTGAGGGAATGAGATTTTTGGAAAGGTGGGAATGTATAGACAATATTGTAGCTGCGGTCCTGAAGGAAGCAGGAGCTCGGAGTCCAGGAACTGACGAATTCCCCAAATACTTGTTTCATCGCTTTGGCTTGAGGAGTTCCTCTTCCACAAGTGAGCACCAAAGAGGTCCAGTCCCGATTTTTTCAGCTGAGCAAATATGCTCTTTCTGTTGTGTTTCCCCTCCGTCAGCAGGACCTCCCCTCCGTGGAGGAGCCGAAGGAACCGGTAGATCTCTGCTTGGAGAGATGGTTGCAGAGGGAATGGCATGTGTGGGCCACGGTAATTTGGTTTCTTGGAATACAGCTCTTATACCTTGTTATGTCTGCCTTTCACTTGTTTCCTAAGCTTGCAAAGGGGGCTTTGTTTCATTACACGTATTTTTGCACATGGAAAGTGCATTTCTTCCAGTGGAACAATGTTTCTAATCAGATCAGTTCTGTATTAACAGTCAATTTTAAAATTACATTTCTTCTGTTTTTATTTAATGGGCTGGAGCCACAAAGTGTATCTGGAATGGTATGAAGCGTAAGGAGGTATCAAAATACTTTTCCCATTACAAATCTGCAGTATTAGGTTCATTACAGGTTTTATAAATCACTGAGTTGAGGAACGAAACAAATCTGATATTCAGTCCATTTTTATATTTCATTTGGCTCTTTCTGCCATAGTGTCACACTTGCATTGATTTTTTTTTTTTGTATTGACTGACTGAAAAACAGAACAGTCTGAGTTGTATCATCATAATACAGGCAATGTGATTATAATAGAACTAGATTTTCTTTCAGAGCAAAAATATTCACAGGGAAAATATAAGCTGTGAAACAGAATATCTTTTTTGACACTTACCTGTGCATACTTGCATTAATGTCTCTGTGATGGTCACAGACCTTGCAAATAAGTGAGGAAAAGCAGATAATTAAAATGACTGCCTCAGCAGGAAAAAGTCACAGGCCCAGCTAAAGAGAGCTTAATCCACAAATAGGGGCTCAGCTGGGCATTTTAAAAAGAAAGGACCGCAAAGAGACAAGCGATAGTGTGAGAAGGGAGAGTAATCTAAACCTTTTCTTTCACAAAGCAGAAAGAGGGATGAGAGAGAGAGAGATGATCCTGTTATTTTTCTTTCATGTTCTGATTTGCTGTAGTTGGGGCCTTTCATTAGGACATCCACTATTGCAAGTCTGTGTAACCAGAAACTTAAGTATTTTAGTTGTCTTTTCTGAAACTGAAGTTCGAGGGCCTTACTTGTCAGACTAAGAGTAAGAGGATTTAAGGACAGAATAACAGATAAAGCAAGCTGGACAGTTGTAAGGGACTGCAGGAAGGATGCAATGAAAAGAGAAGAGCGCAGGGGAAGTTACTGAAACCTTTGGTAAGACCAAATTGTCTGCGCTCAAGACGTAGATCGGCATGGTCAGCGCTAAGAACAAGGCCCCTGGAAGGTACTGTGAGGTGGATGGTGAAGATGGCAGTATTTTCTAAAAGTGACTTGGCAAATGTATAAATTAACACAGCTGAGAACAGGAGTTCTCAAATTGAATTGGGAACTGAACTTCTTGGACAGTGTCAGTTCTTGAAAAAATCCTCTAGTTAGGAACAGCACCCAGGTATATGCTGAAGCTTAGACTTCGACTATTAAAAATACTGGGTCATGTGGCTGTGTAACGAAATATAAGTCTCCTTAGAGCTGTGTTAAGAACATGCTGTGGGTGTGATTCACTGGGATGAGCTGAACAGGTGGTGTGGCTGGTGCGCTGAGCTGGACCCGTCTGAAATGCAGCAGCAAACAAGGATAGGGAGCTCCCAGAAGGTGCATGAATGACGATCTGAATCGCTCACTACCCTGCGTCAGGCCTGGAGAGCGGAGCTTCTCCACGAAAATAAAACTGGGCAACGTTCCAGGAGACGTTAGTGAGAAGGTAGGTGATTTTCAGGCAGATTTGGGAGGAAGGAGCCAAGCAGCCATATCTGCTGCTGGTGTGCATGTCACCAGCTGTCCCAAGGTGGGAAGAACGGTTGACACCTGCTTGATTGGAGATAACTCCCTCCGGGTCCTTAATGGCTCAACAGATGAGTCATATTAATAAAGCAGTGGCTTAAACAAGATGCAGACCCTGAAGATTCATTATCTGTCTGCCAGATCGTGGCGCACACCCGTCTGGCTCATTCAGCCCCAGTGAAAATTGGTATTGGGTGTCCTCCCACACACGTACGGGCATTCTGGTCTCCCTGAACGCGGTCACATGCTGACTCAAAGACCCGTCCTAGGAAGATGGGCTGTGTATCGGCTCCAAGGGGAACGTCCGCAGTCTGTGACAGCTCTTAGTCATGTTGCTCTAATGCAGTAATAACCAAGTAACTTTATTCAAGCTGTCAAATCTGAGATGATCTCAGCCTGGAGTCTCTAAAGCCTTTGTGGCTGCTCTGTACATGGAAGTGATCGCTTCAGAGAAGGACACTCATCTATCGAGCGCTGAACGGCATACGAGAAGAGCGAAGTAAGCTCACATCTTACCTTTTTAGACTTGGACTTAACCAACTTCTACACCATAATGGCGCTGGGAACCCATGACCATCCCATCACCTGCGAGTGATTCTGATAGGTGTAATAGATGAAAAATTGTAAGATTTAGATGAGTGGAAATTCATACCTTTCATTATCTTGTGAACTGATTTTGTGAAATCTGCACTGGATGGTAGATACTCCTTGGGCTCACTTTCATCCACAAAGATGTTTTCTCAACATGGTTTTAAATGGGTTTTTGCCAGTTTCTTTCACCAAAATGGGAGCTCAAGCCAGCAGTCAGTGTTTCTCCTATATAGAAATGTATCACGCCTGCAGTGCCACCTATCTTTAATCCCAAGAAAAAAAGAAAATAAGATAAAAATGAATATGAACTTTAGAGCTGCAAAACTGTTATTCCTTCAGGAGAACTTAATTCACTTTTCAGCATGGGGGCACTCCGTGTTGGCTTTGCTGACAACGATAGCAAGTGGTTGGAACAGGGACTCCTTGACTTTGAAGCTGTGCCACCGTGGAGAAGAAAATTTAAAAATCACTGATATACATAAAACAGTGAGAAAAGGGTTCTGCAACCTCGTGGCTAGGCACCTGCCAGGGAGAGCAGAGAGTTGAGTAATTTAGGTCACTCTTCCCCACGCTCCCCTTGTCAGAGGCAAAGTGCTGCATGTATAACAGGAATGGATTGCCAGCCGTTACATACAAGCATCCTTCTTACGTCCTGTATGTTTTTTTTTTTTATTTAATGCCATTTTTAGCAGCGTTGAGAGTGATTCTGATCTGCTTCACATGCTTTTCTGAACATGAGGTACTATGAGTTAGATGTGAACTGTGCTTGTTGCCTTCATCGGGCTCTGAGATGCAGCCTGAAACTTTTTCTCACTCATTGCACTAGGGAATACTTTCTATATATCTGGGTGAATGGGGAGGATGGGGCAGGAGAAGTGTTCTTTGCATTTTGTTGTTTCCAAAAGACTAACTGGGCCTTTGCATGTAAATATGAGAGGTCACGACGGCACCTGTGCTGCGCAGCTGGATTGCCTCCTGCAGCCAGTTGCCATACAGTTGGGCGCTTTGCTCTGCCTCTGCCATGCCTGCCTCTAACATACAGTGTTAAAACCAGCACAAATCAAGGATAGCTGAGGGCTCTTTGTCATACTTTATTTTTCTTGAGCAGTATGTTAAAACCCTTGGAAGTTATCATAAGTCTGGCTGATTTACAAGTAGTTTTGTCAAAAGGCTGTAAATCCTGCTGCTTTTGTTGCAGCACCCAAGCCGGGTCCAGGAGCGGACAAGCTGAGGCGGCTAACAAGACATGTTTTTCTCCTTACTGGCTTTGTCAAGAGAATGAATTAGTTTTGTGACATTTTCCATTCTTTTTCCATCTTTGTCACAGGCGTGGATTGAATATTTCTTCCTCAGCAGGTTTTCTCTTTCTTGGAATGTATTTTCCCAGGCTTTTTCAATATTTTTTTTTAACTGGACATTGCCTTGCTTTACGCACAGCTGGGTGAGGTTGCACATGGGGAAGCTGGTGCATTACTGGAAGGTGAGTCCTTCAAAATACGGAATAATAAAAAGGTCGAAACAATTCTATACAGCACGGTGATTTGGCTATTAACATTCTGGTACCTTGCGCTGCAGCAAAAATTGAAACAAGGAAAGAAAACAATCCTGTCTTGTGACAAATATTGCAAATGAGATGGGGAAGAGAGAGGAAAAAAAAAAAGAAAAGAAAAAAAACCACTTAACCCATTCCTGTAAGAGTTTTCAGGTTTTAATCAGTTTGTGTTTATCCTAAATGGCAGTGTCTTGTCTACTACTGGTTTATAAGTTTTACTCGCCTAATGGCTAGCCAGATTCTGCTCTCAGATCATCATGGGGTCAAAAATCAAATGTGAAATGTCTTCCAATGGAATCAGAAAAACAGATCCCAAAACTTAGATTCCTCCCCCACCCCATTGCTTTTCTTCTCTCCCACCTTCTCCCACAGAAGAAGAGGAAAAAATTGTTTTGGGAGGGTTTATTATGACTGGTTTAACCTTCAAAAAGTGAAATAAATTCCAAAGTGAGACAGTAGTTGTTGAGACAAGATGCTCGTAGTTGAAAAACTAACTGAAATTAATGTTTTGCATATTTCAAACTTTTTTCACAAGATTTGTCTTCCAAATCTACTAGTGTTCCCAAAGACTTTAGGTCCACCTGAAACTGCATTTTAGTGCATGAGAACCTCGGCCAAACGGTGGCCGGAGCCTGGGCTCGAAGGCGTGTTAGCGCGGCGCTGTGCAGATGTGCACGTGTGCCAGCTGTGCCTGCCGCCCGGGCGGCCGGGGCACGTTCCGGATGAACCGCTTGCACCCGGCGCAATGACGGGAGAGGCACCCTGCGACGCTCAGCGCTGTCTCACCGAAACAGTTCCTCACTGGGTTTTCGACCGAGCCTTCCCCAACAATGCAAGTGTTAATCTTCGCTGGCATGTTTTGCAGAGCTGCTGTTAGGTGCATTATGGCTAATTTGCAGCTATCTCTTATGTTTATTTTAAAACTCTAAAGAGCCCAGGTTTATATTAGTGTTTGCAAGTGACAGCTTGTGAAGCTGGAGAGGAGAATGAGCTGCTTTTAAGATAAATAGGAAGCATTATTTATAAATAAGAAGGAAGAAAATTGACAGCTAGAGCAATGCGAAGAAACCCAAGAAGGGTACTTTTAATGGACAGGCCCATTCCAGCTGAATACGATAGAGCCGGACAGAGCTCGTCGGGAGGTGCTGCTGCTCCTGTGGAAGCAGCAGGTTTTGAAATTCAGCGGCAGGAGATCCTGTGTGTCCTCTTTGGACCTGGACTGTTTAAATGCAACCAGGTTCAGCCTTAAATCCCCCAATTTAAGCAGAGTACACCATGCAAACATGCCAGCTGAAGGCTTTCCAGCCAGGTGTCCAGCCAGTCCTGTGCAGCGGGACTGCCTGGAGAGCTGGAAGCGGTGGTGCTCATACGCGCATGGAGAAGGGACGCGGGGTGGCTGTAACCGGGCTCAGATCCTGCCCTCGAGCACACTTTGTGGCCACGCACGAGGCAGATCTGATGCTTTTCTAACCTTGTGCCTGGTCCATGCAGTGCGCTCGGGCTGCAGCGCGCTGAACTGGCCCGGCGTACGGCTCCGAGGCCCGTTGGCTTCTGGGCAGGTCCCAGCGCTGGGGCAGGAGGTTCCCCTTCCCCTGGCGCAGAGGTAGCTAGAGCCTGTTTGCACACAGCTAGCCAGGGAGCAAGAGAGAGAGGGCTTTAATTGGGCACCTGGACAACTTGATTGCATTTCTCCTTTTGCCCACATAACAAAATACAGATTAGCAGATCGCAAAGTGATAGCTGCATTAGGAAGATCTGTTAAGAGCCGAAAGCACTGTATTGATTTGAGGCTCATAATGAAGCCTCTTATCCAGGCAGCATCTTTTCAATTAATACGGTGTGTGGTATTCTAAGCTCACCAAAGTTTAAATTATATCAGGGATTCGGTGCATATCTTTTAATTGGTTGTCTTGATTTATGATCTAGGGACAGACTCCTGAGCTCCGTTTCATAGTTTAATAATAAGAGCTATCCTAAAACACTGCCATTAAACTATCTTTTCGGGACTTACTGCAACTTGTCAGACTTGGGGATTATTTTATAAGCACTGATTAAATATTTTAACAGTGGAAAAAGTTTTCAGTGGATGTAATTGCGAGTTTTTCTGCTCGTATTGGAAAGTTATCTATTCTGTGCTGTTATCAACTAATTGTTTCTACTATGAAAATTGTTCTTAGTGAAGAGTCCTCAATAGCTTTGTGGCACTGTAAAGATTCTATAAGCAGTTTAATTGTTGTTCTTTGATTCGGCAGTATGCAGAGGAGCTGGACTAAGATGGGCTGGTGAGTAGGCCTGTGAGTGGAGAGGCTGCTTTGTGAAACTGTTTAACTTGAGACATCATTCACCTGTTCCCCTCTGCAAACAATCCCAGGAAGCAGTACGTGCAAATAATCTTAAAGGCTTCGTGTTAATTAGGAGAAGACATCTGTTTGAGTTTGTGTCATTAATGAATGGCACGCTATATTTATCCTGCTTCTGAAACATTTTGTTCTCCTAGGAAGGAATTACCGCAGAAATGTAAATTGTCGGTGCTGGGTTGTCAGTCGTCTTCCAGCGAGGCTCGTCAGTGTCAGCTGTCACTCACCTCACCCCCTCGCCTGGTTTTGCAGCTCTGCTGACTCCCTTCCCGTGTACGAATGCAGTTGTCCTGCCTTCGCCTCTACGTGCGATGGCGATGGAGGGGGAGTCCCGCAGGGGCCTGTCCTGGGGTCGGCGGGGTGGCTCTTGCCGTGCCCACGCTGTCTCATCATCCGATCCCACTACACACACTTTTGGCACCATCATTTCTGGGCTTTGCTGCTAGCTAGTTTCTTTGTCGGTATGACCTTCTGGCCTGCACCATCATATCCCGGATATTCTCTATTTTGTAGTCTCTCCTTAAAACCTACTTCTGTCTGATGTCTGCACATTACTGCTGTCTAGCCTTGATTTGGGGCTGGTAGTAAATTGTGGCCAGTTTGAGTACACTAGGTATTACAAGTGTTCATACTCGTTGCTGTTTTGCTACCTACCTCTCTCTCCTCCTTTAATTTGTTTACCTACTTGTCATAATTATGGATTTTGATTCCAAAAGCTCCCAGTCTATTTCTTTTTCTTTATTTTTGTAGCACCTTCTGTTGCGGTCTTTGGTTATTAATGAGAAGTCTGAGTCAGACTTTGTAACTATTGGGATGCGGAGTCTTGAATAGTTAAACAGCTAGGTGATCTGCTGCTGCAAGAAAGGGCCTGTAAGGAAAATGGGGGTCCTGGCCCCCTTACGTTGCTCAGACATGCTGCAAACTTTACTCTCAACCAGGTGCGTGGGGAGGTAGCATTTCAAATTATTCAAGGGATGGTTACCCTTATTTCCATTACCTTGATACCCTCCCATGTGTTGAAGCTTCTGGCACAGTGTGTGTAATAATAGTTGAGCAACATAAGTAATCTTCATGATAATAAACCAAATGTTTGCTGTGAAAGACATGTGAGGTGTTAGGGTGGCCAGCTGGCTGGGTAGACCTCTGCCTGCCTCTGCTCTACCAGATCTTTACCATGAACCACACAGGCTGATGTGCTAAAGTTCCTACTTCTGAGTAAGTTAGCAGTTGAAGGCAGGAAGCAGCCAAGCTGCAATGGTTACAGGGAGGGAAGAGATGCTGGAATGCTGTTGATGGAGCAGAGCAAAATGCTGGAAACTAGCAGAAAAAAAGCAGATTGGAAAGCAAAGGAACACATCTCCCAGTTTCCCATTCAAGAAGTTCACTTCTTCAGCTCAATCACCACCTCTCATATTCTCAAATACTAATTCAATATATGTACCATCAAAATTCTCAGCTTTTCATATAGGTTAGCTATGTTATAGATATCCATATGTATATGTACACTGCCCTGCAGAAGAAGCTCTTTATCTGTCGGTATTTTCAGGGTCTCTAACTCAGGGTGGTTTCAAAAGAGAAAGCAGTCTTAATGCCAAACTGCATGCTCCTGCTAGGACTCCTGCTCATCTTTATTATTGAGTATGGAAATCTGCTGCTCTTCCTAAGTGGTCCTTTACGCAAGCCAGATTGCTGTCCACTTTTCTGTGTTGTTTGTTTCTTTTAACTTCCTCTGTGTGTGTGTGTGTGTGTGTGTGTGTGTGTGGTTTTTTTTACCACTTTCCATATCCCAGATCACTGCTATGCATTCCCCTTTTCAAATTAATTAAGCACAGTGACTTGGCTTCACTTCAGCTATTTGGATATTTGCTCATGCACTACGTTTCTTTGCAGCCAGATTTATACAGACTCACTTCAACTAGTCACATCTCTTTCTCTCTGCCTCTTGATGAACGGGTCTTTCCATCAGATGCTCTCCCATGGTGACAGAGCAGTGTGTCAAGCGTGTTGAGACAGCCAGCAAAGTAGGAAGGTCTCTCCAGAGGAAGCAGTAGGGTCGCTGCAGCAGTGCTGGGCAGCCCCATGCAAGTCGAGGAGGAGCACATTTCTGCAGCAGGCAATCTTGCTGCCTAATGGCTACATCTCCCTCAAAACACGGGAAATGTTTGGTCCTGGAGAGGGATGAAGAAACTGAACTCACTGTTTGGCCCAGTGCTGCTACTGTCATTCTGCGATTCATAAGACCATTAGTAGAAATAAAGTCATGAGGAATTCATTAGATGGAAAGGAAACAAATTAACTAAGTGTCTTATCAAGCTTCGTTAGCTAATGAAAGACTCGATTATGAGCTATTATTAATTTTGAGTAAAGGTATTTAAACTTAGATAACTGAATTTTTCTGATATAACCAAAAATATCTTGGCTTTCTTTTCTGAAAGTGGGTTCCTTGTGGTTAAGGCAGTAAAAGGAAGTTTAGAGCTCTTTAGCACAGCTTTTCCATATTAAATTCATTGAGATGATCAGTTCTGTGTTTCTGAATGTGAGAGTAAAGCTTTCATTCTCTGATTCCACTTCTGGAATATTAAGATGTCTGAATGTCTTTGTTAGAGATTGTTAACTGGTTAGCTGCTCTGCTGCCTTCAAACGTATGCCGATCGCTCATCACCTTCATAGGTTTCTGTGCTATGGCCAGAGCTCTGCTCCTGCTCGTTTCTGAGCTAGCCCAAAGTGAAGCCTTCTGCTTGGATGGCTCGTGAGCCACGATACTGTGGTGAGATCAAACTAGATCAACAAAAACGCAAGGTTATCAAGTATAAGTGTTATGTCACGGGAACAGTTGAGAAGCCATATTTAAACTGTGCAGCGGAAGGATATTCTCAGCTTTGGTGGTAACAAGGGAGTTTGGGTTAGCTTGTTCATACATAAGAAGTACAGACCTGTGTTGTCCACTCATCTTTTGATAAGTGTAGGTTTAACACGCTTCTCCCTGGGAGTGCCTTAGCAATGACAAGACGTTTCTTCCACCTTCCCCTGCAGACTTAGTGCACTGAGGAGAAGTTACTACTTTCTTCAAAAGTTATTTCCAGTACCGTGACCGTGGGTTAGAGCTTCCTAGGTCTGATGGGGCAGTCCCTGTGGTTTTAGCTGTATCTGCACACTATGACCGCTTGTGCGCTAAGAATGAAGAGCTTTAAGTATCCTCTATCTGCTGCTTTGCCCACTAACATCGTTCTCTTTAAATTTAATGTGTGACCTTAATCTCTAGGAAGAGATTTGTGACTGATTTTCAAGGCAGCCTGTGTGTTTCTTACTGCCTCCAGCCTGGTGAAGCACCAATAAACTTTGGGAAGTTCCAGACGGATCCTTGAAAGCTCTCTAGGACAGACTCATTCTTCTGAAAATTGCCTGGCTTCAGATTTTAGGAGAAATAGAACAGATTAAGCTGTTGTATATCATAAATTTCATACTTGATCCATTTTCTCTACAGCCTAGTAATTGGAGGGCGTCAGCTTTGCCATCGGGGGTGCAGCCAACACTTCCCCAGCTGCTGCTCGCGCTGTAGAGCAGGAGCACGGGAGTCTTGACATTTACAAGCTCAAAATGATTTACACTTTTAACAAAAGTTTTAGCAGTGTAAAAAGTGTTTGGCAATGGTATACAAGCTGACCCGTGCCCTTTAATGTTATTACTCTCTGGGTGCTGCCAGTCTCAAATGATTAAATGATAAATCATAGCACTCTGAGACAACGGCGATCATTGGAGCCACCTGTAAAAGACGGACCTCTTGGATGTTCTCGCGTTTCCCAGAAATAGTTTGCCCTCTAGAGCGGCTTACCATCAAGGGCAGCTGGATTAGAGGTTTGCTGCTGTTCCTAGTCAAGTATTTTACCTCTAGTCTATGGGGTTTTTTTTGTTTTGAGGTTAGATTTTGGAGGTTTATATTTGCACATTACTAAAAGAGCAGTGACCAGAATTACCTCATCTGAAGTAGAGAGCACAGTTACGGATGGCTCCCACTAGAAGACAGGAACCGTTTTGAATTCAGGGGCATGCTCTGCAGTGACGTCTATGAACTTTCCATCCTGAGAGAGTGTGTTACATGCTTGAAAACTTTCATATAACGTGAGCACGAGATTATCATCTCCAGGAAAAATGTTTGTGTTGAAGTGTCTGCTCATGAAGTATGTATGATTTTGTGGAAACAGAGTCAGAATTATAAAATGCTGAAGAAATGAACTTTGGAAACTCCCTTAGGCATTTTCAGCTGTTGGGATGCTTGTAGGTTTTCATAGGAAAGGTATTTTATTTGTATTAGGTGTAAAAACTACAGGTCGTCTTAGCTGGGTGTGTTGGAGGAGGAGGCCAGTATTTGCTTTTGTTGCTCCCCCTGTTAAATCTTCTACATTTTTAAAAGAAGTGCCTGTATTACAGGTGCTGTCTCCGAAATGGAGAAAATGGTCATGGCAGCAAGGAGCAGGTGTCAGTGTTTGGGCTGCAGCCCACACGCTGCGGCGTAGTGCAGTGAGAGGAGAAACTTGCTTATTCTTTGCATGTGAGTACACATGTAGTTGCACACTGCTGTGCAGCCAAAGGCATGCAAAATTTTACTGGGAGGGCACCTACGGGCCCCATAGTCATTCCTGGGGAAGCAATTTGTACGCTTACAAGCCTAAGAAGAAAGTCAAATCCCATCCCATCCCCTCTCTCCGGCTCTCCCCCACGTACTTCCATTTTTGCTTTACTTCAGGAGCTCTGTCGTGTCCCAGATCTGCTTGTGATTCTCCCAGGCATCATCAAGCAAAAGGAAAACAGCTCCCACGGCGGAGAGACGCCCCTGTTTCTTGCCGGTGACCTGCTGCCTCCGTGCCGGGAAGCCCCGGGTGCCTCCTGCTCGCACTGCCGCCGGCCGGCCCTTGCCCGCTGGAAATGCACGTGGGAGCCCTGCGTGCTGCCCCCCCGCCACCCCCTCGGCGCCTTTCGGTTGCTTCTAGTAAAATACGTGGGTGGGTGGCAGGCAAAAGGGATGTGCGTTAAAATAATGAAGAAAGCTCTTTCTCCCTGCCAGTATTGCTAAGCTTGTCTGCTGACGTACTCTTCATTGAAACGCTGCGTGTCTCAAATCACAACAGTACCAAAACTCTACCCGTGGGAGCTGTTGTAATCCAGTCTGCCAAAATATACGTTTGGTCTTTGTAATTTCTCAGAGGAGGATTTTGACTGCCAAAAACTCCCTTGAACCATGTTTTCTAATGCTGTTTGACATTATGCTAATAAAAACTAACTTTGTCTAATTCCATTGTGTGGAAAACAAATTGCCAGACTGACCTCAAGAAAGCAACCATATATTTAGTAAGTGACCTTAAAATTATAGTATTTATATTGGAAATGGGTTATTACTGATGCTAGAAAAGACTTTATTGAACTGTTAGGGTTTTGTATTCTCTTAGAATCAATATTTGTATTTCGTAGGAACAGTACATGTGTATACGCCCTTAGAATTGCAGTAGTAAACCCAATGCTGCAGTGCTCCTGCTTCTTAAAGCACATTGAACAGACTTGCTTTAGGGGAAAAAAATATATACATATATGACTCAGTGAGGTCTGATGGACATACAGGCTGTGTCCTGCAACAGGAATGTTGTCTTTTTCCTACTTTATTCCAGTTACATCCTAAGGCTAATGAATGTGTTCACATTAAAAGCAAGGTTTAAATTTCTAACGCTGTGCCGTGATCTCTTGAAGTGTAAAGTGAAATGCAGTCCATGTGGTGCTAACAGTATCGCACTGGCCGTGGCTTGGCCATGGCTTCGGGAGGCATCCTGCACCGCGGTCCGGGATGGCAGCTCTGCCATCAGGGCGAACCTGCTTGGGAAAACATGCTCTTCCTCTGATTTGCTTAAAAAGACTTCAGAGCACAAGGAATTTGTGATGAAAACAGCAACACTAACGTAAAGGCAGTACTGACAACTGACTAAATCACAGACAAATGATTTTTGAATCATTTTCTTGCAAAAATAATGCAGCTTTCCACAAAGCTGCATTTTTGAGGAGGCAAATACTGCTTTTTGCATTAGTTGGTACTCACATGAGTCTGGCTCAATGTCCTTGCCTCTACTTGAAGCCCAATGGGAGAAACACCCCCAAAAACCTGAGCAGAAAATGTACATTTTATTCAGATAGTCATTAGACTTTTACTTTCTGTTCTGCCAGTGATGCAACTTCAGTAGACCTGTAGAGACTGTCCAGTTTGGCTGAGCTTATCCTCTGAAGCAGTACCGGAAAGGAGAGGGGGCATCGAAATTTCCCTGGCCAGACCTTCAGCCTTTGTACATCATGGTGAGTGATTAATTTCTACACTGCTGCGTAACAAGAGTTTAACAAGAGTGGGACCAGCACTTGAAAATTGCCATGGATTCTGCATCTTTTTTTCAGGCAAGTTTTCCGTGTTTTGTGGGTTTGCAGTGCTGGTCCTCACTGGATTCAGCCGTAGCAGTGCCTAGGCTGTGCGTTGCAAATGATCTTTGGTGGGAGGATGGCAGTTCTGCGTATCACCAACAGTTGTCTAGGCCTGTAGGGAGCTTTACTGGCCTCAACTTGAGAAGTTAGACAGAGATTTTACAAAATGAACAGACATGGAGTCCGTTTGTGGTCTTGAGAAGGTTAAATTAAATATAGACTTCTTTCTTTGCTGTGTTGCTTTTCTTTGTTGCTGTACTAAGGTCAGTGCTATAAAGCATGATTTGTTCTCCCCTGTGCCCAAGAGGCATGTTTTCTGGCTTACATTTTTCATCTATGCGTGTGATCGTCTGTGTTAAATGAGCGTACCCATGTTCACAGCTGAATGACTGGCCACACCAAAAACTCGATGGGCCAGACCTTCACCTGATGCAGATCAGTGGTGCGTCTCAATATTTTTTTTCATTTGGCCCAAGTTAAAACTGAATTGTGGGAAATGTGTGATAAAAATGTTCATTTTTCTATAGACAGCAAATGTAACAGAGGTTCTGAACTGTTTTAAAATGCAATACATATGTGATAAAGGATCTTTATTGTATTATTTGAAATTCACTGTTCTTTTATTATAAACCACCCCAAAAGGATATAAAAAGACTTCCTAGTACATATTTCAATAAGATCACTATTGCACTGAGGAGGGTAAAGATCATTTTTCTAGCAAATAGTAGCAAAATATCTAGCAAATATCAGCAAAGCTTTCATTAGATTAATGCAATATTTGAATTTCATATTTTTTTCACATTTCTTATCAGATAGTAAAATAGGCTGAACATATTAAAACAATATCTGCTGGTTTTGTATTAGCAAAACCCACTGGGGAAAAAATAATAAGAATTTGAATTGTTCATTTTAAAAGCCTTGTTAAAATGAGCCTTCTAAAAATATAAAACAACATATAAACTACCTCTGGGAGATGGAAAAATTGCACAGTGCTACTTAAAATTTTATACGTTTTAAAACCACATTCAAAATAAAGCTTCCCGTGAAACTGTGTTTATAGAAGAAAGACAGATCCTGCTACAATTTGAAGGAAAAAAAAATAAGTGGATACGTTGCTCTGAAATATTACCTATCTGCAAAACCTGGCCTGGGTTTAACTAAACAGCAAATAGAAGAACCTTAACAACTTTGGTATTTTTATGTTCAGGCTGCTCTTTGTGCTGCAGTTGATTTGATTTGGGTACTTGGTACCCAATTCAGCTCTCCGCGCAGCTCAAGTAGGAAAAGTCGGAGGAGTAGCCGGATATCCAGTGGGCTTCCGTGTGATGGTCGTTGCCAGGGAAACCACTCCCTTGGTGGCCACGCAGCGAGCGCGTCCGCCTCTCCAAGCACGCAGACGGAGATGCTTTGCACTCTCAGTTGATGGAATGAAAACAGAACAGCTGTGGAGAAGACTTAATACTTCCATGTTTAGGTCCTTTAGCTTTAAAAAGTTATGACTGTTTTTTTTTAAGGGTCCCCCAAAGGGGGTGCTGGGAGAGGAGCTCCAACCGGCACACCAAGGGCCTTGCGGGGAGTCATGCTTCTCTTCTCTGATGTTCTCCAGCGTCAGCCGGTGCTAGTCAGTCGCTCCCGCGATTAAAATTACGCGTGTGGCCCACCCTCCAAAGGGGGCTGGGTGCCACAAGGTTGTAGCTGTGTCAAGACTTGCACAGATACGTAGGGCTTTGGAGGGCGCTAGCCCTAAACTAGACGCAAGCAGCTTCCGAGTCACGTGTGTCCCACTTGGTGGTGAGGCTGCTTGTCCATAGGGTCTGGGGAAGGGAGGAACCAAAACCAATGTATTGCCAGTTCATCCCAGAACCGAGTGATCCCCAGCAATAGAGGATCTCGCTTCTATACTAGCGGCAGTGGCTGTGAGGGAAATCTCTTCCTATGGCGAGTTGGTGGTTTCAAAGGCCTGTGGGGTGTCCTTCACCAGAGGCAAAACATTGCAAGGGGTATGAGTGTGCAAGGACTAGTTTTCTCCAACCATTACTTAAACTCGAGAGCCGTATTACTTAAATACGTGAATAGAAATGCCCATTAAGAATATAGATTATTTCTCACTCAGTGGAGTGCTTATGAACGTATTTTCTCCTCTGTGAAAGGACCTGCCTAACAGCTGCTTTGAGGCCAACATGGTGTAGGCAATTCTTAGTTCTCTAGCATCAAAGGAGATGTTGATATTTCATATTTTTTAGAGAGATGACTCAGATGATTCATATCTTAGGTTTCTTTGTGTTGTGTGGAATAGTAAATGCCTGTTTTGTTGCATGTTTTCTGGAAATGAGGACACAAACAGTAGGAGAACTCTGGTGTCAAACTTGAAGCTTTAGTTTTGACCTGATTGTCCACCAAACTTAGTAGACTAGAAGATGCTCTGCCCACCTACCAAGCCTTCTTGCTCTAGAAATCTTCACGAAAGGGAAGCAAGGAGCTCCAGTGAGCGGGCAGGACTTTCTTGCTCACATCCTACGAGTGGTGGTGGCTTAGAAATACAGGGGGTCTGGGGATAGTAATTTGGGGGTTGATGTGGCCATTTCTTGCTTGTTCTCCGCAAGATGTTCCTCTGCTTTGCTCGGGGGTGTGAAATTTCACTCTGTGCATCCCTGCTCTCACTTCTGCATATTGTATTTAAAAGATGGGGAAAGGATGTACATCTTTGTTATATAGGTCCGACCTAATGTAAATAATCGAAGAATATTAACTTCATTATTTTGGTCCAATTCTAGTTTTGATAGTTATGCTGTACTCTTAAAAGTCTCTTGGCAATTCCAAGTGACTCATCTTTCTCTCACCACTTACTAAACTTTTGCTTATCACTGCTGCATATAATAAACTGTAGCTATCTTTCTCCCGTGAGGGGCTGAAAATGATGCCTGTAATCCATGTAGTTAGCAAATCAATTTGTAAAGTGCATTTGGAAAGCTCATGAATGTGTTGGAGGATACTGCATAAATGTAAAATTATTCATTCAGTTTGAATTTACTTACACATTTTCTATGCAGTATAGATTCTCCTCCTTCTAAATAATCCATAAAATTTCTATTGAGAGGAGGAAAAAAATTCTATGAGCACATGAAAAAAAAAATAGTCACTGATTTTGGAACACAAAGTGAATGGATTATCGTGATTTTCTCACAGCATGTCATTTCTTGAGTGATGCTGACACCCTGATGATGTTCAGTGTAGATGGGAGGGCACTAATAGTAAATAAAATTGTCTTATTTCACTGTCTACACACCCATATCTTATTTTGCCAGAAACACACATTGCTATAGCCTTCCTGTTTTTAAATGTTACCACACTATAGCACATATCTTGGATCCTTCTTCTTTTGAAATGTAATTTGAGTTAAGTAATTTCAAAATTAAAAAATGCCAATATTTATAGCCTATTAAAACTTGCTAAATACATTTTGGTTTTGAATACAAAATATTATGAATAATCACATATGTGTTTAGATTTTTTTTTAACTGCAGTAGCTTAATGAAATACCTGTTTATATAGACAAATGTTAAAAAGTTTGTAAGTATTTGCCTTCTGGATCTTCAGTCTGTTAAAAACACAATGTCCTGTATCAATGAAATTTAAGTCTTAATAATTCTTACTTTTTATGTACCCAGGCTGTGTTAGTCCTTTTCTTTGTCTGTTTTTTTTCTCTCTCTTCCTCTTATGAACTGCACTTCCTCATCCCATTTTGTTGCCTATAAGGGCTTCGCTATGGATGCAAAATGTTAAAAACAGACAAACAATGGCAAACACTTTCAAATCGCCTTGAACCAGTCCCGCCGAAGCCAGCCAGGAGGTTAGTCACACGAAGAAAGCGCAAGAATTAGCTTGCTTTTTAAATTTTTTTTTAAGGAGGCCTTTGCTATTTCAACGCTGTTTTAGTAGCAGCTGGAGATTACTCTTAAGGACCGGTAATGCCATTTGTGTTATTTAAGAAAACCGTCCCATTGTCTCTAGTTGTCTCTGTAGGTGCCAAACTGCAGAGCAGACTTATGGCTGTACGGCTCAGATAGCGTGGATCCCAATTACGTTTCAAATTAGAACTATTTGAGTTTTTAGTTAAGGCCATAGCATTTCTGACATTACCTTTCAACACCTAAGTTAATGCAGATGATGACCTATCTGAATGTCCTAGAGGACCCTCTAAATTGCTTCTTAGCATCATTACTCGGTGTTGGGTTGATTATCATCCTGGCTAATTTGAAAATACAGATTTTATGCAGAACATATTATAGCTTCATTTCCTTAGGGGAAAAGGAAAATTTTCCCTAATTTTCCCTTCAGGGAAGCTTCCGTGCTGAGTGAATACTACCCCCAATCTCCCTTCTGCCATACCCACAAATTACTGGAAGACTTTGAAGCTGGAAGGGAAAGGCAATCTCAGGATGCCATTGAATTAATGAAAATGGAAGGGCTATTGTAATCTTCTGCGTAATATGCCAGAGCAGTGTGCTGTGAAGTAGGAGCTCCTCTGTGCTGACATTTTAATGATAGCATCTTCTTGAAATGAGGATGTTTTGCCTGTTAGGTTTCCTTTCCTGGTTCCTTTTCGGTTTTTAAAGGAAACTGCCATTTCTGGCTGCATGGGTCTAAACATAGTGACTGCTCCTTCAGCCATTCTTTCTCCAGTAAATACACGCTGCAGCTGGTGTATCATTTGGGACCGGGGCATGAAGAAATATATGGGAGAATTTGCTCACCGAAGTGCCCAGCACAGGCAGTGAAATAGCTTCCTCCAAGTTCTTCATTTATTTGCAGCAGCCCTGGCTGTGCCCTGAGCCGTCCAGCCTCACCGTGGCTGAGCCGCGCTGGTGCCCGCTAACGCTCTTCTCCTTAGCTCCACTTGCATCTCCTTTCTGGATGGGCTGCGGCAGGTTGGTTGCAGCTCCTCGCGGCACAGGTGACAGCCCTGCGACGCCACCGAGGCTGACGGGAGGTGGAATTAACCTCCGCCCCGGGGGGTGGGCTGTCCGGCGGCAAGCCCTGGCGAACCGGGGTGCTGCTCAGCCCCCTCAGCTGATTATTTTATCCCATTCTGTTTATTCATCTTTACTCAGATTTTTCTATGCATGTTTTTAATGGGTAATAAATGCCTTTATTGATTTACCTAACTGAATAGATTAGATTTTGATTGACATATTGACTGAACTTAGAGGTGCTGTGAGGGAACAAAATGTTAAGTTATTCCCCAAAAGAGCAAGACAGGACCGCCTAGCTAGAGGTCTCCGAGAGCACAGAGGTTGCTGAGAGCTTCCTGGGAAGCTGGGCCACTTGCCTGAGTTAGAAACGACCATTGCATTAAATAAATTAACCTCGTGGAAAGGTGGGATGCAGTATGGATAGCGTCATGAGGAGAGAGCTGTGCAGACATTTCCCTCTTCACAAACCAATATATCCATCCCTACGTTTGCTAAAGAGAATCCCAAATTACTGATGGAAACATCATCAAACTAATAATGTTGTTAGTAACCAAATAATCAAAAGCAATTTTGTTGGATTATTTGGGTGAGGAAGGATTTTTCGTAATATAAATCTTTTGGATAATATCCTGCTATTGGCTGTTTTATTTGAATTTTCTATTCTGTACATAATATAATGCCATCTTTCTATTTTCTGTATGGCATTTTTAGTACTTAATGCTTATACATGATCACAGAAAAATTACCTTACCATATGCTTTCCCACAGTATTTATGTGCCTGATTTTATTGAAGCCTATTTTCTTAAACATTAATAGGATTTATTCCTCCTAGATGATAAAATATCACACTTCTAAATAGATTAGAACTTCACATTTTCACACAGATTGAAATGTACTGATTCTTTAAAGTACTTCATGTTCTAGAGACGTAGCTACTAAGCTTGAATGAAGACATGAAAAAAATACAATGTTAAATTACAGTGGTGTAAGTTAAACTCCCAAAATAGATGAAACGTAGCTAGAATCTGTGATGAGTGGACCCCGCACAGTGTATGAAAGTTGTATGGTCATTTCAAAGGTGTGCTGTGCAGCTATGGTTTTTAGCAATTAATATAGCTAAATTTAAAAAAAAAAAGCATAAATGATGACTATAAGCACTAGATACCACTTACTGCATCACCGGCTGAAAAAAGGCACACATTTTGGGCTGAAACGGCCTCCTCTTGAGAGGCAAACCTAACTCCTAGCTGTCTGCCCAGATTTACTGGCTAGAACACAGCTCTTTAACGAACCTTAACAAAACCGCCAATTAACAAAGAGCTTACCACCTGATTAGAGCAAAGGCTTTTATGAAAATGTGTTACTCTACATTTTGCATCCTCATTATGGTTTTTTTTTTTTTAATTGACTTTTCAATTGAATTTCCTCGTTTTGAGTGCTTCTTCCCAATTATCCAACTTCTAGGCCTCATCATGTATCCTACTTAGTTTTGGGCTACTGCCGCACTCGTTATTCGGCAAGTTAGCGTTGCAGCAAGAACCGTGTCATTGGCATTATATTACTGTAAATTTCTTCCTTAATTTAAAAAATAAATAGAATTGCATACTTTATCCGTCAAGTGTAATAACGTTGAGGAAAATGTTATCGAGTGAACATTATTGCTTGCATTTCATAATTAGGGCTCTTTGGGTTTTAGGCTCAAATTAGTAAACATAAGAATCTAGGAATTGTCATATTACATCAGACTAATGGTCCGTCTAGTCCAGAATTCTGTCTTAGGCAGTTTCCTGAACCACGAGCATGAAAGAGAGGTGCAGAAGTGTCCTCTTCCCTAATTTGTCCATCTGAGAAATTTCTGCAGGCCTCCACCTGATGGTTCTTGGTTTACTTCCTAGAGCATGAAGTTTTATAGCCTCATATTTGTAATTTTATTATGATCTGATGTAACTTTGTTTTCACATAAATGACTGTAATTAAAAAAAAAGGCTAACATTGTTTCAAGAATGTCTTGCAGCATTGAACTCTTTGGATTAATTTTGTGTTATATAAAATCATGTTCTTCTATACTGCTTTCAAATTTAGTGCTTTCAGTGGTCCCTTGCTCTGTCTCATGGGAAACGTATCTCACTATGACGAATTCAAGTTTTCATGTCATTCATTTGCTTATATATATTTCCCCTTTGTCTCTTTTTTTTTAGCTAAATATTTCTGATCTGTCATTTTTCCTCCAATATGTCTCTGCTAAACCTGTGCTGTATCAGTTCCATGATTTCTTTCTTGAGAACAAATGACCAGAAATGATGATAACTGCACCATGTTGATGTCTCTAACCAGTGACCTAGTGTCTACCTAAGGCTGGAACGTTTGGAGACTCCCAGCTTTATTTCATTTAAAATACACTAAGAAACCAACATTCTCAGGGAATGGTTTTGTGAACGATAAGGAAACAGCTATGAGAAGCAAGAACTGTGACTTAGGCTTCCTAGATTGCTGTTCTGCTGATCTATTTTTGGCACTTTACACTGAACAGGAATTGTAATAACTGTTCTATATGAGGGACTAGCGCACAGGGTTCTTCACCTGGTTTAGTGCCTTGTGTTCTTCTGTACGTGTTCTCCTTCTCTCTGGATCAATTAATCTTAAATTCCTCTTTTTTTTTTTTTTTTTTTTTTTTTTCTCTTCTGCTAAGGTTCATCTTTTTCTGTCGTCACATTAAGTGGCATGACTTCAGCATGGAGCTGGAAGATGTTCATGTCCCCTAGGACAGCTGTATAGCCTCGGTTTAAGGAACTCTTCTGGGAGGTGGAAGATATCATTTTGGACCTTTTCAGAATAAGGTGGGTAGAGAGCTATGGTCTCCTATAGGCTCTTTGAGCGTTTGTTGTAGCCTGTTTCATAAAAAAAGAGGATACTATCACCACTGGCACTTCCGTGTATATATTTGGGTGAAAGTGGCTGCAGGTGATGCGTGTATACAAACTCAGTCTTGTCAGCATTGAGCCTGTTGGGTAGGTTCATGATATGGCTTGCAGGAAGTCTAACCATGGAAATGCCTAGTTTGAACAGACCAGTTGGACTTTCCTGGGGCGCTGAACTACTCAGCCTTGTTGAGGTGGAGGCAGTTCTGGGTATGTGCAATAGCAGAACTTGAAGTCCCCGAAGTCTCTAATACCAGACACCTTGAACTCAAGCCTTGCTTAATCGCTCTTCTTTCCCTCTCTTGGAACCAGCATCCCGTTATAATTTTTAAAAGTTAACTGCTACTGCAAAATTTATTTGATTTGTCCAGAAAAGCTTAGTGAAGAGGCGGATATGAATGGATGCCTTTTTGGTAATGCAAATGAAGTGTTCAGAGACTATATAACTGCTTTTCCCTCTTCTTAGGTGAACTGATAATGCAGACTAAAATAGTGAGGATCAAAACATGAAAGTTCAAGGACAGTGAAGGAGAACAAATATTCAGTGGAGAAGTAGGGCTGCTATAGTGCCTACCCCTGCATGTTCTCCTCTACATCTGTGTACTGCTGTCAGGGTCCAGGAGATGTGTGGTACCTTGCGCCAAGAAAAGAGTCAGCATTTTTTCTGAGAGAGAACAACCTGCACTGCATTTTGAGAAGGCTCCCTGGCACTATAATGCAAAGAAAGCTTGCCACATGGCGTGTGTAAGTATTTTTCTATTCATGCTAAACAGTGGGTGATCTTCCATATAATGTGGCTGTAAAACAAATGCAGTTAACAGTAATGTTTTTGTCTTAACCTCAAATTTCTGTTAAAGTTTCACTTACGCTTGCATGTGCTATTATCTTAGATATCTTAGTTCATTCCTAGACTGAAACAAGTATTTCATACTTGGTCCTACAGCATAGAAGCAGCTATTCCACAACAGTTTGTGCAAATCTAGACTTACCTGAGACAGGATGAGCTGATTATTCGGACTGAGCTTCTTCAGATGCCTCCCTGCATTGGTCAGACACTGGATGCTTCAGTCAGTCGTGATTTAGCTGATTCTTGACATCCAACTTCCTTGTAATTCATCAATACGTAATGTATGTTTTCAAAGGTCAATCCAAAAACATTGAAAATCTTTCTTCTCAAGTGGCTAATACATAAGTAACAGAAATACATGCACCAGCCCAGTGGGCACTAGGGACAGTGAAGCGGTCACTTTTAGAAGATTCGTTAGGTAAGCGTTCTTCAGGAACATCGTCTCTCACTAATGATAGTGACAAAAGATTCTTAAAGGTTGCAAAAAATAGTTTCAAAAGTGAATTCATTATTTAATTTGTTTTATCCACCTGAAATCCTCTCTCTGTCTTTCCTTATTGAGAAAAGCAAGTTACCTATTTAGATTTTTGGTTGCGATCTTATTGCTGTTGTGCCCATATAAATCAAGAGTAACTTCAGTGAGACTGTTTATGTGGAGTTATGCCGATGTAAACAAAGATTAGGATTAATCCGGCCATTAATCTGTGAAGGGAAAATGCCATGGATTATGTTTCAAAGGTTTATATCAAGGGTGTTCAGCATTTAGTAGCAGAGTAACGGCAATTATGGAGAAAGACAGTAAGTGTGTGCTGTTGAAGAACGTCTGGAATAGGGCAGAGCTACCATGATTGAGTGTGACACGCTCAATACCAAAGATAGCTCTACTCCCTCAGGCTAATATGAAGCCACCAAATGAGCTACAACAACCTCTTTGGCCATTAAACATTACACTTTTCTCAGAGTAAAGGTTATTAACTTCAGGGTCCTGGCTGAATTCCATTTTGCTTAATTGTATTCTAGCTCCTCAGTTGCTTCTGTAGGTGGATAAGGGAGGCTCCACTTCCTGTCCTAAACTGCTAGGTAGAAACCCTTGTGACATTCGCTACCAGTAAAACACTAGCAGTGACAAAAGATTCAGTTGAATATTTTTGGAAACTGTTTCCGCTTTAGCGGAATAGCCAGTCATCCATCTGAAAGAATTTGTTCCTTATCTGTTATACCATTTATAGCCATGCAACGTGTTTCTTGTCTGTGAAAACCATGTATTTGACTTCTGCTCCTCTGTTGGACCAGACCACTCCACTAAAGTAGAAACCTGCCTTTATTCCCAGCTATGCTTTCTCCTTCCTTCGACGTTCAGGTCCCTGTGCTAGACTGCTCCAGCTGTGCGCTGCACAACAGGGAGCTGTAGGACATAGGGCTTTCCTCTCACGAATTGCTAGGCAGTTTGAATGAAGCAGAGGTTTCCAAAAATTGCAATCCTTGTAGGGCAGACAGAGGATCAGATATTCTTCTAGGTTACTCCAGCATGAGGCCTTGCACCTTGTGCAAAAACATCCCTAAATACAGTGGGAATGCAGTTTGCTACCATCCTGATACTGTACAATTTTATTAGCTATTTCATAACTCAGGTGGCAGTCAGTATAAATGACTTCATAAGGGACTGGCAGTAGCGAATGGACCCTTTTGTGTAGATGCATGCATGTAGTCCAGCCCTACCCCATAGATATCAAAAGCCAGTGTGATTTCCTGTATAGCTTTACATTGAGATAGCAAACTGTCAAGTAACAGAGATTCTACTACATCCTTTAGCAAGTTGTACCGTGGCCATGATTTATTTTTACTGTGCCTTCTTCTAGCTTCCTTCAACAGCACAGAAAAGCAGTCTCGTCCACTGTTGGAGTATGCTTTTGAAACATTCAAATACTTCTTTTCTGGGAGGAGATGGTGGACTATTTCCCTCAACAACTTCCCATGTGTGCCAGAGTGGCCATGTCTGAGGAGTCACTGTACTGAAACTGCCTGGAGTTTTCTGCAAAGCAGTGCAGCAGTGAGATTGCATTTGCTTATACCAGGAGAAGGTTATTACCAAATCTGCAAATGCCTCACCTTTGGCGTAGCTGTAAAGCCCCTGTAGCACAGCTGTTCGCATATGTCCTGGTAGGAAGGAGGGAGTGGGGCCAGCAGACGTCTAGTCTAACTTCTCATTGTTCTAGCTTTCCTCTTACAAAGTCCACGCCTCAGTTTTCTTCAAGATTGTCAAGCTTTATTTCCTTTCCTGGAAAAATTCTGGAGCAAATCATCCGTCTTTGTAAGCTCCTAGAATCCAAGAGAGGTAATTATAACATCCAGAAGGGATTTGTCATGAGGAGAAAAAATTGCATCTAATTTATCTAATTTTTTTTCTGCTGAAACAGGGAAATGTTTCTTGTGCATAGTGCAAATGTAGTAGATGTTCTTTTTTGTCTCACGGGGAAATATGCTCTAAATAAAACTACCATCAGATAGATGCAAACCACGTTAGAGAATCGTACTAGAGAGTAGCTATTCCCAGTTCAGAAGCAAAGAAAGGCGCATTGCATGGGATCTGCAGAGCTTTGTGCAGGACCCAGTTCTGTTCGGTGTTTTCATTACAGACCTGGACAATGGCAAAAGCAGTGTGCTTATTATATTCATCTGCTAGGAGGGACTGTAAGTATATTGTAAGACAAGATTAGGATAAAAAATTTATTATATGAATTGAGTGGTTTAATGAGAACTGGGATAAAATTAATTAAAAGAGCATGATATAACACTCAAGCAGGAATAACTAACTGCACACAAAGAGGATGGGGAACAACTGGCCAAATAGGTCTGTAGAAAAGGAGTTAAGGCAAACAGTCGATCTTAAGTTGCATGAATGAACAATGTCATGCTGATCCAGGAAAAGGAATCATGCTGGGATGTATGAAAAGAAGTGCAGTTTGCAAGATGTATAAAGTAATCCTTCCAGAATACTCAGCATTGGTATATTGTGTGATTTGGAGCAGACAAAAAGGAGGAGTTAGGCCAAAAAAAAGGAATTTAATTGTGCGAATACTTACAAGACTACAGTGAAAAGCATGTGAAATGCAAAGGAAACACTTGATGACATTGTTGAGCAGCTAAGTGGCTGGGATTGTCACTCTCCAGTAGTGGTAGGAGTGGGGGGGTCCTACTACGGACCTGCTGTTTTCCAGAAACTAAGGTGCCAGATAAGAAGATACTAGAGAAAATGGCTTATTTCGAGATGCAGTAAGTTGGTAGGCCCAGATGGTGCACATCTAAGAGTTCTGAAGGAGCCGAAGTATAAAGTAGATCAGCTGATTTTAAAAAGTAAAGGGTGGACGGGGTGGTGTCCATTAAAAACAGCAACTGTTCCAGATGTTTGAGAGGGAGCAAATATACACATTTTTTTAAAAAGCTGTATAACTGATTTGGGGAATTACAGACCTGCAAGATTTACATCTGGACCTGGAAAGCTGGATAAACTGTTAACTCAGAGCAGAATAGCTAATACTCTTACGAAAGGTCTAGCCGGGATGGATTCAGCAAAGGAATAACTGTCCCATTTGTGTCTCTAGCCATGTCAGTAAAGCAGTGGATGTAGAAGCAACACCTGACTTAGTTAAGCTAAATATTCAAAGGGTGCTTAACAGGCCTTGCTGGAGAAGCTAGCTAATCACTGTGCAAGGCACAAAGTACTTTCTTGGGGCAGAAACTGTGTAGGAGATGAAAAGTAAAGGTACGTTTTTGGTTAGTTTTCAGTACGAAAAAGTTTAAGAGCTTGTGCTCTCTTGTTTGATGTATTTATTAATTTCAAAATGCAGATCAGTAGTGAAGCGGAAAAATCTGCAAAAGTTAGTCAGCTCTGTCCCTGACTTGGGCGATACGAGAAGGTGAATAAGCAATGTGAAACGTTGACAACTGTGTTAGAAAAGGTTCAAAAGGGCAACCGTGCCCGGCCGGTCCTTTCGGTTGCTGTGAATAAGGCACACCAGTTCTTACAGTTCATGGCACAGGAGGGGGGTTCATGCCCTAACGCCTCTGAGTCCCCAGCCCAAATATCTCTGTCCGGTGCTGTTTGAGACACGGATTGCCGTCTGCAACAGAGACTAAAACACCTTCCTCTGGACCCCCAGTGAGGTGGCTTTGGTCTGCTGCCTCATTTAAGACCAGTGATGCTGCCATTGCTTTGCTACAGGGGTTGGCAGGTTTGAAAGTCCCCGCATGGGATCCAAGGGAGTGCTCCCAAAGACGGTGTCTGAACAGGAAGAATTCCTCCTAAAAATAGTCTTAAAATGAAGAGAGGTGTATACAGGGTGTGTGCTATGGTGTCTCTCTCCCAGGCATCTCCAGGGGCCCTTACTTAGGCCTGTGTGGGCGAAGACCTGTTGTGTGGAATAAATTCTGTATTAAAACTCACCATCCCATATTGCCACTAAATGGTTTGTATGATTCTAAACAGGAAAGAAAAAATAGAGAATACAAATATCACCTTTTCAATCTTGTGAATTACAGTAAAGTTTTAACGTCTCCTACTTTGCTCAGTTGACAGTACTGGCATTCTGGTTACAGCTGATCATCTCCAAATACTGTGGTGGACCTCTGATCAAGATTTCTGAGTATTTTGGTGTAGATTATAATGACTTAACCCTTTTTTCTATTCGTGTAGGTCTGGCTGTACTCTCTGGATTTCTAGAAGGAATGACATCTGGGTTACATTGGAGAGCAAATTCCTTGCGTAAGTGGATATATGCTTTTTAAATTTGCATTAATTATTGTTCATGTGTCACAACTCAGAAAAGTTTTGCTACACTTAGAGGCAAGACAGACCTGCATGCAGGTCTCCCTTCTTCCCCAACCTGCATCTATCCTATGGGTATAGTCAAGTCCACCTTTCCTGCACTTTGGCTTTGCTAACAAAGAAATGGGCAGAAATGTGATAGCGATTATGTTGAATTTTCAAGCACGGCTGTGTCTAGGTTTCCTCCTACGACTTCTCGGTTCCCATCTGCTTAACTCAGGGGTTAGTCCATCTGCCTCAGACAGTGGAAACTAAACCTATCTTTCCCAGCCACTGAAAGCATAAACTATCCCAGACATGCCCCAGCAGCTCATCAAGGCAAAGTAACATTCAACCTATTTTGCAAAAAGTAATGTATGGAACATTTAACAAGCCAACAAGTCTAGATATAATTTAGGCAGTGAACTGCAAAGGTCAAACACCAAACAGATGCACAAAGGAGGTTTCAAACAGAGAGAAGAGAAGAATTTACATTTCCTGTAAATAATCCTGAAATATTTTAAAATCACTCTGAAATGTAAGAACAACCTTGAAAGTAGTTGAGGGTGATAGTATGGAAATACCTAATGAGGCACGGTTCTCTAAATGGCCAGAAAGACCAGTTTGGATGGCTAGCGAGGAGGAGGTCTAACTTTGAGTGTGACGGATGGGAATACATTAACCCCTTATTATTATCATTAGATCTGGAGAGTAAAAGACTTGCATGTCTCTGGGCTTCCCAGAAGGTTTGGCAGAACTGAGCAGATGATTAGATAATGATGGAAATTATTATTTCAGTAGCTGTTTGCGAATGCCTCTAGGCGTTGTTTAAAGGTACTGAATACAAATTTCAAAATATAAAATAAGCAAGGGGTAGTATTTTCCAAAATTCTTAAATTCTGTTTGCAGAAGTAACTTAAAAGAGCTACATAAAGGTGTTTATGTATGACAGATACAGAAGAGTTCCCAGCACTGAGCACCTATTGACTTTAAATAGTGTGTAGGCTGAAGCATTTTTGTTGTTGTTACTGTATTCATCCTGCATTCGTGTGTTAACTTTGTGATTGAGTTACTGGTTCGGTTTCGTTGTCCTTGATGGATGTGTTAACAGCTAAGCCCTAAAAAAACTGCTGAATGTGTTCTGGAAGCTGCTAATTATCTTCAGCTGTTATTAGTTTCAGTACCAGTCAGAGGTGTTCAACTCTTAATGCTCAGTATTTTCTATGTGTAAGAGGAGAAACCTTATTAGTGCTGACTTCTCAAAAAGTGCACCTGACTTTGACAGCTTCCACTAGGCACTTCAGAGAAGTCGGGAATTAGTGGTCACTGATGGAAATCAGCCCTTTTCCTCTGGGAGGGATCAGACGCCTTGAGCAAAGTGCATCCCCGGTGAGATGAGCTTTCCAAAACCTTCCTCCGTATCCTCCTTCCTCCGCAGTAGCGCATTTTGGAGAAGTGGCACTATTTTCTGTACTTGTTAAGATTCATAAATGTGTTTGACCTTGTACGAAAGACTTTCTATTTACTATTATCCAGTTTCATTTTCTGGCTCAAACTGGGATGCTTTGTGAGTGCAGGGGTTTTATTTCCGACCATTAGACTTTCCCCTTGTAAGAGACTCTGACAACGTTGTTTTCGAGGCCAAAGCACCTATGCTGTTTTCCACAATCCTTTGGAACTTGGCAGGGAGGAAAATCTCCAGAACCAGAGGAGAGCATTTATTATTATTATTTTGTGAAGTTCTGTTCAGTTCTGGCCGAGATGTGAAGTTTGTAATTTCCCTTTTAGGACCTGATTTTGTAGCAAAACGCTGGCGGTCTGTCAATGCATAAACGGTGTAACCTGGCACGCAGCGCTGCCAGGAATAGCGGCATCTCCCACTGGCAGGGAGAGAGTCTCTCCAGGGAGCAGGAAGAAAGGGTTGGTTAGACTGGACTTCTCAGGGAAATCTTGTCTTACCTGTTCCAGTGATCAAACCAGCCAATAACTTCGGCAGCCTACTTTCAGTTAGGACGAAAATCTCATCTCTTTGGCAAATGATGGAGTTTCTCCGGTTGTGCAGGGTTTGTGCGCAGCTGGTGATGGATGACGGGGAACCGCTGCAATTCCACTTCTCCCTTGTCCTCGCTTTAAAACAAAACAGAAGAAATGGCATCCTTTTAATGCCAGATTTCTTGTGTTAAAAGAAGGCTGCTTCAGTTGCAGTCAAGCACTGAAAAGCTAGGAAAAGCCAGAGTGACAGTCAGCAGCGTGACCTTTTAATTCAACCTCTTTGCGCATATTCATCACGATGTGGTCTTCAACTACAGCACTTAACTCTCTAGACAGATCTTTCACACATCAGTAGATATATTTAAGGATATACATATAGGCATATATATATATAAAAAAGATATATATAAAAAGATTAGAAGTTTTAGTAGGATTCCCAGTTCATTTATAGAAATCCAAAGGTGCAGGGAGAAGAGAACAAATGAAAAGTTGTTGTTGGAGGAGAAAGGATCATCTTGTGGTTAAGGCAGGTGAATGAGAGGGATTTCTCTCTTTTATCCCTGTTCCTGCTGCAGTCTTTGTGTACGAGGCTGAGCCAAGCCGCTTACCCCAGAACACCTTCTCGTGGCTGCTGCCTGCGCTTCTCTCCTCTCCTGGGGCCTGCAGGCCTACTGTGCGGAAGTGCCGAGCCCCCGCAGCTGCCAGGCAACAGCAGGTGAAATGAATACCTTTTATGTGCAGAGCAGATTTTGGGTGGTATTGAAGATATAATATTAACGCATCTATATAAACCCTGACACACACGTGTATGTGGATGTACGCACATACACAGACATCCCTGCATGCATATATGTGTGTACATTTCTGAAAATATATATTTAAAAATACCTTTCCAGTGATGCTAGAGCAGTTCAGAATAGCAACTACTCGGAGATGGTTGCTATTGTATTTGGTACTCGCCTTTACAAACTTCCAAAAGTCCGGTGTCACATACCAATTTTTTACAAGACCTCTTCTTGTTCAGCACATCTAGTGACTCCCAGTCATCAGCTGAATACACTGTTTAATGCTTTTCTTTTTACCTATTTATACTTGCATTTGAAAACATAGTTTTAAATTTGATTCCCATGTAGAAGCTGGATAATATCTATTTTTCCTGAGTAGATGCCAGCCCTAATTCAAGGGTTCAGGTGGAGAACGTGTGTTAGCAAACAGGTGGATTCATTGCCCTCTGTCCGGCTCTCTTGGCAAAGCTATCAGAGTAACCGGCAAGGGCTGCTTCAGCCGCTCCTCAGATTACATCTGGGAATATTTTCAAATGGTTTTAATTTCGGGAAGACAGGATGGGACTCAGACGGCATTAAAGAAAAAGTAGTTTCAGGAATGTGTAATTAAGGGTGAAGGTTGGGGTCTTAGAAGATAATGCATCTTCCTGCTGGAAAATTGAATTGTGTCAGTAGGGTTTCTCTGGATTTATACCTGTAAAAGTCAGACAAGAAAATGGCCTAAAACGCACTAGTGCAAAAAGGAGCTGCTCCTGTTTCCAGTGAAATCAATATCAAAATTTCCATTCATTTCAATAGCACTGAGGTGGATTAGGAGAATTTAATGTGGGGCTTTGAGGAATTACATTCACGACTTTAATTGTATTTATATAAAATACACATCGATCCTTGAACAAATTCTCGGTACCACTGGCCATTGAAAAAAATCAGAAATGCCTCAAATACCTTTGCACATTCTTCATATGTTTAAAAGAAAAGAGAACCTAGGGATATGACAGTAGGTATTGCCATGCTTGCAGTTATTTTGAGTTGTAAAACAGATTAAGCAGAGGCTTAAGGCATGAGCTCAGTGAATTTAGCCACATCTAAACAAACAGTGGTGAATCCACTCTTTCACTCCAAATTCTAAGATTAAATAAATGGCAGAGTCATTTAAATGATATGTAAGCACATGCAAATATTTAATTAATGGGGTCTTGACACTTCAGCTTATAATTCCTACTTTCTTATTAAAATCATCCACCAAATTTTTGAAGTAGAAAATAAATCTTTCTCTAATTAAAAGCATTACTTTTCAAATAAGATTGTGTACTGTGACAAGAACTCCTGAATTCTGCATTAGTACAAAAGCCCCTGAGCGCTCAAGTTTGCAGATCTCTCTAAGCAAACAAGATTCTCTGCTGAGATCTCTGTGACTCATCTGCTAATGCTGGTGAGAAATATCTGGTGAGTGCAACAGCCGGCTCCAGTTTTGCTGTGTCGTTTCTGCACATTCAAGTTACTCCCTTATGCTTCCTTTTCTTGCTCCGGTTTGGAGAAATTGCAGTTTGAATGTTTAAGATGGGGGAAGGGAAGTATGGCATGAAGGGAGAGAGAATAAAAATCATTGCACAGGATTTTGTTCACCTGTGTGCTTACAAACCATGCCAGCTGAGGCATGAACTGTGGACTTACTTCTTAAGTTAGTGCATATGCCCATGTAAATATTTAAGATATTTCTGTATAACGTCAGGACAGAGGTTAAAATTCATGCTCTTACGGCTTTCATAGGGAAGAGGAACATAAGAAAGCCTCATCTAACTCAATAGATTAAGTTTTGCTTTTGATTTGGTGGATGTTTGGGATGAAATTGTGGCCTCAGCTGCAGCTGGGGCATTAAATCTGGATGTGCACAGGTGGAGCGGTGAGGCAGGGGTCCCGGGGGGCTGAGCTAACTTAACCACTCCTGGCTGCTGCTGCAGGGGCTGGTCCTGCTCCACCTCTTCCCTCCTGCGTGCCCAGCAATGGCTTTGATGCCCCTCAGTGAGCCCCTCCAGCTTGTTAAAGGAGAAGGAAGGAAGCTCTTTGCTCTTCTCTGCTGGGTTAGTCTTCTGCTGACTGAAGGAGCTGAAGTGGCAGGCTACAGGGTCGGCCAAAGCTGCCGCGAGGAAAATAGCAGAAACGCGTGGCTTGGGAGCGTGGAGAGCTTTTCTTTTGGTAGCAGAGCCACTTGAAATAGCAGCTAGCCCAGATTGCCACCTGTGTCGCTTGCTCTTGCTCTCCACAGTTGTGCCTCTGCAGTGGTCTGTGGGGCCACTTCAGGACACGAGATGAGGGAATTGATCCATGCTAAACTCAGTGCAGAAAGTAAGGGATATTTTTAAGCTGGATCAGCTCTGGCGGTGCATGGGGGACTGGTCCGTCTAAGCCAGCCTTGGAAAAAGCCACGCCACAGAGCTGTTCTTTGAGCTGTGATTTCACGTGAGCAAGCACGGTGGGAACGGAAAGCAAGCAGTGGTCGCTGGGGCCTCTGGCCAGTTAGGACTGTCCTTCGCAGGCTTTTATTACAAAACCGTTGTTCTCCGCGTCCCTTACGAAGTGGAGTGCACCGTGGCCTCCTGAGTTGAGTATGGGCTCAGGCTAATATCCCCCAAGGTCAGGGGGAGTTTTTTACTCCCGTACGCATGGTTTAGCTCCTAAATCTTGAAGTAAAAAGTTAATAAAGGCTAAACCCATTTTTCTGCGGGCTAATAATCCAGCCTCTTGGAGATTTCTTAAGCTAGTTCACAGAAAATCTCACATTTAAGCCTGCAAAGCCCATGTATTAAACAGGCAATGCTCATATATAAAGCAAGTAAGTTCTGCTATAGGAGAGCTCACGGGCCTCTGCTGAAGTGCATGGGGATCTTTAAAATTACCTTTTGCAAAAGCAAATACACAGCCACAACTCTTGTGCCCCTGAGCTGACATCATCTCGCTGTTGCAGCTGCTGTAGCTGATAATCATTTTCACTTGGTGAAAATTATCCCCAGCAGCTGGGGCCAATATCCCCAAAGCAATCACCCCTCACCTGCAGGGCGACGGGGCTGGGGCACCTGACCGCTGACTCCTAATTAAGCCTCTCCCCCCCCCCCCCCCGAGGCAGCCTAAAGCGAGCGCTGAGCTCTGCCCGCAGCGCAGCTCTGGGGGCGGCGGAGCAGCGGCCGCGCAGGTCGGTGCTGGCGGGGCTCGGGCGGCGGGAGGGGACGGGAGCGGCGCGGAGCGGCGGCCGCAGCGCGCTGGCTGCGGCTGCAATTCGCCGGCCCTCCGAGCCGAGAGGGGGGCACAATCCGCCCGCGGTTGGCAGCGCTGCCGCCGCGGCTCCCCCCGCCCTGCCGCCCGGGTTTCCGGGGCCCGGCGCTGGGCGGCGGAGAAGCAGCAGCAGCAGGAGGAGGAGGAGGAGGAGGGCGGCCGGCCGGGGCTGCGGGTGGCGGCGGCGCCTCGCCTCGCTGCGCCCTGCCCCGCGGGAGGCGGCGGCGGCGCGGGTGACGGAGCGGCCGGGCGCTGCGCGGCTCCCCGGGGGCGGCCCCGGGCTGGGCCGGGCCGGAGGGCAGCGAGGCGGAGGTGAGGGGCGGCCCGGGACGGGACGGGACGGGGCCGCGGGGCGGGGGTCGGGGTCGGCGCCGGCTGAAGTTTGCGGGTCTCGGGAGGCGGCGCGGGGCGGGGGTCGGCGCCGAGCGGTTCCCTCGCGGTGGGGGGCGGAGGGGTGCGCGGGAGAGGCGCTTGGGAGCGGGGTAGCTGGGGGCTCCCCTTCCCCTTCCCCGGGGCGACCTCGCGCTGAGCTCCGCGCTCCTCCGCCTCTGGGCTCCCGAGCGCTCCGGCTGCTCAGTCCAGGTCCTCCTAAGGGCCGGGCTTAGTTGCCGGGAGTCCAGGTGAGCGAGCAGGCGCGGGGGGAAACGCGGGTTTCGGTCGGAGAATTTGTGGCTCATAAATCAGCTTCAGCGCTCGCAGCTTAACCGGCGCCGAGGCAGCGCGGATTAACGTGGCGGTGTCCGCCGGAAAGGTCGGGAGCTGCGGTCCGTCTCCCCGCGGGGCTTTGCCGAGAGCGGCCGGCGCTCGGCTTCCTGCGGGGCGGCGGCGAGCGCCGGGAGCCAACAGGTCCCCGCGGTGCGGACTCGCCCCCTCCAACTTTCCCCGCCGCCGCGGCGCGGGCGGCAGCCGGGCCCAGCGCCCTCCGGCCGCGCGGCCTGCAGGGGGCGGCGGCGGGCGGCTGCCGCGGAGCGGAGCGGAGCGGGGGGGAGGTGGGTCGGTCGGTCGGTGCCCGCGCCGCGCGGGGCTCGGCTGGTGGCGGCCGCGGCGCCCGGAGCCCTCGCGGACGCGCTTTTCCTCCCCCCTCTCCCCCCACCTCCCCTGTGGTTTTTTGCCGACTCATAAAGCGCGGAGCGGCAGCAGCCCGGCGGCTGCCTGGGCCGGCGCCCCTCGGCCGGGCCCGCTCCCTCCCCGCCGCGCCGCCGGGGGAGGGGGGCAGCGGCGGCGCCGTCCCCTCGGGCGCCCGACTTCCGCGGCCGCCGGGGCTGCCCCGCGGCGGAAAGTTGCCCGGCGGCGCGGGGTAAGTCGGGGTCGGGCGCGGGTGGCCGGGGGTCGGGTCGGGGGTGGCAGAGCCGGGGCTGCGGCTCCTGGGGCTGCCCGAGCCCGCGCTCCCTCGGCGCCCCCCGGCAGAGGGGAGGCGGCGGCCGCGTGTTAAAGGGCAGCGGTGGTCGGAAGGGGCCGGCGGGAGAGAGGCGGCGTTTGGGCCCCGCTCCTTGCAGACATGGCCCGCGGGAGCGGGGGCTGCCGGCCTCTGCCCGGGGAGGCGCCGCCCGGCCGGGCCCGCAGCAGCGGCTCCGGGGGCGCTGGCCGGGGGGGGGGGGGGTTTCTGCGGCGGCCGGTAGCCCCCAGTGTGCCGGTGTCGGTTCAGCGCTCTGGGAATCGTTTCTCAGCTAAAGTTAGGGTGGAAACGTGGAACCACTTCCCCCCGATTTTTTCCTTCTCTCCCCCCTCATCTCTGGGTGATGGGCAAAGGTTTGTGACTTGTGAATCCTCGCGCTGCTCTTTGGGGAGGCTGCCGGCTTCAGTGAAGCATGTTTTGCCTTTTCTGATGGTTGGAAACCAGAGTGGGGGGGAAAAGAGGATTTAAAAATAAAATCCGACTGTGTATTTGAAGTGGCAAAGGAAATGTTCTCAGGATCCCACGTAGCAAGCTGGAAGCGAACGCAAACTGTTCGTGCTCGGTGCAGCTTCCAAATGCGGCGCGCCCTGAAAAAGCGCTGCCCGTCTCTGCTTCCCCACAGCCGCCGGGCGCAGGGGGGGGCGGGCGCCTCTCCTCAGCCTCCGAGCGCGCTGCTGCTGCTGCGGCCGGGGCGGGGGTCGGTCCGCCCGCGTGCGCAGCCCCGCGTGCCCGTCGGCGGTGCTGCCGTCCCCTCGGCCTCGAACTCCTTGGCACGCCGGGAAGCCGTGCGGCCCTGGAGGCGCGCTGCTGCCTCGCTGGGGACGGCTGTGTGCGCCCTGCTTCTCCCAGCGCCGTTGCTGTGGGAAGCCCCCGTGTGCCCCCCGCTGGAAGGTACGGCGACTAGCCCACATTCGCTCGGTTTTCAAGAGAGAGGATGCAGACCCGTAACTAGATACTGGCGGGGTTGGATCAGGCTTGCTGAAGTTACAGTTCAAGTGTCCGTAGTGCAGCTTTAGCGGGAGCATCCTGCTACGATAAATAATTGCTTCGACCGCCTCTTTCCAAATGACAAACGTGCACGTGTTTGGGAAGGTGCGAGAGGCTAATTTCTCTGTTAAAATTGGAATAACTGAACTAAACAACTAAAGCACCTTCCTAAGCATCTTTAAAGGTGAGTACTAATATGATTTCATTTTGCAGATGAAGTATTTCAGTCAGCTTTTTGTGAATGTAGCTGTTGTGTTTGTGTCCGCCAGCTGAGCATCGTACGCCTTCGTTAAGGTTGGCTTATTAGGATGGATTTTAGGCAGGTGTTGGAAGTTGGTGTCAGTTTTTTTTCTCCTTCAACTTAAAAAATCAATGTCCAATAAGCTTCTTTAGTTAGTAGTATTGTGACTTGTAGACTTAAAAGCTCAAGACCTAGGTTTGTACTGCCGTTCAGTGGGACACATCCTGCAAAAGCAGGGGTTGGTTGTACTGGCAGAAAAAATCTGTGTACTCCTCCCACCTCTTTTGCGGTTTTTGCAGCCCTGCAATCAAATTTAAGATCTGATTTGAGAGCCAAATGCGGTTAATGCAAGCTGTTTCATTGATTCCCTCCTGTCTTCCCGCGCAGCCATTAGTCTTTTTCTCCCCTAGTCAGTTTGTGTAAAGGCAAGTGCAGTTGAGCTTTGGATTTTAAAAGAAATTGAAGGTCTGCGATGGTTCACGGTTGATTAAGTGGTTAAAAAGACTTCTTTTTTTGATCTGAGGTTAGTGTGGACACTGACCTGAGTTACAGGGCTTCTCTTTTGGCGAATAAATACAAATTTTCAGATTCTGAACAAGGTTGTTCAGGTCTCCCTCCCACGTTGCTCCTTTCCCTGCGCCTTTAGCAGCCTGATAAGCGTGGAGACTTGCCGCTGAAGTCTGAGACTTATGTCGTATGTGAGCAGCTTTGCCCATCGTGTGTATTTTGTTCTTGAAATCGTGTTTATTGCTGGAAAATGGATGGAAGAAGCAAACGTGGTAGTTTTAGACTCCTCCTCTTCTGGGTTTGATAAACTTTAGAAATAATATGGCTAGCTTTGTGGCCTTAGTTAAAATGCTTTTAAACTGGAAAACAGCACAAATGTTGATTTTTATGTTTGTCTTGGTTGGCATCAGTGCCTCTATTCAGCTTAAGCATCAAAATTTGAAAGCAGGAGAATAAACTTTTTGACGTTACTTCAGCTACAGCAGTAAGCTGGGTATAAAACCGCCTGGTTTGGTGAATGAAGCCTTTTTACCCCCGTAAGATAGTTTTTGGGTTTTCATGAAAACTCCAAATAAGCTGGACACAAATAGAGAGAAGTGAGGCATTGTTTTTATGTGAACCAGCTGGTTTTCCCCTGAATTCAGAGTGTGTAGCTGAAAACTGAGCTGATGGCAAGTTAGTACGTGCTCAAAGCGCCCAGGTAGGTGAGTAGCTCTGACTAGCTCAAGCTGGAGACCTCAATCTGGCCAAAAAGCCATTTAAAACTTAAAAACTGCTTTGCCAGTTCTCCCCTACAAATAGTTCACGGGTTCAGTATGTGAACTGTGGCAAACAGTAGTTAAAGTGGAAAGGCGTATTACTTAACCTGCAATGAGAGCTTCCTGTTTTAATTAAAAATAACTAATCCACTGGCTGAGGAAAGCAAACAGAAAGATCCCTCACAGGTATATATTGTTCATTTGGCTGCTAGTAGCTATTTTGGCTATTTCATGCATCTGTTGACATGAAATCTTTTGGAGGAGGAAACTTTGAAGCTCCTAAAAGCTTGCGAGAGCTGCCTCCCGGGAGCGCAGCGCTCCTGCGACTGCCGGTGCCCGGAGGAGCAGAGGAGACTTCACGATAACTGCTGAGCAGGAACGCTTAGCACTGCTCGGGTTGGTGGTGTGGCAGTCCGGGCGGCTGGTACAATCCTGTCGGCAGTCGTTCATGCGTCCTCTAGCTTTTAGGATTGCGTTCTTTGGTGACTTCATGCCTGATTTTTTTTATTTTATTTTATTTTTTTGAACCATAACACAAAAGCCAATAAGTTAGAGCAAGTGCTTTTAGTAGCTGGTGATGGAAATCTCTGAGTAAAAGTGACTTTAGTAGTTTTATTCTGTATTTTATACAGAATATTGCCTTGGATGCTCAGCAGAGGTTAGTAAGGTTAGTTGGGGCTGCATGAGCAAGTGGCGAGCTGAAGATCTGACCTGCTCTGCTCCCTGAGCTCGTTTTAGAAATGCTGATGGAGGCTGTGCTGATTTTTATTTTTTTCTCTCCTGTGTCGTGGAGAGACACGGCCTCGGTTTGGGTGAATTGCCCGAAATACTGCTGTGTGATGGGCGAAGAAGTGAGAGAACCGGAGGAGAGCTCCAGGTAGACTGCTGCAGAGGCTGCAGCTATTTTCCATCACTGGTGAAGTGCTAGCTTGTTTTTTATTTAGCTCCTATGTTTCATTTCTATTTTACCTCTCTAACCAGAGCAAACTGTTTGAGGTACGAGGAGAAGAAACAGAGTCAAAATACAAGGGCAGCTGATAAGAGCTGGCAGCAAGACTTCGAGAGGTGTTTGGAAAGACTAGGTAGAAAAATACTGCCAATAAAGCAGCTTCGGGAGCTGTCTTAGCTGGAGAGTAGCTCGTCCTTCCTAACGCAAGCATCGTATTTAAGTGCTAGAAAGCTGTTCTCGCTGAAGTGATTTAGTTAGTGGGAGAGAAACACGCAGCCCACTGCTTTCTGCAAGACGAGGCAATGTTTTTATTGTTGTTCTGGGTGTGAGGCAGTCCCGTTTGGATGTGTATTTGTGGGTCAAGTTGCCTGTTTTTCCTGAATTACGCATTAGCCCACGTTTCTACTGAAAATAGCCCTTTCTCTAGGAAGGCGGTTTGTTTAAAACCGAGGGCTGGGATTGCTCCTCTGTCCATCTTGCAGCCTCTGTATTGCGGTTGCCATTTTCCGTCTGGTGCTTGTTTGCTCACTAAGAGGGAGTTATTCCTGGGTGAGGAATAGAATTTTCAACCAAATTAATATCCCTCCTACAACACAGAGGAGCCACCCTCCTTTAAGGGAACAGTTCTCTTCAAATACACAGGTATTACTTGGGTCAGCAGCTCCAAGCTTTGCTGCCCGATAGGCACCTGCCCAGGGACGTGAGCAGGAGGAACCATCCTCTGCTCTCAATGCAGCCCTCAAGGTTAACTTTCTGATTTGCAGTTTGTCAAAAGATGCCTGGGAGTGAGGGACTGAAGCCTGGCAGTGAGTATGGTCAAGCAACATGTGGGGTATTTCCCCATCTGTGCAAGCATAACTTGAACAGGTCCCTGGATGCTGCTTGCCGCAAGAGCTGTTTAAAATTTCAGATGGAGAAGCACTTTAGGATAACGGGCTGAATATTTTTGGTAAGGGTGTTCTTCATGACTGTTCTTTTTGCAGAGAAAGTAAATCTCTTCTAAACAGAGAAATTAATTATGCCCTCTCAGAAGTAGAAGGGAAATACTGTTTAAAAAAAAAAAATTGAATATTCAGACAATGTGTTTTTGGTCAGTTTGATTCAGCTTTCTTTTACCTGCACTTTATGCATTTTGTATGAACAACATCTATGTGATGACGTAATGTTTGCCCGCACTCGCTCCGTACCAGGCACGTAACGGTGGTGGTAGGTTGAACCTCGTAGGCGCTCCTGGGTCCGTCTGGACCAGCGACGGAGGCTGCTGCGCTGGGTTACCGCTCGCTCAGGTCTCCCAGAAAACCCAAGTAGCTTCAGCAGCCGCTGTTTCACTGAAATGCAGTAGCGGTGAGGACAGACTTTCGGGAGGGCTAAGTGATGACGACGGGACGTGCGGGGGACCCTTCTAGCTGGAGCTGAAAAAGGCCTTGCACGTGTTAGGCCAGCCGTTTCTTCCTGACTATTGGGAAGGTTATTGCATCCCAGTTGGATGCAAGTCCTAACTTGGCTTAGCAATATGCAGGTTGCTTAGCTAAGTATGTGTAGATAGGGACTGATTAACTATGATGGTGTCTCAGTCCTTGAATATGATGTTAGATACTTTCCTAAGAGTCTCCACTGAACAGACCTGTGGTTAGTTTAGCAAACCGACTTCACCATTTCTTTTTTTTCTTTCTTTCAGTTTTTTACATTAGAACTTGAAATAACTCATTTAGATCTCTCTGGTATCTGGTGATGTTTCCTGCTACTGGAAGTAACTTGTGTCTCTGTTCTCCACGGTGTATCCGTGTAGAGCTTCCCTTTGGCTTACGAACTGTCTGCAAGCAGCGAGTGCAAACTGGAGGGAAGAAAATGTCTGTGAGACAGCACAATGCGAGTAATTAGTGTGTGGTATATCTTATTTTTATTGTCGCATCTAAAATGAATGTAAACACAAGCCTAGAAGTGCAACCCACACTCTAATGGAATTGTATAATGACAGCTTAAGTGCCGTGTATATGACATGGAAAAATGAACAACTTGAGGCAGAAATACAATGTTGCCTTTGAGCGTTATTTTATTTTTTTAATTTTTAGTCTGTGTTTAAGAAAGCTAGTAGGTGGATAAGCAGAAGTTAAATGTACTCATTAAAACCTATATAGTATTAAAGGATTAATAAATATTTTTGATTGCCACATTGTAAAGGCACAAAATACTGTTTTTGCTCTCTTTACACTGTAACGGCATAGTTTATGTAGTGATGAAATATTTGTGTGTGTTCTTGCGGTTGCTGAACGTTACAGCCTGTCATCCATTAAGGCAATAATTGTTTCTTCCTCCCTTGCACCTGAACAGTCCTTTGGGCCTATGAGATTATTATTATTATTATTATTATTATTATTATTGAAGTTCTACTAAGGGAACCCCTATGCTGACTTGGAGGAGCTGTGAGAAATCATGATGATCCACAAACACGCTTCATGGATAGGTGCAAGTGGACCCGAAGCCTTCTCAAGGACAGTAGAAGTCCTGTCTGATTAAGTGGAAGGTAGATCGGAGTCTGTAATATAAGCCTATGGCTGGGAGCCTCCAAATAATCACATGACCCCTTCCTAAAATATCTAATGAAGTAAAATTCAATGGTACGAAACAAGCTAACCTTATTTTAAGGCTCTAATGAGTTTGTGCTATGCAAAGTGTCCCAGGCTTGGTGCTCTGTGAGGACCAGGCTTAAGGGGCAGGGCTCGCCTGGCCTTTGGAGAAGCACCGAGTGGCTTCTGCATCTGTTTGAGCTGATGAGAGCTGTAAGATATTTAACATTCGTAAGTAGGATGTTTCCATCTCTTAAGAACAGTTTGAAATCTCAGTTATTAGTATGTCCACTAGAAAAAATTGTTTGAAATGACAAGACTGTTGCAATGTCCTATTTTTAGATGAAAAAGAGCTGCATTCCAGCCTAGTTGTGGTGTAACGAACCAAGGGTAGGCGATATGCTGGTAGGCAAGCAACTGTCTCGTACTGACTCAAAGCAGTGATATTTTCCTGTAAATCTGCACATGATAGGCAGTAGATAAATCTTCCAGCCTTCCTTTACTTCCCCTTTGTGATTTGTCTTTTATTTTATTTTCCCTACCAGGCTTTGAGAGCAATGCATTTCATATGGCAATAAAACTTCCATCTTAAAAAACTTTTTTTTCCCCCCTTTCCTCATTTAATGAGAAGCAGGGTTATTTAGGTAAGTATTTATAACTGAAAAAGATCTGGGTAAATGCACTTGGTGGATTTTAAATGGTGGCTGTTTCAGGGTTTTGTTTTTTAAAACCATTAACATTTTAATCAAATGGGATTTATACCTGGCGAACCCTGGGAAGAGAACTCGGGTTGGTAAAGATCTCGCTGTATTTTGAAAGACTCCGAAGCATGCTGGAGAAAAAGATAGTTACTCCAGTAGAAAAGGTAGCAGCCCCTACGTTTGCAGCAGGAGCGTAGGGTCTGCGGGAACCGTGCAGCCGCCTGTGTCGCAACATGGTGTTTTTCCATTCGGCAGCCAACTCTGGAAGAAACGTAGGGAGCGGCGAAAGGCTGGTGGTGAGTGGCGTTTCCCTTCTTTGTTAGCGGTTAGTCTGGATTTACCTGGGGGTTTCCCTAAATAGTGGAAGCTTGACAACGTAGGTGTCGGAGAGTCATTGCAGGCGACCTGCTGGCAGAGGTTCTTTTTTGAGTCTAGCAAAGTAGTCTGAAGCACAGCAGTGGGACTCAAGCTACTGAGTAGGTGAATTGGACTGTTCCCAAAATTCATGATTTGGTTGAAGCTTTCTCTACTGATGCTGTAATGTGCTTCCCTTTTTTGCTGTATTTCTTGCTGATTATGACTTCAGAAAGCAATGAAGCAGTGGAAGATGGTACCTAGCTTTGCCTCACTGACAGTAAAGGACAAAGGATTATTGAAATGCCTTAAAAACTCTTTTGGGGGGACAATGTTCTCCCTTGGAGTCTCTGGTAATGTTCCTCTTCTATTATCTTCGGAGGCAGATTACCAAAAAAAAAATCTCATGACTGTTAAGGGAGCCTCCAGCTAAAGGGAGCCATCCATCAGCAATATGGATGTTATGTCCTCTCGCCCTCCCACCGATTACCAAGACTGACAAGTTTATGACTTGGACTGCCAACCGCAGAGGATGTCATCATAGGCGTGAAAATCCAAGTTCTTTCTGAAGGTGTCCTTGTACAACTTTTGGGGAAGAACTTTGCAATTTGTTTTGATGGTGCAGCGGGTAACTAAAGTGTCAAGGCTAGTGCAAGCTTAAGCCTACCCCCTGAGTTTGTATAGGGGGCACTTTGCCTAAGGCAGCTTGGGGTTAAGAATTTGCATTTTGAGTAGGAAGCAATCGGTTTAGGGTAATCACTGGACTTGCTGAGAAACTTTCTGAAATGCTGCTGACATTGTTTGTGCCAGAACTAGTCGCTCTATGTTGTCCAGTAGTGTTTCACCAAGGCACGTAAAGCGGATGGAAGAGGTGTCATGTGGCTTAAAGGCTTTTTCTCATCCTAACTTTGTATCTGCTAATACCAGTATCGCAGCAGAATTATCTGCTCTGAAAACGGTGGTAGGTGGAACCATCTATTGAGTTTGTAGTGTTAGATAAAATTGGAGCTAATAGTTTTAACAGCTCTTCCCTGCCTCTGTGCACAGACTTCTTACCGCTCCTGTGCCTCAGTAGCATAAAGTATCATCATGCAAGTCTTACCTTCACCTTAGTGGAGCTGTTGGAGATGTCCAGCCTCCTGAAGTCAGCAGTCCTGAGGTTGCTCAATAGTAAGAAAGTTCTCAAGACAAATTGCTGCTCTGACCCAGGTTGCGTCAAGAAGCTTGGCAAAGGGGGCTGTGCAGTCTTGGAAAATTACTGTCTTTTCAGGCAAAATTATAGTTGGTCTCTAAAGCTTACCTGAGTGCGTTTAGTGTCTCCTGGAATTCTGCTGGATTGGGAAATCGCCTCCATTTTCCCTGACTCAGGTGCACATATAGTTAAGTGAGTGTGTACACTCCAGGTCATTCTGCATAATTCCTACTCAGTTTTTACATTTGTAATGTAAAAGCTGAAAATTTTAGTGAATTGACTAAGTGTAATTGTAGGCCATGGCATACCAGGAATTTATTTTAAAGACTGTCCATTTAGATCTGTCTTGCTGACAAGCTATATATATATGTATATATTTAATTTGTTTGCAATTTTTGTGCTGCTGTATATGAACTTCTAGGAAAAATCAATTATGGCTTAATATAACACAGAAGATTAAGAGTAATGAAATCCATCGCTAAGTGTATTTTGCAAGCGAACTTAGGCTGTGATTAGTGTTAGTGTACTGGTTTATTTCTAGCGAGACTGTTTTCCTTTTGTTTTGCCTCCTAATCACATCTTAACATGAAGTATGACATTTACACGACTTTTGTGTTTGTAGGAACGCTATTTTCCTTTTCCCATGGCTCAGTTTCTTTGGCTTGGTTTGGTTTTTCTTTTTTGAATTAGCACTGTGCTGAGAGCCATGTACTCCGAGGTGAGAGATGCTCTAGAAAGGAGTTTGGGAGCGATGTTGGCAGTAACGCGCTGGTCATGTTGTCAGGCCTGGCCACAGCTGTTTAATGCCTTTTCTATGACACAAACTATCTGCTACCAAGTCTGCGCTGCTAACATTACCAAGTTTTCACCCTGTTGTGTTTTTCAGCGTGAGGAGCGTTGCAAGGAGGTGAAGAACAGCATGCTGCTTGTTGCCGGCATAGGCTGTAGGGATGCGCTGATAGCGGCGTTGCGTAGTTTCCCGGCAGTAGCCTTGCAAAGCTGCCACGAAGCCCTGGTGAGAGGCTGCCTTTTTTCCTTCTGCACTGAGAACTACGGTGCAGAAGAAAATGCACCGTCGGGTATTCGAATGCAGCGAGGCCACGGAGGCGAAGCACTGATGAAGCTGCCGCACTTGGCTAACTGCAGTCTGATGCGGCGTGGAGCTCGATGGGTCTCGCTTTAGATGTATATCCACTCATATGCACTTAACTGGTCTCTAGATCCTCCTAAAAGCCACGGTGAAATTCTTAGCTTGTGGATTCTGCGTGTGCTGTTTGGCTGGGATCAGGTAGACGTATATGCTTTCAAGTGTGTAGGAATGTGTCTTGTTCCCCTCCCAAATGGTGGCATTCACTGGCTGATAGTGAATCGATGACCTGCAAATGAACGGCTTAGTGTGGGACCTTTGGTATAGGAAATCTCAAGTAGCCACTGAGAGTGTGTAGCTATCCTAAGCATTAGCAATACCAGGTAACAAGGAATAATCTGTTACTGCATGTATGTAAAGATTTGTTTTCAGTCGTGTTATTAGTTCCCTGGTCTGCTTTTTTCCATGGAGCTCTGTGCCAGCCTTTTCCTGCTGTGGCTTTTTTTCCTGATAATTGCGTATATACTTGCAGTTCTAAATCTCATTTTAACAGCTTTATGTCTGACAGTAGACTTAAGGATAGGTCCTGTAAAACAGCGTACCTACCTGAAAAACGTGTGCATGCAGATAGCTCTGTTAAGAATAAAATTAATGATTCTGTATCTTGCACAAATCACACGGTCGAGAGAGTTGCTGGCACTGATTTGTTCTCCTGGGGTTAGCACGGAGGCAGTTAGGTAGACAGTGAAGTGGCCCGTGTGACTTTATTTTTAGCCTAAATTCTAATTTCTGTGCAGCGTTGTTTTCGTAAAGCATTTATATTTCATCGCTGTAGCATCTTTGCCTGCTGTTCTTGACTGTCGCCCAGAGTAAATAGTTTGGAAGGGCAGAGCTGTGAACACGAGATTTTTGCAGTCTGCGGAGGGTACTTGCTGGTCTGCCCGTAGCAGGAAAGTGCCTGCCTATGGGGCTGCCCACGGGGGTGTTTAATGGTGTGTTATAGCAGTAACGCAGAATTACATGGAAAAGACCCACAAAACACCTTGGTTTGCTGCTGTATCGGGTATATTGGTGGTACCTTGCTGGAAAGAAGTTTAAACACCTGTGTGATTTAATGTTGAAACGACGTACAGTGTTACAAATCAGAATGGTGGTGACAAAAACACGAAGGGCAATGTGGCAGTGGGCATTTCAGATTAAATGGAGTATCCCCACCTATTTGTCCTTTATATAATTTTAGTTGCTTCATGTACTTGAATTTTTATTACCATCTGGAAGTGAACTTTGGTAGTTTGAAGATCTCATAAGTTTTGAGATTGTTTTGCAACCCTGTTGCAACCCCTGGCTTGTGCATTGTTCCTCTAGTGCCATTTTATTCAGAAAAGAAAAAAAGCAGTTTCGTGTTTTGCACTTGGGTGAAAACTGTCTGAGCCCTAAGGAGTTGGTCGCACCGTGCAATGGTGTCGCTTGGGAGCTGGTGAGCCCCAACTGATGAAATCACGTGCAATAAAGAACCCCAAATCTGGGAAATCGCGTTTGAAAGCTGTCAGAAACGAGAACAACACTTCTAAGCTATAGATTGAATGCTGCTTCTTGAAGTTAGGTAGATGTGTCTAATGGCAAAAGATGGTTCCTTGCCTTAAAATCTGCTCAAGGTGCTGGTGCAGCCCTGGCTCCTTTTGTACAGAATTTGGGACGCGGTGGGAGGGGGAAAAACCTGAGCAAGAGCAACCGATCTTCTCTCTGCAGATGTACTGTTCATTAGATGGTGGGCAAGTCTTATTTTCCATGTTCTGTGCTGTTTCTTTTTATGATAACCTTATGTTGCATCACTTTGTGCTTTTTTAAACACTATTGTGTAAGAGTTTCTTTGCCCATGAAAGTAATGTAAGCTTCAGGGTCCTTGACTTTTTTTTAAAGTACCTGGAATTATTTTGTTCTCTGGGGAAAAAAAGTATTTTTGTAGTGAGATTATGAAAAAAATGTGAAGAATGCTGGCTGCACATTGGCCTTAAAAACCCACAACAAATCTTTGGCAGGATCTTTGCTAGAGATCATCTTTTATTAGACAGCCTCCTGTTCCAGGCGCTCGGAAACGCGTTGCGGATGGCTCTGCTCCGCTCACCTGCACTGCACTCCTTATTAAGCTCTGTTTGCTTTCTGTCTCTCTGGAGTGGTCATTTAGAAAATTGTTTCACCCAAGTGCTCGAATAAGCAGGGTATTTGTTGTTAAAATTCTCATAGGAATATGATGCTTTAAGGGACCTTTGGGGTCACTGGATCTGTTTCCCTGAGACTGCAGCTGCTGTGCTGAAAATTCCCTATCGCAAAATGAAGCATGTCATGTTTAATAGCCTCTTCTCGGTGTAAGGCTGATTGCTTGGATCACTGTGCCTTTCTTGCTTATCATCTATGCTTACCGAAGGCCCGTATATTCATATTTGTTCTTGGGCCAGCGTTGTCCTTTTGCTTATATAGTCCCCTGCCCTCCTCAGGGTCTTCCGCTGCCACCACGCATTTGGTGGAGGGAGCAGCTGCCTGGCAGCGGTGGCTCTCCGGCGTGAGCAAGCCAGGCTGCTCCGGCAGGATCTGCTTCATTCCCAAGGTGTCATACAGGATGCTCGGTTTTAGTCTTGGGGTTTGGGGGAGTTTCTGCATTTAAGAACTGTTTAAATAGAAAGCTGTGTTCCTTTGCAATTTGGTTTCCACCTTCCCTCCCTTCCAGCTCTCATTTTCTCCCTGATAGTTTCCCCGATGACACTGTACCAAATAGATCACTATAATTCTGATAGATGGGAAGTGTCGCATTTATTTTGTTTATTGCTGCCTTGGTGGGAAAACTTCCAAAAGCTGTTGTTAGTTTGACACTTGTGGGTTTTGAGGTTTGAACTCCTCTTGTGTTTGCCCATCCTTCATTGCCTTTTTTGTAGTCTTGCTTTTAAAGCTCTGTACGTACTGGAGTCGCACTTAGAAACTTCCAGTTGCTCAGATTTTTGTTTGTTTTTACTCTTTTTCTTTTTTTTTGGTAACTTAAAAATCTACGTTTGCAGTTCTCTAATCTGTGATGCCATTCGTATTTTGAAAAGTTTGCAACTCCTGCAGCAGGATCTTCAATTCCTCTTTTCAAAGCCAGAGGTAGGCTGTCTCTATGCCAGGAGACACTTCTGCTCTGTGTCGTGGTCTGCCTAACGTCTAGCTTAGCTTGAACATCGGCGGTTTTCCCTTGGTTCCTGTGCTTTATCAGTCTCTGAGAAAGAGCTTTTTCATTTAATTGTACGCTCTTAGAGTTGCAGGAATGTTTGAAGGCTGTGGCTGGTGCTTGATCGAATGCTTTCAGTGTGAGCCGCTTATTTAATGCGCTTTTGACCTTGGTCTTCATTTGTCCCAGGAATAAGGGAATGACTTTGGGTAATAAGCAGTATGGGGGTATGCCAAGCCTCAAGTCCTTCAGTGCTTTAGCAAGCGATTCCCGAGCCCTTTTTCATTGCAGAGCCTCCACTCGAGTTCGCAGAGTTGGTTCAGTGCACAGAAACTGAAGAAAACGCTCATGTAAAATGTGCATTGCCGTTTAATTGCTCCAGCTTTGACTTTGGAACAAGCAAAAGAAGACATCTCGGCTCTATTCCCTGTTCTTTCTGTATCGGGTTTCAGTTCCTTTTCCTCTAACTTTGGGTTTCTGCCGCGCAAAACTATAATGACATGTTTCCCTTGCTATAAGGAGGGAGGGAAAAAGTGGAAGCACGTGTCCAAAGGTGATACGCCACAGCGATGTAGGAGTATTTTGGTATCTTATCACTCACCTAGACTCTTACGTGGCTATTGTAAACAATTCTAATTTTGTTTTAGACAATTGCATCAAATAAATGAAGTGTTAATTGAAGCTTAAAAAGCAGTGTACAATCAAAATTGCTTTTGATTCAGCCCGTGTACTGGGAACCGTATACTAAAAGCACTGCCATTTGCCCAACAATTTTGGTGATAATCTGAGCTTAAAAAGCTCTTCCTTGACAGCTGTAGCCAGATGTATGCTTTCCTCAGGCTTATTACTGCTTCAGGATGGCAATTACAGCCTGGGAAATGGGAAGGATTGAGGCATACAAGGCCTGCAAAGCCTTCCCATTTAAATTATATTGCCAGCTAGCAGCAGGGTTACCCCAGCATTTCTCTGCTTTTCCTCATTTCTTGCTTCAGAGCCCCGAGCGTTTTTACAGCCTTTCAATTTTCTACATATTTTTAAAACCCTCAAGAAGCACCAGTGAAAAGGGCCACGGACACCTCGGCTATGGACCGATGAGGAACAGCACTTCCATGCTGGAGATGGTGGTTTGCCTCCGTTCCCGCAGTATTTCTCCCGTTAGTCCTTCCGCTACTCAGGATGCACCCAAGCGAGGACAAGGCAAACTCCCGAAAGTGAGTAAAATACTGGCTGCGATGATGTTCTTGTTCATCTTGACACTCTCCCTTGTATGCAGTAGACATTATTATTTTTTCAAACGACTGCTGCTCAGGTGTTGTTACGTAGATGTCTTTCTCTTTGCTTTCTTTAAACCTGTCAGAAATCCGCTTGTCTCCTTGGAAACGTCGTTCCTCTCTTTGCCCTTCCTGTCCTTCATGGATGGGTGAAGTTCTGCGGTTAGTTGTGTTTCCTTTTTCCTTTCTGCAGCGCTCTGAAGTTGCTGCTTTCCCTTAAGTTCCCTATTAACTGATATAACTTTGCAGTCTGTTCTGCTTCCATGATGCAGAAGTAGTTGGTTTGTCCCATTTGGACAAAGTCATGGTCCCCATGGGCCAAATCTTTTTACTTTTAGTAAAGCTGTTTTGTGTAGGTACTTCATCTGGATTTCGTCTTTTCAAAAAATCATGTGTTTTTTTTCTGACCTTCGTTTTTATCTGGTACCTTCATGTGGCATTTAGAAAACAGATATAAATTAACAGTAACAGTCAATAATATTGCCTGGCTTGAAGAGTAAAATGGAAGAGGCTGAGCCACGGTGAATGTATTAGCAAAATGCCCTGCAATATGCTGGTTACCTGCTTTTTTTGATGCATTGCATTTTCTGAGCTCAAACAAATATTTATTCCACAAAAGCAATTTCACATTCATTTATCCTTTCAGAATATAACTTTACTGTGTAAAATCTCTTGCAACTAAAATATTGCTTTTTAGAGGAATATACAAAAATAACCTTAAGCTGATTCCCTACTGCTTAAACCTGCTGCTGCCGCCGTGTGAGTTTTATGAAGTATGACTGGAGGATAATGGTTTTATGATGTTCGTGCCGAAACGTGATCACTGCCACCTCGGTGCCTGTCTCCCGCTTTCCTTGCCGGACCGTTTCCCACGCTGTTGATCACATACGAAATCCAAACCATCTTAAGGCATCTCTTTTCCACCTAAGCCTGTTGCAGAAACACAGATTCCTGTCTTGGTCCTTAGCAGAGATGCATTAGTTTTTACTTCTCAGGCATGATACTTTGTGTGGTTTCTTACAGGCGTTGCTCAGATGTAGGCTGAGTGTTTTTTCTTTTTCTTTTTCTTTTTTTTATGAAATAATCCTAATGTTTGTAGCTTTTGTTTTCCAAGAGTAGCTGGCTGAGCTTAAATAAAAATATGAGGGTGCTGGCAGATTGCAGTGTTTGTAAACTTGGGAGGAAGTAGGTAGGCTGCACTGACAGTCTCAGACCATTTATCCTATCTTTATTTTATTTGTATTTTTTTAAATGATGCTCAACTATGAAAGAATTGGGAACTGGCCAAAAGTTCTTTAAATGGAATACTGATTTTTTTTTTTTTTTTTTTTAAAGCATTGTTTTGTTATTTGTGCGTGATTTCCCTATGTTTCTCCACCCTTCAGGATTCTCCTTTTTCAAAGGATTGGAAACATCACGCTTCTCTAGGATTTACTTGTTGGATGCAGAGCGTTTCCCCCTTCTTATGTGGTTAAGGTGAAGCGAAAAACGATACTTGACCTCAGAAAAAGCCAAAGGAATTAAGTACAGCTTCAGAAAGTCGAATATCTTGTTAAGTCCGGGCAGAAATCAATAAGCGCTTTTGAGAATGGTGGTATCGAGTAGTCTATTTTGAGAAATACCTCCATCTCTGGAAAACCAGAGTGAATTACTACGCTAGAGATGCAGATGAATCTTTGCAGCGGCTTTTCGAGGTGCACGTGCCGAGAAGTTCCTGCTCGCTTTTTCTCACTGTCCCCGCACCGGGGAGCAGAGGGGCTTCACTGGCAACGCGCACGTCGTGCCCGAGCGCAGCTCCGTGCCGCTGCCTTCAATCCGGGCTCACCCTGCGCTGCTGGCATGTTGGTGCCTCGAGCACCGATCGGCTGCCTGCAGACTCGCCTCGAACGCCCGGCTCTTGCTCCTCTTCTTGTTGGAGCTGCCCAAGCAGAGCCGCGGTACCTGCGCGGAGGCCGGTGTGTGCCGCGCTGGGGCAGGGCGCGCGGGGGGCTTCGGGCATCGTTGGGCCCCGCTGCTGCGGTGTGTTGGGTGTAGGTGGAGTGGCTGTGTCGTTTTGGAGATGGGACGGAGTTATTCCCAATGTATTCCCTCTCTTTGAATTGGGAAAGGAGAAGGGAGAAGGCCCTCGGCTAAGTTGTCCTCCAATCCTCCAAAACTTTGCCAGCAAAGCTTCTGAGGAAGCTCTGCCCTGCGGATTTAGGTAGTAGTTTTGGCTTTAGATGTGAGGTGTTTAAAAGAAATGAGTTGTCAGAGAAAGCCCCAATTTTCCCACGACTTGAGGGCAGCCCATCCAGGCAGACCTTGTGGCCTGCAAAGATATAATTTGACTTGTAATGGATTCGGGATTGGAAAATAAACCTGTGCGTGTGGATGCAACCAATTGCTCGAGTCGGCTGAAATAGGAGCACGCTTGTGCCAAAGCGCCTGTGTTGGGTCTGTGCATCCTAACTCTGCAGCAAGTGCAGCTCACGCAATAAGAAAACTCATTATTGCGGGACCCACAGAGAAATATGTTTTGCTTGCGGTTTTACTAGTTAATGTTGTGCAGTGCAAGGGGACCTGCTTTACCCCGGGCAGAAGCTTCAGGCTCGTGGGTGCTGGAGGTTTGGCTCTTCCTCTTTCTCCCCTTCTGCGCCGGCTCTGGAAAATACTCCAGCCCGCCTTGGGGGATGAAAAAGTGCTGTAAAATACCCCAAAGCTATTTTCCTTAGCATAAATTTCACTCTTAAAAGAACATGCTGAATCATTTCTTAGTAAAGCTGAAGTAGATGAAAGTGTTACAGTGTTCGTAGGTAATGGGCTAGTGGTTTTTATGAAACATATTTAGGCCTTTTTAAATAAAACACTTTGAGTTTGCTTTGATCTGCCCCTGCGCCGGGCTCTGGTTTTGAGCTGCAACTCAGCTCGGAGATGCAACTGTAGCAAACGAACCAAACAAAAATACGGGCCAGATGGAGAAGGGGCTTTGGGCTCGCCTGCCTGCAGCACGTCGGAAATGCGCGGGAGGCTGGTGCTGAGCAGCGCGTGATTAAAGAGCACGGCCGCCTGCTTTGGGGAGAGGAATGGGCTTGTTGCCGCTGTAACGCGCGGAGCAGCGTTGTGCATAACGCTGTTAAGAGTTATGCAAATCGTTAACACTAGTTTAGTAAATGGCTTAGCTGTTTGCTGTGGGAATAGTACTTCTCTTTACAGGGAAATGTTCTTTAAATTAGATTGATGCGGAGCGGTGGGATGTTATGGTGGAGGGAGGTGGAATAAATTCTCAATTGATTAAGCTTTGCAAATAAATCCCGGGTATAATTCTTGGTAAATGATCGATCTGCTAGGTGTAAGGGTTGGTGTGCTGGCAGTTAATCTCTTTTTTAATTGTTGCAGACTGCTGTCTGTGTAAATTGCATCCCGCGGGGATGTTTCCACTCGGCTGTGGATGCCAGAGTGGTCAGCCTTTCCATGGAAATTTTGGGAAGATGAGAAGGTACTAGTCAGCACGAAGGCCATGTGCTTGTGGTGCGAGGGTCCAGCCCGGAGAGTTGGAACGGCTGATCCCAAGTGGGAACGGGCAGAGGAGCTAATGCCGAATTTTGGGTTGGAAACCACCTCGGCCTGACCGCCTGCGTGTCACGAGGCTTTCTGCTTTACCCAGGTGCTCCACGCAGATCGCAAGGACCCAAATCCAGCCTTGGTCGGGGCTGAGACACCCTGCCGCGGGAACAGCCGTTTAATCCGGTCTCATCCACCGCTGTCTCGATGATGACAGTGTGATACTGTTTTGCCTCGAGGCTCTGTGATGCCTCGAGTATATGCATTTATAAACGACGAGGCTATGGCATGCTTTCCTCCTCCCCTAGGAAAACAGTTATTTTAATTTGTACTTTTTTTTTCCCTTCCAAAGTAGCCTGTTACGCCTTGCTGTCAGTTCAGCTTTCCAAATGAGACAAAATGGTTTTGGGCATGTCTTGAGATGCCATGTTGTTTTGTTTTGTGCCTTTATTTGAATGTTTGGCATAAGTTCATGGGGGAAGAAAACCCTAGTAAAACGTTGCTGTAGCTGAAGCCAGTGTGTAGCACTGATTTTCTCTGTACTTTATTCCTTCTTGGCACTGGGGAGAGTGAAGCCCGTTAATACGGCCAAGCCCGCTAGGAGACATTTGTAGCTGAACAATTTAAGCAATAAGTAAAACTAGGCTAAAGTCAGGATGGTGGTAGTTAACTTTACAATAAGATGTTTAAAGGTAATATGTATGCCAGCACATCTGAGCAGTCACACCTGCACCTTGGCGGATTAGAGCAGCCCTGCGGTTTTAGCTAAAGCGCGTGCGGCCATCGCCCGGGAGGCAGTGCTCGCTTGCTGTCTGCCGTGTTTCAGATCCTTTCCCCTTGTGCCACCACTACAATGCAGAGAAACTAGAGTATAACTTAAATTTTAAGGTGTATTTAGCTCAACAGGCTAATGTTCTGTTGAGAAATGCTCAGTAAAAAGATAAGTGTGTGCTGTGCTAGAGTAGGAGATCTGTATCCAAAATGGGAGGGATGGACAGCTGTTGGAAGTGCTTGGTTGTTTACCAGTTTTGATATAATAATCTTGATTATTATGCGTATTACTGCTGTGCAAGCTGAGGGCTCCAGGTTGTTGTGACTATTTCTGAAAAGGCTAAGTGTTTCCTTCTGCTTGACTCACAATAACACAGGGAGGCTGGTAATTTGACCAAGAACGCGCAAGCTGGTTGCAGAGTCTTTCTAGAACCTGGGGTGAATGTTCAGATACAAGTTGCTTATATGTGGCCACTTGCGAAAGAAGAATAGAGATGATGTATAGGAATGATTGTGTCTGTCGCTGTGTGTACCAGTATCTCAAATGCTTTGTGCGAGGCCAGTTGGTTGGAGCAAAAATGACCTGTCACTGTTCTTTATGCACAGCATTTTTGTTTGTGAAATATGTTCCAAAGCAGCATTATTTAAGTTTTTCTCTGGAGGAAACAGTGTTTAAAAAAACCCACTCTCCTCTTTGCGGTGTGTTGAAAGGAAAATCATGTGGCCTCACTGTTTAGTTGTGTTTGCCGAGTTGAAAGACATGATGCATTGCACGTACGAGGGAAGGAATCGTCGGAGACAAATAAGCTCTGCCAAGCTGGAGGGTCTGGGGACGTCGTACGCAATAATTCTGTGCAGCGTTTCGATTGCTCTCCCCGCACACCTCATACCGTCTGTCCTCCAAGGATAACTCTCTGTCCTCCTTTTGCTCTGTTTTCTCTATTTTATAAGCTTGGTCTTCAGAAATCTCTTCTTAAAAGCTGCTACCAACTCCTGCCACATGTCCATATCTGTCTGTCTAATACATATATATTATATATATATTAAAAATACGTACTATATTACTACTACATAATATACTAGCTTGCAACTTGCAGATTTTTTTTTTCGTTTTCCTTTCTCAAGGAGACTTTTCAGGTCTACAGTTAATCTTATTGATTAAGTTAGGAAATTTTCTGTTACAGCACTGTAATCTGGTGAAGTGGCAAACAAACTTTACAGCCTTGCTTTCCGCACAGCCGGTAGCAAATGCGTTCTGTCCGAAGCTTGTTCACTTTAGGTAGCGGAGACTTGTTTAGCAATGTAATTATTCTGGAGCTGGTGTAACTTGTAATTTCACATAACTTGAGTGGTGTTTAGGATGTTCTACTTGATTAAAAAAAAAAAAAATTCTCCTTCAAAATAATATTCTATATGCATGTTAATATGCAAAAGACAGGCTTAAAATCTGGTGGTCTCTTGTATGTGTATGTATCTATATAAGTATTTCTATATCTATCTACAAGTGATTAGCAAGAGCTAAATTTTGCTTGACTCCAATCTTAAAGCTTGCTTTCTTAGTATTTCTTGTTACTCTTTCAGCATGCTTCTTCCTTCACTGTGCTTATAAATAAAACTAGGTCTTTCATTCCGAATTATTATTGGGCAAGCACTCAATCATATTTTTCTGGGTTTCTGAGGTGAATATATTGGGCTGCAAAAGATTCCTTACTTGACCATGGGGAGCAATTTTACCTTTTATAAAAGTAGGTGATGCAGTGAGGCTGCCTTATCCCCTTTAGGGATGTGCAAATGTGGGTAAAATCTGTGTATGCAGCCGCTTGTAGGAGGAAAAACAAGGTGTGTATTTGTGCTTATGTTAAGGGAGCTTATGGCTTGCTGATTTGGGCATGTCTGAGCGGTGATGCCCCTCTCCAGCTTTGATCTCCCAATGATAAGTTGATAGCTGCAGCTCTACCTTTGACACAGCTGCTGGTTTTAAATTATAGTTTGATAGACACTGAAATTAACAGTATAAAGGTCTTAAGTCTGTTCATTTCATTTCTTTTTGATGTTTTATTTAGTAATTGCAAGCTTTAGTTAAAATAACTGACCAGCTTGACATGCAGGAAATTGGTTCAGGACTTCAATCTCGCTGCTGCAATGCACTGTTAACTTCTTCTAATATATGAGTCGGAGAGCAATCTCATCTCTAGGCTAGCAGCCGCAGACCCGCTGAGAAGGGGAAAAGCTCTGTGCAAGAGATCGGCATTGCAGTGAAGACAGAAATGGTCCTAAAATAAATGGGTCTTCCCCATCAAGCGATGGCTGCATGTTCATTTGCAGCAAGAGTGCTACTTCGGCGTTAGGGATGCCAACTGATAGGACAAGATAGGACGGTAGTGCAGGACCGTGGTTATCAGCACGGCTGCTTGAGGTTTCGATGCTGGAGATCACAAGGTCACTTGTCTGGCACATGCAAAAAAACATTTAGACCTTGCTGGGTGTCTGGACGGACCCTTGGGCTGGTGGTGAGCCAGTTGTCATGGTCCTGGATGAACCAGTGATGCAGGACTCGGACTGCTGAGGCGCAAGTGTGAGACTGGGACCTCAGTAGTAACATCCTCTGAAATGCTGTTTGTACAGCGCACAAGAGCAGAGATGGAAAGCTGTGGTTGAAAAACGGCATAGGGAGTTGAATCTTTATTAGGAATTGGGCAGATGTTTGAAATGGAGGAGACTGGTGTGGAAAGTGTGGATGGCTTCGTAAAAACAGCAGTGGAACCAGAAAGGCATTGAGAGTGAGGGGTAACTTAAACAGAAGTGGTGGAAAGCTGATGCGGGGGAGAGTACCTGTAGTTTGGGGTGAAGCATCCTCTTGGAGGGCTGTGTTAAAACTCCATGCTGACCAGAAGACAGTATGGCTAATGTTGGAGTAGTAATGTTGGAGCCCTGCCAGAGAAGCAGCTCTTCGCTTGGCCCCGAGCGGTGCCCGGGATGTGATTCATAACGGCGCTGTCAGAGCTGTTCTTATAGTGACTGTAAAGCACTTATTTGTGGGAGTTAGAGCCAGGAATCCACTCTAGTTGGGCTCGGTGTCAAAAAGAGGAACAAGAGAAAGGGGAAAATGAGACAGAAATAGTGACAAATAAGATAGCTCCTCTCAAAAGCAATTCAAGGGTATTTGAGGAAATCGCCAGTCATTGGGTCCTCTGTCAATACGAGCAAGTTGGGTGAAACTGCTGTGAAGTCCAGAATTAGCCAGTGGACAGATACAGAGTAAAATAAGGAAGAATCGATGTGGCTTTTGGAGTGGGCGGTGTTCCTAGTGCGGTTATTGAGGCCTGTGAAGGGGTCAGCTATGGCTCTTAAGGAGCTGAGGGGACTAAGAGCAGAGGTTCTTGCACTGCTAAAAGGTGGTTACATGCAGGAAAGGAAGGGTAGGAGTAGACGGTCACCTCGCGCAGTGCAGGGAAGTCGGTAGGGCCTGACACCACCCCGTGTTGCAAGGGGCTGCGGATTTTCGAAGGCTGGGGAGTACCAAGAAAGCAGTAATCCCGTTTGCCTTGGTCTTGCTCGCTTCCTTGGGCGCGTGAAATTTCCATGCGTACATCAATTTTAGTCAAGTGTTCCTTCTGAGAAATTACTCTTTCTTTGGTATTGAATGTAATTTTGGAAAGTGATGTGTGAGAGCAGCTCTGGTATGAGCGTCTCTAACGTTATGTCTGAAATTTCTAAACTCCAACCTTAACGATAAGCGAAGAAGTACATCCATCCCTGCTGAGAATAAGGAATCCCAGTTTTGGAGTTAATTGGCTTCTCTCTCTCAAAACAGAAAGGAAAAAGAAAGTACAACTTGACACATCAAAACTCAACAAGAAGCCCCGAACTATAGGGGTCTTTAAAAAGAAAAATTGCTTAAATGGAAAGACTCGCTTAGCTTTCCCCACTTGCTCTTTATAAACGTCCCTGACGGGCTTTCTCCTTTGGGTACTTGGTCAAAAAGCTTAATTTAAGGTGAGGAAAATGTTTAACTCTTGGCAAGTAGAGGAAGGAGAATGCGTAGAGGGCTTAAGGCAGCCTGTTGGGAAGGGCCTAACTGGGCCCTTTCCTTACTTGGGCTAAAATCTGAGAGAATTCACTGCTCTGGGCAAGAAAAGGAAGTTTTGGCTTTTGAATGGAACATAGTGCAAACTTTTTTTCATGGCTTGTGAAATTACGACAAAAAATACAACTTTTGAGCACAGGAAATACTGTAGTAGAGCCATGCGAGTTAATAAAACAAGGACGGAGAAGAATTGTGTGTTTGTACTCAGAAGATTTCGTATAGATTTTAGCAGGAAAGGATGCAGCAAAAGGGGAATGAGTATTAAAAATAATGAATTTCAGGCTCCAGAATCACGACAGTGGAAAAACTTTCTTCAGGTCTGCTTGCCTCATGTTCCCTTGGGCAGATTTGTGTGGCAATGAAGATCTCCGCTCCTCTCTTAGAAACAGTGACCTCAATAGTAGAAGTTCAATGAAGTTTTTTCCCTTTCGTAGGAGACGAATTATACAGTACCGGGTTCGCTGTCCCTGCAGTAATTTTTCTCCTGCAGATCTTGTAGCGGCTGTGCTTGTTCAGGAATCGGTCCGTTGAGTGAAATGGTTGATAAAGGCTTTCTGCGGCCCCCGAGCGGGCTTGGGGGACTTGCTGCCGCAAGGGGGGCTTCACCGGTTCCTCGTCAGCCAGCCAGCGTTGACTGATGTCGTTACCGTTTGCCCCGGGGTAGTTAGAGATGCATGGTAGGCACAGGCGTACGTAGCTACCATGAGACCAGCAGCGAGGCAACCGCAGTCCGTTCCACGTCGTCTTAGGTGTACGCTCATCCTGGTGAGTCACAAACGCATTATTTTTTTAAAATGCACCAGAATTAAAATGCAAACATGAAGTTGTTTGCCTTAGTGCCCTCCATTGTATTTGGTTAATAATTTTGTCCCGAGATTTTTTTTTTGAGCAATGTAGTGGCAAGAAAGATATGAATGAGTGATGCCGTCCTTTCTAAAGGAGGAATTTACTCCAGATCATCTTTGAGTTAACAAGCACTTCCCAGCTTAAACTGGATTCAATGAAAATGTCAAGCACTCGATTAAAAAGAAGTCTCTTTTGACCCAGTAGCTTTCTCCTCTGCAGTTTTGCATCCTGACGTCCTGCTGGCAGTCACTTCTCTGCCATGCTGTGCTGGTCCCCTTTTGCTTGGAAGCGGCGTTGAGTATTTTGGCGCAGCTGCACAGGGCCGCTGGGCGAGTCGTTCTGCAGCGGTCCCCGAGCCGTGGGAGCAGGCTGGTGCTTCTCGCTGCAGCGGGTGCACGCTTCCTTCACTTGGTTGCATGAGAGCTGTGGCGATTTTTAGCTGTAAACTTAGAATGAGTTTCTAGCCTTTGCAGGCTGGGAAGAAGGAAAAAAAAAAGGGGGGGGGGGGCTCAGGTTTATTTAGGCCAAGCGGAGCGAAATGCCTTTTCAGCGGTAGGCGCTCCGGTAGTGGTAGCGGAGAGCTTGTCTTGCGAGGCCGCCGTGTTGCTGCCGCGGGGAGGGCTTCCCTCGCGCTGTGATGGAACAACGGGCTGGCAATGGCCCGTTTTCCCCAAAAGTTGGAAATACGGATGAATGACTAGGAGGAGTGACACTGAAACACATGATCTCCTAAGTTTTATTTTTCCTGTACACAGTAGCTTGTATATGACGACAGTGAAACCGAGCTTTGTTTGCGTTTCTCAACCTTGTAACGCAGGGCTGAGGAATGCTTTTCACTTTTTGCAAGAACAGCTAGGTGATACGTGAGGTTTACACTGGAGACTCTGCAGTTAGATTCAAGTGTCAAGGGTGGTTTTATTTTTATTTTTTATTTTTGTGTGTTTTAAAGTGGTCGTGTGACCACGGCTGCTCTTTTGCTCAAAAGCACCCTGTTAGGAAGCCAAGACTTGGCAGTTCTAAGAGCTCTGAGATTAGAGGAAAAAAAAAAAACTTTCATCTTCCACGTACCTTGCTTTTTCTTCATTAAAAAAAAAAAAAAAAAGATACACGGGAGTTTTGATTTTGCACATGCTTTACGTGTGGGACTAACTGCTGTCAACTGTGGTGGAAGAAGGTTGGTCCTGGGTACGGGAGGGGCTTCCCTGATGCAACGCAACATATAGCTTTGCCTACTTAATTATTAAGTGAGCACTGCTAAATGCACATTTAAGGAAAGAAGAAAAGCAAGGAAAAAAAACTTTAAAAACGTGGGAAGCACCCTGAGTATGTTACTCACATGATCAGCACTAATTCTTGAGGATGTTTTCCTGCAAAAAGCGTCCTTTTGAGTGAATTTCATAGGCTTCTTGTTTGGTGTGGTTAATCTCAGAGAGGTAGCGTAAGGGAAGAGGGCTCAAGCCGGTAGCAAGGGGTAGGTTCACTTCTTGGAGAACCTTGAAATAGCGTAGTGCTATTAGCTTGGCTAATGTAACAGAGTGGCTGTGGGAGCGCCTCGAGGGATGGTTAACTGCGTAGTAACAGTATCAGGTTTTGCAGTTTTTTTCCCCCTCAACCTCTCCTAATTAAACCAGCAGGGGAGCTCATGAAATTCTTTAAAAATTTTGCTCGTGTAAATTACCTTCTATATTTGGAACAGTTCAAAAAAAAAAAGATGATGCTTAAATTAATATTTTATTACTGTTGGGCAGGAAGGTACAATTATGCCATGTTTTCTTTTCCTGAAGCACCCTTTTACTGTGTGTTGCTGCTCACTTTCCCCTTGAGCAAGTTGCACTGACTTGGAATAAAAACATGTTTGCCACCGCTGAAACATCCACGGCACGATGCCGTTTGTCATCGCGGGGGAGCAAGGACCATCTCGGGCCTTCTCATTTGGGCCGAAGCAGCGCGGTGCTGCCCGGCAGAGGACCAGCTCTGCAGAAGGAGCTCGAATGGTCTCCGCAAGTTGTGGTTGCTGGTATAAATCTTTCACTGATCTTTCACACAGGGGAAATAAAAACTTATATATGGCTTGGAGAAGGTCAAGGGGTATTTGGGAACCGCGTCAGCAATGCGAGATGCTGCATAGAGAAAGACGGGCTAATTCGAAAGGAGTTTTGTAGCCAGCGTGGTCACTTGGGCAAAAGGACTTGAGTCCTTTAAGTTTCATTGCATGGAAAAAATCCAAAAGCAGCCAAAAAACCCAGCCAAGCAAACCCTAAGCATGTTGGGGTTTGGCACCCACTAAGAGATTCATGTGCTCCTCTTAATTTTTTTTTTTCCTTCTCCAAATAGGTGGAAAAAACTTAAGTTTTCTCCCCGTTAGTGTCCCCACTGCAGGATGGAGAAGGGGAGGGGCATACTGCAACCGGATGAGCGATATCCCCAGCAACTGGAAACGTTGCATTTTAGAAATGCCAGGCAGTCTCTTGTCTTCCTCAGATGAAACTGTTTATCAAATTTGGCTTGATTTTTAGAGACTAGTTTCAGCTGCCTAGAGGTTGGCAGGGAAATAATTAACTGTTTAAAAAACAAAACGATTTTAGGTCTGACTTGAGGACTTTCCACTGTAGCAATTACAGGCTGAATCTAGGGTCTGTAATAAAAATGCTTAACTGATTTACTGGATGTGGTGGGCCCGGAACGTGTGTATCCACTTAAATTGCCCACCAACTTCTTATCTTGGAGCAAGTAAAATAATTAACTTGTCAGAAAACAAGATAGGTGAAGCCTATGTGAGACAAGTATAGTTAGACCCTTCCTTCCCCCTCCGCCCCCTTTCCGACTGGCGCGTACGTGTTTGGAATTAGCCTGATCCTGGAAAAATTGGGGGAGATTGAGCAGAACTGGGCTTAGCGCTACAGGTTTTGTTCTCTCTGGATTTGTGTAGTGTTTTGGCTGACCGGAGCTTGCTCCTGTCTGGAGATTTCTGCCACCTTGCACCAAGTGGGAGCTTGTTCTGCCTAGTCGGCTTGGAGAGGGTGGCACACGAGCCACCAGCGCTTGAGCAGACCGGCATTGCTGTGGCCGCGGGAGCTGACGTGAGCTGTGCCTGAGAGAAGAGGGGTGGGAAGCCCATCTGCAGGCTGTGCTGTGAAAAACAGAAAGGAATAGTTCAATTTTTTGTCCTATTTTCAGGTTATGAGTTTCGTTTCTTTCTTTTGTGCATGTTGAACAGTGGTTATTTGTGGGTGAGAAAATGCAGAGTAATTTAGAGCAACACAGTAACCTCCGTCTTGGATTGTGGATGGCTTCCTCACTCGGTTGTTTGAGCCATGCTTAGTCTCAGCCTGGCAGCTTGTAGGAAAGATCATCATACCATCACATTTATTTCACCTGGTAGAAAAGGAGGAGCAAATTATTGCACTTACCATAGACACAGATTTTAGTAGACAGTAACAAAACTGTTGGTGCTAGTCTCAACAGACTGAGTCAGAGGTAGCTCTGAAACTTTACCCTTGATGTTTTGATTTCTGCTTTAACTAGGTAGATTTATGTAGACAAGGCAAAACAGACCTTAATACCTCTTCATCGAAGATGGCTTTGTTTCCTGGTGCTGCTGCCTGCCAAACCCTTTGTGGGGCTCTGGGGTGGCCTTGGCAGCTCTGCTTCTGCTCGAGGGGGCACAGCCACGTCGTAAGAGATGGAAACGTGCTAGTTCAGTAGCCGAGATAAAGCTTGGACAGAAATACTCAAAAGTCTAAAAATGCTCCATGCAAGAAATGCTGGAAGTCTGGTTGTGCAGTTTTTGTAGGGAATGGTAGATTTAGTGAAGGTGCTTTTCTGGAGCACCCTCACCGAGTCCTGCACAACCCGCTGGTCCCTGACACGCATTCGGAAGACCTGGCGGGGAGGGTTTGTTGTCTGCCTCCCCCCCGTGCACCGTAGCCCGGGAAGGCTTTTTGCTCTGCAGCTTTGCGTTCCTGCCTTTACCGCTTGGCAGAAGGAGACGCAGCACCCGCTCCTGTTCCTGGCACTGCTGTAAATCACCGAGCAAGCACACGGCAGCTGAGAAATCATTTTCAGTCGCTGGAGTTGAACTGAACCTTTTGGAAGGAACAGTTTTACACAACGGCGTGCGACTGTACGTCTGAATAAACACTTGCTGATCCGGACAGATTTTGGTTTTCATGACAGTTACCACTGTAACTGTGCCATCTTGAAGAGTTGCTGTGCAGGGCTGGTGGATATTTCCAGGGTTTCTTTACAGCAGGACAGACAAATTTCTGACTGTATTAGTCATATACCAACTACATGGGCATATGTGGGAAGAACATACATATTTTATCAGTCTATGTGTGAAGTGAAATGTTATTTTGTTTTTCCTGCTCAAATATTTTTATGAATCTTGGCTGATATCCAGAAAAACGCTTGCATGTATTATGGTGCCTTCAAACTCAGTAGAAATGAAATTTGTTCTTAAGCCATTTCTAGGCTAGAAATGCTTTTCTCCACTGAATCTTTATGCAGATGTTCAAAATTCTTAAAAACAAACAAACAACAACAAAAATACCCTTTCCCTGAATTAATTCAGACATTTATGGAGACCTTTCCATACAAAGCAACTTCTGGTAGATGAAAGCAAAGACTAATTGGGATTTTGTGACACCGGAGCCTTTTCTAAAAAGGAATATTTTTTTGCTGAGCATCCAGATTAATCTAAATGGCTGAAATGACCTGCCACAGGTTTAACAACTTCCAGAAGATCTTGGATTTCTTTTATCACCTCTTTCCGTTCTCTCAGAAAACCACTGTGCATTGAATCCAGATTAGGTGAGGCAGTTAAGGTAATGGAGAGCGACAGGATGGATAAGGAACCCCAAGCTTTTATCCTGCCTTACTCCAAAGAGGTAGAGAAAATTAACTTTTTCCCTTCAATGTGCAAACCCAAGCACTCTTGCACTCCTCTCAGGTTTTTTCCTCTCTGTCTTCTGCAGTATAATCCTGCAGTCCTTGCCGAGGAGGCTGCTCTGAAGTCTCCGCTCTGCGCATTGCTTGCTTGGCCAACGCTCTGTCTCCCCGGCTGGCATCGGTGTCGCGGTGGTGCTGGAGGCACTGTGCCACTATCGAATCCCAAAAATGTGAAATCGCACATTTCCCCTAAGTAAAAATGATACCTCAGTTCTGGAAGGGCGAAGCTGCCCCAGGTCAAGTTAGTGAGATGGGTTGGGAAGTTAGCTTCAGTCTTGGTTATAGCCGTCATGAGGAAATACGTGTTTTTTTCAGAAGGCAAAAATCCTAGTTTGCCTGTGAACTGTCGGCTGCGTCGGACAGGTATCTTGTAAGAATCTGGATTCAGAGGGCTTGCTATTTTGCTGGAGGACCTAGAAAACTTAAGAGTTTGTAGGAGAAATTTGCTCAGTAACTTCAGACTTGCTGCATTGGCACCAGATGTTGTCCACCCTGTGCAGAGTGGAGCAATCTGGAGAAGTTGGTACGAACGGGGAGGCGTGCAGAGAAGAGAGATGGATATGTTGCTTGTGAGCTTTTTTCTGGCTTAAGTCAGCATTTATGTCTGGCCGCAGGGGCGGTAAGCATTGGTTGTGATCTGAAGGCTTCTGAAGTCAGTCGGGTGCCAGCTGGTAGACCCTGTTTTCCACCTCATGCCTCTAGAAGATGGTATAAACTCTCAAACATTTCAAGTCAGTAATCTTCTGCTTTGACGCTATCAAATGCCCTTGGAAGAAGTAAGGATCTGGCTATGGAGTGAGGGACACTGATTGCTGCGTAACGTAGGAACCCGCGTGGTTGTCTCGAGTTTTACAGCCAGGGGACATGCTAGCTGCGTGTCCCCATGAAAAATCTCCAAATCTTGGAAATTCGTCAGAGCCATGCAGCTCATCGTGGGTTTCTCTTCGATGGAAGACTCATCTCTCAATTTACAGTGTTTCCTCCCTGTGATCCCTTGAGCCGTTACTTGCGTGGGTATGTGCGTGGGGTTGTGTGGGGAGGGTTTTTCTTTGTTTTCCCCCACCTCTGTCCTGTATGTACAAGGACCTTCAAACGGCAGCCCATTTTGCAGTGAAATGTTGAACGACTGCTCAGCTCAAGGCAGAAACTCCAAATGATATTACTAGTTAAAGCAGAGCTGCAGAAGTAGTGAGCACATCTGGAAATTTTGCCAAAGACGTTGTCATATTGTGTTACTTCTTTGTAGAAACATAATAATAATTAAAATGCTAAAATGTATTCACCGTAACAGCTGTAATGAGTATGGCTTGCCTCGTTGATACTTGTGTGCGTGCCTATGGGCAAATTTTAGCTGCATGTAAACTGCCAGGTCTTTCAGAGCAGAGGGAGGTCTCTGTAGCTGCTGTTGATGGAGAATACACATCAGGTGAATAAATCTCAGTTTTATTTGGTGCCTGCTCCTAAGGGCGCCTGTTACGAGGAACCTGAATTCTCTTTATAGTCCTACAGTAGTTTGATACCTCTTCTTCGAAGACTTCATTTGGAGCTACTGGTTTGGGAGTGATATTTTTGCTACCAGGAAGAGCTTGCAAGAAATGCCTGTTTCTTAGGTGAAATGACAGGAAAATAATTGCTGATACATTTTTGCCTGTGTGATTTGATTCATAATGAATCAGTAACTAAAAAATCGCTAATGGTTGGGGACTGTTTTCTAATTAAATATTGAATGAACTCGAAGCACAAAAAATAGTGGTGTGGTTCTTAAACTATCTGCATAGGAGTTTACTGTCTATTTTTACTTGCTTTTAGACTTTGGAGATACAGTTAGCAGATAGTATAGAAACAGGGAATGGGACATTGTATGCCTGGGTAGGATGTAAGGTGGTAGAAACTGGACGAATCATGTTTTTTAAATTGCCTGTTGAAATACTTTTTGTCCTTTTTTGGTGTGTTTGTCAGCATTCAAGGGCTTAGCTTTCAAATGCTGAATTACTAGAAAACAAAAACAAAAGACTCAACCCCCCCCCCCCCCCCCCAAAAAAAAAAAAAGCCAAAAGAAACCCCATGGAAATGAGTGCATGTATCTTCAGTTTGAAGTCTAAGCAAATCTGTAATTTTCCCAGCGAAGAACCAGGCCAGAGCTGTGCATATGAAAAGAAAAACACAATTAGGAGATGTGAGCTTAACAGTAATCTTCTCTTTGGGAATGCATTTATAATCCTACCATGGTTAGAAGAGGGATGAAGTTACAAAAAGTTATCCAGAATTATTCTCTTAAGTTTTCAAATCAGAATCGTATGCTTTAGCAGAAAGGAAAAATACTACTTGAATTTTTCTTACCAAAAAAAAGTAATCAGCATGTGCAAAACACCTTCAGCGTGAAGGACAGAAAGAAGTAAAACATGGCAGTAACCACAATGTGACTGAAGCTGTCTAGCCAGCGTGGAATGGCGAGCGCTGTGCGTTGTAGTACTGCAGCTGCTTGAAAATGGTGTTTGAATTGAAGAGCGTAGCTTGACTCTGCCATCGCCAAAGCATGGGAGCGAGCTGACGCGTGGAAAAAGGTATCAAGCAATGGTCAGAAAACTTGTCAGAAGATGGGATGCAGGAGTACTTAAATAGCCGTCTTCCTTGCTTTGATGAAGTGCTGGAAAGAAAATACCTGCGAGAGAAGTTTTTTAAAAAAAAAAAAAAAGAAAAAAGAAAAAAAAAAAGACAGTAAAACTGATCAGCGTAAGACCTTTTGAGCCAAAGTATAAAATGAAGGGAAATAGCATCACTAATTGGAAGGAAGCAGGTACATGCTGAAACTTATTTTTATGTCTGAATTATGTTTGAATCCTGCAACCTGATTCTGTATTCCCTGCACACCAAAAACTTGGAGGCCGTGGAAATTCTGACTGCCTGCAGAATTTAAGGGGATAAATATCTTTCCAGGTGAAAATTGTGATTATTTCTAAGAAGTTATTCTTTATTTTCTTTTGAAATAACAAAACTGACTGAATGATTTATCACTGATTGGTGCTGTTGGTAGTGGTCCCCTCATGTTGCCACCGGACGGAGGTAGCACCGAGCGAGTGATGCTTCTGGTAATGGAGTGCGATTACTCCTAAATGAAGTTTAGCTGTTCTGGGAGAATGAAGAAGAGCATTTCACTTGAGGAAAAATAGCCAGACTGTTGGAAACTTTGGAACTGTGCTGCTAATGTAGAAGCCAGGTTGTCTTCAGAGAAGAAGCAATTCTGTTGCCATCATGAAATCGGGCAGTTCTAATGCACTTCTAGTAAGCTGGCTGTTGCTCTCGAGGCTGCTGGAAAAGAGACTGGAAAGAGTTTGCCAATGCAAAACAAAACTCGATCTTAAGATTGAAACCAAAGCCCAAAGTTTTAACTTTTTTTTTTTTTTTTTTTTAGTGAAGATGGGAAATTTAGGTTGTTCGACGACAGACTGTAACAGTTGTTGGAGTGCTTGTCCGAGTGCGCTGTACGAGATCACCTTGCATCTGTGCGTTTTGTGCAGGGCGGGGAGCTCGTCCAAGAGCCGGCTTTCTTTGTCCTTTAACTGTCTCCTCAAAACTTAAGATTGCTTTGAACATCTGCCCTTTCTGCGCGCCTGCAGCCTTGTTTTTATTTGGCAGCGCGGGGTCTGTGCTGTGGCAGCCGGCCAGCGCCTGCGTCGCGGTTCAGGACTGCACTTTTTTCCTCTTTCTGTTCCCATTGTGAAAGCTCTGAAGCTAGTTTTGCTAAACAAAAAGTATCGCCCTTTGCCAGGGCCCATCTATTGTCATCCTCTGATAGGACTCTTGTTTCCGGCTCATCTGGGGTTGAGGCGAGACTTGCTGGGAACAGCGATTAACCCGCTGGAGCTTCTAATGATGCGCACGAGCTCCTGGACATGTTGTGCTCTGAAGGAATTTCAAAGCCAGCTAATTTGTTCTCCCAGTGCTTTTTTTTGTTTGTTTTTTTGGTCTGTCTTTGTCCTTTTTTTTGTCTTTGGCATCTGCATCAAAACCAGCAGACAATTGCTACCAAATGCAGTTGGAGGACTTCAGGCAATTTTGCATGTATTTTGCCCTGTGGTCATCAATTGTCACTGCAATGAATGACAGGCCAAGACAGTCAGCAGAAAGACATCGAAAGACGAGGAAGCCAGGAAAACAGACTGATTGGAGAAGCTTTTCTGTATCAGGATGCAAAAGAGAATTGGCAATTACTGGAGCTTCTTAACAAAGACCAATTATTTGTATTGAGATTTTACATTTAAATTTGAAGAGATCTTTCCCTCAAATAAGGGCCAAATCTGCCTTAATTACCAAAGGTAAATTTAGTAACTTTGGAGAGTCTGAACTTAGGCTTCCAAACAAGCTCTTACGCTGCAGACAGGGCTCCTAGACACACGGGTCTCGAGCCGCGGGGGGATCTGCTTGGCGTCAGGTAGCAGATATTCCCAGAGCGACAGTAGCTACAACAGGACAATACAATTCAATCTTCCCATCTTTCAGATTTGTTGGTGTGAAAAACCAATGCTACCTTCTCCAGCAGGACGCAGCGAGAACCTTTAGGAGTCCTGTATCGCAACTTTAAAGCCGAATCAGCCTCAAATTTTGAGCGCAGTCAGGATGAGCAGCATATACTTAATGTAAGTAAATTTGAACCACCTTAAAAAGAACCAAAAGTTTCACAAGGAATTCATGTATATTTACTTTGTCTCCTCATCAATCCTGTTTGTAATCGGGGTGGCCTTTCTGGATTTGTTGTTGTGGAAGATCAAAAATGTACTTGCCTTATACCTTCATCTGGAACACTGTGCGTGTGTGTGTTTATAGGCTTATGCTTGGGACTGAAGGACTCCATCTGTGCTTAGGACCTGAATGTTTTAAAGGTGACATGCATTACCATTTCTCCGTCCCTTTTCAGTCTACCGTGTGCCATGTTAAATACTGGTGATGCTTCAACATTGCAGAAGTCTGAAGAATATTGCAGAGAGAAAAAAATGTCTATTTTAAAGAAAGTAGAGGCTTTCTTTAGAACTGCGACAACTGGATGCTTTCATTTCCAAGAGGAAGTTGAGGTTTATTTGGCCTTCATAGTTGAGACTTACATCTTTGTTACTGGTAAATGGTCTCTCCCTTCTGGCCTCTCTTTTCATGCAGAAGGTATTTGGAATTTGAAATAGGAGGTTCCTACTGCGATTTTGTGCCACCCTCATTTGGCCTTTTCCTGACACTAAGGATCTCTGTGAGATGTTTGGTGTTAGCGTGGATAAAACTGAACTCCTGGTTATTTTATGTAAATGGCTATTGAGGTGACAGCCTCGCTTCTGACAAAGCTGTTGTGGAAGATTACCAAAAAAAAAAAAAAAAAAAAAAACCTCATGGTTCCCTAGACTTTTTTTCTCCCTTCTGAAGATGAAGAGTCAACACACAGAAGAAGTTATTGGCATCTTCTACTTGGAATTAAAGGTGTACAATAAGTTGCGGACTCTTGTCTACACAAGGGCATCGGTACATCTTCTAGGAGTCTTGTCATGATTATTGACACTGAAAAGACCCTCTGAAAGCTTTCCAAGGAGACCGTCCTCTCTGTCACTGCTGCTGGTGTCATAGTTCCTTCTGTGGGAGAGGCAAGGGGGCTGCTGGGACAGCTATCAGGTGGATAGCATGTAGACATCTGAAGACCTTTGCATAAACGTTGGGGAGTCAGAGCTATCTGTTAAGGGTGTATGGCACTCCAGCCCTTCTTGTTTGTTTGTGTGTGTGGTGGTTTTTTTTTTTTTTAGTTTTTTTTTTTTTTATTGTTTAAGGGTCAGTCCCGTCAAAGTTGTAAGCAATAACCTTCCTGGTGGAGGCAGTCGGAGGAGATGAACCCTCTGTGGGGACGCCTGTATCCAACAACCTTCTGTTTCTTGGGCCTGTGAGGTGTGCTGGCCCATCTCCCTTCTGAAGCAGCTCCTGAGCGACTGTCGGTAAAGGACAGCAGTCTAAGGTGACGTGAACATAGTCTTCTCTGCCACCGCCTTGAAAAGGAAATGCCACAAGTTGCAGACCACAACAGGACAAGACACCAAGGCATTACTGGTCCCAAAACTACAGGAGAAACTCAGATTAATTGAGATGTCTCCTGTGTGCTTACATCTTTCCTTGGACTTGGAGGATTTCCTAGCTGAACTCTAGAGTGCTGGTTTTCTAGCCAAAGCTCAGACGAGCAGATCCTCCCAAGTTTTTTGGGGTATGGATGCCCGCTGGCTGCCCTCAGGAGCAGGATGCAGTTCAGCACCCGTTTCCAGTATCTAAATCTCTCGTGGCGGGGACCGTGAGGTTTGCTTGCTTTGAAAATAATCCTGTAGCTGGATAAAATGACAATTAGTTTTATGGACTCTCTTAGGGAAATACTTTCTTCCCTCAAACCTTTATGGCACTCTGAGGAGCTCGCAGAAGGCCTGACTCAGCTCTTTCGCATCTGTCTCCCTGTGTAGCCTTTTCTCCACTTTTTGTATTGAATTATATCTAGAATTTTTGCTGGCTTGGAGTCTGAAGGTACTATGAATAGTTAGCACTTGCTGGCAGACCCAAGGAGCTTAAAGATTTGAAAGCTGAGGCTTCGCTGATCTTTGGTAGATTTGGGAACATTTGTTCAAGAAAAATAAGTGTTTTTTTTTTTTTTTTTTTTTTTTTTTTTTTGGTTTTGTTACCAGTTAATGCACACAAATCCATCAAAAGAACAGCTGAAGCTTGTATCTAAGCTAAAATTGAGCATTGCAATCATTACAATTAAGGTTTCAGTTAGAATAAAATATGAATTAGTACTGTGAAATTAAATAAGAGAGATGAGTCTTACAAATGGCTAGTCCTGGAAATCGGGGGAGCAGAACTTGCTTTGCAGTCACAGGTATCCTTCAGTTTTGTAGTTTAATGTATTGAATCCATTTCACAGTTAATCGTTACTCCGCCTAAAGACTCTATTTTGGTGTAGAATGGTTTACAGCTATTTTTTTTTTTTACATATTTTGTTGGTTTACATCTATTTTCTTTTGATGGTTTTACTTCTATTTTATCTACTGTGCTTGCTTTTACACAGTCAGTTTTCTCAACCACTGTCTATATAGGGTGATTTAAGACCTTACTGGTTAGGTATTTAGATGCGTGTATGCTGCCATTTAGCATGCGTTCATTTTGAGCACTTAAAGTGTTAAAGAAGAATATAGTATGGGTATACGTTCTTTAACAAAACACAGATGGGGGGAAAAGTCATATTACATGAGAGAAAAAGGATAACTGTTAATTTTGCAAGGTCTTGGGAGCATCAGACTTGGGCAGACCTTAGGTCAGAGAAATGGGCTGATGGTATTGTTGCTGATGTGCCAGGAGACTTGCTTGTAGTCAAGCTAATGCAGCCTCGAGAGTTTCCCCCCCAGCCTTGTGTCCTGAGTCAGGATGAGAGCCCTGATCTTCCTCCTGACCCGGGACCTTCTCGGATACTTTCTTTGCCCATTGACTCTGCTTCCAGGTGATGCTCTCCCTCCTCCCCTCCCCTCCCCTCTAGGTTTCATGAGCAGGTGGTAAGTCAGAGGGTTAATCAGCTGGTACGTCGAGAGCTTGGCTGGGGTGAGTTTAGCACATCCCACCAAGATATTTCTTCTCATCTGAATACCGTAAATGGCCTTTCGAACTCAGAAGACTCTCCATAGTTGGTAAAAGTTCATTATTTTATGATGCCTGCTCCAAATAGCTTAAGTTTGGATTCATTTTTAACTGCTTAGTGAAAAATTTTTTTTCCCTTTTTTTTTCTTCATTTTTTTTTTTCTTCCTGACTTTGGATTGGATTTGAGAAACCTGGTTCTGCCCCTGTCTGCTGGGTGCTGAAGGGGGGCATGTGATGCAGGATCCTTTTGTGGAGTGCTTTGAGATCTGCCAATGTGAGAGGCTGTGCGAGAGCTCGGTGAAATTAGTACTGCTCCCAAAATAGCCCTGGGAGTATACGTGTGAGTTATGTTCAAGAGCAGATGATTGGGACTGACATCTGTTGTCAGTCTGAGTGGAAATTTTCAATGTTGTTTGGCACAGGAAATGCAAGGGGAAAATTCTTACTCCTTGTTGGTATCCGTTGGTCTCCTGAAATGATCAATTACACTGTTATATCAGGGGAGCATAAACATTTTTAAGAGCAGATTTTACTGCGGTGCTGAAGAGAGTACCTTTAGGGCCATGCTGCTTGACATCTGAAGTCACTGTAAGCACAAACACCCTTTTAAACTGTGTGTGTCCCCGAGGTGGGGTGGCTTACTGGTGGTTACCTAAACCTGCTGTGAAGCCGGAGTCGGAATTTAGGGCTTCTGGTTCTCGGAGTCCTTTCAGGCTGGTGTCTGAGTCACGCTACGGGTAGATTTATTTAGGTGCCCTCGTGTGTGGAGAAGTGCTTAAGCAAATTCAAAGCTATTAATTATTTGTCCTTGTGGTTATCATCTCCCCTGTAGTAAACAGATGAAAGGTAAGGATGACTCGGGGGGGGGGGGTGGAAAATGTCAAAGAAGAATCCACGGCACTTCCAGATCAAACATAGCTGTGGTGCAATATTGGTATTGGCTGCAAGAAAAATGTCCCATCCTGATGTTGCAGAGTTTGTGAGAGTTATTCCTAATCTTGTATTAAAGCTTCCCTTTTCATCTCCTTGCTACTAGGAGAGATTCCTGAGTCTTTCCCAATCTTACTAGTAAGTGTTTTCTCTTAAAACCTGTGTAATTCAGTGGCTGGAAAGGCCACATATGCTGCGTGTGTTTTAAGTGTGTTTAGAGATGACTTGAGACCTCCCAAATGAGGGAAAACATGTCTGTGAATCTTATGAGGAATTACTTTCAGGATGTGATTAAAACGTAATGCACTGCCTTCGTTGTCGATGGAGCCTGGAGGAAATTTAATAGCAGAGAATTGTACGCGTCTGTAGCGATGATACAAAGCTCTGGGGCTATGGGCTGACCTACCGCATGTCTCTCCTTACCGGTTCCACTGAGGTGTTTGATCAAGATTTTTTCAAATATATTTAGTGGTTTTGGATCTTTGAAAATTCCTGCAAAATCTGTACTGCAATTTGGAAAGTGTTTCATAATATAGTCGTAGTCCACAAACATCATGAATTATCTTGAAACACAGAACCTTTGAACTTGCTTTTTATTACTGATGATATTACTTACTATATTTATTGTTACTATTACTGTTACAAATCATAAGATATCAGTGATGCTTCTGCCTTGCAGGTCTTGAGGTGCTGTTCACTCTGGATCAGTGGTTTGAATTGTCTAAGGCAAAACAAGATGCTTGTGTACAAAGAGTTGGGAGTACTTAAAGGACTTCAGACTAGAATGAAAACTTTCTGTTCATTTAGCTGCAGCCTATCTTATCAAAGCCGAGGGTGTGAAAGATGTTGATGGCTAGAGGGAATAAATTGGCTTTCTATGAGAATGAGCCGTCCGTTCCTTATTTTACCGCAGAGTTTGACCACCATAAATTCTAACTAATGGTTTCAATGTTCTTGCCGCGGTGCCTGCCAGAAGGCTGTTTATGTTGGAAGCCCAAAAATATATGACAAGTATGAGACAAACGTTTTCTCAGCACAGGAGGGAGCGAGCGTCTGTACCTGCATGGATAACAAAGGAGCAAAGATTTGAGGAAGTCTCCTTTTGCATTTCTCTTTTGTTGTAACAAACGATGGAGATTTTTTTAAAATCTTTTTTTTAATGTCTGCCTAATCAACAAGTACCTGGTCTTTTGTGGGACGTTCAGCAGCTTAAACCCTTAAGTCCTGTGGCTGCTTTGTTCAGGGCCCCCGTTGTAAATAACTAGCACTCTTATATATTTTGACCGATAATGTATCAATTATATCAGAGCTGGAACAGCGTGAAGAAAATAAGCAAGGGGAATGTTTCATAGCCGGTACCTGTCCTACAAATCATGTTTTGTGCCTCTTGCTGCTTTATGGAGCTGGTCTTTGTTGCCTGGCAAGGACATTTGTGCCTGTCATTCTTTGGAAAATCTCCCTGTAAATATCCATGAGAAGTCTCTTATCTGCTAAATTTCTCTTTTAAGAAATCTCCTTTGCTGTTAGCTACAGGAAAACTTGACAGCTACTCGGTTGCTGCTGTGCTGCCTACCGTCCTGGCCAAAACTGCTTGACTGCTTCCTCATGTTCTTGCTACCTCTGGTGTCTGCGGGCTTTCCATGGGCTTTCCGTGGGCATGTGCTGTGTCCAGAGTGTGCGTTTGCGTAGCGCTGAGACCTGTGAGAATTGCCTCTTTACATACGCCCGTCCAGTATATAATCAGCACAGGCAGTATGTCACTCATTTTTCTTCACGCTCGGCTTATCAAATGCCAAATGGCTTGTACTTGTTCTTTACTGTCAAAACCAATGGTTTTCGCTCAGATGTTCCTCCCACTTCTCCAAGCACAACCTTTTTCTTTGCCATTTTTAAGCTCGTTACTGTGTTTATCTTACCTAATTACGGGGTCTGTTTCACTGTGTGTGTTTAATTTCAGCAGGGGAAAAGAAATCTCAGATTGGGTTTGAGAGGTGTGTTTGACGCAGGTGGGATCTCAAATGTTAAAGTTCTGTCTTAAAGATATAAATGTTGCCAGAACGCATTTCTTTTACACTTGAAACTAAGTTGGAAGAAAACTTGGGCCTGAAATTTTTGGAACTTATAAGAAAATATTTGTCTTTGGGACACGTTGCCTTTCATTATCTGTGTGCTTTGCCTCGTATTGCAAAACCGTTTTCCTTTTGTTGAGCTTTATGCAGGTGATCTCTTTGTCAGGCGTTATCTGATGTAAGCTCCCAAGAAAGGAATTGCGGTTATGTGAGGACTGAAACTGGATTCCAAGACCTGGGGTTAAATATTGGCAGAAAACACAAAAAATGAGCCCATTTTCTAGTGGGGATTTGCACCTCGCAGCTTCTAAACCGAGCATTGACTGCTGAAGCTAAAAGCTTTATTAATGGCTCTTTAAAAACAAAATTGTCTGAAAAAAAAAATTGGAAATAACACCATTAGGAGTTTGTCAAGTGAATAATCGAATTACTGTGTTCCTCAGCTCATGGTAGGATTTTTGTCTGTGGTCATAGTCCCATGAACTAGCTCAAGAGATGCTATATGCTCCTCTGGTAAATGTGTTTCTTATTTTTAAAAATAGGGGTTTTTTTTTGTTTTTAAGATCTTTTGTATTTTGAAAAGCTGACAAATGTGAGCAGAATTTTTACATTGCACACGTGGAAAATACTTTTTCCTTTGATGCCAGCGTGACCTCTGTGCTGTGCTGCTCGAGTTGTCTGCTGCGTTGCCAAAATGAAGGGCTCGCTCGCTCTGAAGATTGATACTGAAGCACAAAGCTTGTTGTTTCAAACTCCTATTACAGGAAGGAAATGAGGAAAAAAATGAAGCACTCTATGTGTATGAGTTCACTTAAGTACCATTTTCTTCCATGTAATTGCTGTGGCCAGCCCTATGGAAATGACCATATTGTGTTTATAGCCTCTGCTTAAAAATGCCATTCTTTTTTCTTTTTTAAAAAGAAAAGAACATTTGGCCTCTTAAAAGCTCGAGTATTTGATATTCATTTTCTTCCATTTACTCATGGGATAAATTAAACAAATTGCAGTAGTTCAAGAGAGATTAAAACAGCCTACAAGCCATTTTAAGGACAAACAAACAAGGACAAACAAACAAGTAGTGTATGGTAAAGCGACATTGCCAGCTCTTAGCTTTTTTTTTTTTTTTTGTAATTTCTGGTATCCCCTTCTTCTGCTTCATTATTTCTGTTGTTTACTTTTTCATGGCAATGGCAAGGGTTTCTTCTGTTAATGTATTTTTTTTAAGGTAATGATACCATCATTCATAGGGACCCTGAGCTCAGAACGGGCAACTTCCCCCATTAAAAAAAAAAAAAAGCCGACAAAAAGACCCTCCCAAAGGCTTGGATTGGTTTTCCTAGGCAGCTTGATTAACCACGTTCCTCCCGGGAAAGTCTTTTGTGCCTAAATGCAGTCTAACTCTCTAGATAACCTCATTCATTAATTCACGGCTTAATATCTTGTTACTCTGAGCCTAAACAAATAGCATGTGTGCGCTGAAGTAGCTCGCAGGTGCTCTGCCAGGTTTTTGTGTTATTTCCTTTTTTGGTTTTTTTCAATTTGACTTTTGTCTTGGACCCTCCTTTTTGTCATATGCAATGTTGGCCTCAACGCTTATCTCAAACTCGAGTTGATTTTCTCTGGCTTTAGTTCTGGTTATTTTTAGGAATATTTCTTTCCCTTTTTCCTGCCTCACTTGACAGTTTTTGTATATGACAATTAAGAAATTGAAAAAACTTGACTAGAATTAGAAAAATACCTATGCCCAGTTTCTGAAGTTGGTACATTTGCATCTGGGTCAGGTTTCTTCAGGCTGCTTTCCGTCTGATGGAGCCTTATTACCCCAGGGAAAGCCCTGGTGCTTCCCCCGGGTTTTTCTCAGGGAAATGACAGAATTAGAGCTTGAGTTTTGTCGCTTCTCTTCTTGCACTTAGTTTGCAGGAGTTTGTTGTTCAGGCCTTTTAACCTGTTGGTTTTTGTGGTCGGTGTTCTGGTCCGTGGGGAAGAAAACAGCATCTGCCTCGCTAGACCTCAGGATGAAGTTGCCAGAAGAACAAGCCACTTCACCAGGACGAGTGATTAGCTTTGTATACGAAGTAGGTAGACTTATTTTTATGCCTTTTCCAGGATTAGAAGTTTCATTGATATCATGTTGGAGCAGGCTGGATGGAGAAGAAACCATCTCCCTTTGTGGGTCGAAAAAGTCAAAACCAGCACGGTTGGATTTCTGGGTTTTCTTTCTTGTTTGTTGTTGTTGTTGTGTTTGGGGTTTTTTGCTTTGTGGGGTTTCTTTGTTTGCTTGTTTGGTTTTTTAAGGGTTGAACTTCTGAAGATGATGTCACTTACCTGCTTTCAGTGGTGGTGGTCTATAAAAATAATAGAAGATAGTGAAAATAACTCTCTAAACTGGTAGGTAAAAATCTGCAGTCTTTCTAGCAGAATTACAGGTACCTTTTGGGAAGGAGGAAAATTTTTATCCTGAATTCTGCATGTAATTCCTAGTCCCAATCTAGCACTGTGTTTTAAGGCTGATATTGCATGATGGCTATCAGCTTTTCTCTTTTGCATTTAATTTCTGGAAGAGGCTAGCAGGAACTCAGAAGCAGTGAGCAGAGCAAGAACACGACAGTTTTAACTTTCTGCTACAGAGCTGTGATCTACCTGTGATGAGTGACTGAGGCTGCGCAGAGACTGGCGGATGCTCTCTGGTGAATCCAGGATGTGATAAATGAAAAATCCCCCACAGGATTTTGGAGCAGATTTTTGCTGACATTAGTGGTCTGTCTTCCAGCTGTCTTTTGAGTGGAAGCTTGCAGGATTTCCTGTCCCATCAGTGTTTTCCCCTGGAGTAGCAGAACTGGAAATTTAATAAGAGTCGAGTCGGGTTTGGTGCCGTCTTGGGGGGATGCCTTTGCAGCGGTCCATGCATCTCCAGAGGTCCCGAGTTCCTCCTGGGCTCTTCTCCTCCAGGACTGTGGTTGTCGTGAGCTTTTGGAGAGGGAAAGAGTCAGCTCTTCTGTGCAAGGTGGTTCCCTTTTGGGCACTTGTGGTGTTGGGCCTGGGGGGTTGCTCTGCTGCTTTCTGGCGTTATCTTGGCAGAGGCTTGTCCTTCTGGGGAGAGGAGCTGGAAGAGAAGAGAGAGAGGATGAATTTCAATTTTGGCGTTTGTGCCCTTGGTTTTTCCACTTCCCCTACCATACATATAACATTGGATTATAAAGTGCTTTGGAAATTGCAGGTGGACTACGTTATCTCTTGGAAGAACTTGTACAGAATGGCACACAATTTTAGTGGTGTCTTTCACTTACAATTTTTAACTTTCATAAAGATCTCATTTGGATAAAATCTAGTAAAACATTCCTAGTATGTCAGTTTGTCTATGAGATTAATGATTTTCAGTGGAAAGGAGGGGGAAATAGAGTGAAATTGTCAGTGATGACAGGTAAGTGGGTGCCTTGCAGGGTGCTCAGTAAAAAGGAATGACTTTCTAAAAATTGAGAACCCATCCTTGCTGAATATGTTCAGATGCTACTTCTCACTCTCTGGAAAGCTCAATAAATGTTTATGCTGCTCTTGGGTTTACTTGCTAGGAACTTCTTGAGTGCTTCATGTTTCTAAGCGTGAGAACTAGTCTTTCCTTATATTCAGTCTCCTGGAGCAAGGAGAATGTATTTCTTGATGTGGGAACACAAAAGCTAGAGTGGTTATTTTAAGGTTTTCTTCATGACATTGTGCTATTTCTTAAAAGTGCTTGGATTGATCATGTGTAACATCGTGCCTGATGCTGATGTTTTTAGGATGCATCTGGAGATTATAGCTCAAATTTTGTTCTTCTTGTTTAATTTGGAAGATCCACGTCATGCATGGCTCTCCAGTAGGTGAAAAGCTGTAGTTTTGCTTAAGGAAGCAGAGGAAAATATTAGGTCAGAATATACTACTGCTATGAGTTCTTGTACTAGTCCCTATTTTTCCTCCTTAAGGTTTAAGGACAGCACTTTTCAGCCCTGCTACTTATGTTTAGGCATTCAGAGAGACGTTGCTCTGTTGCTTAGCCCAAGATGCTGCACGTTCGCATCTTCTGTTAGTGGAGTTAAAGAAATGCTTTTATCCTCCCTTCCTCCCGGGCAAACCCATGTTCTCGGGGCAGGTACTGAGCAATTAGTGCTAAGTGCACCGGCGATGTATGTGTGTGTGCACAGAGCTGAGCACGTCAGCTCAGGGAGAAGGGGCAGAGAAACTCCTAAAGGTAGGAGGGGATCTTAATGGGAAATAGGCAGTTACTATTTTGGAGGGTTTTTGGGGTGTTGCTGTTAGCGGAGGCTGACGTACGTGGCTATTGCCTTTTTTTTGCCACTCCCTCCCTGCTGATAGCTGGGCAAAGCAGCGTGGCGCGTTGGGAGGAATGTGAGTTTAGGAGGTGTTGAAGCTTTGTGGCTGTGCTGGCTTATCAACGGAGGATGACAGTGTGCCTGGTGTAGCTTTTTTTTGATGTCGAGGGATTACTCTTCCGGTTTCGCTTAGAATGACATCTTCCTTTGGTGGGCCAGGGCTTGATCCCGTTGCGGTGCAAGTGTCGGAGCCTGGAGGAGAAGCAGGGGAAGCAGTTCGCCCCGAAGAGGCTGCCCGACCTCGGGAGCTGGAAGTTAGGTGAACAGCTTTGAACTGTGCCTCTGTCTCTCAAAAATGACTAGAAATGAGGATAATGGAAAAGGCAACAGAAAGCAGCTCCTTCCAGTGCCCCTGACTTCATCGCTGATAACGTGTGTGTCAACATATGTGTGTGTGTGTGTATTATTTATGCAATAACAGCTTAGTTTTCTAGCTTCAAAAACCTCATGCTGAATTATAAATATATTTATTGTCATTTAATTTCTTCAGCTCTTAACTTTGATTTGCCTAGGGCCCATCAGCTGATTTCCAAAACTATGCAGCAGTCTCGGTGGAGCCCCACGTACAGGCGCATTAAATCCCCGCTTTGTTGAACTCCATCGTGTGTAATCGTAGCTATGATAAAGTTTGCGTTAGCATCGCCTGCTAATGTCATATCTGTGCTATGCCACTGTCTTCCTTTTTCTTAGTTTTTCCTGCTTTAGCATCTAGCTGGTTCTAGCAGGGCTTCCATCATGTGAAATAGGGAGGGGAAAAAATATCTATTTTTCTCTGGAATATTAAGGGTCCTCACTAAAAAGTGGTCTTTTAATAGAAATTCTAGCAGTCTTAATTCTAAACTGAGATCAGTCCTAGATAGTTATGTGATTAAAGACTTATCAGGGCGTAAGAAAATCTTTTAATGCCGTGCTAGAGACCTCTGCTTCCTTTCCATTTTGTGGAGTTAAGAATTTGATTATTAAACACTTACTTGTCTGTATAATCGTCTAATGTACTTCTCCACAGTTGTGCATTCCTTAGCGCAGAAGAGACATGAGTTAAAACTTTTAAATGTAATAATCCTGACCATATATCAATTGCTATTGTTATTAAAGTCAGAGCAATACCTAATAAAAATGACAATGAGGAAATCATGAAATCTAGGTTTGACACCACAGGCACTGTAGTACAGATATGCAATTTTGCTGTCCAGTTTTTTTACTTAAAGGATTGCTATGCCATTGGGATTCTAGTCCTTGTTTTGCACGGTCAGCATTGCTGTGTTTCAGTAAATAACACTGCTCTGCCGACCCCAGCGTTGGTGCCTACACCAGCTTAATTGAGCGAAAAAAGAACAGCAATAACCATTTTGGCAGTGGACGTCGCCGCTGAACTCCGAGAGGGACTGTCCCCGCTGCAAAGTGCGATCGTGATCCTTGTTCTACCTGCAATTTCTCCCTTTCGTTTTTGCTTTCCTTTGGGCGTCGTCTGAGTACTTAATTTATCTCCAGGACTCTACTGGCACGTTTCTGTAGCGGACAGATCATTTGTCAGAGAGCTTTTGGTGAGAGCCTGTCTCCCATTCTTCTCAAATGACTTCCCCATTGGGTTTTTGTATTCGTTCTAGAATATATTATAATTTACATATTTTTATATTCTTCCTTTATGAAAAGTGCTATAGACCAAGAGAGTGCTCTGATTTCCTTCCTGCTGCCTTTGCCCGGGGAGGAGCTCTCCCGGAGCAGCCTTGTCTTTTAAGAAACCTCCGTGGAGTTGCGGGTATGGTTTCCTCCCCATGCCTCCGGTGCTGACATCTGTGATTTTGCAGTACCCAACAAGACACAAAATGCCACATCCTTGAGCAGGGTACCGATTTGCTACTTGTGAAAGCTACTGCTGCCGCAGACACCGACTCCTGTGCGCTTGCTTTTTTAAAATAAGTGTTTCTGCATCTAGCCTGTAACAACGTGGTCGCTGGGCAGCCCAGCTTCGGAGGGTTTTCTGCTGTCGGCTGGCAGGGGATCTCCAGCACCGAGCTACCTCTGGGAGCTGGCTGCGGCTCCAGATGTGGCTGGGGCCCTCCTTTCCTGTTGAACAGTAAGTTTTGTTACTACCTTTTACTTTTTACATTTTTTTTTAATGCATCCAGTATACTAATACCCAGAGATCGTGCTAGATTGCTGCTCAGCTGTTTTTTTCAACAAAATACATCATGTTTGCTTGAGCCCAGCAGAAGTAGCAATGCAAGATGTTCCTTTTACTTCTTACCATTTCTCTATAGTCTTTTTTAAATCTGTAAACCCTATCGTTGGTGACTTCATATTTTCTTTCCTGCTTTGCTGGAGGTGGAGATGGGGGAGGAATTAGGCAGGGCAAAGTGGGAAATGGGTTCTTCATTCTCTTTGCAGCTGCATTTTCTGTGCTGTCATGGTTTTTAATCCATTTGGTATGTGTCGTGCTGATTTTTGGTTTTGCATTGCCTTTTTTTTCTCTCTCTCCTAATCAAGATGGCCTGAGGTGCTAAGTAATAAACCCAGTCTGAGCTTCCCACTGAAAAACTGCATAATGATTTATTTTGACAAGATTTATTTACCATACAATCATGACCAGCGATGCTAATTTTACTGTCATTTTCAATTTGGTTTTTGGAAGAGCCCTTGTTAGGTTTTCTAACACTTTTTACCAAGAATGGTCTGACAAGCCTAAAATTGCATGGCTTTTGTTTTTGGCATGTTACTTTTTTAATCTTCTCCTTCCCCTCTCTCATCCCCTGGGACCGTTCATGCTCACAGTTGTCATATGGAACAACACTGGACCAACTGCAGGAAGCGTACAGTTCCTAGAAGCTGAAGATTGCTTGGGTACAGGTGTACTTAGACTTGTTACTTTATAAAAATAACAAAAAACCCCCCAAAAAACCTACTTTTTGAAGTGGTTTGGGATGGTTTGAACTCAAATTATAGTTTCTGAAGAGTGTTTCAGCTGATCCTTACTGGGCAGCCCAAGGCTTATGTATATGAGCCTTTTCTGCAGCAATCTAAAATGCTGATATTGGCCGACAGGTTTGAGTAGTGAGGTGCTGGTGGTTGTGTTTTGTTGTCGGGGTTTTTTTTTGTTTTGTTTTTGTTTTTTTTTTTAGATTGCATGGCATTCCTTGTTCAGAAGATTTGATAGGTGATAGAAAAAATAGTGTAATTACTTAAATGATGGTGACGCATGGCATGTTCTTCGAGGTCCTGTGAATTGGGTGATCTAATGTGCTGTTGTAGCACAGATTCGTGTGAACATTGAGGTTCTTTGCCCCAATTTTGGACTCAGTTGTACCATGATGCTCCTAGTTGTGTTGATTTTTAAGCCCAGAGGGACCACTGCCTCACCCATGATTGACGTGGTTGAGCCCCAGCGTGTGGCCTGTGTCAGGAGAGGTAGCACAAGGTTTGTAACTCTGTGACAGATTTTTGTTAGTGTCCTATGTGCGACCAGGTTCAGGTGAAACAAAATACTTTGTTTTATTTTTGTTTCTTCCTTTCTTCTTTAGTCTAAATAAATACCCACCGTTCATGGCATCCCTTCTGTATGGTGCAGGAGAGATCGTCATGGTGCTATCTTCTGTGTTTGCAGTGGTTGTGAGTTTGTGCTGGATTGTGACACAAATGCAGCTTCTCCGAACTGAGGTTGCAGCACTTGGGGATATGTGGGAGCGGAGCGGCGGGCTGTGAAGAAGTAGAGAAGCTTTTGCCAGATTGGGAGAGGGTATAATAAAACCAGAGAAACGTGATCGTCCTCAGAGCGCTCTCTCCAGATGCTGCTTTATGAGCCAGGGAGTCGGTGATTACAAGGATGGGAAAAAGGTGAGCAAAGATGTCATCTCCAAGCAGCTCTCATCCCTGCACTGCATGGGCCTAGGTTCCTCGTGAAACTCGAGTTCCTTGATCTCCAAGGCTTCCTAAACAGAAGCAAACTTTACAGAAGAATAACTGTGACAGTAACCCTTTCTCCTTGTCAGGCCTGTGGCTGGTTCCCTGGAAAGCCCTTGGGGGCTAGCAGTTATGAGAAGAAGCGTTGTAGCTCTTCAAACTAGCAAAAAAACATATCTATTTTTTCCCCTTGTTATAGGCAAAATAATTCTTGTCTTTAAGACAGTTGATTTCAGCATCTTTGTCATGGAGGAGGTCAGATCACAATATCCTTGTAAAGACTTTGAAGGGCAAAACAGCATGGAAATATGTAACAGGCAAGTACAATGTATCTGAGTTACCTGATACTATGATATGAAAGATTTCTTCATTTTTAAAGCTCAAATACTTAAGGTGAAGTAATAGCAAAGGACAAATTTCTTGAGCTGCTCCATAGATACAAAAAGTATCACAACAAAAACTGCAGGTTTTTGCAAAATGTGCAGCCGTGAGGATGACGCTGGTGATATGAAAGACGGATTGCTGTAGAGCTGTGCAAAGCATTCATGTGGATAAGAAGCATTTTTTCCAAGTGGAAAAACAGGGCGATGCAGGATGCCCAAGGAATAAAAGCAGAGCTGTAGCCCTTTCCCAGGGACCTGTAGTGACGGAGGAAGCTTGTCTTTGAACATTAGCCACAGTCTCCTTGTTGATGCTCTACCGGGTTTTCTCCTGGTATGTTAAGATGTTATAAACATACCCGTTGTAGGAAGAACGAGCAGGTCTCTCCTGTGCAAAGCCTGCGTGAGTACGGGTGAAGCAAACCAGGGGTGAGCAGCCCGCGATCCCCGATTCAGGAACACGGTTCACAGCGCAAGGACAGTCAGTTTTTCCTTGTATGCTATGAATAACTATTGGCAAGTGTCAATACGTAGCAAGCCAAATTATTTGAAAAGGCTTGTTCAACACCCTCGCCAGACGCTCGTCATGCTTGACTTAAAGCAAAGCTTTGACCCCTTGATGTGCTTTTTGTGGTGGAAGAGCGTAGCCCCGTCCTCCAGCCCCAGCCCTCCCTGCAGGCGCTGGGCGCGGAGACGTTGGCATGAAACTAGTGTTACCACTAGATGGATCTGTTTCTTTAACAAGCCATTGACTACCACGTTTTAAAGAGAGAAATCTTTCAGGCTTTTCTGGGTACCATAAGGTACAGATTACCCAACTGCTCTTTGAGGACTAGTTATTTGTAGGGAGGGTAAAATCTTGTTCCTAATAACTTATTATTTATTTATTTATATTATCCAGTTGCCTATACTATTCTATTTTTTTCCATATGTAGAACTAAAAACCGTAGGACTCTGGAGGAGAAAAAGGGGGGGGGGGGCCCTCAGGGGTCTAATAACACCTTACTTAAGATCTTATATGTAAGCCTGGAAGCTTTATCAGAAATTTTTCTATGAGAATACAAATATTTTGACTTGTGAAAAATTGAAACATTCAGCTACAGTAAATTCATTATAAGTACTGTCATTGGTCATTTAAAAAAAACCAAAAACCCCTTGCATGTTGCCTTAGTGACTATTGAAGGCTGATCAGCATCTACTGTTTTATTCAGAAGCATCAAAAAGAGCTGAAAGAGAATCACAGGTCCATTACTGAAGTATTTGTAATAAGGCAAGCGCTAAATATCGGATAAAAATGATATTTTTAGAAGCAGGTACTCTTGTTCAAACATGGGACAGTTGCAATTTCTTCAGAATTTTCATATGTAAGGGAAAAATGTTGAATTCGTCTCTAAATTGGAAAAGTCTAGTACAGCCACCAGTGCCAAAACATGTTTGGTGCTTTGATCTACATCTTTGTGCCAGGAGATGTAAAACAAGAGTTTTCCAGTCCAAACCTGCCTAGTTACGACAGAGGGAAGGGAGAAGGATGTATGGCATATGGCACCGTTGTCATGAGCAAAACTAGCAGGTTTAGTCACCAGCAGCTAGACCTTTTAGCTGCTGGTCCTCGTTCTTGTACTCAGGCCTGAGACAAGTTTCAGTCCAGCTTGTTGTCATTGCTGGTCTTTAGTTACTTTAAGTCTAGACAAGATCCTCTTTTTTTATATTTAAGAATATATATATAGTTATATAGATATATCTATAACAAACATCATGTATGACTTCAGTAATGTGGATTTGGTATCTTCTACTTTCTGCTAACCTCTGTTTAGTGCAACTTCTTTGCTACACATTATGAAAGAAGCATCTTGTGAGTGTGTCTCTATTCTTATGTAAAAACTGCAAGTGTTTGCCTGCCCTGTCCTCCGTGATGAGGACATGGGCGGAGGACGACGTGGGAGAGGTGACTGGCTCTGTTTCTTTACTGCACATGCCCTCTGGGTTTAGAAGCCGTGTGGAAGAAGCCATAAAGTGAAGCAAGATTTTGTCTATATTTGAGTTGCACGTTTTGGTGCTCCAGATGGAGAAACCAGTCAGCAGAAGCACGTCTCCAGAAGTCACCGATGGGCACAGGCTGAATGAATGGGAGCCTTACGCTGGAAAATGGAAACCTCAGCGCATGTCTCAACGTCGGATGCAAGATCAGCAGCACGAGGAGAGAGGGAGGGATTTTCCCACTGGGCTAGGATTAGCAATATGCAGGAGAGAGACACTTCGCTGCTTTAAATAAATAAATAAATAAATAAAAAAGGCGTCGAGGAAGCAGTGCAATGGGCAGGCACGCTGGCTGATGGAGCGGGCAGCGTGTGGAGCTGTGATCTGCTGCTGCTGAATTACGGTGGTTGCTGGATGCCGGATCGGCTCTTTGTGAGGGAGAGCGGGGAAATTGCTTGGCCTCTTTCGCACATACAGTGGCAACTGATGAGCTGCCTGTTTCTTCCCGTAGTTTGCATTGATGCCGGCGCAATTTAAGAAGCGTGTTTTCCACTGTGGTAACAAATAATCATAGCTTTTGTTGTCTCGCTGCCTGTTGGTAACATCTGCTTTGCCCTAGCAGTTTGCAGGTACCATAGACGGCAGCTGCAGGTCTCGATTTTTAGGAAGAGGCAGGTGAAACGGAGCTGTTGCTCTTATCCAGATCAGTACCACAACACGGGGAGTATAAGAGTAGACTTTAATGTATTGCATAATGTGAACTGACCTTGAATTAGCAATATCTTGATGAAGTTAATGCTGGCTAATGTAGAGGTTGTGCGTGTGGGTTTAACGTGACCCTTCTGCACTAGAATTAAGTGCTACTGCGCGTTGCAGACCCTCAATACGCATTTAGTGCTCTTGAAGTTTTACTGTGAAGCTGTTCAGGCAGATTGAAAGGATCCGTTTTCTTTGCCGATTTCTTCTCTTTTTCAGGCAAGTCAAAGTGTTAGGGGTCAAGTTAGGGCTTGCTTTCATTGCTGTTCGAAAACAACCATTGTAACACCGCTGAAATGCCGCAGAAAGGCTCTTGAATGTGATCTTAGCTGCGAAATTCATTGCAAACAGATGACAGCACAGGCATACCCATGGCCAGTATTCATCTCACAGCTTCTGTGGTCCGATTACATGAACATAATTGCATGTGATTACACAGATGCTGAAGGTTGGGTGGTGGGATATGGTAGTCTACAGGTGCCTCCTCGGTCGCTTGGCCACCCACGGCGGTGTTGGGTGGTGTCAGCTGCCCGGGCAGACGGCCAGAGCTGCTCCCGGTACCCAGGCGGTAAACAGCTCTCTGTCCTCCATCGGGTTAGCAACGTTCTTGCTTGTAAATATTAATAGAGACTTCACAAGGCTTCTGATTTACGTCTTCTTAATGACACTTAATTGGCAATTTTGTGTTTGAAGGAGGGAGTTCGGTCAGGATTTATTAGCTTGAATTACTGTTTTATCGGGGAAGTTTTTTCTTAAAATTGTGCATACGCCATTTGTGATTACTGATATCTGAAATCACTTTAGTTCATTAACAGTAATGAATAAAATCATAAAATATAGCAGCATAATGATACCTAATTGCCGCGAGCTAGATTGCAGTCTCTTATTTACAGGTAGGCGTGCATGAGCAGTAGGAGTACAACTTGGATAATTCATCATCCCCGGGGTTTTGAGTGGGTCTCCTTTTTTAAGGAAAAAAAAAAAAAAGAAGAAACTTTCGGCAGTGCAGACTTAGGTGTGGAAGAGCGGGGCGTTCCCTCGACCCCGTTGGTACGCTTTGGGATCTTGTAGCTTGGCGTACGTCTAGGTGCTGAGTAGATCGGGCTGCGCAGGGACTGCAGTTGGTTTGTTTGCCTGCTGTGGTGTTTACAGGTGGTTTTAGAGGCTGGGAGAGAGCTTGATTTTTTTTCTCCAGTGGACCCGTTAAATTATTTACACTAGATGGATGCCTTTACTTTGCATTTAAGCTCTAAAGCTGTAATTTGAATTGTTGCCGCAGCCTACGACTGCACTGGAGTCGGCCGGTTTTGCCCGGCAGGCAGGGGTTGCCGTGTCGCTGCCTGCCTCTTCCGCGGCGAGCCTGGAAGCGCCCTTGCTGCTGCGGAGCATCGCTTTGGGGCGGATACGCTCGAGCACTGCCATTAAAAATGTGTAAGTGCAGTGGTTTAGTAAAATGCGGGTTAACGTTCAGCCTGCCGACTGGTTCAGCAATTTCTGTCTCGATTCCGACATGGATTTTACATAAAGTAAAAGCCAGAGGTTTCATCTAAACAACTGCGCAGTGGTTAGGGTTGCGTGTACCTGCTAATTTTCACCTTGCAAGGAGTGAGTAAAAACAACAATTTTCCATCTGCAAAAACTGCTTTTAGTTTCAAAAATTTGAGTGCTTTAGCTGAAAATAGTGTTCTTTCTCCAGCCGTGCCGTTTGTTTCCATGTGGGCATGCAGCTGTTATTAAGGACAAGTTCTCTAATGTGCTGTTTCTTGCGATGCCTGTCTCCTCCTCTGCGCGCTAGTTCACAAGTGATCAAGTGGGATCTACCGGCACGTCCCATTTGTTGCTCCGTCCGTGCTATTAGCGTCCGCGCTGCCATTTTGCTCAGCAAGAAGGATAATGTGTCAAGCACTAATTACCCATCTACTGCTCCTAGGAGGTGCAAGAGATGGAGTGCTACTAAAACCAGAGCTGGCAGCGCTATTTAAAGCGCTTTCACGATTCTGCTGAATTCCGACTGCGAAAGTAGGTTAGTGATGGTACGGTCAAGGCTGTCGGAGGGGCTGTCATGGCAGGCGTTGCCTCAGCGTGTCAGCTCTTAATCGTAGTATGGTCTTCTGAGGAAAAAAGGGGGAAAAAAAGGACAGAGATACGTTGTGCTTCTCGATGCTGTTTGAAATATGCATGCCACTTTTAGGTAACACTTTATGTGTCTCCAGAAGAGATAATGAAGTTGCAAATTGTCTAATCATTATAATGCATGCACATTGCAATTCTGTTTGGCAAATCTGCAATCAAGCCATTGATTTGGTTTTGCTAATGCAAGCTAATCACGCAGGGTTGGGTTTCAGCTGTGCCTGATCTGCTGTGGGAGCAGCTTTCTGGGGGTGACAGAGTGACGAAAGCGAGAAGCTGGGAGAGCGATGCTGAGCTTTCCTACTTTGCATGGCAGCATTGCCATTAAAACTGATCTAAATGATCCCCGCCGGCTGTTGCCGGAGATGTCGGTCCGTGAGCTAGCGATGGCGAGAGTTTGGTGCCGCTTAGTCTAGCGCGTGTGTCCAGGGAAATGAAGTTCTGCCGGGTGATGTTCCTTGGGGATTCCCGTATAACCGCTGTCAATCCACTAGCCTCTGAGACTTTTGTTGTGCTTGGAAAATAAGTAACGTAAGGACCCGTGCCCACTTCTGGTAGGTAAGTGCCTGGAGTAGTTGTGCTACAACTACAGTGAACAGCAGTGTTTCTCTGCTTTTCATATGGAAACCCCCAAATTTACGGTAGCGTACATCCAATAGCAAATCTACAAGAAAGCATTTTCTGTGATCTTTGACATCTGTAGCTGCTATATTTCTTAGGGTATTTGGTATAGCATGGCCATATTTAAACTGAAACTGCTCCTTAACCCGAGTTCAGGAGGCTTCCATCTGTGACTGCTTGTGATGACTCAAATTTCTGTGAGAAACTTTGAGTTTTACTCAAGGAAAAGAATACCTACCTTCTGCAATAATCTGTAACCTTCAGGAGGAAGAAGAGACCTTGAATTAGTATCATACTTTTTTTTGAAATTTTTTTCTTCCTTCCCTAGTTTAGCTTATCTTAATTTTGAGCCTGCAGTGATCTCAATCTCCATCTATGCATGGCAGCTTCGCTCTATTCTCTTGCTTATTTTAGGAAAGCAGTTGAGCCCTGCGGTAAGTCCCGAAGGCCCTTAGTTTGTAGTCACAAGGCCTCAGGAGGAGAAATCCTAGGTTGTGTAATACTCTTTCAAAACGTTTGACCAACGTGCTGCATCTGATTAATGCTCGAGTGCCTCTGCTCAGTTCAGCCACATCAGTACAGCGGAAGGAGGAGGACTATCATTCAGATGAATAGGTGTGGTGCTGCGCTGGATCGTACGGCTCTGTGCAGCAGCGGAAACCTTTGCTGGCACTGCTGGCAGCCAGGGCAGAAGACCAAACATAGCTTAGTTTTGAGCATGGCTTTTAGGAGGACACTCCACTTGCCAAGTAGGTCAGCATATCGGGTCTTCTTTCTGGCTACCTTTAAAGCTTCATGAGTATCTGTGGTCCACAAATTTCAATTTGTAAATACTAACAGTGAAAAATAGATGTTTTTAAAAAAGGCAAAGTGCTGCTGTGGACAGTTTACGCCACATTATTAAAACTTCTTTTTAACTGAGTGAGGATAGTTGATGGTTGACTTCTGTGCCGTGGAAAAAATGTCAGATAACGTGTGTGCTGTCCCCCTGAGTCAAAGCAATTACCCCCCTAATAATGGTAATTACACGGTGCATCTGTGACGTTCTGCATGCTTAAGACTGCACAGATATTAGCTAATTAATCCTTACAACACTGCTGTGCGGTTGTACTGTTATCCGCCTTTTGTAAACGAAGGAAAAAATGGAAAGATTGACTTGGGCTCAGGAGCCCAGGGCACGCTTGGGCTTCAGTTTCGGAAGCGTTTCCCACCAGACTGCAGTGCCTCGAAGGTACAAGCGAATGGAGGTCACCCGGGAGCACTGCTGCCGGGGCAGGCAGTTAGCTGGTAGTTCTACAAAGAATAAAGGACGAGAGCAACTAAGTTACCTCCCCAAATAATTGGTTTTATAGTGACGGTGAAGAGGATGGCTCTTCTGTCACAAGAAGCTGCTAAAACAGCTACCGGTGAACACAAAGGCGGCTTCGAGCACGGAGCAGCGCTGGTGGCGTGCAACGTGGATGTGACAGGCTACCCTTCGTCTGCCAGCTGCTCCGGAAAGAAGAGCGGCTGCTGGTGAGTGCCAACTGCAAAGCTTGGTTGATACATAATGCATTTCATGTACTGAGTGAACAATCAGGTAGATTAGATAGAGCATCTTGTGTGAAAAGCAGTTCAGCTACGGTTCTCACGTCAGATGAGCTGGCCACGCAAGTCAGCGTTAACTGAAGGCAAGGTGTTGTCGCGTGGTGTCTTAAGCAAATGGATTTCTTTCCGCCCTTCAAGCCAAAGGCGGTTCATGCTCATGTAGTGAGCTGCTGTTGGAAACACTATAAAAGGTGCGTAGAAAAATACGGTTATTAAAATTGTTCTGTGACACTGGTGCTAAGTTAGAATGGGTCTGTGCTACAGCTGGTTTGTAGTTTCGGTTCATATAAATAAATTGGCTTTGGAGCCTGTCAGCAGTGTGTAAACCCGGAAGATGAGCAAGTACTCTGGTTGCCTTCACAGCTTTAACTGTGTTTCTTGTAAGCAGTTTTGCCGACATAACTCAGGCACACGCGTGCCAGAAAAGCTAACGTGCAGAAGGCTGATTTCCTCGATACAGTCTTTCTCCACTCTTCCAGATCAAATGTCCTATCGAGCCGCCTGGCTGTTTGTGCCGTGCTGCAGTGGGGCAGAGCAAGGGGCTTGGGAAAGTGTGCGTGGTCGGGAAAAAATCCCATTCCTGTTTGTAGGAACGGTCCCTTTGGTTCCTGGGTCTGTGTTAAGCCATCCTGAGAACCAAGGCCTTTGCATTCGACGCATCCAGATGGCTCGTTGCTACTTTTAAAGTTCTGAATACTCTGATTAATTTTCTTGGCTCTCTTTGGTTGTAACAAATAAAAACATCTCTGGCATCTTCTAGCGTCTAATTTTTGCTTGTTGGCAGCCAGCACAAAACACGCGGGTGCTGTGCAGTGCTGCGCGTCACCTCCCTGCAGTGCCAGGGTCCTCAGCTTGTGTCTGTCGTGGATGGCGTGAAAGGAAGGGCACGGAAGACATCTGTCTCGGTGAGACCATCAGTCTTTGGGAAGTCAGGTGATGCTTTGCTGTTGTACCGCATCCCGGACAAAGCTGCGGATCGTGGCACTGACAACACTTTCAGCTTTGCGTCTTCCTGCGCTCCTAAGTGCCTTTCTTCCTTAGCATTTTGTCAGGATCTCTCTGGTAATTTTTGACCTTGTCATGTGTTTTTGATCAAATTAAATCCAGGGATAGAGCTCTCTAAGCTCATTTAGATACCTTCAAGGAAAATAGCTGGCTATAGAAACCATACCCAAATGAGCACCTCCACTGAGAGAGGCCCTGCAGTGTGGGCTCAGTAGTTACCTGCTTTATTTAGCCTGTGTCGGACCAGCCACGTTTTATGCCGCCTCTTAGTTGGTGGCAATTAGTGGATGTTGGAGGGAGCCGAGAGCGCTGGCTGCATCGAGGGAGCTCGGGAGGTGCGTAGGGGAGCTGAGAGCATCGCGCCGGATAAATGCACGGGGGTCACCAGGGTGGCGGGGGCTGTTGTGTGGGAAGCGCGGAGGAAGGTTGGAGCGGGTCTCTGGAGCCTGCTCTCCTAATTTTTCATTGTTTGCGGAGCATTAACTTCTTTTTTAGTTAATGAATGTGAAGGGAAATTGACTCCTGATTGAACTGCTTGTCTATTTTCATAGCTATTAACTTTGTGCTGTAGCATGTAAAGCTGCTTTCCCAAGCAGTGGCACCGGAGTAACGTAACCTTTAAACCAAAGCAATAAATACTGTTTATCTTTAAAATGCCACTTTTCCCTTTTCCTCATTTTCTGAATTATTTTTGATGAATGGTCACTTAAGCAGCCTGTTCGGCATCATGAACGCCACTTGATATAGATTAATGGTGGTGTATGGGTGAATGCTTTAGATACTCTTACGCGTGTGCTGAACTCTCTGGCTCCAGTCTGACAAACTGCTTTTGGATGCTAATGCGAACAGAGATGCATTTAAAGAATTAATGAATGGATTTGTATTGCTAATATTTTTTTTCCTGTTACTTGAAGGATTTTTACTGAATTTTCTTTTCACTCTTTTTCTAAGTTTGACGGTTGAGAGCTTATCTGTCAATAGATGCATGATCTGTAAAATTGTGGAAAACTTGCATAAATCTTCAGTTTGAATTCATTCTTACGCTATTACGTGTGCAATTTTCATCTTCTAATTTTGCAAGCTAAGCCTTAAAGATTTAAAGGCAGAAAAACTGTTGTATTTTGGCAGTGGGCGCCTGTCATGCCTGCTGGAAATGGAAGAGTGAGTTATGATCTAGTGTCTTTAAAGTGTGGAGCTGAGACCCGGAGAACAGAGCGCCCTGAACTTCTGAAGGAGCTTGCTGTGTCCTAACAGCAAAGGCAGTGATGGGGTTTTTTTCCCTGCCAGACCAGCCTGGTTTTTACTGCTACAGAGCATCCAAGCTCTGGGAAGAGCCAGCCCACCCGAACTGGTAGGATTTAGGAAGTTAACTGAAAATATTAGTTAGCGTTTGCTCTACTAAAGGAGAATCGAGTCCGATCTGCTAGAAAGATCCCATAAAAATGAGTGTTCATAGCACTGCAGCACTTGTGGTTGTGCAACTCTGTGAGTGGGGAAAGCACGTGACATTTTGTAGTGGATGTTGATGTTTGAGAGGGCACGATGACCACCGACCCTGCAGCTGCCCAGATTCGGGTCTGCCGGGGTCTGCAAGCAGGCTCTGAGCCTGCCCGGGTAGCTTCTGCCAGCTGCCCACCGGTCTAAAGCGATGGAGAGTGCACCAGAATGCCTATTTCGGGGAACATTTTGCCTTGGAGAGAAAGCTGATGAGACCAGTATGCTGCACTGACCTGGTGTTTTCTTATTTGTCCTGTATTTTCTTATTTTAAGTAGTGACTGTGATATAAAACTTTGCGGAAAGGATAGAGGACCCTGGAAAGAAAGCATCCTTTCAGTAAATCATGTTGCTCATGACAATTTGTATTCTTTTACATAAAGAGTGGGTCTATTTTTTTAAAATGGCTGTTCTTTTTGCTGATAATTAGTGTGAAACAAATAACGGAATATGTTACTGCTGGCTTGAAAGTAGGATTGAATGGAGGGGGAAAAAAACCCTATGTTTCTGAACACTTGCCTATTTTAATCTAGTACTGGGAAAGAATTCCCTTTATACCAGTAATAATAAAGTAGTATATGTTTTGAAGAGATACTCAAGTAGAGCTATTATTTTAGGATCGTAGCATTTATTATTCCATGAAAACCTTACTCCCTTCTCTTGGTTAACTTTTATGTTCCAGATTGTCAAGCAAAATACCATTATGGTTGTATTATTTTAAGAATGATGATGTAACCAATGTATTTTTTACTGCCCCCCCAAAGAGTTTCAGGTTTTTTTTTCTCTCTCTAAAAAGACAGATACTTTGTTATAAAACCTAGAAGGATAGACAGTAATGGCTTACATCTCCTAAAACTTGTGGAAAGGGAGAGAAAAACAATTTTATTTAACTAGTACTTAACGGAGCATGAGAGACTGTGATTGAATGAGGGATGCTCGCTGATACCATGTTTAATACCCCAAATCCCTTTTAGTGTGTGTGTGGCAGAGATGGTCAGACCTGCAGTAATTCTAATATACTTGAGAGCTTTTGATTTCAGAATATCACAGAAGAGTTGGGGTTGGCAGGGACCTCTGGAGATCATCTGGTCCAACCCCTCTGCTCAAGCAGGGTCACCTCGAGCAGATTGCCCAGGACCGTATCCAGCTGAGCTGTGTATATCTCCAAGGACGGAGACTCCACAGCTGCTCTGGGCAGCCTGTTCCAGAATCTGAAGACCATCACAGGGAAGGAATGTTTTCTTACGTTCAGCTGGAATTTCTGGTGTTTCAGTTTGTGCCTGTTGCCTCTTGTCCTGTCACTGGGCACCACTGAGAAGAGTCTGGCCATGCCCTCTTTACATGCTCCCATCAGGTGTTTATTCACATTATTAAGGTCCCCCTGAGCCTTCTCTTCTCCAGGCTGAGCAGTCCCAGGTCTTTCAGCCTCTCCTCGTATGAGAGATGCTCCAGTCCCTTTATCATCTTCGTGACCCTTTTGCTGGACTGGCTCCAGCAGGTCTGTGTCTTATCTTGGGGAGCCCAGACCTGGACCCAGCGCTCCAACCGTGGCCTCACTGGGGCTGAGCAGAGGGGAAGAGTCCCCTCCCTTGCCCTGCTGGACACGCTCATCCTCATGCAGCCCCAGATGCCATTGGCCTCCTTTGCGCAAGGGCAAACTGCTGACCCACGTTCATAAAAATAGACATGCCCTTGTTAAGGCCACACTTCTTTCTACATTTCCTTACAGAACGGAGAGGAAGGGCTGGTATGTCTCTGCTTGTAAGGTGAGGCACCCTTTCGCCTTCCACAAAGCATGTCTCCCGTTAAAGATGCCCTGTTTTAACAGGCAGCCGCGCGGGGATGTGATAGTTGTACAGTCTAGTGGTACGTGATGTGATGGGGCTCCCGGTAAAACGCGTGAGCAGCTGTAAAGGAAGGCTTCGATCATCTTAAGTTCCTAATACCTGCTTGAGGTTCATAGGCTTTTTCACTTAGCCTGCTGCCTCCAGAGAGTGAGATGAAATTTTATATCTTGTTTGTTGCCTTCCCCAGGAATGTGATGAAATGGGCACTTTTTGCATAGGGTGTGTATTTGTTATGTGGCAAACTTTTGCAACTGCACGTAGCTGTACCACTCATTTCTCTGAACTCTCGCGTCTCTGGTGAGGTTGTGGTTTATCACCGGACCAAACATGTTTGACTTTCTTTATCTTTCCAAGTCATCCGAAATTAATTTCTTGTGTAATATTAATTAAAGAGAAATGTCATGTAAACAAAACCAGGTTATAATTAATTCTAATTATATTCTAATTATTGTAATTATGATAACCATGATAATTAATGGTTCTTTCATATTAATCAAACATGAATGAGATGGTAGGCCTCATGTGTTTGCTTGCAGAAGAAATGCAAATTTCAGAGCTGTTGAGTGAACGACTTTTAGACCTTTGCATATGAGAAATGTGTGCTGTGGCTCAGAATTCAGAATTTGCAATGAATCTGGAGCTGCGATGGTACTCTGGCTTTTGAAAGGTTTTTCTAACGGGTTGTGCCTAATAGCATGCTCCGTGAGGCCCAAAATTGTCTGCTGAGAGGAGGCAAGGAGTACTGGTGCGTTTCATTGATCTGCTGCTAAAACTTTGGGAAGCTTTCTCTCGATTGCCTTGGTTTTTCCCTGTAGGATCTTATTGACAGCCGCAGAGCTTAGGCCTCTTCTGAGGTCTTGGTGAGCTGCATTGAATGGTTGTCTTAGCTAAACCAATTGCAGTAACGCCTGTTTGGATTGCATAGCTAATCTGCTCCAAAATTTGAGGTTTTGACAGGATCGTGTCATGTTGTGCGTGCTGGAAAGCTAGGACGGACTTCTGTGAGTGTTGGGGTGCCATGTGTATCGGCTGCACCCCGAGGAGTTTCAGTCAACTCCGTAAGGCTTAATGGTGGGAACGCTGGCAGGTGGAAGCCAATATCCCTCTTGCTGCATCATCTTCTAGATCCACCGTCTCGATTACAGATTCATGAATAACTTGTCTGCCGGATAGCAAGGGGGAAAGAAAAAAAAAAAAAAACAAAGAAAAAAAAGGACATGGGTTTTGTGTTGACCTGAAGATCTAGGGAGCAATAACATGGAAAGAGGATGAGATGGAGAGCTCCTCCTTTGTAGCCAAGAGATGGGGATTATAGGCTCCACTGTGAATCTTGGCTGCAATGAAAGAGAGAGGGATGGGGAGTGAGCAGATAGCGCTTATAGTCCTTGGGTATCAAGGAGGCCCTACAAGGCCTTTGCACTAAGTGGAAGCAGTAGTGTCCTGGAAGGTATCTTAGCAAAAAAGGGGCAAGAAGTTGGTTCTCGGGGAGCCACTGTTCATATTTGGTACCCTCCGTGCAGGGAAGCAGTTGCTCGCTGGCCTCTCGGATCAGTACTTTTGCCCGCAGACTCCCAACCTTCGCAGGCAAAGCGCTGAAGATCCCTGCAATGCCAATCCGAAGGGTTTGCTCTGAGGAGAAGGCTTGAGTGTTTTTAGATAATTGCTGCAGAGAACTGTGTGTTATAAAAAGAATGTGTTTTTTTAATTATGATGATTCAATAACAACCCTATTAAAAGTGAAGAGCTGAAATGCAGGTGAGCTGACACAGTGCGATGCTTTGTGTTATGAAGTCAATTATTCAGACTAATTCTCTCCAAAACCTGAGCAGTTACTTGAGCATTTAATCTTGGGGTTTGTCGTGGCTCCTCCCAAACCGCGTTGCACTCTGTAAGCCTATTCAGTGTTAAGAGACACTTCCAGCGGCGGTGTGGGACTTGTTTCAGCGGCTGACGTTGCCCCTCATCTCCCAGCCACTGAAGAACTGCACTGGGATGGTAAATGGTGCTCCCTAGTTTAATGCTGTGGTAGGAGAAAGCGGGTTGTGCCTGCCCGTATTTGTGTTTAATGTGGTTGGCAGTCACGGGCACGGAGGTTTGAGCAAAAAATGACTTTTTAATCTCTTTGCGTCCAGGCGACTTTCACATTTGCCAACAGAGTTGTTAAGTAAATCCGAGATTTGCAGTACTGTAAAACATGCCAGAAAAGTATTCTTTTATGATAAGGGGTGAGTGTAGGGTTTTTTTCCCCCCACTCTTTCTTTAGCTGTCTGTTTTTATCCTTCTAGGAAGATAACTGCACTTACTTCCCGGTAGCATAACTGGATTTTCTGGATTACATTCGTTTCTGTTTACTACGTCATGTACTTACCAGAAAGTATTGGAGGATCTCTCCATGTTTCTTGCAAGATCTTCGTATAGGATAAAATTTCAGGTAGTGTGAAGGAATGGGCTCTTGGCAGAGCTGTGCTGCAGTAGGATTGTCATGCTTCTTCTCTGGAACGGTTTAGAAACTGCGCCTGGCCAAGCTAAGCTGCTGTTGCACAAAGTGTTTTTAGGATTTTCATGTCTCAATTCCAACCATCTCTTCCTTGAAATGTATACAAGATTTTTAGGAATACTTGTTACCAGAAGCACAGCTCCTTGGAGTGCCTTGAAAAGCAAGTAATGGTGAAAACATAGTGCCAACATTTCTAATGCTGTGTTAGGATAGCACTACTAAATTCTGTTATTTTAAGACAGATGGCCAAGAAATTTGTTACCAGTAAAAAGCAAGAAAAGAATTAATGCTTGTCAGAAATGTTTCTCTTTCCTGGCAGAAGCACATAAGGTTTTATAAAATACCTTGTGAAATCAAGATAATGAGGAAACAAAAGCATGTGTGAGGTTTCTGAAGTTGTTAAAACTAATATTTAGGTCATCAGTAAAATGTAGTTGTTCATCCTGTGTTATGCAAAGTGGTTCAAGTAAGTTTTCCATTTTTTTTTCCTCAGTCTAGCAATTCAATTTTTGTTTGACAAGGTTGCATTTGTATTCCTTGTTTTGTACGTGGAAGTATGAGGTTTGTGTTTCTTGGGAACTGGTTCTTTCTGCCCTGGAGATACGGGCAGTGCGGCTTGCAGAGGTGTTTTTCTTCTACAAGGACTGCATTCATGCCGTGGAGAACCCTTACCTGCCGACTACCTCAGGTACGAGCTTTTATAGTGACTTTGTTCTAAAGCGCTTTACAAACTACATGGACAATGTTTTTTTCCAAAATGAAAGCTGCTCCATGGAGAGAGCAGTTATTTTCCAGCCCACGTGAATTCTGCAGAGAAATATGGAGGCAATATGTTAGCACCAAAGTTGGTACCCAGGTAGGGTACTGCTAATAGGGTTGTTCCCATGAGCGTGCCTGCCAGCAGCAAACGGCCTAAAAACTGGGGCCACATCTTTAAAGGAAAGAGGAATTCTGGATACATTACCCTTTTTGTTGTTGTTGATAACTGCTTTAGTCTTTGATGCGAAGTCCTTGAGCCATGCGATTCTGGATTTTGCAGTCTTGCAGTGTATGGATCTCTCCGTGCCCATCCGCTGGACGTTCCCTCAGCTTGCGTTAGCACTGAAGCGGTCTTTAGCTCAACTTTTCTTTATGGCTCCCTTGGGTAAGATTTAACCAGCGCCCGTTCCCTCTCTCCAAGTGTTTTATAGCCTCATCTATCTGACTGCCAGCATCTTGTCTTTGTGTGAGGAAGGCTCAGGCTGGTGCTCCAGGGTATTTTCATGCATCTGTTATCAGGGAAGGGTACGCGAGGTACCCACCTCGTCCTTCGGCAGAACTGAATTGTAGGCCTTGAGCTCCTTCCTGAAGATCATTGCTTCGTGCTCGAAGCTGGTTCAGGCTGTGCTGGTGTTGGGTGCTCGTGCATCTGGAGGAAGCGTGGTCTCCAGTGGAGCTCCATGTACAAATCCAGTCAGCAGGCTCATTCATTGCCTCGACACAAGCTTCCACTTAACTTCTTTCTTCAAAGATGTGAACAGCTGTTACCAAGCACCAGCAAGGCAGTGCTCTCGGCCATAACGCGCAAGTCGTGGGCAGCCGGTGCTGTGTGATCCTTTCTAGCCAGGTTATTCCGCCGTGCCCTCGACATGGAGGCGGCTCTTTGCTTTCAGCTGATCTCTCTGCTGCCTCTAACGCCAAGTGGTGAGGGGCATGAGAGAAACTTTTCTTTAATTCAGTGCTCTGTGCTTGTAGAAAATGCAAGTGTCTTGTCTTGAGAAGTAGCGTAACATCAACAGCTGGGAACGTTGATAGCCCATCGTGGCTGTATCTAGGTCTTGGGTGGAAAAACCCACACTTGTCAGCCCCTCGCAGTGATGAGGCAGAAACCTGGAAGGAGGAGACCACAATTGCACGATGTCGTGCAGTGAAAGCAGTCCTAAAAAGAAGAAAACACAAGAAAGAGAAAAAAGAGAAGCCAGAAGAAACTTGCAGCTGAGTATAATCAGTCTAGACAAGGTGCCAGCATTGAAAAGGTAAAATATTGCAGATAATTAAATAAATGTTGTGTTAGCCAAGTGTTTGTTTTCCCACCATCACATCTGCGAGGTGATTGATGTCTTCAGTAATCTAGTGAGTACACAAGTGTCTCCTTTCTGTTTGTTCTTTTATTGCCTCCATCCATTTTGTTTCTCCTCTATTATCTGTTGCTGTATGTTTATTCTTCCTTCTCTAGCACTTCGCTGCTGAAATAAATACCTGCCTTTGCCATGACTGATGGCACTTTTCCTTGGTTATAGTGCTATAAGCTCAAAGATGTCTCAAGCAGAGCTCTGAGATTTACTGCTGGGATCTGTGAGTCCTTCTCTGGGAGCAGCGCTAGGACGATGCACAGCTCATGGGGCTCGCTGAGTACGTCGAGGCTATAGGAAACTGTCTCGAGACCCGCGTTCTGCCTCTGTCTTGGACGCGGCTGAAATTTCAAATTAGCACTGTATCAGTAGTTGTGCTCCAAAAGTGAAGCCCAGCAAGGTCTTCCATTGAGACTGCAATGTGCTGTTAGGTACAGTGATGCTTGTCCGACCTTTTGATCTCATCTCATTAGATTGGAGGAATAATTAGCACCGTTAGCAAACTCTTGCCCTGAGTGTAAGAATAAATTGTGAAATAGCTGTGACTTGTAGTTATTACATTGTTGTTCTGTATATGTTCCTTGTTTACCAATTATATGTTACCTCTAGGGTAATCAACTTTAAATATCCACCAATAATCTGAACACCAAATGGCACTTATCCTAGAAGTACACCCAAGTAATCTATGCACATACATTAGGAGTAGGCTGAAGTGTTTACTTAGATTTTAACGTAATGTTCTGTATAATTTTTGCATAGATTGGGTATTGCAGCAAGTTTCCATGTATTTTTTTTTCCCCCTAAAAGCTACATTTGGTGGTAATGGGTAGTATTTATAGCAGTTGTGGTGAATTAGAAAACTGATTGCATGAACTACTTGATTGCTATTCATTTCGCAGTTTACTACTGCCAAATCTCTTGCTGAAGTCTTACATGGAAGTTTGTGTGTTTAAACGCATCAGCATCGGCCACGAGCATTTGAGGACAACTGGAGCTTGCTGTGCAACTAGTCAGCAAGAAATATTATGGGTTTATAGAAAAGGCTCGGCAGCCTTGTGCACTTGAAGTAGCTGTGTGTTGTTTTTAAATGTGTAAAAATGGCAACTTTACCACTGCACTAGGTACAGGCTTTTCAGGCTCAGAGATGGATGTAGTCCCACGAGTACTTTCCCAATCCTAGAGCTCAACATCTCTGAGATCCTGAAGTGCCTGCAGATGTTGCCGCTCTTCGGTTAATCTTGTCACGCCGGCAGTAAGATGTGTTTTATCTATTGGCACGAAATGTGGCACCGGTCTCGCATGACGATTTGGGACGTATTTCTCAAGAAGGCTTTTTGGAGTACTGTTCAATATCTGTTCACTTTATGTAGCATACAGAAGTAGGTAGAGGGTGCTTTAAGATCTGAAGTGAAAGAGGAAGCTAAGTTTCCTCATCCTGGTTGTTCTTTCAAGATTAGCCACTTTGGTTCACGTGAGAGAAGGCTTCTGAAGATTTTCCTTACAAGTAAAGGGACACGCTTAAGTGTTCATTACAGTGAAATCTGAGATTTTCCTTAGGTTCTCGTTGTCGTTAATCAACAAGTCCCCCAGGCGTCTGTGGGTGATTGTGGTATTTTTGACCACAGCAGAAGCATCAACAGAGAAAATTTCATAAGAAAACGAAGGTTTGGGTAGTCTCCTGGAGTGAATACGAAACCTATGAAGTGTCACACAGTTGCATTTCCATTACGCAAAACTGATCGTAACTACTTTTATTCTGATGCCTAGCACAAAGTAGTGCCGTTATTCTTAAACAGTGAAAATGTGTTAGGTTTCTCCATATGTTATTTGTAGAAGGAATAAGATCCCTTTGTGGATATTAAGGGGATGCTGTTTCTCTCAGGTTTACTAATGTGCTAAATAATATATAATTGATTTTTTTTTTTAAAGCTAGGTTGAGTGTTTTTGTAAATAAAATGCAGTATCACAAAGCACAATGGCCCATATTTGTTGCTATGTTTATACAGCATGTGAATATGCCGAACTGGCCATTATTGCCTGAGGTTGAGATCGAGGTGGATTTTCCACTGCTGCACTTGTAGAGCAGTCAGGGCATGCAGATGAATCTGATATTCTCGCTTTGTTTTAGTCGTAAAACCTGGAAAAGAGGAAAAAGTATTTCTAGGCGAGGGAATACAAGCAGTGACTTAATGTCCAGGCTGTCAGCCCAGAAGAAATGACCTCCAGCGTGTTGCTTGGG